>NC_060178.1:16012568-16745068 GCF_021184085.1 Oncorhynchus gorbuscha
CCTGAGGTGAGCTGTTCTGCTGGCTTCTCTGCTGGGGTGGCCACCTCTCTAATGGGTTGTTCTCTGTCACGAGCCATCCCCCTCACCCTCTCCTCCAGCAGTCTGATCCTCTCCTCTAGTGCTTTGTTCTTGTCCTGCTCTTTCTCCTGTAGATGTTGTCTCACTACAGTCCAGAATGAAGATATGTCTTTCTCCACCTCCAGCTCTCCAGGTCTAGTTAAGGGGGTGTTGTTGTGCTGGACTGTTGTCTGGGTCTGTGCTGACTGGGGTGTAATTACCTGCTGTTCCAGCTCCACCTGCCTTACCTCCAGCTGGGTAAATGTATCCCTCATTTCAATGAGGGAGTAGTACTCTGTGCTGGGAGGTTGACTTTCCGCTTGGGGTGGCTCGTCTGTGGGTTTATGCAATGAAGAGATCTGGTCTGACCTGCTTGGGGTGGGGGTATCTTTCTCAAGGAAGAGCTTCTCCTGCTGAGCTATTTCTTTGATTAGGTGATAGTGCAGCTGAAACTGTTTGCGGTGGCCCTGTACCAATACTGTTGTAGACTTCTAGAGATTTATATTAGCTGACTCAGAGTCCTCGTTGTCTAGTATTCTGATTGTCCACCCATCGGTAACACCCCCCCCCCTTACCAGAGGGGAAGTGTGTTAATATAGCACTGTGCCATGCCTGGAGATGGTTTGTGTGGAAGATGAGGTTGCTGATGTTCCCATTTTTATAATAATCAGCAAAAAGTGTCTCTTGATTTTCCATAAGGAGATTAATTTTGTACTCTTTTTGTGTCTTATTATTCTATACATACAGAGGGTACTGTATTTTAATTACCTCTGAACAGCGGGAGGGTGCTTCTAAGGCCTCTCCATTTGGTTGGGGCTCTCCTGCCATTGTTGGGATTAAGGGCTTTGACAATTCTCGCTTGACACATCAGTGCTAATTGAAGTTGTATCAAGCTTGGTAGCTTTAATTTAGCATTCAGTCCTTATAAAGTACAACATATCATTGTGAAATATTTTTCTTCTTGGCTTTTGGAAATAAAATATAGCTTCAAACTAAACATTACTCACTCAGTTCCAGGTTGGATGGTGTTTTCAGGTCTCTGATTGTTTGCCAGAGTATTTGCTATATAGCTTGGGAATAATAATATTTGGTAGTTGTAAGCCTTCTAGGTAATTCCGTCCAAAATCAGGTTGTAGGTTTTGATTTTTAATTTGGAGTGAAGGTTATGTTGTGGAGGGTTGTATCCTGTATATATTTTTGCTGAAAAATCCAAGTTTACCTATCTTTTTTAAAGAACATGCTGAAAAATATAGGAGCTCATCTGCTCGTGACCACTCTCTCTATTTCCCTCTCTTTCTCTTGCTCTCTTTTTCTTTTTCCCTCTTTTTCCCTTTCACTCATAGATTTATACGTATGTTGAAGAGTGTGGGGCTCAAACTGCATCCCTGTCTTACCCCATGGCCCTCAGGAAAGAAATCTGTGTTTTTTGACTATTTCAACTACACACCTCTCTCGCTCTCTGTCTGTCACTCTCACTCATACACTACCGATCACTTAGAAATGTCCTTGGTTTTTTTTAAAATATTTTTTTAATCATTAAAATAACATCAAATTGATCAGAAATACAGTGTAGACCATGTTAATGTTGTAAATTACTATTGTAACTGGAAATGGCAATTTTTTAAAATGTAATATCTACATTATCTACAATATCTACATTATCAGCAACTGTGTTCGAATGGCGCCATGTTAGCTAATCCAAGTTTATCATTTAAAAGGCTAATTGAACATAAGAACCCTTTTGTTGTTCTGATTTAAAGAAGCAATACAACTGGCCTTATTTAGACTAGTTGAGCATGTGGAGCATCATCCTTTGTGGGTTCCATTATAGGCTCAAAATGGCCAGAAACAAACACCTTTCTTCTGAAACTCGTCAGTCTATTATTTTTCTGAGAAATGAAGGCTATTCCTTGTGAGAAATTGCCAAGAAACTGAAGATCTTGTACAACACTGTGTACTACTCCCTTCACAGAAAGGCACAAACTGGCTCTAACCAGAATAGAAAGAGGAATGTGAGGCCCCAGTGCACAACTGAGCAAGAGGACAAGTACATTAGAGTATCTAGTTTGAGAAACAGACGCCTCACAAGTCCTCAACTGGCAGCTTCATTGAATAGTACCAGCAAAACACCAGTCTCAACGTTAACAGCGAAGAGGAGACTCTTCACTGTTGGGAAGATGGTGGCCTTCTAGAGTTCCTCTGTCCAGTGTCTGTGTTCTTTTGCCCATCTTTATTGTCCAGTCCGAGATATGGCTTTTTCTTTGCAACTCTGCCTTGAAGGCCATAATCCCGGAGTCGCCTCTTCACTGTTGACGTTGAGACTGCGCATCTGTTGGCCCAAGCAAGTCTCTCCTTATTGGTGTCCTTAAGTAGTGGTTTCTTTGCATCAATTCGACCAAGGCCTGTTTCACGCAGTCGTCTTTTACTTGAAATCTGTGAAACATTTATTTGTGCTGCAATCGGAGGCTGGTAACTCTAATGAACTTATCCTCTGCAGCAGAGGTAACTATGGGTTTTCCTTTCCTGTGGCAGTCCTCATGAGAGCTAGTTTCATCATAGCGCTTGATGGTTTTTGTGACTGCACTTGAAGAAACTTTCAAAGTTATTGAAATGTTCTGCATTGACTCACCTTCATGTCTTAAAGCAATGGACTGTCGTTTCTCTTTGCTTGTTTGAGCTGTTCTTGACATAATATGGACTTGGTCTTTTACCAAATAGGGCTATCTTCTGTATACCAACCCTACCTTGTCACAACACACCTGATTGGCTCAAATGCAGGAAAGACATTCCACAAATTAACTTTTAACAAGGCACACCTGTTAATTGAAATGCATTTCAGGTGACAACCTAATGAAGCTGGTTGAGAGAATGCCAAGAGTGTGCAAAGCTGTCATCAAGGCAAAGGGTGGTTACTTTGAAGAATCTCAAACATGAAATATATTTTTATTTGTTTAATGCCTTTTTGTTTACTACATGATTGCATATGTGTTATTGCATAGTTTTGATGTCTTCACTATTATTCTACAATGTAGAAAAGAGTACAAATAAATAAAAACCCTGGAATTAGTAGGTGTGTGCCAACTTTTGACTGGTACTGTATTTAAATGTTATATTTTATGTTTTATTAATTAGCATAAATATATAGATATATATACATAAAAAATTAGGCGGTAATGAAGAACGTGGAAAATGTCAAGGTCTGAATCATTTCCAAAAGCACTGTATATCAATGAATTGGCGAGATTACTAAAACAGTCTACAGCACCCAGCCTTACCCTACTGGACTCAAATCAAATGTCTACTGTTTGCAGATGATCTGATGCTTCTGTCCCTAACCAAGGAGGGCCTCCAGCAGAACCTAGATCTTCTGCACAGATTCTATCAGACTTGGGCCCTGACAGTGAATCTTAGTAAGACAAAAATAATGGTGTTCCAAAAAAGGTCCGGTAGCCAATACAACAAATGATTTCTTGACACTGTTGCCCTAGAGTACACAAACAATTATACCTACCTCTGCCTTAACATCAACACCTCAAGTAACGTCCTGTGAACCATCTAAGAGACAAGGCAAGAAGGGCCTTCTATAAAACTTCCCAATTAGGAATTTGCTAAAAATTCACAAAATCAGACAAACACCTAATTCAGACTGCATGCAGAATTCTGCAAAAATACACTTTGTGTACAATGCAAAACCCCAAACAATGCATGCAGAGCAGAATTAGGACTATACACAATAGTTATCAAAATCCAGAAAATAGTTGTTAAATTCTACAACCGCCTAAAAGGAAGTGATGCCCACATATTCCACCACAAAGCCGTCACCTACAGAGTGATGAACCTACAGAAGAGTCCCCTCAGCTAGCTGGTTCTGGGGCTCTGTTCACAAATACAAAACACACCCCACAGAGCCCCAGGACCGATACATTTACAATTGGCTCATTCATCCCCCTCCTCTCCCCTGTAACTATTTCCCAGGTCGTTGCTGTAAATGAGAATGTATTCTCAGTCAACTTCTCTGGTAAAGTAACTGTAAAAATAAAAAATAATTTAGACCCAACAAAATCCTTGAATATGTACTGACTCAGTGAGCATAGACTTTCTATTGAGAGAGGCTGCCATAGGCAGACCTGGCTCTCGAGGGAAGACAGGCTATGTGCCCACTGCCCACAAAATGAGGTAGAAACTGAGCTGCACTTCCTAACCTCCTGGCAAATGTATGACCACATTAGAGAGACATATTTTTCCCACAGATCACACAGACCCACAAATAATTTGAAAACAAATCAAACATTGATAAACTCCCATATCTCGTAGGCAAAATGCAGCACTGTGCAAACACAGCGGCAAGATGTGTGGCCTGTTGCCATGAGAAAAGCGCAACCCATAAACAGCATTGTAAATATAACCTATATTTATATTTATTTATTTTCTCTTTCATACTTAAACTATTTGCACATTGTTACAACACTGTACATAGCCAATCATATAACATTTGAAATGTCTATTTTTTTTTTACTTTTGTGAGTGTAATGTTTACTGATTTGTTTATTCCTCTTGTTTATTTCCCTTTTGTTTGTTGTCTATTCCACTTGCTTTGGCAATGTAAATATATATGTTTCCCATGCCAATAAAGCACTTTGGAGAGAGGAAGAGAGGTAATCCCATTGTGACTACTTCCAGGGCCCAAGCTACCCCCCTCTGTGTTCTGGTTGACCTGTTTTCTATTGAAATATGCCGAGAGGTGTTGTGTCTCCCTGTTTGCCCCTCTACTTCCTCTATCTATCCTGCAATCGCAGTGTGTCACTGAGTACCTTCAAACACGAGATGAGACGCATACACACAGGGGGCACATACACATTTCCACGCATGCAGTGAGGAACACATACATACACAATCCATATTATGAAATGCACACACACACACACACACACACACACACACACACACACACACACACACACACACACACACACACATATATATATGTATATATATATATATATATAAACACACCCCTCTTCATTGCTTCCCTCTAAGATTGGGTTTGTAAACTTGAGGTGGAAGCTGAGATTGGAGTAAATCAGTGTTGATTTGTTGGGCCTTCGCTGGGGCTGGGGAGACTGGGAGGGGGGTAGATGGGAGAAGGAGGAGGCAGGCACAGCTCTAATGGACCCGACACACCCATAGTCATGCACCAGGAGGAGAGACAACGGCAGGGTCTCACCATGTCACCACACACACACAGTTATGCGCCGCCGCCTGTGGTTGTTTGTGTTGGGAAATGTCATTATCTTTGCATATGTGTTCATGTGCACAAATCTGTTTATGTGTGAGTGTAAGCGTATGTACTATGTAAATATACAGCATGTGTGTGCTTGCATCGCCAGCAACTTGTATTTGTGTGTGTGCGTGCGTGCGTGCGTGCGTGCGTGCGGAGCAGCCAAGATAGGGTTGAGCCTTCTGTGTTGATGTAGAGGCTAATGCATGCCCTTGCAGGCGGCCAGTCCTTCTCGTCCTCCACATTAGTGGACAAATCACCCTGATTAAGCCACTGATAAAGCCTTCCGACAGGGACCACACAACCTAGCCCTCCCTTTCAGCCAGCCTCCAAGTGTGGCCCTGCTTTCTCCACTCTGCCCTTAACCATATCAATCGAGGGACACTTAAGTATGTCATTACCGTCACGCCGTCTGAAATGCCACAAAGACATGCTCAGCTCCGAAACCACATTAACAATGTTCCAAGAGAACTAATGACAACAAACGACCTGACGTTCACTCATTTTCACTTGTCTAGGTAACGCTTTCTCGTCCCTTCCATCTGTTTTCCCCTTCTTCCGCTAATCGGCTCAATTAAAGAGCATCTCCATTTTCAATTTCATGCTCGTTCTGTTGAGTGCCAGGGGGCGGCTAGCCTACTATCGAGTAGGCTGGCTCCCGTTGTAGGTATTCATGTTTCTATTGGCTGTTGTGGAGCCAAGGCTGACAATATTCAAAGTGAACGGAGATGGAATTTTCTCCATTAATATATCCAAGAGGACGGGCTGTCCACTGGTGTTCTGTCCAATTAATGTCTCATGCTCTTTGTCAGAAGTCCTCACTTGAGAAGACATTGATAGAAAATCAGGTGCTTTCTGGAAACAACATCCCACTAGTGATTTCTTTACTGTTCGATGAGAAGGGATCTCAATGTAGGGTATTGCAGGGTAATGTAGTGTATTGTGGGGAAATGTAGGATAATGCATGGTAATGTAGTCTTCAAATGGAGTGAGGCACATTTGCTCCAAATAGGCACTGACACACTGTACTGTAATGTTCCTGAACTCAGTTGTTTTTTGTTCTCTAAACTACCAAGTCTCATGACATCAAAAAGTACAGCGAACTTCTAAGTCAACATTCTATACTATCTATACACCTATACTATCTATACACCTATACTATCTGCTCTGTACACCTATACTATCTGCTCTGTACACCTATACTATCTGCTCTGTACACCTATACTATCTGCTCTGTACACCTATACTATCTGCTCTGTACACCTATACTATCTGCTCTGTACACCTATACTATCTGCTCTGTACACCTATACTATCTGCTCTGTACACCTATACTATCTGCTCTGTACACCTATACTATCTGCTCTGTACACCTATACTATCTGCTCTGTACACCTATACTATCTGCTCTGTACACCTATACTATCTGCTCTGTACACCTATACTATCTGCTCTGTACACCTATACTATCTGCTCTGTACACCTATACTATCTGCTCTGTACACCTATACTATCTGCTCTGTATACCTATACTATCTGCTCTGTACACCTATACTATCTATACACCTATACTATCTGCTCTGTACACCTATACTATCTGCTCTATATACCTATACTATCTGCTCTGTACACCTATACTATCTGCTCTATAAACCTATACTATCTGCTCTGTACACCTATACTATCTGCTCTATACATCTATACCATCTATACACCTAAACTATCGGTTCTGTACACCTATACTATCTGCTCTGTACACCTATACTATATGCTCTGTACACCTATACTATCTGCTCTGTACACCTATACTATCTACTCTATAAACCTATACTATCTGCTCTGTACACCTATACTATCTGCTCTGTACACCTATACTATCTGCTCTATACACCTATACCATCTATAC
This sequence comes from Oncorhynchus gorbuscha, assembly GCF_021184085.1. NCBI lineage: Eukaryota > Metazoa > Chordata > Actinopteri > Salmoniformes > Salmonidae > Oncorhynchus > Oncorhynchus gorbuscha. The sequence goes on from NC_060178.1 coordinate 16,019,810, forward strand.
ACCTATACTATCTGCTCTGTACACCTATACTATCTGCTCTGTACACCTATACTATCTGCTCTGTACACCTATACTATCTGCTCTATACACCTATACTATCTGCCCTGTACACCTATACTATCTGCCCTGTACACCTATACTATCTGCCCTGTACACCTATACTATCTGCCCTGTACACCTATACTATCTGCTCTGTACACCTATACTATCTGCTCTGTACACCTATACTATCTGCCCTGTACACCTATACTATCTGCCCTGTACACCTATACTATCTGCCCTGTACACCTATACTATCTGCTCTGTACACCTATACTATCTGTACACCTATACTATCTGCTCTACACCTACACTATCTGCTCTGTACACCTATACTATCTGCTCTATAAACCTATACTATCTGCTCTATACACCTATACTATCTGCTCTATACACCTATACTATCTGCTCTGTACACCTATACTATCTGCTCTGTACACCTATACTATCTGCTCTATACACCTGTACACCTATACTATCTGCTCTATTCACCTATAAAATATGCTCTGTACACCTATACTATCTGCTCTGTACACCTATAAAATCTACTCTGTACACATATAAAATCTGCTCTGTACACCTATACCATCTGCTCTGTACACCTATACCATCTGCTCTGTACACCTATACCATCTGCTCTGTACACCTGTACTATCTGCTCTATACACCTATACTATCTGCTCTATACACCTGTACTATCTGCTCTATACACCTGTACTATCTGTACACCTGTACTATCTGTACACCTGTACTATCTGTACACCTGTACTATCTGTACACCTGTACTATCTGTACACCTGTACTATCTGCTCTATACACCTGTACTATCTGTACACCTGTACTATCTGCTCTATACACCTGTACTATCTGCTCTATACACCTGTACTATCTGCTCTATACACCTGTACTATCTGTTCTATACACCTGTACTATCTGTACACCTGTACTATCTGCTCTATACACCTGTACTATCTGCTCTATACACCTGTACTATCTGCTCTATACACCTGTACTATCTGTACACCTGTACTATCTATACACCTGTACTATCTGCTCTATACACCTGTACTATCTGTACACCTGTACTATCTGCTCTATACACCTGTACTATCTGTACACCTGTACTATCTGCTCTATACACCTGTACTATCTGCTCTATACACCTGTACTATCTGCTCTATACACCTGTACTATCTGTACACCTGTACTATCTGTACACCTGTACTATCTGCTCTATACACCTGTACTATCTGCTCTATACACCTGTACTATCTGCTCTATACACCTGTACTATCTGCTCTATACACCTGTACTATCTGCTCTATACACCTGTACTATCTGCTCTATACACCTGTACTATCTGCTCTATACACCTGTACTATCTGCTCTATACACCTGTACTATCTGCTCTATACACCTGTACTATCTGCTCTATACACCTGTACTATCTGCTCTATACACCTGTACTATCTGCTCTATACACCTGTACTATCTGCTCTGTACACCTGTACTATCTGCTCTGTACACCTGTACTATCTGTACGCCCGTATTCTCTATACGCCCTATATTTTTGGACGCAGATTATATATTTTTTTATTTTTTTTACACCTTTATTTAACTAGGCAAGTCAGTTTAGAACACATTCTTATTTTCAATGACTGCCTAGGAACGATGGGTTAACTGCCTCGTTCAGGGGCAGAACGACAGATTTTCACCTTGTCAGCTCGGGGGATTCAACCTTGCAACCTTATAGTTAACTAGTCCAACGCTCTAACCACCTGCCTCTCATTGCACTCCACGAGGAGCCTGCCTGTTACGCAAATGCAGTTGAAGCCAAGGTAAATTGCTTGCTAGCATTAAACTTATCTTATAAAAAACAATCAATCATAATCACTAGTTAACTACACATGGTTGATGATATTACTAGTTTATCTAGCGTATCCTGCGTTGCATATAATTGATGCGATGCGTATCGTTGCTCCAATGTGTATCTAACCATGAACATCAATGCCTTTCTTAAATTCAATTCACAGAAGTATGTATTTGTAAACCTGCATATTTAGCTAAAAGAAATCCAGGTTAGCAGGCAATATTAACCAGGTGAAATTGTGTCACTTCTCTTGCATTCATTGCACGCAGAGTCGGTGTATATGCAACAGTTTGGGCTGCCTAATTTGCCAGAATTTTATTTTAAAATGACATGACATCGAAGGTTGTGCAATGTAACAGGAATATTTAGACTAATATTTAGACTAATGGATGCCACCCCTTAGATAAAATACGGAACGATTCTGTATTTCACTGAAAGAGTAAACGTCTTGTTTTCGAGATGATACTTTCCGGATTCGACCATATTAATGACCTACGGCTAGTTTGTCTGTGTGTTACTAAGTTTATGATGTGATAGAGCAGTTTGACTGAGCGATGGTAGGCACCAGCAGGCTCCTAAGCATCCATTCAAACAGAACTTTCGTGCGTTTTGCCAGCAGCTCTTCGTTGTGCGTCAAGCATTGTGCTGTTTATGACTTCAAGCCTATCAACTCCCGAGATTCGGCTGGTGTAACCGATGTGAAATGGCTAGCTAGTTAGCGGGGTGCGCGTTAATAGCGTTTCAAATGTCACTCGCTCTGAGACTTGGAGTAGTTGTTCCCCTTGCTCTGCATGGTTAACGCTGCTTCGAGGGTGGCTGTTGTCGTTGTGTTCCCGGTTTGAGCCCAGGGAGGAGCGAGGAGAGGGACGGAAGCTATACTGTTACACTGGCAACACTAAACTGCCTATAAGAACATCCAATAGTCAAAGGTTAATGAAATACAAATGGTATAGAGAGAAATAGTCCTATAATTCCTATAATAACTACAACCTAAAACTTCTTACCTGGGAATATTGAAGTCTCATGTTAAAAGGAACCACCAGCTTTCATATGTTCTCATGTTCTGAGCAAGGAACTTAAACGTTAGCTTTCTTACATGGTACATATTGCACTTTTACTTTCTTCTCCAACACTTTGTTTATGCATTATTTAAACCAAATTGAACATGTCTCATTATTTATTTGAGGCTACATTTATTTTATTGATGTATTATATTAAGTTAAAATAAGTGTTCATTCAGTATTGTTGTAATTGTCATTATTACAAATACATTTTAAAAGTTGGCCGATTTAATCGGCATCAATTGTTTTTGGTCCTCCAAAAATCGGTATCGGCGTTAAATCATAATCGGTCGACCTCTACCATATATACGCCTAGACTATATATTAACCTAGACTATCTATACTCATATACTATCTACTGTAAACGTCTGTACAATCTAAACACCTATACTATCTACACACCCATATTATCTATTGTAATCATCTATATTAACTATACACCATTACTAACAATACACCATTACTAACTATACACCTGCACTGTCTAAACAGCTATGCTATCTATACACCTTTACTATCTACTGTATACACCTATTCACTCTACACACCTATATTATCTATTGTAAACATCTATACTAAGTATACACCGTTATTAACTGTACACCTGTACTGTCTACACACCTGCACTGTCTATACAGCTATGCTATCTACTGTATACATCTATACTATCTATACAACTGTATCTCTATACACCTGTACAATCTACTGTAAACACCTGTACTATATATACAACTATACTATCTACTGTAAACACGTATACTACCTATGTCTAGACTATAAACCAAAACTATCTATATGCCTATATCTACTGTAAACGTCTGTATACACCTATAATATCTACTGTATACACCTACAGTATATCTATACACCTATAATATCTATACTCCTTTATTCTCTATACACCTATGCTATCTACTGTAAACATATATACTATCTATACACTCATTGAATCTACACACCTATACTATCTATACACCTGCACTATCTATACACCTATACTATTTAGTGTGTACACCTATATTATCTACTGTATACACCTATTTTATCTATATACCTATACTAACTATACGCCTATACTATATATACTCCTTTGCTATCTATACACCTATACTATCTACTGTAAATATCTATACTATCTATACACCTGTACTCTTTATACAACTATACTATCTCCACACCTATACTGTCTAAACACCTGTACTGTCTCTACACCTCTATTGTATACACCTCTACTGTATACACCTTTACTATCTAATATATACACCTATACTATCTACACACCTATACTATCTACTGTAAACACCTATACTATCTACACACCTATACTATCTACTGTAAACACCTATACTATCTATACACCTGTACTATCTATACACTACCTTTCAAAAGTTTGGGGTCACTTATGTATTTGTTTTTGAAATGAAATCACATTTTCTGTCCAATAAAATAACATCAAATTGATCAAAAATACAGCGTAGACATTGTTAGTGTTGTAAATGACTATTGTGGATGGAAACTTATGATTGTACGCCTACGTAGATATTACAGAGGCCCATTATCAGCAACCATCACTCCTGTGTTCCAATGGCACGTTGTGGTAGCTAATCCAAGTTTAGCATTTTAAAAGGCTAATTGATTAAAGTCCAATATGAACAAATTCTTATTTACAAGGACAGCCTACTTCTTCCTCCCCAATGGGGATTTGAACCCCATTCTCCCGCGTGCCCCGCATTCTGTAGTACAGGCATGGCCTGCTCTCCCTTATGTAAGGAATTAGGCACTTTCCCATGTTTTCTACAATATGTATTGTAGACTGCACAGTAGCCTAATAAACACATTTTGTTAATAAAATAATGATAAAAAATACTCTTTCAAAATGCAGTTGTACAGCACCATATTTTCCATTCCATTCTAACGGAAACGCTGGGGGTTTCATTTTTCATGGAATAGAAACACCATAATATTATTCAAATGAATTTAAGCAAGTACCAGTCAAAAGGTTGGAGATGCTTATTCCAGGATTTGTCTTTTTTACTACACTGCTCAAAAAAATAAAGGGAACACTAAATAACACATCCTAGATCTGAATACTTTTTTATTTTCATAGTTGAATGTGCTGACAACAAAATCACACAAAAATTATCAATGGAAATCAAATTTATCAACCCATGGAGGTCTGGATTTGGAGTCTCACTCAAAACGAAAGTGGAAAACCACACTACAGGCTGATCCAACTTTGATGTAATGTCCTTAAAACAAGTCAAAATGAGGCTCAGTAGTGTGTGTGGCCTCCACGTGCCTGTATGACCTCCCTACAACGCCTTGGCATGCTCCTGATGAGGTGGCGGATGGTTTCCTGAGGGATCTCCTCCCAGACCTGGACTAAAGCATCCACCAACTCCTGGACAGTCTGTGGTGCAACAGATGGAGCGAGACATGATGTCCCAGATGTGCTCAATAAGATTCAGGTCTGGGGAACGGGCGGGCCAGTCCAAAGCATCAATGCCTTCCTCTTGCAGGAACTTTGACAGCTCTTTGATCTTGGCCATAGTGGAGTTTGGAGTGTGACTGTTTGAGGTTGTGGACAGGTGTCTTTTATACTGATAACAAGTTCAAACAGGTGCCATTAATACAGGTAACGAGGACAGAGGAGCCTCTTAAAGAAGAAGTTGCAGGTCTGTGAGAGCCAGAAATCTTGCTTGTTTGTAGGTGACCAAATACTTATTTTCCACCATAATTTGCAAATAAATTCATTTAAAAAAAATTCTCATTTTGTCTGTCATAGTTGAAGTGTACCTATGATGAAAATTACAGGTCTCTCTCATATTTTTAACTGGGAGAACTTGCACAATTGGTGGCTGACTAAATACTTTTTTGACCCACTGTATACTAACTATACACTTATACACCTACTATATATACCCGTTTACTATCTACTAACTGCACCTATACTAACTATATCCCTATACTGTCTATACACCTATACTGTCTACTGTATACACGTATACTATCTACACACTTGTACTATCTGCTGTAAACATCTATACACCTATACCATCTACTATATACCCTGATACTTAATCTGTAAACATCTATACACATGTACTCTCTATACACCTGTAATATCTATAAACTTATAATATTTACTGTGTACACATATTTATCTTCTGTATACACCTATATGATCTGTATACCTATACTAACTATACACCTATACTAACTATATGCCTATACTCTCTACTTATTTACAATCTATACACCTATACTATCTACTGTAAACATCTTTACTATCTATACACCTGTACTATATATACAGTCGTGGACAAAGTTTTGAGAATGACACAAATATTAAATTTCACAAAGTCTGCTGCCTCAGTTTGTATGATGGCAATTTGCATATACTCCAGAATGTTATGAAGTGATCAGATGAATTGCAATTAATTGCAAAGTCCCTCTTTGCCATGCAAATTAACTGAATCCCCCCCCAAAAAAAATTCCACTGCATTTCAGCCCTTCCACAAAAGGACCAGCTGACACCATGTCAGTGATTCCCTCGTTAACACAGGTGTGAATGTTGACGAGGACAAGGCTGGAGATCACTCTGTCATGCAGATTGAGTTTGAATAACAGACTGGAAGCTTCAAAAGGAGGGTGGTGCTTAGAATCATTGTTCTTCCTCCGTCAAACATGGTTACCTGCAAGGGAACACGTGCCGTCATCATTGCTTTGTACAAAAAGAGCTTCACAGGCAAGGATATTGCTGCTAGTAAAATTTCACCGAAATCAACCATTTATCGGATCATTAAGAACTTCAAGAGAGTGGTTCAATTCTTGTGAAGAATGCTTCAGGGTGCCCAAGAAAGTCCAGCAAGCTCCAGGACCGTCTCCTAAAGTTGATTCAGCTGCGGGATCGGGGCACCACCAGTACAGAGCTTGCTCAGGAATGGCAGCAGGCAGGTGTGAGTGCATCTGCACGCAGTGAGGCAAAGACTTTTGGAGGATGACCTGGTGTCAAGAAGGGCAGCAAAGAAGCCACTTCTCTAAAGGAAAGACATCAGGGACAGACTGATATTCTGCAAAAGGTACAGGGATTGGACTGCTGAGGACTGGGGTAAAGTCATTTTCTCTGATGAATCCCCTTTCTGATTGTTTGGGGCATCTGGAAAAAAGCTTGTCCGGAGAAGACAAGGTGAGCACTACCATCAGTCCTGTGTCATGCCAACAGTAAAGCATCCTGAGACCATTCATGTGTGGGGTTGCTTCTCAGCCAAGGGAGTGGGCTCACTCACATTTTTGCCTCAGAACACAGCCATGAATAAAGAATGGTACCAACTCATCCTCCAAGAGCAACTTCTCCCAACCATCCAGGAACAGTTTAGTGACAAACAATGCCTTTTCCGGCATGATGGAGCACCTTGTCATAAGGCAAAAGTGATAACTAAGTGGCTCATGGGAAAAAACATCAATATTTTGGGTCCATGGCCAGGAAACTCCCCAGACCTTAATCCCATTGAGAACAACGCTGTATCAACAAAAAACGGATTGCAACTTGCTAAACATACGGGTAGAAAATTACAGATGGAGGCGCAACAATTTCCAAACTTTGTTTGACATTTGAAGCTGCACAAAGAACGGTAAGTCGTGGCTAATATAGCCAACAGCTATATATTTTATTACTTTACTAGTGTATCATGTAGGCTAACATAACGTTAAATCAATGAGCATCCACATAGTCAGTCAGTGCGGGAACGTGATCGTTGCACCCAGATTGAGCTACAACTGGCTAGGCGGTTGGTAGCCTAAATCCTGCCTGATATTACTGCTGTCTAAAACCATTGACATGCGTTAGCTTACTGTAACCACGCACATAGTATGTGTGTGTTAAGGTTGGGCGATTGTGTACAAGCCTATATCGCCCGATTGCGCACCATAACGATCCTCGATAGTCGATCACTATTGGGTGGGTGGGGTCTTTCTTATGGCTACCCATGTATTTCCATGGAAATATAATGTTTATTTGGAAAGTAATACATATAGAGATATTTTTAAAAGCATCCATGATTTGCATAAATGTAATATACTAACTATTACTTTTGTTTAAAAATATTAAATGGTATTACATTTGGTGAAGAGTACATTATGACTTGTTTCGGACTCGAAACTCAAAGTTTAGGACGTGAGACTTGTCTGGATACTTGACGGTCTTGACTTTTATTTTTTATTTTTTATTTCACCTTTATTTAACCAGGTAGGCAAGTTGAGAACAAGTTCTCATTTACAATTGCGACCTGGCCAAGATAAAGCAAAGCAGTTCGACAGATACAACGACACAGAGTTACACATGGAGTAAAACAAACATACAGTCAATAATACAGTATAAACAAGTCTATATACAATGTGAGCAAATGAGGTGAGAAGGGAGGTAAAGGCAAAAAAGGCCATGGTGGCAAAGTAAATACAATATAGCAAGTAAAACACTGGAATGGTAGTTTTGCAATGGAAGAATATGCAAAGTAGAAATAAAAATAATGGGGTGCAAAGGAGCAAAATAAATAAATAAATGAAATACAGTTGGGAAAGAGGTAGTTGTTTGGGCTAAATTATAGGTGGGCTATGTACAGGTGCAGTAATCTGTAAGATGCTCTGACAGTTGGTGCTTAAAGCTAGTGAGGGAGATAAGTGTTTCCAGTTTCAGAGATTTTTGCAGTTCGTTCCAGTCACTGGCAGCAGAGAACTGGAAGGAGAGGCGGCCAAAGAAAGAATTGGTTTTGGGGGTGACCAGAGAGATATACCTGCTGGAGCGTGTGCTACAGGTGGGAGATGCTATGGTGACCAGCGAGCTGAGATAAGGGGGGACTTTACCTAGCAGGGTCTTGTAGATGACATGGAGCCAGTGGATTTGGCGACGAGTATGAAGCGAGGGCCAGCCAACGAGAGCGTACAGGTCGCAATGGTGGGTAGTATATGGGGCTTTGGTGACAAAACGGATTGCACTGTGATAGACTGCATCCAATTTGTTGAGTAGGGTATTGGAGGCTATTTTGTAAATGACATCGCCAAAGTCGAGGATTGGTAGGATGGTCAGTTTTACAAGGGTATGTTTGGCAGCATGAGTGAAGGATGCTTTGTTGCGAAATAGGAAGCCAATTCTAGATTTAACTTTGGATTGGAGATGTTTGATATGGGTCTGGAAGGAGAGTTTACAGTCTAACCAGACACCTAAGTATTTGTAGTTGTCCACGTATTCTAAGTCAGAGCCGTCCAGAGTAGTGATGTTGGACAGGCGGGTAGGTGCAGGTAGCGATCGGTTGAAGAGCATGGATTTAGTTTTACTTGTATTTAAGAGCAATTGGAGGCCACGGAAGGAGAGTTGTATGGCATTGAAGCTTGCCTGGAGGGTTGTTAACACAGTGTTCAAAGAAGGGCCGGAAGTATACAGAATGGTGTCGTCTGCGTAGAGGTGGATCAGGGACTCACCAGCAGCAAGAGCGACCTCATTGATGTATACAGAGAAGAGAGTCGGTCCAAGAATTGAACCCTGTGGCACCCCCATAGAGACTGCCAGAGGTCCGGACAGCAGACCCTCCGATTTGACACACTGAACTCTTGAGACTTGAGTGCTAAGACTTGAGACTTACTTGTGACTTGTAAAACAATGACTTGGTCCCACCTCTGATAAATAGTATATAGATTGTATAGATACTATAGATGTTTACAGTAGATACTATAGGTGTGTAGATATACTATATACCATCTACAGTATACACCTATATGATCTACTGTATACACCTATACCATCTACTGTATACACCTGTATTTACTGTGTACACCTAGACGATCTACTGTGTACACCTAGACGATCTACTGTGTACACCTAGACGATCTACTGTGTACACCTAGACAATCTACTGTGTACACCTAGACGATCTACTGTGTACACCTAGACAATCTACTGTGTACACCTAGACGATCTACTGTGAACACCTAGACGATCTACTGTGAACACCTAGACGATCTACTGTGTACACCTAGACGATCTACTGTGTACACCTAGACGATCTACTGTGTACACCTAGACGATCTACTGTGTACACCTAGACGATCTACTGTGTACACCTAGACGATCTACTGTGTACACCTAGACGATCTACTGTATACACCTAGACGATCTACTGTGTACACCTAGACGATCTACTGTGTACACCTAGACGATCTACTGTGTACACCTAGACGATCTACTGTATACACCTAGACAATCTACTGTACCTATACTTACTTTACAACTGTACTAAACTCATTAAAAAAGAAACATCCTCTCAACTGTGTTTATTTTCAGCAAACTTAACATGTGTAAATATTTGTATGAACATAACAAGATTCAACAACTGAGACATAAACTGAACAAGTTCCACAGACATGTGACTAACAGAAATGGAATAATGTGTCCCTGAACAAAGGGAGGGTCAAAATCAAAAGTAACAGTCAGTATCTGGTGTGGCCACCAGCTGCATTAAGTACTGCAGTGCATCTCCTCCTCATGGACTGCATGAGGAGGAGATTTGCCAGTTCTTGCTGTGAGATGTTACCCCCACTCTTCCACCAAGGCACCAACAAGTTCCCGGACATTTCTGGGGGGAATGGTCCTTGCCCTCACCCTCCGATCAAACAGGTCCCAGATGTGCTAAATGGGATTGAGATCCGGGCTCTTCGCTGGCTGTGGCAGAACACTGACATTCCTGTCTTGCAGGAAATCACGCACAGAACGAGCAGTATGGCTGGTGGCATTGTCATGCTGGAGGGTCATGTCAGGATGAGCCTGCAGGAAGGGTACCAAGAGGGAGGAGGATGTCTTCCCTGTAACACATTGCGTTGAGATTGCCTGCAATGAAAACAAGCTCAGTCTAATGATGCTATGACACACCGCATCAGACCATTACGGACCCTCCACCTCCAAATCGATCCCGCTCCAGAGTACAGGCCGGTGTAACGCTCATTCCTTCGATGATAAACGCAAATCCGATCATCATCCCTGGTGAGACAAAACCGCGACTTGTCAGTGAAGAGCACTTTTTGCCAGTCCTGTCTGGTCCAGCGATGGTGGGTTTGTTGCCCAAAGGCGACGTTGTTGCCGGTGATATCTGGTGAGGACCTGCCTTACAACAGGCCTACAAGCCCTCAGTGTGATGTTTGGATGTTCTGATCCTGTGCAGGTGTTGTTACACGTGTTGTGCCACTGCGAGGACTATCAGCTGTCCATCCTGTCTCCCCGTTGTGCTCTCTTAGGCGTCTCACACTATGGACATTGCAATTTCTGCCCTGGCCACAACTGCAGTCCTCATGCCTCCTTTCAGCATGCTTAAGGTACATTCACGCAGATGAGCAGGGACCCTGGGCATCTTTCTTTTGGTGTTTTTCCAGAGTTAGTAGAAAGGCCTCTAGTGTTCTCTTAAGTTTGGCCCAAGCAAGCATCTCCTTCTCATTGGGGTCCTTTTAGTAGTTGTTTATTTGCAGCAATTCAACCATGAAGGTCTGATTCATGAAGTCTCCTCTGAACACTTGATGTTGAGATGTGTCTGTTACTTGAACTCTGAAGTATTTACTTTGGCTGCAATTTCTAGTGCTGGTAACTCTAATGAACTTATCCTCTGCAGCAGATGTAACTCTGGATCTTTGTTTCCTGTGGCGTTCCTCATGAGAGACAGTTTCATCATAGCACTTGATGGTTTTTGCGACTGCAGTTGAAGAAACTTTGAAAGTTCTTGAAATATTCCATATTGACTGACCTTAAAGTTATGAACTGTAGTTTCTCTTTGCTTTTTTGAGCTGTTCTTGCCATATGTAAAGAACAGGTTTTTATTGTTTTATTGACCTCGTCTTTGTAATCTTTGCTGATGCTTGTGGTGATTTTTCAAGTTGGGATCAATAAACTACTTTACTCTGTAGAAGTGTGATCTGAATTATAAAATTCTATAGGATGAGGTTGATGCATGGTCTACATTTCTGTTGGTGATCCACACTGATGGTTTGTACATCTTATTCAATTTGTTTATTGCTATATTTTTTTTAATCCCCTTTCAATCACATTTTTAAAGACACTTCAGAACATTGCCCTCAGGCCACTTTGTATAGAAGATTAATATTTTCACACAAGGTCAATGGATTCAAAGGATAACAGTGTGCAAAATAAGCCATCATACATTCAAAAACGGCAATTACTGAAGAACACCTAAATGTGTGGGTTCACGTCCTTGCTTTGAAATCAGAATACATAACAATGTGTTTGTAAATGTATTTGTAGTTTTATTACAAGGCCTCTCACACCTATCTCCTGGCCACAAATAATGACAATGTTTCTTCTTCTATTCTTATTTATGCAAATGATCTCATACAAGGTTAATTCAATTAAGTCTCTGGTATATTATACTGGTGTAGTTTACAGTGGCTTAAGAAAGTATTCACACCCCTTGACTTTTTCCAATGTGTGTTGTGCAAGTGCCTGAATATAAAATGGATTCAATTGTGATTTAGTGTCACTGGCCTACACACAATAACCCATCATGTCAAAGTGCAATTAGGTTTTTCAATTATTATTTTTTACAAATTAATTAAAAATGAAAAGCTGAATTGTCTTGAGTCAATAAGTATTCAACCCCTTTGTTATGTTAAGCCTAAATAAGTTCAGGAGTAAAAATGTTCTTAACAAGTCACATAATAAGTTGCAATAGTGTTTAACACACACAATTATCTTTAAGGTCCCTTGGTCGAGCATTGAATATCAAACACAGATTCAACAACATAGACCAGGGAGGTTTTCCAATGCCTCGCAATGAAGGGCACCTATTGGAAGATGGCAACAACAACAAAAAAGCAAACATTGAATATCCCTTTGACCATGGTGAAGTTATTCATTATGGATGGTGTATCAATACACTCAGTCACTACAAAGATACAGGCGTTCTTCCTCACTCAGTTGCCGGAGAAGAAGGAAACTGCTCGGGGATTTCACCATGAGGCCAATGGTGACTTTAAAACAGTTACAGAGTTTAATTCCTGTGATGGGAGAAAACTGAGAATGGATTTTAAAAAACTGTAGTTACTCCACAATACGAACCTAAATGACAGTGTGAAAACAAGGAAGCCTGCACAGAATACAAAGCAATTCACTTTTTGTCCTGAATACAAAGCTGTTTGGGGCAAATCCAATATATTACTGAGAACCGCTCTCCATATTTTCAAGCATGGTAGTGGCTGCATCATGTTATGGGTATGCTTTGTAATCGTTATTAAATGGGGAATTTTTTTCACGATAAAATAACTAAATGGAGCCATGCACAGACAAAATACTAGAGGAATTCCTGGTTCCATCTGATTTCCTCCAGACACTGGGAGATTAATTCACCTTTCAGCAGGACAATAACTTAAAACACAAGGCAAAATATACACTGGAGGTAGTTACCAAGAAGAAAGTGAATGTTGCCAAGTTACAGTTTCGACTTAAATTTGCTTGATAGTAAGACATGAAAATGGTTGTCAATGATCAACAACCAATTTGACAGAGCTAGAAAAATATTGTACAATCCAGGTGTGCAAAGCACTCCGAGACTTACCCAGAAAGATTCACAATTGTAATCTCTGCCGAAGGTGATTCTAATGTGTATTTATTCCGTGCTGTGAATACTTATGTAAAAGAGATATTTCTGTATTTCATTTTCAGTACATTTGCGAAAATCTCTAAAAACGTGTTTTCACTTTGTCATTATGGGGTATTGTGTCAATGGGTGAGAGGAAAAAAAATATTAAATACATTTTGAAATCATCTGTAACAACTTAATGTGGATTAAGTTACAGGGTATGAATACTTTCTGAAGGTACTGTAGATACATACGTAGATAGTGTAGGTGTATGTATAGTAAAGGTTAATGCACTAGATAGTGTAGGTTTAAAGATAGTACAGGTCTATAGTTGGTATAGGTGTTTAAAGTAGATAGTCTAGGTGTATAGATAGTATAGGTGTATACAGTAGATAGTATAGGTGTTTATAGTAGATAGTATAGACGTATATACAGTGCCTTGCGGAAGTATTCACCCCCCTTGGCATTTTTCCTATTTTGTTGCATTACAACCTGTAATTTAAATGGATGTTTATTCAGATTTCATGTAATGGACATACACAAAATAGTCCGAATTGGTGAAGTGAAATTATATATATTTTTTATATATACAAAACTGAAAAGTGTTGCGTGCATATGTATTTTGCTATGAAACCCCTAAATAAGATTTGGTGTGACCAATTACCATCAGAAGTCACATAGTAAGTTAGATTGCACACAGATGGACTTTATTTAAATGTCACATGATCTCAGTATATATACACCTGTTCTATAATGCCCCAGAGTCTGCAACACCACTAAGAAAGGGGCACCACCAAGCAAGCTCCACCATGAAGACCAATGAGTTCACCAAACAGGTCAGGGACAAAGTTGTGGAGCACCATTAAATCCATTATTTAAAAATTGAAAGAATATGGCACCAGAACAAACCTGCTAAGAGAGGGCTGCCCACCAAAACATACAGACCAGGCAAGGAAGGCATTATTCCGAGAGGCAACAAAGAGACGAAAGATAACCCTGAAGGAGCTGCAAAGCTCCACAGCAGAGATCGGAGTATCTGTCCATAGGACCACTTTAAGCCGTACAATCCACAGAGCTGGGCTTTACGGAATAGTGTCCAGAAAAAAAGCCATTGCTTAAAGAAAAAAATAAGCAAACACGTTTGGGAGGCTCCCCAAACACATGGAAGAAGGTACTCTGGTTAGATGAGAAATACAGAGAAATTCTTGAGGGAAACCTGTTTCAGTCTTCAAGAGATTTGAGACTGGGACGGAGGTTCACCTTCCAGCAGGACAATGACCCTAAGCATACTGCTAAAGTAACACTCGAGTGGTTTAAGGGAAAACATTTAAATGTCTTGGAATGGCCTAGTCAAAGTGTACAGTTGTAGGTGTACAAGTGTATAGTTAGTATAGGTGTTTACAGTAGATAGTATAGGTGTATAGATAGTATAGCTGTAAAGGTGTATAGCTAGTATAGGTGTATACAGTAGATAATGTAGGTGTATAGATAGTATAGGTGTATAGATTATTTCGGCATAAAGATATTAAAGCTGTATAGATTCTATAGGTGTGTAGATTGTATAGGTGTTTACAGTAGATAGTGTATGTGTTAGTATAATTGTTTACAGTAGATAGTAATGGTGTATAGATAGCATATGCATATGGATAGTATAGGTATATAAAATCAGCGTGAAAAGAAAATCATTTTCAACTGTGTTTATTTTCAGCAATCTTAACGTGTAAATAGTTGCATGAACATTAAGATTCAACAACTGAGACATGAACTGAACAAGTTCCACAGACATGTGACTAACAGAAATGGAATAATGCGTCCCTGAACAAAGGGAGGGTCAAAATCAAAAGTAACAGTCAGTATCTGGTGTGGCCACCAGCTGCATTAAGTACTTCAGTGCATCTCCTCCTCATTGACTGCACCAGATTTGCCCATTATTGCTGTGAGATGTTACCCCACTCTTACACCAAGGCACCTGCAAGTTCCCGGACATTTCTGGGGGGAATGGTCCTTGCCCTCACCCTCCGAACCAACAGGTTCTAGACTTTCTCAATGTGATTGAGATCCGGGCTCTTCGCTGGCCATGGCAGAACAATGATATTCCTGTCTTGCAGGAAATCACGCACAGAACAAGCAGTATGGCTGGTGGCATTGTCATGCTGAAGGGTCATGTCAGGATGAGCCTGCAGGAAGGGTACCACAAGGGAGGAGGATGTCTTCCCTGTAACAAACAACGTTGAGATTGCCTGCAATGACGACAAGCTCAGTCCGATGATGCTGTGACACACTGCCCCAGACCATGACCCTCCTCCCAATCGATCCCGCTCCAGAGTACAGGCCCCGGTGTAACGCTCATTCCTTCGAAGATAGACGAGACCATCATCCCTCATGAGACAAAACTGCGACTAGTCAGTGAAGAGCATTTTTGCCAGTCCTGTCTGGTCCAGCGAAAGTGGGTTTGTGCCTTTAGGTGAAGTTGTTGCCGGTGATATCTGGTGAGGACCTGCCTTACAACAGGCCTACAAGCCCTGAGTCCAGCCTCTCTCAACCTATTGCGGACAGTCTGATCACTGATGGAGGGATTGTGCGTTTCTGGTGTAACTCAGGCAGTTGGTGTTGTCATCCTGTACCTGTCCCGTAGGTGTGATGTTCGGATGTACTAATCCTGTGCAGGTGTTGTTACACGTGGTCTGCCACTGCGAGCACGATCAGCTGTCCATCCTGTCTCCCCGTTGTGCTCTCTTAGGCGTCTCACACTATGGACATTGCAATTTATTGCCCTGGCCACATCTGCAGTCCTCATGCCTCCTTGCAGCATGCCTAAGGCACATTCACGCAGATGAGCAGGGACCCTGGGCATCTTTCTTTTGGTGTTTTTCCAGAGTCAGCAGAAAGGCCTCTTTAGTGTCCTAAGTTTTCATAACTGTGACCTTAATTGCCTACCGTCTGTAAGCTGTTAGTGTCTTAACGACCGTTCCACAGGTGCATGTTCATAAATTGTTTAATGGGAAACAGTGTGGGAAACAAACCATTTACAATGAAGATCTGTGAAGTTATTTGGATTTTTACAAATTATCTTAGAAAGACAGGGTCCTGAAAAGGGGATGTTTCTTTTTTTGCTGAGTTAAGTTAGTATTGGTGTATACAGTAGGTATACTGTTAGTATAGGTGTATAGGCGTATAGACAGTGTAGGTGTATCGATTGTATATATGTTTACAGTAGATAGTATTG
Source organism: Oncorhynchus gorbuscha (assembly GCF_021184085.1). NCBI lineage: Eukaryota > Metazoa > Chordata > Actinopteri > Salmoniformes > Salmonidae > Oncorhynchus > Oncorhynchus gorbuscha. The sequence continues at coordinate 16,036,637 of NC_060178.1, forward strand.
GTGTATAGATAGTGTAGGTAAATAGTTAGTATAGGATTATACAGTAGATAATGTAGGTGTATTGATAGTATAGGTGTTTACAGTAGATAGTATATAGTTAGTATAGGTGTATACAATAGATAATATAGGTGTATGGATAATATAGGTGTATGGATGGTATAGGTGTATGGATAGTATAGGTGTAAACAGTAGATAATATAGGTATATGGTTAGCATTGGTGTATACATTAGATAATATAGATTGTTGTCACGCCCTGACCATAGAGAGCTGTTTCTTTTCTGTGTTGGTTGGGGCGTGACAGTGACTCGGGTGGGGTATCTAGGTGATCAATGTTCTATGTTGGCCTGGTATGGTTCCCAATCAGAGGCAGCTGTTTATCATTGTCTCTGATATTGGATCATATTTAGGCAACCATTTCCCCATTGTGCTTTGTGGGATCTTGTCTAGGTATAGTTGCCTGCGAGCACTTCATTGTGCTTTGTGGGATCTTGTCTAGGTATAGTTGCCTGCGAGCACTTCATTGTGCTTTGTGGGATCTTGTCTAGGTATAGTTGCCTGCGAGCACTTCATTGTGCTTTGTGGGATCTTGTCTAGGTATAGTTGCCTGTGAGCACTTCATTGAGCTTTGTGGGATCTTGTCTAGGTATAGTTGCCTGTGAGCACTTCATTGAGCTTTGTGGAATCTCGGGTGATTGAGATCTGTCTAGGTATAGTTGCCTGCAGAAATCACGCACTTCATTGTGCTTTGTGGGATCTTGTCTAGGTATAGTTGCCTGCAGGAAGCACTTCATTGTGGGATCTTGTCTAGGTATAGTTGCCTGTGAGCACTTCATTGAGCTTTGTGGGATCTTGTTTAGGTATAGTTGCCTGTGAGCACTTCATTGAGCTTTGTGGAATCTTGTCTAGGTATAGTTGCCTGCGAGCACTTCATTGTGCTTTGTGGGATCTTGTCTAGGTATAGTTGCCTGCGAGCACTTCATTGTGGGATCTTGTCTAGGTATAGTTGCCTGTGAGCACTTCATTGAGCTTTGTGGGATCTTGTTTAGGTATAGTTGCCTGTGAGCACTTCATTGAGCTTTGTGGGATCTTGTCTAGGTATAGTTGCCTGCGAGCACTTAATTGTGCTTTGTGGGATCTTGTCTAGGTATAGTTGCCTGCGAGCACTTCATTGTGGGATCTTGTCTAGGTATAGTTGCCTGTGAGCACTTCATTGAGCTTTGTGGGATCTTGTTTAGGTATAGTTGCCTGTGAGCACTTCATTGAGCTTTGTGGGATCTTGTCTAGGTATAGTTGCCTGTGAGCACTTCATTGGGCTTTGTGGGATCTTGTCTAGGTATAGTTGCCTGTGAGCACTTCATTGAGCTTCACGTTTCGTTTAACGCTTTGTTTTTTCTTTGAGTTTCTTTTCCTAATAAAGAGGATGGAAACATACCACGCTGCGTCTTGGTCCACTCCTCATAACGATCGTGACAGAAGATCCCACCACCAACGGAGCAAGCAGCGTGCCCAGTAGGAAAGCCAGGAGTGGAGGATATCCTGGACGTGTGATGAGATTATGGCAGGAGACAGAAGCCTGCCATGGGTTCAGGCGGAGGCAGCAACAACAACGACATCGGGGTTGCCTACCGGCTGTAAGCTGTTAGGAAGCCCGAGAGGCAGCCTAAAGAAAATTGGGGGGTTCACACGGGGTGGTTGGCGGAGCCAGGTTTTGAACCAGAGCCAACTTCCCGTACTCACTGTAGGGAGCGTGTGACCGGTCAGGCACCATGTTTTGCGGTGATACGCACTGTGTCTCCAAGTGCGCAGTCACAGCCCGGTGCGTTCTGTGCCAACTCCTCGCATTTGTCGCACTAAAGTGGGTATCTGTCCAGGATGGGTTGTGCCGGCTCAGCGCACCTGGCCGGCTCAATGCGCCTGGCCTCCAGTGCGCCTCCACAGTCCAGTACGTCTTGTGCCTTCTCCCTGCACTCACCCTGAGGTACGTGTCACCAGCCCAGTGCCACCTGTACCAGCCCCACGCATCAGGCCTCCAGTGTGGCTCCCCGGTCCGGATGGTATAGGTGTATGGTCCCCGTATCCGGTGTAAACAGGCGATAATATAGGTCCGGTTAGCATTGGTGTATACATTAGATAATGAGTCAGGTTTTGTTCTGAGTCCGCCCTGACCAAACAGAGAGCTTTTTATTCTCTATGTTGGTTGGGACTTGACAGTGACTAGGGTGGGTTATCTAGGCGATTTAATGATCTCTGTTGGCCGGGAAAGGTTACCAATCAGAGGCAGCTGTTTGTTGTCTCTGATTGGGGATCATATTTAGGTAGCCATTTCCCCATTGTGCTTTGTGGGATCTTTTAAGTATAGTTGCCTGTGAGCACTTCATTGTGCTTTGTGGGATCTTGTCTGGGTATAGTTGCCTGTGAGCACTTCATTGTGCTTTGTGGGATCTTGTCTAGGTATAGTTGCCTGTGAGCACTTCATTGTGCTTTGTGGGATCTTGTCTGGGTATAGTTGCCTGTGAGCACTTCATTGTGCTTTGTGGGATCTTGTCTAGGTATAGTTGCCTGCAAGCACTTCATTGTGCTTTGTGGGATCTTGTCTAGGTATAGTTGCCTGCAAGCACTTCATTGTGCTTTGTGGGATCTTGTCTAGGTATAGTTGCCTGTGAGCACTTCATTGTGCTTTGTGGGATCTTGTCTGGGTATAGTTGCCTGTGAGCACTTCATTGTGCTTTGTGGGATCTTGTCTAGGTATAGTTGCCTGTGAGCACTTCATTGAGTTTCACGTTTCGTTTTACGCTTTGTTTTTCTTTGTCTTTTCCTAATAAAGAGGATGGAAACATAACACGCTGCATCTTGGTCCACTCCTTATAACAATCGACAATTGTGTAGGTGTATAGGTGTTTACAGTAGATAGTATAGGTGTATAGCTAGTATAGTTGTTTACATTAGATAGTATAGGTTTTTACAATAGATGGTATAGGTGTATAGACGGTATAGGTGTTTACAGTAGATAGTATAGGTGTATAGATAGGATGGCACACAGATAGTATAGGTGTATAGCTAATATGGGTATAGATAGTATAGGTGTATAGATTTTAAAGGTGTAGATAGTATTGGTGTGTAGATAGTACAGCTGTATAGTATTTTGTTAATACCTGGATTTCAGCATAAATTGTTCTTCATCTAGGTAACAGCAATAGACAAACACAGTCTGCTTGTGTGTGAACCCTTGGATTTAATAAATAACTGGTTGACCCTCTGGCAGCAATAACCTCAACCAAATGTTTTCTGTAGTCAGGAGGAATTTCAGACCATTCCTCTTTACAAAACTGCTTCAGAACAGCAATATTCTTAGGATATCTGGTGTGAACTACTCTCTTGAGGTCATGCCACAGCATCTCAATCGGGTTGAGGTCAGGACTGGGCCACTCCAGAAGTCGTATTTTCTTCTGTTAAAGCCATTCTGTTGATTTACTTCTGTGTTTTGGGTCGTTGTCCTGTTGCATCACCCAACTTCTGCTGAGCTTCAGTTGGCTGACAGATAGCCTAACATTCTCTTGCAAAATATCTTTATAAACTTGGGAATTCATTTTTTTGGCAATGATGGCAAGCTGTCCAGGCCCTGAGGCAGCAAAGCAGCCCCAAACCATGATGCTCCCTCAACCATACTTTCTAGTTTGGATGACATTTTGATGTTGGTATGCTGTGCCTTTTTTTCCACACATAACGTTGTGTGTTCCCTCCAAACAGCTCAACTGTAGATTCATCTGTCCACAGAATATGTTGCCAGTAGCGCTGTGGAACATCCAGGTGCACCTTTGCAAACTTCAGACGTGCAGCAATGTTTTTTTTAGACAGCAGTGGCTTCTTCCGTGGTGTCCTCCCATGAACACTGTTCTTGTTAAGTGTTTTACATATTGTAGACTCTTTAACCTCTAGCGACGAGCAATCCCGTATCCGGGAGCGTAATCATAGCCTCAAGTGCATTACCATAACGCAAGTTTCCTATTCATGAAAATCACAAATGAAATTAAATAAATATATTGAAACACAAGCTTAGCCTTTTGTTAACAACACTGTCATCTCAGATTCTCAAAATATGCTTTTCAACCAAAGCTACACAAGCATTTGTGTAAGTATTGATAGCCTAGCATAGCATTAAGCCTAGTATTCAGCAGGCAACATTTTCACAAAAACAAGAAAAGCATTCAAATAAAATAATTTACCTTTGAAGAACTTCGGATGATTTCAATGACGAGACTCTCAGTTAGATAGCAAATGTTCATTTTTTCCAAAAAGATTATTTGTGTTGGTGAAATAGCTCCGTTTTGTTAATCACTTTTGGCTAAGAAAAAGACTGAAAAATGCAGTCACTACAACGCCAAACTTTTTTCCAAATTAGCTCCATAATATCGACAGAAACATGGCAAACGTTGTTTAGAATCAATCCTCAAGGTGTTTTTCACATATCTATTCGATAATATATCAGTTGTTGGTTGGTTGGTTTCTCAGCAGAAGCGAACGGAAAAATACTGCAGCTGGAGATTACACAATAATTGCAACGGAGGAAACCAAGCAACCACCTGGTAGATGTAGTCTCTTATGGTCAATCTTCCAATGATATACCTACAAATACGTCACAATGCTGTCGACACCTTGGGGAAGCGACAGAAAGCCTAAGCTTATTCGTGGCCCATTCACAGCCATATAAGGAGTCATTGGCATGAGGCGGTTTCAAAAAATGCGGCACTTCCTGATTGGATTTTTGTCTGGGTTTCGCACTCAGACAATATCTTTGCAGTTTTGGAAACGTCCGAGTGTTTTCTTTCCAAAGCTGTCAATTATATGCATAGTCCAGCATCTTTTCGTGACAAAATATCTTGTTTAAAACGGGAACATTTTTCATCCAAAAATTATAATAGCGCCCCCTATATCCAAGAAGTTAACAATGTTAGCATGTTACAGAGATTTCTGTAAGTCTTCAGCTGACACTAGGATTATTTTTAACTTCATTGAGCATTCTGCGCTGTGCTCTTAAGTCATATTTGCAGGACAGCCACTCCTAGGGAGAGTAGCAACAGTGCTGAACTTTCTCCATTTATGGACAATTTGTCTTACCGTGAACTGATGAACATCAAGGTTTTTAGAGATACTTTTGTAACCCTTTCCAGCTTTATGCAAGTCAATAATTATTCATCTTAGGTCTTTTGTTCGAGGCATGGTTCACATCAGGCAATGCTTCTTGTGAACAGTAAACTCAAATTTTGTGAGTTTTTTAATAGGGCAAGGCAGCTCTAACCAACATCTCCAATCTCGTCTCATTGATTGGACCCCAGGTTAGCTGACTCCAATTAGCTTTTGGAGAAGTCATTAGCCTAGGGGTTCACATACTTTTTCCAACCTACACTGTGAATGTTTAAATGACGTATTCAATATAGACACGAAAAATACAATCATTTTTTTGTTAAGTTTAAGCACACTATGTTTGTCTATTGTTGTGACTTAGAGGACGATCAGATCAAATTTGATGACCAATTTATGCAAAAATCCAGGTAATTCCAATGGGTTCACATACTTTCTCTGGCCACTGTATAAAATATATAACACTTTTTTGGTTACTATATGATTCCATATGTGTTGTTTCATAGTTTTGATGTCTTCACTATTATTCTACAATGTAGAAAATTGTACAAATTAAGAAAAATCCTTGAATGAGTTGACGTGTCCAAACTTTTGACTGGTACTGTATATATATATATATATATATATATATATATATATATGTTATGTTCCACCAACTGCGCCCCTGCTATTTCCTGTTGTAATAACAACCCTTAACACATTCCAGACAACCGGTAGCATATCCCTAGGCATCTAGCTTATCTAAATTACATTCGCTAACTTCTGTTACTTCATGGTTCATTCTTACATCCACATATTTGCCTTATGACATATGTAGCGTATAGAATTATTGGACCTTGACATGTTGCTTTATCTACTGTGTACCTCAGTTCAAATAGATGTATATGCTGACTATTTGTGTGTGTGTGTGTGTGTGTGTGTGTGTGTGTGTGTGTGTGTGTGTGTGTGTGTGTGTGTGTGTGTGTGTGTGTGTGTGTGTGTGTGTGTGTGTGTGTGTGTGTGTGTGTGTGTGTGTGTGTGTGTGTGTGTGTGTGTGTGTGTGTGTGTGTGTGTGTGTGTGTGTGTGTGTGCGTGCACAGCAATGGTACACCAGCTCCATGAAGGGGGTGTGTGCGTGGCTGACAGACAGACTGGACCTTCAGCTCCACATGTACCAGCTGAAAACACTCATCAAGATTGTCAAGGTAACGCTCATTGTTGTGGTGTGAGTGTACACTGTCAACATTCACAGTAAGCTGTAGCCCTAAGCTGTATCCAATTGTTAGTAGCTACTATCTTGTCTCATCGCTACAACTCCCATACCGTCTCGGGAGAGACGAAGGTTGAATGTCATGCGTCCTCCGATACACAACCCAACCAAGCCGCACTGCTTCTTAACACAGCGCGCATCCAACCCGAAGGCCAGCCGCACCAATGTGTCGGAGGAAACACCGTGCACCTGGCAACCTTAGTTGGCGTGCACTGCGCCCGGCCCGCCACAGGAGTCGCTGGTGCGCGATGAGACAAGGATATCCCTGCCGACCAAACCCTCCCTAACCCGGACGACGCTAGGCCAATTGTGCGTCGCCCCACGGACCTCCCGGTCACGACAGAGCCTGGGCGCGAACCCAGAGTCTCTGGTGGCACAGCTGGCGCTGCAGTACAGCACCCTTAACCACTGCCCGAGACTGTCATATTTCATGTTGGACATGAGGTATATGGAATCATGTGCTTTGTGAATAATGTTATTAATAATTACTTGGGAAATTAAATGCTTTATTTTTTATATATCAGATTCTGAACATTTAGTCTAGTCAGCACCAGATTAATGCAGAGGCTTAAATGGGCTGAGGCCTAGGGGGTCCTAAAAGAAATAAATAAGCAAATATATACTGTAGGTACACTGAGTGTACAAAACAATAGAAACACCTTCCTAATATTGAGTTGCACCTCCTTTTGCCCTCAGAATAGCCTTAATTCTTCAGAGCATGGACTCTACAAGGCGTCAAAAGTGTTCCACAGGGATGCTGGCCAATGTTGACTCTGATGCTTCCCACAATTGTGTCAAGTTGGCTGGATGTCACTTGGGTGGTGGACCATTATTGATACACAGGAAACGGTATAGCGTGAAAAGTTGCAGTTCTTCTCGGTGTGCCTTGCACCTACTACCATACCCCGTTCAATGGCACTTAAATCTTTTGTCTTGCCCATTCACCCTCTGAATGGCACACATACACAATCCATGTCTCAAGGCTGACTTCTTTAAACTGTCTCCTTCCCTTAATCTACACTGATTTAAAGTGGATTTAACAAGTGACATCAATAAGGATTTCATAGCTTTCACCTGGTCTGTTCATGTCATGAAAAGAGCAGAGGTTCCTAATGTTGTATACACTCAGTGTATTAAATAAGTAGTATAAAAGAATATATATTTGACTACAACCTCCAACCACAGGAGGACTCAGGAGCCCGCTTTCAATGAGTGTAGACAGCCTGCTGCTGGTCTGCTAATCATCAGATGGGGGAGGAAAGGAGGTAGGGGGCCCATGTGGGTAACTAGAGGGGCCTGCCTTGGATGGGTAACTGATTCAGGGCCTGGCCCTAGCCTTTTGGGGACCTTAAAAAGGCAAGAAAGTTAATTTCCTGCAACTCTAAACATTTTGCCATGGGGTGTAGAGAAAACATGTTGCAGTTTTACTAAAGTAAGTTTTAAGCAGTTCTAAACATTTTGCCATGGGGTGGAGAGTCATTTTTGAAGTTTAAATGATTTACCTGCAGTTCTAAACATTTTTGCCATGACCTATGTCATGTTAATGACATCTGAGTGAGAGTGACTAACACAATCAATGGGGGCCATGTGTGCCTGGTTGGTATTCGGGCCAGGATTACTACAAGTTTAGCTAGCTGGCTAGACTAACTTAAATAACAACACCTGTGACGGAAACCAGGTAGTTTCAGTACAATTTTATAAATGCAGACAGATCATTTGTTCATTCGACATGGTGGGATCTTTTTGTGTCGGTAAAATTAATATTGCGAGAAATGGTGGTGGAAATATTGATTTATAAATATTGATATAATAACGATAGAATCGAAGTAAACTTGGAGTCACACAATGATGTGCTGTGTTGTCCTACCACTGAGAAACCATGCATTATATTAGGCTACAGATTACATAGTTATGATGAACTTCACAGGGTGGTAAAGTGCACGGTGATGAGCTTCATGCTCCTTTCCAGGAAGTATCGAGGGTCTTATTTTTGGTGATATGATTGATGCTTGACTGCCGTTTGACAAATAAAAATATTATTTCCATAATAATCATATTTTATAGACTAGCCTACCCGCACAGCCAACCTGCACTAGATCTGTGAGCTGTTGGCGAGAGCAGGCTTTTCCCTGTGCATCATCATGCACTGACTCTGTTTGGTGGAAACACCAATGATGGGGAAATTAGATTTTTTTTTTTTTTTATGCAGATTTTTTTATATTCACATGAAAATCTGTTGCCAATTGGATGGAATTGTGTATCCTACTCTGAGCAGTAAGTAGTGACCCCGACTGAGTTCCCCAACAGTACTCCTCACTGCATTCCCAGAAAGTTGGTTGGCCCTCTATGATGTCACGTAGGTTAATACATTGCTATGTTTTCAATTACAGTGCATTCGGAAAGTATTCAGTCCCCTTGACTTTTTCCACATTTTGTTACTGAATACTTTACCGAATGCACAGTATAAAGCCCTTTTACAAAACTCCCACTGTACCTGTCATTACTAACCTTCAGAGATATGAGTTACCACACCTGGTCTCAGGGATGGATAACTGGTCTCTACTGAGTTAGTTAAATCAGATTACATTTTTTTTGCACTGAATTTGTGGAACAATCTTCAAATTGTTGTTAAATGTGATGTTTCAGAAAGCTGATTGAGGACCTTATTACTGATGAATGTGTTTTTTATGACCCTGTTTTTCTTTCTGCTTGCATTTTGTATTTATATTTTGATTTGTGTAATTTGTGAAGTTCAGGGCTCATCTGTTTAAAAAAATACCTTGGTCTCAGTATGACTCCCTGGTAAAAAAAAAAAGAAAAGAAGTATATTTACATTTTAAATCTAAACAGTTATTAGCACCTAGATTGAGTACACTCAGACATTTGAGCCCAATTTGGATGGACCTATTGAAGAAGACCACAGTGGCCTTGAATCTGGCCTTTGTCCAAATCTGTTCAGTTCCACTATTCAGCACACAACAGGATATTGTTCCACCATTCAAACCTGACAGTCTATTCTGTTCTGACCATTCACACTCTGTCTCTGTTTCACATTGAGAGACGCCTCCATGTTCTGTGTTTTTCTGTTTGGTTTCACAGAAGACCTACCGAGACTTCCGGCTCCAAGGAGTCCTGGATGGAACCCTGAACAACAAGAGCTATGAGACCGTCTACAACCGCCTCACTGTAGAGGAGGCCACCATGGCTGTCAAGGCCGGCGACGGTCTCCAAGGCATCACCATGAGGGACAGTGATGAGGAGGATGGGTGAACCTCTCCCTATAGCGCCAAGTCTGGTGGCCCTCGCATATAGACTGAAATGGGAAGTGTGCATGTATGTGTACAGGAGATGGAAGGGGTGGAGATTACATGTGTGTGTGTGTGTGCGCAGCAGAAAGAGATGGAGGGCTTGTAGAACACACACTTAAGTCTATGATAAAAACATCCATCGTTGTGATCCCCCCCCTCCTCCCCTCCCCCACTTACTCCAGTACTGGCTACCTTCACAGCCATAATGATAATGATGTCAGTACAGCTCAGTGGTCACCAACTGGTGGCCTTCAGTGCAGTTTCCGTTTGTTTATTTAATTTGTTTGTTGGTTTCTTTGTACTTTATTTTAATAGTGATGTAAATCAAGAAAAAATAAACAAGTTGTGCTCTTATGGTTACCTAGATACAATCATGCCAATTGAAACAGGTTTCAGAGGTCTCGCCAATTGCAGGTCCATTCTGTGGTAAATGTACAAAGTGCATTAAGAGGACATTATGAGTACATTTCAGGGTGTTTATGAGGACATTGAGGTTGTTCTTACATAATCACACTGAAAGAGCGATGATACAGCCAATATACATATGTTTATGCTCTACTGTATGAATTTAATGCATTGGCTAAAGTGCTACATTGTCATTTAATGTATTTAGGCTATGCTTGGGTGTATTATCCCTCACAAGAGTTAGACACAATATACATTCAAAGCTGTGTCCAGTAGGCTAAAGCTGATTGATAGAGTGCATTATGTTTTCAATCTGAATTGATATCTTAACTGTGATACTTCAAGCAGTTTGTGTCACTGGCGTTCAAAGACAAAACAAATGGGACAAAATATAGGAAATATATTTCTATTGTCTTCTGTGCACCTGTTTTTATTCAGGTGTGAATGTTCTAAGTGTTAGAATTAAAGTGTTTTTAAAGCAATCATGGTGTCTTGAATTTATCCATAAACTATGTTAACAACCCAATCTGTAATAAGGGCCCTTTTACTGTTAAGGTGATGGACAGAGCTGGGGAAATCTAACACTCTCAAATTAGTAAATGGAGCTATACCTATTTTAAAGCTATACATTGTTTGCTAAAATACTTAAATCACAACAAAAACAAACAATTGAGTAAAGATAAATATATAAACATTTAACTTGTGTTCTTCAAAAATCATATACCATTACCTAATATACAAATTGTGACAAACTATTTGCCATCAGTTTTTAGTTTTGTTAGTATAGGGCTTAATATTGAATAAAGCCAAATAGCTATTTTGTTTTGTTCTCAAAATGATCTGAATTTCAGAACTGGTAAATTTATTGCGACATGACAACTTCATTTCAACGAATCATCTGTTCAATTTTATCATGGCCAGACTATACAACATGACACACACACAGTGTGTTTTCGTGGAGTTGACATCTTTTCAAAATAAATGCAAGTGATGGGGAGAAGTGTGCATCATGCAACCTCTGCTCACATCCGTCTATGTCTCCGCTAGCATCACGTCGTTCTGCCGTGGACTTAACCAATCAGAATATCCCAATATGTAGGCTATTCATTACTGACTAAATCTAATTACACATTAGTTAATGATCGGTTAGTTGATGATTGAGGCAGTATTATAATTTGTGAAGGTGTATTAAATCAGCCTAGGTCCAATGTTATTTTGCTAAAAAATAATCATAAGACTATATGAATTGGGCTACACTGCTACATTATAGGAAAGACTATAAGCAATATGGGTTCATTTTCAAATAACTAATAAGAGTCTACCGAAGGAGGTTTTTTATTTTTATTTTTAAATAGGCCTATAGGCGAGTATTGGTCCGGAGCAATGCATTTCCACAACAGAAACGATTCTTTCCCATATTAAAAAGAATTGTACTCCTGCAGTTATGCCTATTAATTTTCCTTACACATCTGATAATAATGTGGCTTTCAGCATATAGGTCTAACTTTACATTATATTGGTGAAGTGTCATTTATTTGAGCAATGATTCAGTAACGTTTAGCGTAACAGGAAAGGTAAATAATATCTAATATATGCTATTTTTAATCATACTTATGCATTGAGAATAATAATAGGCCTAATGATAATGGTAAACCATGTAAGCCTATTGGCTGAAAACATGTATCGGTCTATACTTAGACGTATTATTCTTGTTGATATTATTGTTAGTAGTAGTATTATTACTAGCCTGTTATTATTATTATTAGTCTTATTGTACATCAACGTTTATACCTGAGCTGCGTCCTCATTGATTTACCTAAATGATCCTTGCAATAGAAGTGAACATTATCGTATTCTCTTCATGACATAGGCTAAGAATTTAAGGAAAATAAAGCACGGGATTAACGCAAGTTTAAACCCAAATTTGGTGTAATTATACAAGATTTAAACGTCACTCAACTGATGACGCAAAATGTATAATTCTATGAAAGATGTATGGGTCTAAATCCCACCGCATTAATGAATAGCAAGCCAAGCCATATGAGTTTCAGTCAGGTCTCCAAAATCTTCAACAGAAAGATATTCCAGCAGCAAGAATGCATCCCGCTAAATCTCTTAAAGCTATAGGCTATTTAACACCAAACAGCTAACTTTTTAACCAAGAAATCAACTTAAAATATAGTCACGTATGAATTTCGACAATATTGTATATATTTTTAATAACAATAATCATTACTCCAATAATTATGCAATAATAATAATCATCATGTATTGTTACTTTTAGTGCTACTTAAATTAGAAGAAAAAACGTCAATATTTTATTGTATATCTATTTATAGGCCGATCTCTTATAGTCGGTGAAATTCCTTCATTCATTTCTCAATGTAGCCTATATTTTTTTTATTTCAACTGAAAGAAATCTAACACTGTAGACCGAAGTCTGAATAAAGATTGCTGTCACTAAAGAAATGTTCAATCAATGCGCATATTTACCTTTTCTTATTGTCATGGTTGTCATTGAGCATCCGTCTGGATACGCCCAGATGAAACGTTCCACCGTATTACCAATGTGACTTCGCCCGGAACAGGGTACAAGCTTTCATTACTCTATATTTGCTAGAGTAGTCATTGCTCTGATACAAAGTAGGGTACACCTCTCTTGATTGCTCAAACTCTCTATAGTCCTTGAGGCACTTATGGAGCTCACCACTCACCGCGTGCACACTCCCGCAGTCACACCAGCTTTGGTGGGTTTGGTATAACACATAGGACACCGTTCTCACCATAGAATAAGAACAATTATTAATTTAATAAGATCTCTATGGCTCACCTTGAGCTCCCTCGTGTATACTGGCAGAATGACTAAAAAATGAATAGTTCTACTTAAATTAACTTTGTTTTATGTAAATACTGAAGTCTATATTCAGTACCCAAAATGTAAAGGCCTATAATTTAAGACAAGCACCAAAGGCCCTTGATCACAGCATGTATAGCGTTGTATCCTAGCCTTTTGTCAAAATTGATCGACTATAATTAAGATTAGATAGTAATGTGTTCTTAATAGTAGTTTGTCTTATTAGTGAATTGCTATAGAGGTTTGGACACCAAATGTTTTATTTGGATGTATGTGCTATTGAGGTATTGTAGGCCTATAGAGAGTATAATTCTACTACTGTCTAATCTATTATTAAATACATGTCCTTGAATAGCCTATATGATTAGCATAATATGGATACGCCCATATTGCAATCCCCATTTGTAAAACCAATTATTTTATATTGTTGCATGCGTAAAATAGCATACAGGTAACCACACATACTGTATATGATGAGCGAAAAAATATGTCAAATGCTGACATCTTCTGACCCCACACAGCGCCCGTCGTCTTGTGCGATTTCAAATGATGTCACATGAAGCCACAAGGGGACCTCAGATTTGCCAAACACTTTACAGTTGAACAAGACTGGCCACTAAAGAACACCTCATTCGCGACGCGGGTGACACACGCACCCATAGCAGTAGTAGAGGGGCCACAAGTGGAGAATTGATGGAAGAGAATTTAGCAATTATCTACTTTTTCTTCATAGATGGTAACGATTGGTGAGGTTTTGGCTGTATTGACTCAACACGACATATTGAGCAGTCCCGCCAGACATAAGTGCTGATTGTCCAGAATCAACGTAAACGGGAACAGTGAGGGGGCGTCGACCCAGAGTGCGCCGAATGATGTCCTTTCTAGCGGGGCAGTGAGAAGGAATCAAAGGTATCTACAAAAGGAGCTCTAACCTGGCTTTCCAAAAGGTGTCGTTTTGAAAGTCATGGACAGTACGCTCTACCACTCAGCGGGAATTTTCGGCTCCCCCTCGGCTTCTGAAAACTTGACTGCAGGCGGAAAGATGATCACCCCCACCAAGCCTCTCGCTTTTTCGATCGAACGGATTATGGCCAGGACGCCCGAGCCAAAGTCGATACCGTTCCCCAACCTATTCCATCACACTCCGGTGGGTAGGCCTGAAGCAGACCCGAAGCAAGCTCTCAACATGACTTCATCATCACTACATTGCATGATACCATTCGTGCCACTGGCATACGAACCGGGTCATAAACTAAATATTAATGGATTGGATACGAGTCAATTTGAGGCTTCCTCATATAATTCAAATGAGTTGGTGGGCATTGGCTTGAACTATAAGAACGAACAACCAGATGTGAGCCCGTCGGTGGGACAATACAAACTCTTTCGACCGCGGGTGGTGAACCAGTCGTCTTTTCATGCCATGGGGGCCGTCTGCTACCTGAACTGCGGGGAGAGTGCGTGCCCACCCCCGGCCAGCATCGTAAACATCCACCCCATGGCCTCCTACTTTCTCAACACGCCGCTGCAACATGCACGCCAGAGAGCTTTTCTCGCGGAGAAAAATAAAGTGTCTCACTGCACAGACAGATACCCATCCGGAGTTGCATTTAAAGACATTTCCCAAACTCAACTCCATCACTACATGAAAGAGAGCGCACAGATTATATCCGACAAACTATTCAAGGGCTCTTCCAAATTGAACAGTGCTTGCGCAAGCGGAAAACCCAAAGTATTCACCTGCGAGGTTTGCGGAAAGGTAAGAATACACATTTCGTACATGTGGTGGTCTCTGCCTTACGGCCTGCTTGATTTAAACAATAATAGTAATTGTATAATTATATATATTTCTATTCACAGGTGTTCAATGCCCACTACAATTTAACGCGCCACATGCCCGTGCACACCGGAGCGAGACCATTCGTCTGCAAAGTATGCGGCAAGGGATTTCGACAAGCAAGCACCCTTTGTCGCCACAAAATTATTCATACTCAGGTATTCTATTCAATCATCATCATCATCATCGTCATCATCATACCCAAAGCCGTTCACAATTACGCAATGTTCTATTTGTTTAAGCTATGGAAAAAAAATACAAAATAGGGCTACATCTTTGGAAAATGTTATAGAACAACGCATCAATGCCATGATTGTATTTCAGGCTATATTCATATTGTGGCCTGGTGTTGAACTGTATTGCATTTTTAACGTTCACTTGTAGTCCTATATACACAATCTTATTGAAAAGTATATAGCGTTGTTTATTCTATATACCTATTTTACTGTACAGTTTTCGTTGGATCCCAAATAATACGTTTCTAAAATCACATTTGTTTCTACATATGCCCTTCACAGGAAAAGCCTCATAAATGCAACCAGTGTGGAAAAGCGTTCAACCGGAGTTCAACTCTTAACACACACACACGAATCCATGCAGGTTACAAACCCTTCATCTGTGAGTTCTGCGGTAAAGGATTTCATCAAAAAGGTGAGGAAGAATGTTAATCTATTCAAGTGTTTTGGATTATATGATTATTTCTATTATGCGATTATTTCTTTGCAATATCTGGATGTAATATGATTTATTCTGCTTTGAGAAAAATATATTGATTCCGTTCAGAACTAAATGTATGTTGCTAATTTCAACTCAGACTAAATATACAATGAATGTATGGGTTAATGTATGAATTGGTTTAAAATGGGATTGACAACTAACTGTGGCACTGACTCTTTACAATATTGTTGACATCCACGTTCTTTTTTACATTGCTTTTCAAGGTAACTACAAGAACCACAAATTGACGCATAGCGGCGAGAAACAGTTCAAGTGTAACATCTGCAACAAGGCCTTCCACCAAGTGTACAACCTGACGTTCCACATGCACACGCACAATGACAAGAAGCCATTCACGTGCCCGACTTGCGGCAAGGGATTCTGCCGGAACTTTGACCTGAAAAAGCACATCCGAAAACTACATGATCTCTCTGGCTCCAAATCCACTGCCACACTCGTCACAGGCGAAACACACTAAAAAAGTTCCGGAGCTAAAACGCCAGCCGTTGCGCCTTTACGCTTATTTGCTCAAATCTGGAAATAAGCGTGCGAGTTTAGAAGATGTTGTGGACATTTACATTTTAGTCATTTAGCAGACGCTCTTATCCAGAGCGAGTTACAGGACCATTCTATTAGTACATATTTTCCTTGAATTTTACATTATAATGTCATTACACTGTTGTTTTCTTTAAATCTCAGGATTACTGTAAAATGTCAATATTTATTTGAAATTGTAACACAAATAATTTAAGAGAATAATTGAAGACTATATACAAATTATTTTTTGTTGTGATGAGTGTGGTAGCCTACCCCATTTTGTATGATGCCCTTGCTAAAGTTACATGATTTGCCAACATTTGTGTATATGCAAATTTTTCAGTGTTGGGGAATAGCGAATTTCATGTAGTTAAACTATTTAACTACATTTTGCATAAGCTTGGTGGTAGTTGATCTAAATTCAAATCTAGGTAGTGTTTTAAGTAGTTAATTAACTCATTTTGTAGCTAACTACTGGAACTACACACTACTTTTTTTTGCTAAAATAAAATATGGTTGAAGTAGGCAATAATTTCCTTTTTTGCCAAAAGATCGGTTTAAGTCTCACTTGAAACATCGTTTTTGTGTTTAATAGGCTAAATTACACATTTTGTTAACCCCAATGTGATCCCTTCTTGCAATTTGTAGCGCATGACATGCATTTCAGATTTACATGTGATAGTTTTTCACAAAGTAGGTTGGATGTAGTGAACTACTTTTTCAAAGTAACTTCAGTTAAGTAAACTACATTTATCTTAAGGGCAGCTTTAGTGTAGCTTAACATAAGTAATTGGTAGCTTGGTAAACTATATTTTCTGACTAGCTTCCCCAACACTGAAAGTTTTGAAAGATTTGCAAAAAAAACTACGTCTTTGACACGTATAGGCACATACTAAATACTGTAAGTTATGAAATGAAAATAATGACAATAAAATGAAACTGTGTATATGTCATATTGTGTCTGACATGTTTAAGAAAAAGGAATTCCATAAAACATTATTTAGAAATGGACATACATGGGCCAAACGATTCCCGTGATGGTAAAGGGAAGTCTTTTGATAATAATCATCATCATCATCCGTTTATTTTTTTTGCCTTTGACTAAGGATCTTACCATAATTGTGAGGTGTAAATGTAGGAAAACACTTCTATAGCCTCAGGGGTGTAGGCTTGCATGAAATGTTCTGCATGTCGGCTAGGAAAGCTATAGCCTTAATCTTTAGGACAGCTACCCCCTCTTGTGGACAGTATTGAGAAATACGAGTCTACCTGTTGACCCTTGTAGCCAAATAGGCTACAATGAAACAACATTCTTCTGCAAATACGAGTCAACTGCGAACATCTTGGCAAAATGTTAAACTTTGTTTTATTAGGGAAAATGTTCTAATTTGCATTGCACTGAGAGGCATTACCTGACCTTGCCTCTCACTAACAATCCAAAGTAATGCAGGCTCAGGATTCCAACCTGAAACGACTTCCATGCATTCAGGTTAACAGTGCATTCGGAAAGTAGTCAGACCCCTTGACTTTTTCCACATTTTGTTACGTTACAGACTTATTCTAAAATGGATTGAATAAAACAAATCCTCATCAAATTATACACAATACCCCATGATGACAAAGTGAAATCAGTTTTTAAGAAATGTTTGCAAATGTATATACCTTTTTTTAAAATATACCTTATTTACATAAGTATTCAGACCCTTTGCTATGAGACTCGAACTTGAGCTTAGGTACATCCTGTTTCCATTGATCATCCTTGAGATGTTTTTACAACATGATTCAAGTCCACCTTTGGTAAATTCAATTGATGGGACATGATTTGGAAAGGCACACACCTGTCTATTTAAGGTCCCACAGTTGACAGTGCATGTCGGAGCAAAAACCAAGCCATGAGGTGGAAGGAATTGTCCGTAGAGCTCCGAGACAGGATTGTGTCGAGGCACAGATCTGGGAAAATGTCTGCAGCATTGAAGGTCCCCAAGAACACATCATTCTTAAATTGAAGAAATTTGGAACCACCAAGACATTTTGAGCAAACTGATGTGACCAAGAACCCGATGGTCACTCTGACATCGCTCCAGAGTTACTCTTCCAAGCTCTAGGAAGAGTCTTGGTGGTTCCAAACTTCTTCCATTTAAGAATGATGGAGGCCACTGTGTTCTTGGGGACCTTCAATGCTGCAGACATTTTGAGCAAGCTGAGCAATTGGGGGAAAAGGGCCTTGGTTAGGGAGAAGACCAAGAACCCGATGGTCCTTCTGACAGCTCTCCAGAGTTCCACTATGGAGATGGGAGAACCTTCCAAATGACAACCATCTCTGTAGCACTCCACTAATCAGGCCTTTATGGTAAAGTGGCTAGAAATAAGCCACTCCTTAGTAAAAGGCACATGACAGCCCGTTTGGAGTTTGCCAAGGGAAACAAGATTCTCTGGTCTGATGAAACCAAGATTGAGCTCTGAATGTCCTTGAGTGGACCAGCCAGAGCCCGGACGTGAACCCGATCGAACATCTCTGGAGAGACCTGAAAATAGCTGTGCAGCAACGCTCACCATCCAAGCTGATAGAGCTTGAGAGGATCTGCAGAGAAGAAAGGGAGAAAATCTCCAAATACAGGTGTGCCAAGCTTGTATTGTCAGACCCAAGAAGACTCAAGGCTGTAATCCCTGCCGAAGCTGCTTCAACAAAGTACTGAGTAAAGGGTCTGAATACTAACGTAAATGTGATATTTCAGTTTTATTTTTAATATGTTTTTGCTTTGTCATTATGGGGTATTGTGTGTAGATTGATCAAGGGAAAAAACGATTTAATCCATTTTAGAATAAGGCTGTAACGTGAAAAAAGTGAAGGAGTTTGAATACATTCCAAATGCACTGTATGTCCAGGTTTGATCTCCCAGGCTATAGCTTTTCATTCTATGCAACTGATCTTACATTTGTTTATGGATCATAGGTTATTCTTCAGTTAGGATATTCACCATATTATAAAGAAGACTTAGGATAAGGTGGTGCATAATTCAATTAGACCTATTAGTGAATGGGCCAAAGTTTTTACTTTTTGTTTTGAGAGAATATGACATGTCTGTAAGGCATTTTCGATAAATATATCATGACATGTAGCCTAAGCCTGCCTTATGCAACACACACACACACACACGCACACACACACACACACACACACACACACACACACACACACACACACACACACACACACACACACACACACACACACACACACACACACACACACACACACACACACACACACACACACACACACACACACACACACACACACACGACTAGGACTAGGTCTAGGCTACCACTTCATTTGTGGGCAAGTGTGTCATGAATTGTGAAAAAAATGTCTGTCAATATCACTGACTTAGTCTGTTACCAGATATAGCCCTAAAGGTGGACAGTGAATGATCCTATACAAACCACTGCAGTTGTGCACTTAATCAAGGCATTTAACCCCAAATTGCTCTCTATCCAGCATGTGCCTCTCAACACTTGTGTTTCTCGGGATGTAAGGGGAAAGGCAGAAATTAAAGTAATGACGGTTCTAACCAAATGGACTACAAAGGAAATGCTCTATTCTATTTTAAAAACTGGGTGCATCGAGCCCTGAATACTGATTGGCTGACTGCTGTGGTATCAGATTGTATACCACTGGAAAGACAAAATATTTATTTTCACTGCTCTAATTAGGTTGGTAACCAGTTTATAATAGCAATAAGGAACCTCCGGGGTTTGTGATAAATGGCCAATATAGCACGGCTAAGGGCTGTGTCCAGGCACTCTGCGTTGCGTCATGGCTAAGAACAGCTCTTAGCTGTGGTATGTTGGCCATATACCACACCCCCTTAGGTCTTATTGCTTAAATATTCTTGTTATTGACTAATGTATTTATTTTCATATTTCATATAATTTGAAAGGCATACCATCAGTTATATTAATGGAGAAGTTAAATAATATACACTACTGTTCAAAAGTTTGGGGTCACTTAGAAATGTCCTTGTTTTTGAAAGAAAAGCAAAAAAAAAGTTAATTAAAATAACATGAAATTCATCAGAAATACAGTGTAGACATTGTTAATTTTGTAAATGACTATTGTAGCTAGAAATTGCAGATTTTTTTTGTGGAATATCAACATAGGCGTACCGAGGCCCATTATCAGCTACCATCACTCCTGTTGTCATGTTTGTCATTTATTATCATGTCTTGTCCCTGTGCTCCCCATTCTATTCGTTTCCCTCTGCTGGTCTTATTAGGTTCTTTCCCTCTTTCTATCCCTCTCTCTCCCCCTCCCTCTCTCACTCTCTCGCTCTCTCTTCTCTCTATCGTTCCGTTCCTGCTCCCAGCTGTTCCTATTCCCCTAATCATCATTTAGTCTTCCCACACCTGTTCCCGATCCTTTCCCCTGATTAGAGTCCCTATTTCTTCCTTTGTGTTCCGTTCCTGTCCCGTCGGTTCCTTGTTTAGAATTCACCGTGCTGTGATTTTGTATCGCCCTGTCCTGTCGTGTTTTTGCCTTCATCAGATGCTGCGTGTGAGCAGGTGTCTCTGTCAGCTACGGCCTGCGCCTACCCGAAGCGACCTGCAGTCTGTGGCCGCTTCTCCTGTTATTCCCCTCTACAGACTAGAGGATTTCTGTTATTCCCTGTTTGGACATTTCCTGTTAAGGATTCAGGATTTGTCGTTTTCTGTTTGGACTTGAATAAACTCTGTTTCTGTTAAGTCGCTTTTGGGTCCTCTTTCACCTGCATGACAGAAGGAACCGACCAAGGAATGGACCCAGCGACTTCAGACGCTCGTTACACTGCCGTCAAGATCCAAGGAGCCATGCTCGGCAGACACGAGCAGGAATTGTCTGCTGCTCGCCATGCCGTGGAGAACCTGGCCGCTCAGGTTTCCGACCTCTCTGGACAGTTCCAGAGTCTACGTCTCGTGCCACCTGTTACTTCCTGGCCTGCCGAGCCTCCAGAACCTAGGGTTAATAACCCACCTTGCTACTCCGGGCAGCCCACTGAGTGCCGCTCCTTTCTCACGCAGTGTGAGATTGTGTTCTCTCTCCAACCCAACACATACTCTAGAGAGAGAGCTCGGGTTGCTTACGTCATTTCACTCCTTACTGGCCGGGCTCGAGAATGGGGCACAGCTATCTGGGAGGCAAGGGCTGATTGCTCTAACAAGTTCCAGAACTTTAAAGAGGAGATGATTCGGGTTTTTGACCGTTCAGTTTTTGGTAGGGAGGCTTCTAGGGCCCTGGCTTCCTTATGCCAAGGTGAACGGTCCATAACGGATTATTCTATTGAGTTTCGCACTCTTGCTGCCTCTAGTGAGTGGAACGAGCCGGCGCTGCTCGCTCGTTTTCTGGAGGGACTCCACGCAGTGGTTAAGGATGAGATTCTCTCCCGGGAGGTTCCTTCAGATGTGGACTCTTTGATTGCTCTCGCCATCCGCATAGAACGACGGGTAGATCTTCGTCACCGGGCTCGTGGAAGAGAGCTCGCATCAACGGTGTTTCCCTGCTCCGCATCGCAACCATCTCCCTCCTCTGGCTTTGAGACTGAGCCCATGCAGCTGGGAGGGATTCGCATCTCGACTAAGGAGAGGGAACGGAGGATCACCAACCGCCTGTGCCTCTATTGCGGAGTTGCTGGACATTTTGTTAATTCATGTCCAGTAAGAGGCCAGAGCCCATCAGTAAGCGGAGGGCTACTGGTGAGCGCTACTACTCAGGTCTCTTCATCTAGATCTTGTACTACTATGTCGGTCCATCTACGCTGGACCGGTTCGGGTGCTACATGCAGTGCCTTGATTGACTCTGGGGCTGAGGGTTGTTTCATGGACGAAGCATGGGTTCGGAAACATAACATTCCTTTCAGACCGTTAGACAAGCCTACGCCCATGTTTGCCTTAGATGGTAGTCATCTTCCCAGTATCAAATTTGAGACACTACCTTTAACTCTCACAGTATCTGGTAACCACAGTGAGACTATTTCTTTTTTGATTTTCCGTTCACCGTTTACACCTGTTGTTTTGGGTCATCCCTGGCTAGTATGTCATAATCCTTCTATTAATTGGTCTAGTAATTCTATCCTATCCTGGAACGTTTCTTGTCATGTGAAGTGTTTAATGTCTGCCATCCCTCCCGTTTCTTCTGTCCCTACTTCTCAGGAGGAACCTGGCGATTTGACAGGAGTGCCGGAGGAATATCATGATCTGCGCACGGTCTTCAGTCGGTCCCGAGCCAACTCCCTTCCTCCTCACCGGTCGTATGATTGTAGTATTGATCTCCTTCCGGGGACCACTCCTCCTCGAGGTAGACTATACTCTCTGTCGGCTCCCGAACGTAAGGCTCTCGAGGATTATTTGTCTGTGTCTCTTGACGCCGGTACCATAGTGCCTTCTTCTTCTCCGGCCGGGGCGGGGTTCTTTTTTGTTAAGAAGAAGGACGGTACTCTGCGCCCCTGCGTGGATTATCGAGGCTGAATGACATAACGGTTAAGAATCGTTATCCGCTTCCCCTTATGTCATCAGCCTTCGAGATTCTGCAGGGAGCCAGGTGCTTTACTAAGTTGGACCTTCGTAACGCTTACCATCTCGTGCGCATCAGAGAGGGGGACGAGTGGAAAACGGCGTTTAACACTCCGTTAGGGCATTTTGAGTACCGGGTTCTGCCGTTCGGTCTCGCCAATGCGCCAGCTGTTTTTCAGGCATTAGTTAATGATGTTCTGAGAGACATGCTGAACATCTTTGTTTTTGTCTATCTTGACGATATCCTGATTTTTTCTCCGTCACTCGAGATTCATGTTCAGCACGTTCGACGTGTTCTACAGCGCCTTTTAGAGAATTGTCTCTACGTAAAGGCTGAGAAGTGCTCTTTTCATGTCTCCTCCGTTACTTTTCTCGGTTCCGTTATTTCCGCTGAAGGCATTCAGATGGATTCCGCTAAGGTCCAAGCTGTCAGTGATTGGCCCGTTCCAAGGTCACGTGTCGAGTTGCAGCGCTTTTTAGGTTTCGCTAATTTCTATCGGCGTTTCATTCGTAATTTCGGTCAAGTTGCTGCCCCTCTCACAGCTCTTACTTCTGTCAAGACGTGTTTTAAGTGGTCCGGTTCCGCCCAGGGAGCTTTTGATCTTCTAAGAGAACGTTTTACGTCCGCTCCTATCCTCGTTACTCCTGACGTCACTAGACAATTCATTGTCGAGGTTGACGCTTCAGAGGTAGGCGTGGGAGCCATTCTATCCCAACGCTTCCAGTCTGACGATAAGGTTCATCCTTGCGCTTATTTTTCTCATCGCCTGTCGCCATCTGAGCGCAACTATGATGTGGGTAACCGTGAACTGCTCGCCATCCGCTTAGCCCTAGGCGAATGGCGACAGTGGTTGGAGGGGGCGACCGTTCCTTTTGTCGTTTGGACAGACCATAAGAACCTTGAGTACATCCGTTCTGCCAAACGACTTAATGCCCGTCAAGCTCGTTGGGCGTTGTTTTTCGCTCGTTTCGAGTTTGTGATTTCTTACCGTCCGGGTAGCAAGAACACCAAGCCTGATGCCTTATCCCGTCTGTTTAGTTCTTCTGTGGCTTCTACTGATCCCGAGGGGATTCTTCCTTATGGGCGTGTTGTCGGGTTAACAGTCTGGGGAATTGAAAGACAGGTTAAGCAAGCACTCACGCACACTGCGTCGCCGCGCGCTTGTCCTAGTAACCTCCTTTTCGTTCCTGTTTCCACTCGTCTGGCTGTTCTTCAGTGGGCTCACTCTGCCAAGTTAGCTGGTCATCCCGGTGTTCGAGGCACTCTTGCGTCTATTCGCCAGCGCTTTTGGTGGCCGACTCAGGAGCGTGACACGCGCCGTTTCGTGGCTGCTTGTTCGGACTGCGCGCAGACTAAGTCGGGTAACTCTCCTCCTGCCGGTCGTCTCAGACCGCTCCCATTCCTTCTCGACCATGGTCTCACATCGCCTTAGACTTCATTACCGGTCTGCCTTTGTCTGCGGGGAAGACTGTGAGAGCCGCCAATAAACGCAGGATTAAGAGTCCAAGGTATTGTTGCGGCCAGAGAGTGTGGCTTTCCACTCGCAACCTTCCTCTTACGACAGCTTCTCGTAAGTTGACTCCGCGGTTCATTGGTCCGTTCCGTGTCTCCCAGGTCGTCAATCCTGTCGCTGTGCGACTGCTTCTTCCGCGACATCTTCGTCGCGTCCATCCTGTCTTCCATGTCTCCTGTGTTAAGCCCTTTCTTCGCACCCCCGTTCGTCTTCCCTCCCCCTCCCGTCCTTGTCGAGAGCGCACCTATTTACAAGGTACATAAGATCATGGACATGCGTTCTCGGGACGGGGTCACCAATACTTAGTGGATTGGGAGGGTTACGGTCCTGAGGAGAGGAGTTGGGTTCCGTCTCGGGACGTGCTGGACCGTTCACTCATCGATGATTTCCTCCGTTGCCGCCAGGATTCCTCCTCGAGTGCGCCAGGAGGCGCTCGGTGAGTGGGGGGTACTGTCATGTTTGTCATTTATTATCATGTCTTGTCCCTGTGCTCCCCATTCTATTCGTTTCCCTCTGCTGGTCTTATTAGGTTCTTTCCCTCTTTCTATCCCTCTCTCTCCCCCTCCCTCTCTCACTCTCTCGCTCTCTCTTCTCTCTATCGTTCCGTTCCTGCTCCCAGCTGTTCCTATTCCCCTAATCATCATTTAGTCTTCCCACACCTGTTCCCGATCCTTTCCCCTGATTAGAGTCCCTATTTCTTCCTTTGTGTTCCGTTCCTGTCCCGTCGGTTCCTTGTTTAGAATTCACCGTGCTGTGATTGTGTATCGCCCTGTCCTGTCGTGTTTTTGCCTTCATCAGATGCTGCGTGTGAGCAGGTGTCTCTGTCAGCTACGGCCTGCGCCTACCCGAAGCGACCTGCAGTCTGTGGCCGCTTCTCCTGTTATTCCCCTCTACAGACTAGAGGATTTCTGTTATTCCCTGTTTGGACATTTCCTGTTAAGGATTCAGGATTTGTCGTTTTCTGTTTGGACTTGAATAAACTCTGTTTCTGTTAAGTCGCTTTTGGGTCCTCTTTCACCTGCATGACACCTGTGTTCCAAAGGCACGTTGTGTTAGCTAATCCAAGTTTATCCATTTAAAAGGCTAATTGATCATGAGAAAACCCTTTTGCAATTATGTTAGCACAGCTGAAAACTGGTGTTCTGACTAAAGAAGCAATAAAACTGGCCTTCTTTAGACTAGTTGAGTATCTGGAGCATCAGCATTTGTTGGTTCGATTACAGGCTCAAAAACAAAGTACTTTCTAATGTGGTCCATCACTTGGGGGGAATGGCCAAGTGATGGACAATCTGATAGAAATGAAAGATCTGGTGTGCCTGAATGATGGATTGATGTAGCCACAATGAAAGAGTTTGACTTGGACCTCACTCTGGTATCTAGCTAAAGTGCAAAGCACTTAAGTAGTACTTGAAAGTATTTTTACTTAAGTTTTTTGGGGGGGTATCTGTACTTTACTTTACTACTTATATTTTTGACAGCTTTTACTTTTACTTCACTACATTCCTAAAGAAAATGATGTACTTTTTACTCCATACATTTTCCATGACACCCAAAAGTACTTCAAATCAAATTGTATTAGTCACATGCGGCGAATACAACAGGTGTAGGTAGACCTTACACTGAAATGCTTACTTACGAGCCCCTAACCAACAATGCAGTTGAAAAAAAATCTGAATAAGAAATAAATGTAACAAGTACTTAAAGAGCAGCAGTATAATATCAATAGTAAGACTATTTACAGGGGGGTACGGGTACAGAGTCAATGTGCGGGGACACCTGTTTGTTGAGGTAATATGTACAGTGGGGAGAACCAATCCGGAAGCCAAGGAAGGACCCAATGAGGCCAACAAGCTATTGGCCAATAGCTTTAACGTCATATGTATGTAAGATTATGGAACGTGATTACGGAGAGGCTAACTTACTTCCTGGAGAGCAGCGGTCTAGTATCATCACATCAGAGTGGGAACGGTAGAGGAACTATGGACCCACTACTCTGCTTAGAAGCAGAGGTCAGGAAGGCTCAGGTGAAGGATGATACTGTTGTAGCTGTCTTTTTTTGATGTGGAGAAGGTGTATGATATGATGTGGAAGGAGGGATTGTTAATCAAGCTTGATATTATGGGGGTAGGAGGAAGAACATACAACTGGATAAAAGATTTCCTGTTTGGAAGGTTTATCCAGGTGAGGGTGGGGAAGTCTCTATCAGGCTGGTGCATAATGACATACCACAGGGGATCGTTATTAATCCTCTGTTGGTCTCAATCATGATCAATGATGTTTACTTTCAGGTTACATACCGATATTGGGAGGTCGATATTTGCAGATGATGGGCCCTTATGGAAGAAATGTGCCATACATAGTCATGAAGGTACAGGAAGCAATTGATGAGGTAGAGTGGTGGTCATTCATGTGGGGATTCAGGTTCTCTGTAAAGAAAACTCACAGTGTTCTTTACCAGGGGGAAGGTGGGAGATGAGGTATGCCTGAGGTTATATGGAAGAAACTTGGAGAGGGTGGGGTCCTTCAGGTTTCTTGGGGTATACTTTGACACTAGACTAACCTGGGCAGAACACATTGAGAGAGTGTTGGGAAAATGTAAGAAGGTGCTAAATGTGATGCACTGTCTGACTGGGAAGGAGTGGGGGGCTGGGCGTTTCTCATTGAGGACCATGTATGTTGCATTGATCTGCTCTGTAATAGACTATGGTATTATAGCATATGGTTCGGCAGCCCGGACATCATCTATAATAGACTATGGCATTATAGCGTATGGTTCGGCAGCCCGGACATCATTGGAAAGGCTAGATGTCATACAGGGACAAGGACTCAGAATATGTAGTGGGGCTTTTCGGACGTCCCCAGTGGCTGCACTACAGGTGGAGATGGGGGAAATGCCATTGCAAATTAGGAGACAACAGCTGGCAATTAATTATTGGGTCAGCCTACAGGGACATGGGGTGTCTCATCCTGAAAAATTTATTTTACAGGCATGCTGGGAACATGACCGAAGACAGAACACAAGCTTTGAGTGGGTGGGTAATTCCCAAGTGAAGGAGATGGGACTGTATGGAAGGGAGTTTAGTCTAATGGTAGCTATTCCTGTGAACCCACTATGGCTATTCCCACCTCCAGTAGTTGATCTAGAAGCGTAGAGAGACTACAGAAAGACAGGGAGGGTGTTGATCCATCTGATATGTTTGGAAACTGGGTATCAGGATTTTGTGGCCATTTACACAGATGGTTCAAAAGATCCAAGGACAGGACGTACTGGGTCAGCATTTGTAGTGCAGGATATATATACAGCAAATCATCTGGCTTTAAATACAGCAGAGCTGATGACCATACTGTTGGCCCTGCAGTGGATGGAGGAAGTCAAGCCAGACAGACAAGCCAGAGTAGTTATTTGCTCTGATTCATGTGCAGTGTTGATGAGTCTCCAGTCCTTTAGGTCACGTAGCAGACAGGACCTGCTTTATGAGGTGCTACAAACTCATGGCAGGATTAGACAGATGGGTACACAGTTAATATTTATTTGGGTCCCAGCCCATGTGGGGGTGGGGGGGGGGACGAGACAGTTGATGTTCTTGCTAAAGAAGCACTTGGAAGTGGGGATGTTGATGTTGTAGTTTCAATGAGCAAGGCAGAGGCAAAAAGCCTGATATGGACAGTGATGGTGCAGAGATGGCAGGAGCAGTGGAATAGAGATACTAAGGTCAGGCATATATTTCAAGTACAGAGGAAAGTCAGGGAGGATGGCAGGAAGGGACAGAATATTTTTACAAGATTACGGGTGGGACACAGCCAGTTGAATAAGGGTGGGACACAGCCAGTAGATTAAGGGTGGGACACAGCCAGTTGAATAAGGGTGGGACACAGCCAGTTGAATAAGGGTGGGACACAGCCAGTTGAATAAGGGTGGGACACAGCCAGTAGATTAAGGGTGGGACACAGCCAGTTGAATAATGGTGGGACACAGCCAGTAGATTAAGGGTGGGACACAGCGAGTTGAATAAGGGTGGGACACAGCCAGTAGATTAAGGGTGGGACACAGCCAGTTGAATAAGGGTGGGACACAGCCAGTAGATTAAGGGTGGGACACAGCCAGTTGAATAAATCCTTCATTTTGAAAGGAAAGCATCCAACAGGAAATGATGATTATTGCCAGGAAACAGAGACTGTGCATCATGTACTGTATTGCTACAGTGTGGGCAGTATCAGAAGGAAAGAGAGAGGCTGAGATCTAGTGAGGGAGAAGGGGATACAGGAAATGAGTTTAAAGAGTATTGTAATGACCTGGCTAGATCATAAATGAACAAATGTCCAGACAGAGGATTGAGTTTATGAATTCACGGTTTATCAACCCAACTCAATACATGCTACTGTTTGGCCATTGCCTACACCAAATAAATCAAGGATCACAGTATAAAACAACAGTGACCATCTCTTGTTAAGACCAAACGTAAGAGAGGGAACAATGGCTAAGCATGGTCTTAAACTTGCAGCGCTCCTCTCCCCAAATGAACAGCATAACTCATAACACACAGCTGTCTCTGTGGGTTGCTACAGTATATTGAGTAGAACGTCATTAGATATAGTCTCAAGTATTTTGTTATATTTTTTAAGAGCAACGGGGCTGGCAGGTAGGATTCAGTTTCTCCCAGTCTCTTGCCCACACTCCAGTACAGTAGGTGGCGGTAATGCACTGTAACATTGGATGCCAACCGCCGATAAACCCCACCGAAGAAGAAGTTAAGCACAAGGACAAGAGGCCGATCCTTTGCGTTGCGATGGGATTGGTGGGAGCAATCTGGGGAGATTCAACAGTTACCCCCTCCCCTCGCAGATCATCCATTACACTGACTGGTAAGGCATGGCCACTGTCATTATAACCTCATCTGATTGATATATATCTACGAATTCCGCAGGCCACAGCCTACATCGCAATATTCACTGTGCTGTGTATCCCATCCACGCCATATTCTTGTCACCTCTGAACGACACTGTAGGCTACCTTTTGTGCACCTAGAAAGACTTCCGCCACATTGCATATCGGACATCTGTGTGCGAATGTAACTGTTAGCTAGTTCTAGAAAGGTGGGATAGATATACTTGCCATTTGTTTACACTTTCCTCGAGTATTCGAGGTGAGTAAATATGCTATGTGTAGTTTGTCTTTACTACAGTATCCAATGCCTTTTACTTAGCTCATGGACATTATGCCTACGAGGGTGCTGTGCGGATAGGCCTGTTGATGATATAGATGTATCGTTATGATAAGGTTTTAGTGCTCATTATACATCAGCAAATCCATGTATATCATTTTAGTGTGTTTTGGCTCCCATCGTGCAATTGAAATTGTAATAGTTAACGTTCTCTCTCCATGTTGTCTGACGGTAGTGTTGGCTTGCTCGATTATTGTTTTGTGTCCTTTAGGTTTCTCTTCTGATGGGCTAGCCTACTGCAGGTTACTTACGCAGAAAGTGCAGTCTGCCAATTTCATAGCCCTCATGGGTGAGGTGGCTGTCTATAGGCCTGTGTAATTGTCTAATCTATCAATCAAACCTTTTGAAAAATCATGTAATGTGGTTAAGGTGCCTTGCAGAAATCAGACGAATTATTTGATGGGTGACAAGAGTATTCAATCGGCATTGTGTGTGGTGTGTGGCTGTCGTTCAAACTTCTAGCCTTTCAGAACTAAACCATGCGTTTCTGCTGGCTGTTGTGCAACCTGCCTCCTAGCAGACTAAACCAGACATTTTACATGGCCTCTGTTTGAAGGGCTCCTCTATTTGGATGCAGTGAATGTCATACTTTGTCTGATAATTTTGTGTCCGATCATTTATCACTGAATTGTTGACTGGCTCGTCCCTCTCACTCTTGTCTAAAGCAGTGGGGTATAACCATGTTGCGACTCCTAAGACACCAGGCTAGAGGGACGAGGAGCTGCCTCTGTGGCCAGAGGCGCTATGAGCATCACAAGAGCGTCATGGCCATCCGGCGTGAGGACATAAACGTGTGGGAGAGACGGGCGCCCCTGGCTCCGCGCCACGTTAAAGAGATCGTCCATGCTGGCCACAAGGTCCTCGTCCAGCCTTCCAACCGAAGAGCCATCCACGAGAATGTGAGTAAAACATACACACATCCAATGGCTGGTGATCACTGCCGTTGAATAAACATGCTCACAGCCAATGGTTGGAGATCAAAGGAGGCCTATGTTCAGCAAAAATAGGAGAAAAAACTGCACAATTTGATCTATAAATGAGGTTTATGTGATGTCTCTGGTTACTATAGGAGGACCTCTCCAATGTCTAGTAAACAACATGTAACATATTATTGTTTGAAATTAAGGTTAAGATAAAAGTATTTGACTATCAAAGGACTACTGTATGAACTTTTACGCAACTGAATAAAACTAAACAGTGTATTGAATGACAAATGTAACAATTTGGTTACGTGTTGGCAACTGGCATTGGAAAAGGTCTTCTGAACTAGCTTCTAAACGATTTGGACCTTTTTGTATGTTTCATTTCAGTATTATGAGAAAGCGGGGGCCATCATTTCCGAGGACATTTCCGAGGCCTCGTTGATCATTGGCGTCAAGAGTCCTCCGGAGGAGAAACTTTATCCCAGAAAGACCTACGCCTTCTTCTCTCACACCATCAAGGCACAGGAAGCTAACATGGGTCTACTGGATGACCTGCTCAAAAAGGTAAGGCCGTTGTTGCTCTATCCAAGTACGACCTTAAACTAAGAGTCAGACAGTTGTTCTGGGTCAATGGGTATTGTTCCCTAGCCTAAACAAAAAGCATGTTCACATAATGGTTTGGATGCACCTGCTGTGCCTCATCCATTCATAGTGATGGGGGCATTTATGCAGTTATATATCAGGATATTATTTTTGACGATATCTTATGGTTTTCAAAATATTGCAATATTATTTTTGCGCTTGTTGTCTGTACCTGCACCAAAACTTCCTTTTTTTATAGCTTGTTCTCCATCTTCTTTTATAAATAGGGAGCCAGTTTGTTTTCAACACCTTTTTTTTTACATTTCCATGACTGATCAAAACTTGCTTTATCGTGGCTCTCTTGTCCCTCTGCAGTAGACATATAGGTAGCAATATGTTTGGAACATCGCATCTTAATAAAATCACAGTATCGAAACGCAATACGTATCGTGAGGTCCCTGGCAATTCCCAGTACTAGTTCACATCCTCTGGTCTTTCTAGGAAGTGCGTCTCATCGACTATGAGAAGATGGTCGACGCCAATGGCTTCCGTATCGTGGCATTCGGACAGTGGGCTGGCGTTGCAGGTATACTTTTGTCCGACAACCCAAGAATACAGGTGACAGTCAGTCACCCGATGTGTTTCTAATTCCAAAGATCGTGTAGAACCCCTCCATTTCTTTGGCCTGGTGCTTTTGCGTTGTTTACACACCAAACCTGTTCTCAGAGATGATTAGCTCCTGAGGTTCCACTAGTCCGTACTGATCTTGGTAAATCTACATTTTGAATTGTTGTATTGCTGTCCTCAGGGCACCATTGTAAATAATAAAATATTAACACTAGCTGAATTTACACATTTTTCCCGTATGTTTCCCTATTTTCAAATGCCCTTTTGTCCAACATCTTATCAAAGCAGTGTTCCTACTTTGTTTCTCTTTTTCTATATTCTTCCTTACAGGAATGATCAATATTTTGCATGGTTTGGGACTTCGTTTTCTGGCGTTGGGACACCACACTCCTTTTATGGTAAGGATTTGACCCAGTGGAGTCCATGTCATTTCAATGCTTCCTCCACTGAACGTCTGCCATCACTTCCTGTGTCACAGCACATCGGCATGGCCCATAACTACAGGAATGTCAGCCAGGCCATCCAGGCAGTGAGGGATTGTGGGTACGAGATCTCCATGGGCCTCATGCCCAAGTCCATCGGCCCAGTGACTTTTGTGTTCACCGGAACAGGCAATGTCTCCAAGGTAGGTAGACCTAGTGTAACCCAAGACAAACTATGACTAAACCATCACCAAACACAACCTGTTCATACAAGTAGATAAAGGTGTTAGGAGGGTCAGTGAAAAGTGAATTCTACAACATGGGAATGCATACCTTCAACTACTTTCTCCTATAATGTAGGGTGCACAAGATATCATCAATGAGCTTCCTGTAGAATACGTGGAGCCTCATGAGCTAAAAGATGTGTCTCAAACTGGAGGTACTACATCCCCATTTCTGATGGGGTGCATTTGCATATTCTATATTTCATGCATATGATCTGTATTATCATATTAATGTATGTGTTCTGTTTAATGTTCACTGTGTGACACTGCTGTCTCTGTCTCTGGTTTCAGACATGTCCCGAGTGTACGCCACCGTTCTGAGTCGTCACCACCATCTGATGAGGAAGAGTGATGGTGTTTATGACCCCCTGGAGTACGAGTATCACCCGGAACTGTACACATCGCACTTTAGAACCAGCGTGAGTCTGCCTCTGCCTTTCCCTCTGTTGCAACCAGTTCAGTAAGTTCACCTGTTCCTGCTGCTCAGCCAGGAGCTGCGAGCCCTTTGACACAGCCACACTGCTCTGTCTGAAGCCTGAGCTGATTGGCTCACTAAGCACTCGTAGGGGAAATGGGGGGCCCAGCATGTTCTCCTATTGCAAAACACAGGTTATATTGGCTTATAGTCTGTCAGTGGGTGACCACCCTGAACAAGCTGAGATGTCAAATATGATTATGTAGATGGTAGGTTGTGGAACTGGGTTTGTTAATGTCTTGTCAATATGTTTTGCAGATATGTGGAAGACTAGTTGTCAGTGGTGGTAGAATTGGTTTAGGTTGATGTGGTAGCAGCTGCGGCAACAGCCATAGCGGCGGCGGCCATAGTGGTAGCAGTGGCAATGTGGGAGAAGTAGTGGAAACAATTGCGATGACAATGACTCTGTCTGCTTTTTGTCCTCCTGGCCTCAGGTGGCGCCCTACACCACGTGCCTGATCAACGGCATCTACTGGGACCCCCAGACACCGCGGCTCCTCAGGCGGCTGGACGCCCAGAGGCTCCTGACGCACGTCAAGCCCTCCGCCGCCGCTACGGAGGGATGGCCAGAGCTACCACACAAGTAAGTTGCAGGTAATCAGCGGCGCAATTGGATTTGCGATAAGAACGGGGACTATCTCAGTCAGAAGCCCGCTATAGGTGTTTGCGGTCAAAAGTCAATGCTTATCTTCAATAATGTTTACGTTCTATGGGAGCTCAACCAAAGAGTGTGGAGTGCAGTCACCGTGACCCGACTGGCCGATTAAATCTGATATGGACTCTACCTCTTTTCTTATCTTCCCTCATTACTTCCCATCTTTCTTTTTCCTCAGGCTCCTGGCGATCTGTGACATATCTGCCGACATGGGCGGCTCTATTGAGTTCATGACTGAGTGCACCTCCATCGATAAGCCCTTCTGTATGTACGATGCGGACCAGCACATAGACCACGACAGGTACAGACCAGGAGAGAATGACTGTTAAAGTCATGGAAGTCATGGAAGTTAAAGGCCGACCGCGGTACATTTATAGTGAAGGGGAAAATGGCAATCTTTGTTTTTAATTTACATTTTTGAAGACAATCGTGGTACAAATAATTGCTTCTAATACACCAGATGTATGTCCTTGAACGTGTGTGTATGTGTATACTGAGCTAGCCTGCAACAGCCCTTCCTGGAGTAGCTCAAAGTGCATGTTGGGTCTCCATGAAAGGCCATCATAAGACTTAATTTGTCTTCAATGCACTATTGAGTCTTCACATAGGAATGAATGTCCTGTGATCGATGGCATTGTCCATTCACATACAGTCATTGGTAGAAACACCCATACATAATGTGCTCCCACCAGGCCTTGCATATTATCTGATCTTCTTTGATTTTGTCTTTCCAGCGTGGAGGGCACAGGTATCCTCATGTGCTCTATTGATAACCTTCCTGCCCAGCTCCCCATTGAAGCCACTGAGTATTTCGGAGACCGCCTCTTTCCCTACATTTGGGAGATGGTAAGACCAGCTGCTGGGGTAAGGTGCACTGCTCCGTTAGTTTGTTTGGGGAGTGTGTTGTCTAAGTGTGGAATGCAGCCATACAAGCACACAACAGCATCTCAGGTTAAGCTTGTCCGTTCCAGCTTACCGCACTGTAGCTGCCACTGATTACTTGTCGCTAGTTACCACGGCCACAAAAATGTAAATGGTCTGTATTGTAAAAGTGTATGAAAACAAAAATGTACTTTTTTTTGTTCTTAATTTAAGGTTAGGCATAAGGTAAGCAGTGTGGTTTACGTTAGTGTTGGTTTTGGGTTTAAAATCAAATTTTAAGAAGAAATTGTAGAAATAGGCATGGTTTAGCCATAATTCAGACTTTGTGGCTGTGGTAACTAGTGACGACCCCACACTGTAGCTGCCAGTGATGGCTGCTTATGGGGAATTCTGTTCTTTACAGAATTAACTACTTCCCGGTTCTGTCTTCCTCAGCTGCCCTCCGATGCCACCAGGCCTCTTGAAGAAGAGGACTTCTCACCTCAAGTTAGGGATGTGAGTATCTCACACACACACACCCCTCTTACTCAATCATTTTTGCATCATGAACGGAAAGGCTATGGTCTTGAAACCTTGATGCAGCTTTACCGGAAACTAGTTATGAAATTATTTGCTCTTTGCATTGCGATAATAGCTAACCAAGATCTTGTTGTTGGCTGCATTGTGTGTTTTATGCTGAAGTATGTTGATTTCAGGAGAGTTTACAATCTGTATACATGTTGTTGTTGTTTAATTTGACTTTTGGACTACGTCATGTGACGTGCTGTAGTAGCGCAATAGACACTGACTTGTTTTGTCAGACATTTATGTTTGTCAGTTATGGCATATTTGTACATTTTTATTAATTTTGAAAGACATTGGACTTTGAAATGTTCTGTTAATGTTTCCTCCATTGAAGGCTGTGATAACGTCACAAGGAAAGCTTACCCCGAAGTTTGAATACATTGAAGATCTTCGTGAACGAAGGTAAGATTGCATGTCAATATATCTAGTGGTTTGAGAATGGCTTTCTTGTTTAAATGTCTTGTGTGTTTTCAGGATGATTTTGTGTGACTGTTATAACAAAACCGATTTTTACTGTTGAAGCCCTTGATATTTGAATGTGCTTTCTTTAATGTTATAACAGTTAAACAGCATTTATGTTATCTATATAATAACTGATCTGAGAATGCAGTTTTTGCACAATTGTATGCTAGTTTGGTAAGCTTCATGTTGTTGGCTTTGTGTTTTCCAATAAATACATCTGAAATTGCTTTGCTAAATATGCTTGTCACATGGAGGTAATGATGCCAATCTAAGAAAGACATCTCTAAAGATTCCTTGACAGGTAAAACATTCAGTAGGTGTCAAATTTGACATCTGCTACAAACTGTAGTCTACGACATAGCATTAGCATTAGCATAGCATACCTAGTGAGCAGCATAATAGATGCATTATGTGCTTAATAGCTGCTATTTGTAGCTTTTCCCCTCCCTCATTGTCAAGCTCAGGCTTTAGGGTATAATGTCTTCCACCCAGCAGGGAAAGCTCTATCTTGCCCCAGACTCAGGGCATTTCGCTACAGGCCATCAGGTGCCGTCTGCCGGAGTTTCCACTAACCCTCACCTTGTTGTTCCGTCCTTGCACAGTGCTCTCACGGTGTGTGCCAGTCTACCCCCGCCCTAACACCTTGCATGGCTAACGTGCCATCGCCGCTGCCGCCACTTCTACTGAGGTGCAGGAGTTCTCTCTCTCACTGAGGGGCTCTTTCGTGGGTAGACAAGTCTCTTCTCATTCTAAAACACCCCCTTCTGTGATGTGCATTCATTTTGTCATGCAAACAAGAAAATCATCCCATTTCCGTTCATTGTTCCCTCTGTCGCGAAATTTGAAAATCGTCCACCATCAATCATATTAACTTCAATGTTTTTAACCAAAATATTTGTTTACTAATCAAATATAAACTTGCATGCAAAAAGAGGACTCTTATCTCCCTTGTTCTTTTCACATAGACTTTGCTTTCTTAAACATTGTAGCTCTTTTCTAAAGAAGCTTTCTTCTACTGTGTTCATGTTGTGCCCTTTTCAAGGTTGTCTTAACAAGTAGCTAGAGAAAGGTGGTTTGCTCTGGTCTGAGAATTTGTTCAT
Source organism: Oncorhynchus gorbuscha (assembly GCF_021184085.1). Taxonomy (NCBI): domain Eukaryota; kingdom Metazoa; phylum Chordata; class Actinopteri; order Salmoniformes; family Salmonidae; genus Oncorhynchus; species Oncorhynchus gorbuscha. The sequence continues at coordinate 16,072,942 of NC_060178.1, forward strand.
GGTTTATCTTCACACTGACATACTTTAACCTTTATCTGTTTGACCCTGACTGAACCATGACCCAGATGAGCACGTTGTGTTCAAAATTATCACTCAAATGCCACCACACTCAAGCCTCTTCAAGCAGGGTCAATCCTGGAGAGAGAGTACAACTAGAAATGGTGGTAATCCCTTCTTCATAATGATGATACTAAGAGCAAGGCTTCCGTTTCATACCATTTTGAGTGGTTTTTGGTTGATGTGTTGACCTTACACATTCACCTCTCTAGACAAGCCATGTCTCAGGATCTTAAGTCTTTGAATCCCTCTGATTGGGTATTGCTCTTAAGATATGTACACTTGAGGCAAATAGGCTCCTGAGGGGAATCCCCCGACTATTTTTTAAATTAGAGACCACCCCCTCCATTGTCAGTGGATGGCTTGCCGGACCTCGTGCCGGCTCTACATACTCTTGTGCACATGTACAGTGTCACGTCTAATTAGGCTGAGGCTGCCAATTGGATTCTGTGAGGGAGGGGGTATTTGGGGAGAGAGTGCTGCTGATTCTGAAGGTCACTGTTTGATAGAAGAGGCTGCCATGGTGACCTTTGGACTGTAGGGTGGCCAGTAGTGGAATCATCCGGTTTTAATTTAAATTTCATGTCTGTGTTTGAATCACATTTTGCTGAGTATTTGCTGATCACCCTGTTTAAAAAGAAATGTAAATACATTTCATTGATTGAATCCCATTTGAGTTTTGACTGATTTTAATATACTTCACCACAGTGCATCAGCTTGGTTTACAAAAAAATCTTAGTCCTTCATTTTTAGTGTGTGATGTGGTTGGGGGAACTCCCTCTTGTAATATTTTGTCAACCCCCCCCCCCATTGGTTGTTAAGTAGTAATTTCTTACAAGGATGCAATTAAAACTGTGGATGATTTATATAAAATTAATTTTATTGCTCACCCACATCCATCTCTGCTTGGTAAGCATATCACTGGTTCTAACTCTGAGCAAGATTGCTTCAGCTAATCATTGTGTGTGTGAGAAAGAAACTCCGTCTGTGATGACTTTATTCTGTGCTCACACTGTATAACCCCACATCCCCTCAGTGAGCAAGCCAAGATCATGAAGAGGAGTGGAATGAAGCGAGTGTTACTACTGGGTTCAGGTTACGTGTCGGGCCCTGTCATTGAGTATCTCACCCGGGACCCAGGGACTCAAATCACTGTTGGTAAGCCTCTGAAAAGGAAATATTCCCACTATATTCACAAATACCCAGCTGATGATGACTTCATTATTTAAATGTTTAACTGGATGCAATCTATTGTGTGTACATCTCCAATTATTTAATTAAATGTAAGGGGTGCCTCAGGGCTGAAGCCCTGGCCCATTTTTTTTGTTTTGTTTTTCAGCTTTAAATTTCACTCGTCTTTCACCCCTCCCATCTATCTCACAGCTGTTGTCCATGTCTTCTTGTGTTTTAGCATCAGTGTTGTTGACCCAGGCAGAGGAGCTGGCAGGGAAATACCCCAACACGATCCCTGTCATGCTGGATGTCACCAGTCAGGAGGGCCATCTGGAGTCCCTGGTCAAAGACCATGACCTAGTCATTAGGTACACACACACACACACACACACACACACACACACACACACACACACACACACACACACACACACACACACACACACACACACACACACACACACACACACACACACACACACACCTGAGGTGAATGTGCGGTGAGTGTGTCATTGTCACATGTACTGTGCTGTTTATGCCCTCAGTATGCTGCCGTACGGGTATCATCCTGTGATCGCCAAACACTGCATCAACAAGAAGGTAAACATGGTGACAGCCAGCTACCTGAGTCCAGCAATGAAGGACCTCCAACAGAGGTAGGGGAGAAGAGGAGATTCCTCTGGGTTTTAAAGAATGAGCAAGAGGGGTTGGGTTAGGGGAAAACATATCTATGTAGAAGTGGAGATTTAATGGTAAAATGTGTTTTTATCTTGTCTTGATGCTTACCGTGGGCTATTTGATACACATTTGACATAATGTAAACTACAGGCAGGCAGGCACCAAGACACTTGACCTAATTACTTGGCATGGTATTAGCCCGGATAAGCTAGTAGTCAAGTGTATTGGCTCCATGTGGGGCCGGTGTGGCTGAATGGGGTTTTTATGCGTGTTTCCCTCCAGTGCTGAGGAAGCTGGCATCACCATAGTGAATGAGATGGGCCTGGACCCTGGCATCGACCACATGCTGGCTATGGAGTGCATCGACCAAGCCAAGGCGGACGGCTGCACTGTAAGTGAAACGTTAGGAAGATTGTGACAGAGGCTAAACGTTTGAGTGATTTTGAGAGGAAGTGTTTGGGTGATTGTGGGGCTGTACATAATGCTTGATTGAGCGTATGTCGAAGAGATGACTGGCATCTTGTCAGTTTCCTTGGCAGCATTATTGATTGCGGGCCCAACAGATTGAAACAGTTTCTTTGATTTGTACATTGTTTGATGTAAATATGACCGTGTTGACAACATTGGGTAGATGTCTATGTGTAAATTATGTTGTAAAGCCATTTACGTGTATCTCCTTAGATTGAGTCATACAGTTCATTCTGTGGTGGACTCCCTGCACCAGAATGCTCAGACAATCCTCTGCGCTACAAATTCAGCTGGAGTCCATATGGAGTCCTCCTCAATACCATCAGCCCTGCCATCTTCCTCAAGGACAACGAGGTACAGTGGCCATCTAGCGTCAGCATATCCTCCCCCAAAACTTAACCTGAACCATAAGGGCGAGTGACGCAAAGCTGACCTTGGATCAGTGTTCTGGGGTAACTTCATCCTCTTCCCAGGTGGTGAGCATCCCAGCGGGCGGCACTCTGATGGAATCCACGGGTCCCATGGACTTCCTGCCCGGCTTCAACCTGGAGGGCTTCCCCAACCGCGACAGCACCAAATACTCAGAACAGTACGGCATCGAGTCAGCCCACACACTCATCAGAGGAACACTCCGCTTCAAGGTAGGTACTGCCACTCTACAACAATGTGGTTCTGATTGGTTGGAGCATGGTGCTGCTAACAACATTGCAACACTGCTATTCTTTCCTCCTGTCTGATTCAGTGGTCAGTAAATTGCGTGTCTTGTCCACCAGGGTTTCTCCCAGGCCATGAGTGGCTTTGTGAAGCTGGGTCTGATCAACACTGACCCCTGCCCCATGCTGAAGCACACCTCCGCACCTGTCTCCTGGGTAAGAATCCTGCTTATAACAACTTTATTACCAGCTCATGCCTCTTGGGCGGTTCTTTACCCATATTCTGTCTTTTCCCTGTACAACAGAAAGAGCTGCTGTGTAACCAGATTGGCCTGCACCCCTCCACCTCTGACGAGGCCTTCGAGGGAGCTGTTTACGACCGCATCGGCCAAGACCCCTTTAAAATGGAAACACTCAAATGGTGAGGCCCTTGTCCTAACCATAGCCATACACTGTATATGCATGACATCCATATCATCACACATCCCCTACCCCCCCTAGATACTACACATCCCCTACCCCCTAGATACTACACGTCCCCTACCCCCTAGATACTACACATCCCCTACCCCCCTAGATACTACACATCCCCTACCCCCTAGATACTACACATCCCCTACCCCCTAGATACTACACGTCCCCTACCCCCTAGATACTACACATCCCCTACCCCCCTAGATACTACACATCCCCTACCCCCTAGATACTACACATCCCCTACCCCCCTAGATACTACACATCCCCTACCCCCTAGATACTACACATCCCCTACCCCCTAGATACTACACATCCCCTACCCCCTAGATACTACACATCCCCTACCCCCTAGATACTACACATCCCCTACCCCCTAGATACTACACATCCCCTACCCCCTAGATACTACACGTCCCCTACCCCCTAGATACTACACATCCCCTACCCCCCTAGATACTACACATCCCCTACCCCCTAGATACTACACATCCCCTACCCCCTAGATACTACACATCCCCTACTCTCCTAGATACTACACATCCCCCACCCCCTAGGTGTACTACACATCCCCCACCCACCTAGGTGTACTACACATCCCCTACCCCCCAGATACTACACATCCCCTACCCCCTAGATACTACACATCCCCTACCCCCTAGATACTACACATCCCCTACCCCCCTAGATACTACACATCCCCTACCCCCTAGGTGTACTATACATCCCCCACCCCCTAGGTGTACTATACATCACCCACCTCCCCCAGGTGTACTACACATCCCCTACCCCCTAGGTGTACTACACATCCCTTAGGTACTACACATCCCCTACCCCCTATGTGTACTACACAGCCCCCCCCCCTAGGTGTACTACACATCCCTTAGGTACTACACAGCCCCCCTCCCCCTAGGTCTACTACACATCCCCTACCCCCTAGATACTTTTGGTCATGTAGTGTAAGTATGTGAACATCTCATTCCAAAATCATGGTCATTAATATGGAGTTGGTTCCCCCCTTTGCTGCTATAACAGCCTCCTCTCTTCTAGGAAGGCTTTCCACTAGATGTTGGAACATTGCTGCGGAGACTTGATTAAATTCAGCCACAAGAGCATTAGTGAGGTCGAGCACTGATTTTGGGATATTAGGCCTGGCTCACAATCAGCGTTACAATTCATCCCAAAGGTGTTCGATGGGGTTGAGGTCAGCGCTCTGTACAGGCCAGTAAAGGTCTTACACACCGATCTCGACAAACCATTTCTGTATGGACCTCGCTTTGTGCACAGGACATTGTCATGCTGAAACAGGAAAGGGCCTTCCCAAACTGTTACCACACAGTTGGAAACACAGAATTGTCTAAAATGTCATTGTATGCTGTAGCATTAAGTTTCCCCTTCAATTGGAACTAAAGGGCCTAGCCCAAACCATGAAAAACAGCCCCAGACCATTATTCCTCCTACACCAAACTTTATAGTTGGCACTATGCATTGGGGCACGTAGCGTTCTCCTAGCATTCGCCAAACTCAGATTCGTCAGTCGGACTGCCAGTTGGTGATGTGTGATTCATCACTCCAGAGAACGCGTTTCCACTGTTCCAGAGTCCAATGGCGGTGAGCTTTACACCACTCCAGCCAACACCTGGCAATACGCATGGTGATCTTTAGGCTTGTGCGGCTGCTCGGACATGGAAATCCATTTCATGAAGCTCCCGACGAACAGTTCTTGTGCTGACGTTGCTTCCAGAGGCAATTTTGAACTCGGTAGTAAGTGTTGCAGACGATTTTTACGAGCTATGCGCTTGAGCACTCGCCGATCCCGTTCTGTGAGCTTGTGTGGCCTACCACTTCGCGGCTGAGCCGTTGTTGCTCCTAGATGTTCCACTTCACAATAATAGCGCTTACAGTTTAGCAGGGCAGAAATTTGACGAACTGACTTGTTGGATGGGGACACGTTGAAAGTCAGTGAGCTCTTCAGTAAGGCCATTCTACTGCCAATGTTTGTCTATGGCGATGGCAGTGTGCTCTATTTTATAACCCTGTCAGCAATTGGTGTGGTTGAAGTAGTTGAATCCACTCATTCTAAAGGGTGTTCACATACTTTAGTATATACCGTGTATCAGCCCCCCCAACCCCCCCCCCCGGAATTAATTTTGGGCCATTCCGATTCACAGCTGATGTAACTGAGTCAGGTTTGTAGGCCTCCTTGCTCACACACGCTTTATCAGTTCTGCCCACATATTTTCTGTAGGATTGAGGTCAGGACTTTGTGATGGCCACTCCAATACCTTGATAATGTTGTCCTTAAGCCATTTTGCCACAACTTTGGAAATATGCTTGGGGTCATTGTCCATTTAGAAGATCCATTTGTGACCCAAGCTTAAACTTCCTGACTGTCTTGAGATGTTGCTTCAGTATATCCACATAATTTTCCTGCCTCATGATGCCATCTATTTTGTGAAGTGCACCAGTCCCTCCTGCAGCAAAGCACCCCGACATGATGCTGCCACCCCCGTGCTTCACGGTTGGGATGGTTTTCTTCGGCTTGCAAGCCTCCCCTTTTTATAATAATAATAATATATGCCATTTAGCAGACGCTTTTATCCAAAGCGACTTACAGTCATGTGTGCATACATTCTACGTATGGGTGGTCCCGGGGATCGAACCCACTACCCTGGCGTTACAAGCGCCATGCTCTACCAACTGAGCTACAAACAAAACAATGGTCATTATGGCCAAACAGCTCTATTTTTGTTTCATCAGACCAGAGGAAATTTCTCCAAAAAGTACTATCTTTGTCCCCATGTGCAGTTGCAAACCTTAGTCTGGCTTTTTTTATGGTGGTGTTGGAGCAGTGGCTTCTTCCTTGCTGAGTGGCCTTTCAGGTTATGTCGATATAGGACTCATTAAAATGTGGATATAGATACTTTTGTACGCGTTTCCTCCAGCATATTCACAAGGTCCTTTGATTTGCACTTTACATTCATCTCTAGGAGACAGAACGCGTCTCCTTCCTGAGCGGTATGACAGCTGCGTGGTCACATGGTGTTTATACTTGCGTACTATTGTTTGTACAAATGAACGTGGTACCTTCAGGCGTTTTGGAAATTGCTCCCAAGGTAGGCCTTGAAATACATCCACAGGTACACCTCTAATTGACTGAAATTATGTCAATTAGCTTATCAGAAACTTTCAAAGAATGCCAAGACATTTTCCACGCTGTTAAAGGCACAGTCAACTGAGTGTATGTAAACTTCTGGCCCACTGGAATTGTGATACTGTCTGTAAACAGTTGTTGGAAAAATGACTTGTGTCATGCACAAAGTAGATGTCCTAACCGACTTGCCAAAACTATAGTTGTTAACAAGAAATGTGTGGAGTGGTTGAAAAACGGGGTTTAATGACTCCAACCTAAGTGTTTGTAAACTTCTGACTTCAACTATATCAGCTCCTAGATACTACACATCCCTTACACCCCCTAGATATTTATCAGCCCCTAGTCCCCCAGATACTACACATCCCTTACACCCCTTAGATATTTATCAGCTCCTAGTCCCCTAGATACTACACATCCCTTACCTCCCCTAGATACTACACATCCCTTACCTCCCCTAGATACTACACATCCCTTACCTCTCCTAGATACTACACATCCCTTACCTCTCCTAGATACTACACATCCCTTACCTCCCCTAGATACTACACATCCCTTACCTCCCCTAGATACTACACATCCCTTACCCCCCCTAGGTACTACACATCCCTTACCCCCTAGATACTGCACTTCCCTTACCCCCTTAGATACTTATCAGCTCCTAGTCCCCTAGATACTACACATCCCGTACCCCCTAGGCACTACACATCCCTTACCCCCTAGATACTTATCAGCCCCTAGTCCCCTAGATACTACACATCCCTTACCCCCTAGATACTTATCAGACCCTAGACCCCTAGATACTACACATCCCTTAACCCCCTAGATACTTATCCTCCCCCAGATACTACACATCCCTTACCTCCCCTAGATACTTATCAGCCCCTAGTCCTCTAGATACTACATATCCCTTACCTCCCTAGATACTTATCAGCCCCTAGTCCCCTAGATACTACACATCCCTTACCCCCCTAGGCACTACACACACCCCCCCCTAGATACTACATTTACATTTACATTTAAGTCATTTAGCAGACGCTCTTATCCAGAGCGACTTACAAATTGGTGCATTCACCTTATGACATCCAGTGGAACAACCACTTTACAATAGTGCATCTAAATATTTTAAGGGGGGAAGGGGGGGTGAGAAGGATTACTTTATCCTATCCTAGGTATTCCTTAAAGAGGTGGGGTTTCAGGTGTCTCCGGAAGGTGGTGATTGACTCCGCTGTCCTGGCGTCGTGAGGGAGTTTGTTCCACCATTGGGGAGCCAGAGCAGCGAACAGTTTTGACTGAGCTGAGCGGGAACTGTACTTCCTCAGTGGTAGGGAGGCGAGCAGGCCAGAGGTGGATGAACGCAGTGCCCTTATTTGGGTGTAGGGCCTGATCAGAGCCTGGAGGTACTGAGGTGCCGTTCCCCTCACAGCTCCGTAGGCAAGCACCATGGTCTTGTAGCGGATGCGAGCTTCAACTGGAAGCCAGTGGAGAGAGCGGAGGAGCGGGGTGACGTGAGAGAACTTGGGAAGGTTGAACACTAGACGGGCTACGGCGTTCTGGATGAGTTGTAGGGGTTTAATGGCACAGGCAGGGAGCCCAGCCAACAGCGAGTTGCAGTAATCCAGACGGGAGATGACAAGTGCCTGGATTAGGACCTGCGCCGCTTCCTGTGTGAGGCAGGGTCGTACTCTGCGGATGTTGTAGAGCATGAACCTACAGGAACGGGCCACCGCCTTGATGTTAGTTGAGAACGACAGTTTGTTGTCCAGGATCACGCCAAGGTTCTTAGCGCTCTGGGAGGAGGACACAATGGAGTTGTCAACCGTGATGGCGAGATCATGGAACGGGCAGTCCTTCCCCGGGAGGAAGAGCAGCTCCGTCTTGCCGAAGTTCAGCTTGAGGTGGTGATCCGTCATCCACACTGATATGTCTGCCAGACATGCAGAGATGCGATTCGCCACCTGGTCATCAGAAGGGGGAAAGGAGAAGATTAATTGTGTGTCGTCTGCATAGCAATGATAGGAGAGACCATGTGAGGTTATGACAGAGCCAAGTGACTTGGTGTATAGTGAGAATAGGAGAGGGCCTAGAACAGAGCCCTGGGGGACACCAGTGGTGAGAGCGCGTGGTGAGGAGACAGATTCTCGCCACGCCACCTGGTAGGAGCGATCTGTCAGGTAGGACGCAATCCAAGCGTGGGCCGCGCCGGAGATGCCCAACTCGGAGAGGGTGGAGAGGAGAATCTGATGGTTCACAGTATCGAAGGCAGCCGATAGGTCCCCTAGATACTTATCAGCCCCTAGTCCTCTAGATACTACACATCCCTTACCTCCCTAGATACTTATCAGCCCCTAGTCCTCTAGATACTACACATCCCTTACCCCCCCTAGATACTTATCAGCCCCTAGTCCCCTAGATACTACACATCCCTTACTTCCCTAGGTACTACACATCCCTTACCCCCCTAAGATACTTATCAGCCCCTAGATACTACACATCCCTTACCTCCCTTAGATACTTATCAGCCCCTAGTCCCCTAGGTACTACACATCCCTTACCTCCCTTAGATACTTATCAGCCCCTAGTCCCCTAGGTACTACACATCCCTTACCCCCCTATATACTTATCAGCCCCTAGTCCCCTAGATACTACACATCCCTTACTTCCCTAGGTACTACACATCCCTTACCCCCCTAAGATACTTATCAGCCCCTAGATACTACACATCCCTTACCTCCCTTAGATACTTATCAGCCCCTAGTCCCCTAGGTACTACACATCCCTTACCTCCCTTAGATACTTATCAGCCCCTAGTCCCCTAGGTACTACACATCCCTTACTCCCCTAGATACTTATCGTCCCCTAGATACTACACATCCCTTACTCCCCTAGATACTTATCAGCCCCTAGATACTACACATCCCTTACATCCCTTAGATACTTATCAGCCCATAGTCCCCTAGATACTACACATCTCTTACCTCCCTTAGATACTTATCGGCCTCTAGTCCCCTAGATACTACACATCCCTTACCCCCTAGATACTTATCGGCCTCTAGTCCCCTAGATACTACACATCCCTTACCCCCTAGATACTTATCAGCCTCTAGTCCCCTTGATACTACACATCCCTTACCCCCCTTGATACTACATCCCTTACCCCCTTGATACTACATCCTTTACCCCCTAGATACTTATCAGCCTATAGTCCCCTAGATACTACACATCCCTTACCCCCTAGATACTACATCCTTTACCCCCTAGATACTTATCAGCCTCTAGTCCCCTAGATACTACACATCCCTTACCCCCTTGATACTACATCCCTTACCCCCTTGATACTACATCCTTTACCCCCCCTGGATACTTCTCAGCCTCTAGTCCCCTAGATACTACACATCCCTTACCTCCCTAGATCCTTCAGGTAGATATAGGATTCATTAAGCATATTGGTATAGCCTGATGGGTTAGTTGCATGGACGTTGTACTCATATCTTTGCCATATAGTTCTTAATTGTGTGTGTGTGTGTGTGTGTGTAGGTTTGGGATGCTGAGTAAGGAGGCTGTTCCCCATGCAGAGACTGTGCTGGCGTCACTGGCTAAGCACTTAGAGGCCAGGCTCTCCTTTGGTAAGAGAATAAATGTCTCTACTACCTTCTTCTTTACCCAATTTAGATTTTTTTTCTCCAGTTGGTCTCTTGACCAATCACATCAGCTCTGAGAAATATCTGATGTGATTGGTCAAAATTAGTGTAAAAAAGATTACAATTGGGCTGTCTGTGTAAACACAGCCATAGTAATTATTTCTCTCTACTTTCTATTACTGTGTCCTTTTATCCTCTCCTTCAGATGAAGGCGAGCGGGACATGATTATTATGAGGAACGATGTGGGCCTGCGTCACTCTACAGGCGAGCTGGAGACCAAGCACATCAGCCTGGTGGTCTACGGAGACCCCAACGGCTACTCTGCCATGGCCAAGACCGTGGGTTACCCTGCAGCCATCGCTGCTCGCATGGTGCTGGACGGTCAGTAGTCTATTTGTCTTATCGCATGTGTCTTGCCCGAGTTGTTGCCCGGCTTTACTGAGTATGACACACTTATTCCACCACCAGAGAACCTGTCATTTTGCTAAAGATAAATGTACAACCCTAACATGTACGTTTGAACTGGCTTTCAATCTGCAGGAGAAATCCGTACGAAGGGACTGGTGGTGCCAATGACTAAGGACATCTATGGACCGGCACTGAAGAGACTGCAGGAGGAGGGCCTCAAGTTCACCTCGAAAAGCACCATCCAAGAGTAGTAACTCATGAGTCATCGGCAGTGTCCCAATAGTGTTTGTTTCCTTTCCTGGCATCCTCCTCCATCTGCACTGATCCCCAAAAAAGACCCCACATTTTTTATTCTTCATTTAAATTCTTTCAGAACAGTGCAGATAAAGGGAAGGCGATTAAGAAAGGAAGCTATTTTAGTCATAACGCAACACCATGTGATATACAGCCAATCAGTGGCTGGGTACCAGGCCACAGAGAAACGGGATGCATCTCAATAGTCTCAAGTTACTTTCTTTGTTTGTCTCCTGTCCTTCATCTGTGCTGATCTGAGAAGGCAGGGTGGGGGAAGGCAATATGGTAGAAATCCTCAGGAGGACAGGATATGAGGGGAAGCAAGTTGTGGCTATTGAGATGCACCCTGAATTCTGGATGCTTTTGAAACAAGCAATCTACTTTGTGTCGAATAGAACCATTAGGTTGTATGTGAACAGTTTCCAAGCACTTTGCTTCTTTTTAATTAAGGCCGTACCATTCTTTACCTGGAGAACCACAACTCCCTGAGTGTCGTTATAACATAACGATCCTATAATCTGCACAGACCTTCTAAGCTAAAGCGTCTCGTCTGTCCTTGACCGTAACTTTTCCTGATGTTGATCAGCTGCTGCACAGTTCTGCTGATCTTTACATATTGATTTGGCTACCTGCTCATTGTAGATGACACTCAGACAATCAAGATGCTAGAAATATCAGGAGTGAACGTGTACAGTACCCGCTCAAAAAAAGACCAGTGAATAAGTTTGCGAGTGAACAGCACTAATATAATACTGTAGCCTGGACAGCTTGCTCAAAAGAACAAGTAGTTGTAGTCACTCACCAAGAGCCTCTGAATTTAAAAAACAACAACTGTTTTACTTTTTTACTCAGTGACCTGCATCACCGGTCAACCATAGCTCATACCTACCATGTCTCATTTTCGGGCAATAGTTTTAAATCAATCTACTGTATTTGTGTACAATTCATTCTAAGTAGTGTGCAGATATATATTTTAAGAACAAAAAAGATTTATGTTGAATCCTATTCAAAGATCCCAAACACTATTTGTTGAGTAAAATATCCAAGTGTATTTATTTTCTGGATTGGATATAAATGGTCTCCAGTGCTGCAACATATTGTTTCTGCGTAATTACATGGTTGAAATGTAAGATTGAGATGCCTATTTGTTATCAATGCCTATTTAAGCAAATAGATTATATTGACCAATATAATCTATTAATTCTATTGATATAGATATACAAGTACACATAGTCAGTGGCCAGTTTATTAGGTACACCTATCTTTAAAGTTATTTAACCAGGTAGGCCAGTTGAGAACAAGTTCTCATTTACAGCTGTGACCTGCCCATGATAAAGCAAAGCAGTGTGACAGAAAGAGTTACACATAAACACAAGTACAGTCAATAACACTATACAGTGGGGCAAAAAAGTATTTAGTCAGCCACCAATTGTGCAAGTTCTCCCACTTAAAAAGATTAGGCCTGTAATTTTCATCATAGGTACACTTCAACTATGACAGACAAAACGAGAGAAAAAAAAATCCAGAAAATCACATAGGATTTTTAATGAGTTTTTTTGCAAGTTATGGTGGAAAATAAGTATTTGGTCAATAACAAAAGTTTATCTCAATACTTTGTTATATACCCTTTGTTGGCAATGACCGAGGTCAAACGTTTTCTGTAAGTTTTCACACACTGTTGCTGGTATTTTGGCCCATTCCTCCATGCAGATCTCCTCTAGAGCAGTGATGTTTTGAGGCTGTTGCTGGGCAACACAGACTTTCAACTCCCTCCAAATATTTTCTATGGGGTTGAGATCTGGAGTGGCTAGGCCACTCCAGGACCTGGAAATGCTTCTTACGAAGCCACTCCTTCATTGCCCGGGCAGTGTGTTTGGGATCATTGTCGTGCTGAAAGACCCAGCTACGTTTCATCTACAATGCCCTTGCTGATGGTAGGCTTTGTTACTTTGGTCCCAGCTCTCTGCAGGTCATTCACTAGGTCCCCCCGTGTGGTTCTGGGATTTTTGCTCACTGTTCTTGTGATTATTTATATATATAGGTAAGGCAATAGATAGGCCATAGATGGGGAAATAATTACAATATAGTACTGTGTCAGACCCAATTTTGCCTCCAGAACAGGCAGAATTTTTCGGGGAATGGATTCTACAAGGTGTACCGGCGACCATACTATGCTCAAAGTTGCTTAGTTCACTTGTTTTGCTCATTCTAACATTCAATCGAACAGTAACTGACTGCCTCAATGCCTGTCTGCCTGCTTTATAGCACGTCACGTGGCCGTGGTTTGCTATGTCTGTAGAAATTTACAAGATTTGTGAACAGGGTGGTGTACCAAAAACTGTCCACTGAGTTTATATCTGCTCGCAGAACATATTGGGGTTTTCTTGTAAGATTAAACCCTTAGCAGTTGTTACACCGTTTGTGTATTTCATAGAAAAATAAAAGGAAAAGTGATGTGTGGAAGTTGTGGCTTTGATGAAATTGATTGGTGGCTTTCATTCTCAAGTACCTACAGAACACTGAAGGTTGTGACTGCATTCAACATTTTATCTAAACTATTTGAATCTTGAATAAGGGGTTCATTTTCAGTTCATGTCTGCGTTATTGTGGAGCAGCTTTTAACGTCCTTTCATTTCAAAAGTTTAACGGGTCAATCGTCATTTACTAACACTTTACATGGTTGTGGGAAATGTTTAAAGAACAAAAATTCTTAAGAAAATGTAAATCCAATTTTCATTAGGATAAATTGCTTTCCTTAACATAAGCGTTAGGTACGTTTTCTAAAGAGATTTCTTTGACTTGACATGCAGCACCAATTACCAATAAGGTGTGCCTTTTTGATATTTATAAATATGCATCCATTGTGTTTCAATAGATATTACTGAGTCAACTCATAGCCTCTGAATAAATAATCAGCTTTTCCTTCCATTCAATGTAGGCCCGCCCATGCAAACTAGGCCACCAAGCCAGGGATAATTGGGCATGCAATTATTAAAAGTAAAAAAATGCAAATTAAGGTATGGATACAGCTGCTGGTCAAGACGGTGTCTGGACACTTGACCTATTTTCCCCTGAAAAGGCGCATTTCTTTTGGAGTCTTAGACAGGATTAGAACATGAAAATCAATTGGAATAACCAATTCTCCACAGGGATTATTCCATAACTCCATAGAGTCGCATCTCTGTCACCGGGAATCCATAATCCAATGTCTAAGATGAATCTGTTTCTTCAAGCCACCCGTTTGTCTTCTTCCAGCACATTGTTTAGCGGCTTATCGGGCCTGCCGAAAGCCGAAAGGTCATTCTATCATAGCAAATGGCGGAAAAACATTAAAGTTGGTTTAACTAGATGCCGTGGTCATCTCTGCTTGCTGTAAGCAACAAGGTAATACAGACCCACCACAAAGCCCCCTGATAATATTTGGGGGAAGGTTTCAAGAAAGGGTTAGACAATGAACACCATGTGACAGTTATAGTATTTTTTTTTAAATACTTTCTTTTATGACTTGCACAACAACTAGGCAGACAGTAAGTTCTTATTGTTTTTGACAGCATTATCTGGTTGAAACGCTAGTTTACATTTTTGTATTTGTATTTTTTTCTCCTTATGAAGTGTCAAGGAAAGTTGGACTCGTTATGAGTGAATGCAACACTTCATATTTTCTCATTTTTTTACTCTATTGTAATGTTTTTATTGAGAGATGACATATTTCTATTATTGTTGACAGATCATACCTTTTTTGATTGTTAAGGTTTAGCCTAGCTGCCTTACTATGAAATGTGTTATTTAAAACAACTGCTTACTAATCTGATGTGATGGGGTCAAATGGACTGTATTAGGAGGCAATAATAACTGACTTAAGTTGATCACGCGTAAATAAAACGTAATTCCCTTTACATGCATGTTTCTCTCAGGCCGTATTCTGACCTTGAATTTAAGCACGAGAATAGGATGCTATTCACCAGCTTTTCATTTGGGGTGGAGATCAAAGAAAGGAAGGTGTGGCGGAGCAGCCCGGTTTCAGACTAGACATAACATAGTAAACAAATCTGGGACATGCAAATTAGTATGATATGTTAAGTTTGGTATGATTACATTAAGGCAAAAACATGTAGGCTGGTTAGTCTGGGTGGGCATATAACGCAAACGTCTAGCAACCTAAAGGTTGCGAGTTCGAATCTCATCATGGACAACTTTAGCAACTTTTCAACTACTTAGCATGGTACCTAACCCTTCCCCTCACCCTAACCATTTTAGCTAAACCCTTCCCCTAACTACTAGCCTTGCTAAAGTTAGTGAGCTAGCTAACGTTAAGACCAAGCTAGAATCCATAACATATGGTATATTTTTGCAAATTCACAGATACTATGAAAAGTTATTCGTAACAAATCATACACAATGGGTGATGGACAGCCACAAATGAATACATACCATACCATACGAAACGTAACATACTAAATGGAGTGTCTCGTATTTAGATACAGAATAATAAGAAATGCTCTGAGACCAGGTTGGGTGGAGGTGTGTCTACAGATGTGCTGTATTCTGACCTTGACAAAAACCTAGATTCAATCAGATCAAGCGTTAACCGGCGATAGCAAACATCCGCATAGTGGTTGTTTTGGAGGTGGAACTGCATTGAAGTCCAAATCATTGAGCAGCTGCTCTTGCGATCATTGTCTGGAAGACACATCCGGCCCAACCATGTTAGAAGTTCAGAATGAGAAAGTGTAGGATATATATAAATAATTATGCTCAAATTGAAAAATCATTCAACAAAATAAAGATGATTTCTAATCATGCTAATTGAGGTGTAGATTACATATCGCATTCCAGTGTTCGAACTTGTAAAACAAGGATGTGAAACGGACTCTGTGCAGCCAATGGCAATGTCCGCTTTAGGTATAAGGCAGAGAGTCACTTCTGGATTTGACAGCTCTAACATAGTTCCACCAAAACAACTGATATGCTGATCTCAGATAAAAAAGGATCTGAATGAAGAGCCCTTAATTCTCTCTTAATTCCATCATCTTTACGCGTGAGGAAACCATGAATAAGGTCGAGCGAACCTACCGGTTCCAAGTGGGAAAAGCATCTGCTTTATCTTTTCTGATAGAAATAACGCCATTCTCCATGCACTGTCATTTATACATTGATAAGAGCTATTTATAAGACCTAGATAAATGAGTAATCCGTTTGCAGAAGGGGATTGTAAATACACAATAGCAATTGTTTTAGATGATTCTCTTTTAAGGGAGACGAAAGTCAAACCAATCATGGAAGCAAACTGAAAATCATATCAACATGACATGTATTGGGGCCCCTTTTCCACAGTGAAGAAGGCTATAAAAAACAGTGCCGTTATTCAGAGTTCTTTGTATGCCCTCATATTGTGTGAATGAAATTGGACCCTCCAAGCTATAGGCTTCTGTAGGGCCCAACCTGCCAAGTGGATGTATGCGCTTTAGAATGGTTGAATTATTCATTTACAAGCTCTGAGCATTTTTTAAATCTAACAGTTGGTGCTAAAATGAACACTTATGTATATATTTAGATGGCTTTCATAATGACACTACATTATTTTCCATTCATTTCTATTGGTCACAAAATGATCTGGTACGCAACCAAAAAAATAGAAAATGCATCCAACAAGTTCGTAATTGCTTTGCCACATTCTTTGCAGTATTACTTTAGTGCCATGTTGCAAATAGGATGCATGTTTTGAAATATTATTATTCAGGCTTCCTTTTCACTCGGTCATTTGCGTTAGAATTGTTGAGTAACTACAATGTTGTTGATCCATCCTCAGTTTTCTCCTATCACAGTGTCGGGTTCACCTAGGGGTCATGAAAAGTGTTGTGCCAAAATGTTTGATATATTAGAATAATTGATTATTCTTATGTAGTATTAATAGAAGGGGAGGGATGAAAAGACCCCTCTCTCGTTACATTTATAGGGTCCTAGACTACAGATTAACAATATATATTCATTGTAGAGGTTTCGTATTCCACAATTGTTTTTTAATTCTCTCTTTCTTATAAATAGGCCTCTGAGAATGTGTGACTGTGAAGAAGGAGCTCTGCAGGGGAGTGGAGGAGATAAGACTAAAATAATCAGCTTTGGGGAGTGGACGTTTACTGCTAAGTTTTAGATAACACTAAAAGCCATTGTTTATATAGGGTTTTGGTCTCAGGAGTAAAAAGGTAATGACGTAGGTAGTGACATCACCAGGATAGACTGAGGGTGTAACAAAACAACTGGAGACTTTTTGTTTGATGCAGAACTTTCTCAGAAACATGCAATTGCATTAAAAGGTTTTTGAATGATTTAAAGATATTGTCATAATGCTAATTTCATCAATGAACCAATGATTGACAAGGACGTAAGGAAGGAACCCTAACAACAGCCATTAAATGTTGTAACTGTTTTAAAAGTCACCATTGGCCTCGTGGTGAAATCCCTGAGCAGTTTCCTTCCTCTCCGGCAACTGAGTTAGGAAGGATGCCTGTATCTTTGTAATGACTGGGTTTATTGATAAGTGTAATTAAGAACTTCACCATGCTCAAAGGGATATTTTTTTTAACCCATCTACCAATAGGTGCCCTTCTTTGTGAGGCATTGGAAAACATCCCTGGTCTTTGTGGTTGAATCTGTGTTTTAAATTCACTCCTCGACTTAGGGACCTTACAGACAATTGTATGTGTGGGGTACAGAGATGAGGTAGTCATTCAAAAATCATGTTAAACACTATTACTGCACACATAGTGAGTTCAGGCAACTTGTGACTTGTTATGCAAATGTTTACCTGACAAAGGCCATGCAGCCGAAACACGCCAGAGTAAAAAATAAAATAAAAAAAATAGTTGTTCCATTGATCATGCCCTACAAATAAAGGCATTTTAATTATATGAAGAGTGCATTGGTCCTCCTTTCTTTTTGTTGGCCAATTCACCAAAGAGCACCTTCTATTTACAAAGACCTCCTATTGTGTACTCTATCAGCGCTCCCCTTTTTTTCTACAAACTCTTCATTGTACAGAACACTACAAAAAAAATACAGAACACTACAAAAATTCATTCCTTGAATTTTATTTCACTTGTTTAATCCTGTCTAATCCTCTAGCAATGTTTAATGTACAGCTAAAGTGTCAATATCCCATGCTTCATATTTAGTACGTTACAGAACACTAATATTAAAACATAAAAAATGTTTTGACTAAGTTATTTTTAGAATGCAGCCATACATAAAAAATTGACAAAAATTGTAGTAAAATATAAAAATCTAGAAGTATAAATAGAAATTTGGTCCATTGACTTGGTTGCTATAATATTATTTACATATTAGATGTATTATTTCATACCATTATGCATTTGACTTCAAAAGCTCACTGTTGCTACAAACAAAATAGCATATTCAATGTTAGACGGAATAATTAGTTGCTCAATGCATTGACTCAACAAAAAATAGGCTAACAAAACCTGTTGAACGTAAAAAGTAGCATGTTCCCTTTTTGCTTACTGAAAATAAATATGAAACAGAGTAAAGCAAATATCTCAAGACAGTAGTATCAACAAAACATCAGAAAAGTTGACTTCAATTGTATGAGAGCCATTACAAGTAGGCTACAAGATGAATATACAAAGGCACACATTACAAGGTCATAGGGTATCATGTCCAGCGGTCTGGAAAATGCATTCAAAGACGGAGAACAGACGGTAAACAGGCAAAGCTGCAGTTTTTAAAAGCTGTGAGATAGGCGAGAATACATACTGACAAGTTAGGGGCCCTGTTGCCATAGGGCGGCAGGTAGCCTAGCTGTTAAGAGCGTTGGGCCAGTAACCAAAAGGTATCTGGTTCAAATCCCCGAGCCGACAGGGTGACCAAATCTGTCCATGTGCCCTTGAGCAAGGCACTTAACCCTAATTGCTCCTATTCTGCTAAGTGACTAAAATGTAAATGGTTTACACCAGGCACTCAAGGCTCTCTGCTGTGCTGGCGGTGCCCCCTGGGACTGTTCCATTGTTGTCTGAGGACTGGAGCATCCTCTCGTCCTCCTGTGTGCCCACCAGACTCAGCATGGCTGTGTATAGGAACTGATACTGCTCCTGAATGAGAAATGGAATAGAGAAACTGTGCTGTTGAAGGGAGAATGTTGAGACACAAAATGGCCACAGTGCATCAAACAGGTACAGTCGGTGCTTCAGATTGACTTACAACATCAGTGAAGGTCCTGGGCCTCATGAGGTTGAACATCTTGGCCACCTGGTACACGTCCACAGAGCTCTCCGCCTCTAGTTGGTGCACCAGAGTAGACAGGGCACAGAAGGTTCCCGCAGTAACACCGCCAACCCTGCAAAATCAGACCCACGCCTTGAAGTGGTGGTAAAACTGACTAGGGTGTCCAACTAAAAACTATTTTCAAAAATAACATGTTCATTGTCTAGATACTCCTCAAAAGGTATTGGCATTTCTACCCTTGTAGGCTAATGTGACTAAATCAATGGAGGACAGAGAAAGAAAGTGGTAAAAAAAAATGCATCGCGTCAGCTAGGCTGGATTCTGGTGCAAGAATTAAGGCTACTTGGCTACCTGACAGGCTCACGTTCCCATTGAGCTTGTCATCTTCTCGAATCCACAGGACATAAAACAATATAATATAGACATCAACTTTGAGACATGTATTTTCATATTTTAGTAATAGATTTTCCTATTCATTCAAAATCCCTGTTATTTTTCGAAGATTTATCACAAAAAAAAACATATCTATGAAATACTGAGCATGTGCCAAGCTTTTTATTTTCAAAGCCTTTTACATTTAATTCAGCTTGTGTCATGCTAATTTAGCTTTTTGCAACCGGCGGAAACATCTTTGAAGACAAGGACCACAAAATGTAATATCCTCAAGTCGTTACGAGAAACCTGCTCTACTAGGTCAACAGATATGTCAAATGATAGGTCTGAAAGGCTCCTTAACAGCTTCTACCCCCAAGCTATAAGACTCCTGAACAGCTACTTGGCTACCTGGACTATGTGCATTGACCCCCCTCACCCCCATTTTTACACTGCTGCTACTGTATGTTTATTATCTATGTATAGTCACTTTACCTCTACCTACATGTACATGTTACCTTGACTATCCTGTGCCTCCCCCTCCCAATAGCATCACTACTGTTATTTTATTTTATATATTTTCTTCAAATTTTTACTTCAGTTTATTTTAGTAAATAATTTATGAACACTTTTTAAAATGGCATTGTTGGTTAAGGGCTTGTAAGTAAGCATTTCACTGTGAGGTCTACACTGTTGGTTAAGGGCTTGTAAGTAAGCATTTCACTGTGAGGTCTACACTGTTGGTTAAGGGCTTGTAAGTAAGCATTTCACTGTGAGGTCTACACTGTTGGTTAAGGGCTTGTAAGCATTTCACTGTGAGGTCTACACTGTTGGTTAAGGGCATTTTCACTGTGAGGTCTACACTGTTGGTTAAGGGCTTGTAAGTAAGCATTTCACTGGTTACACTGTTGGTTAAGGGCTTGTAAGTAAGCATTTCACTGTGAGGTCTACACTGTTGGTTAAGGGCTTGTAAGTAAGCATTTCACTGTGAGGTCTACACTGTTGGTTAAGGGCTTGTAAGTCAGCATTTCACTGTGAGGTCTACACTGTTGGTTAAGGGCTTGTAAGTCAGCATTTCACTGTGAGGTCTACACTGTTGGTTAAGGGCTTGTAAGTCAGCATTTCACTGTGAGGTCTAGTTGTTAAGGGCTTGTAAGTCAGCATTTCACTGTGAGGTCTACACTGTTGGTTAAGGGCTTGTAAGTAAGCATTTCACTGTGAGGTCTACACTGTTGGTTAAGGGCTTGTAAGTAAGCATTTCACTACACAGGTTGTATTTGACACATGTGACAAATACAATTTGATTTGATAAGAGGTCGGTGCTTATTATCCAACATATTAGGTTATGAAATCCAAATTCTTGGATATATTGTTAATGGTATGTTAGAGAAAGACCCCACTGAATGATTCAGAACATGAATAATCATATTTGCCTTGGTAAAATGTATTTTGTAACAATAGGAAATTAAAATTAATCTCCAAAGTGTGTCGTCACCCATTATGGGCAGAGTGGGTGAAGCCCTACCTTGTATATCTTAAGGGCTCCCGAGTGGCTCAGTGGTCTAAAGGCACTGCATCTCAGTGCTAGAGGAAATCCTAAATTCACTACAGACCCTGGTTTGATTCCAGGCTATATCACAACCGGACGTGATTGGGAGTCCCATAGGGCAGCGCACAATTGGCCCAGCGTTGTCCGGGTTAGGGTTTGAATTTTTTGCAAATTTATTCAACAACAAAAAAATGCAAATATCACATTTATATAAGTATTCAGACCCTTTACTCAGTACTTTGTTGAAGCACCCTTGGCAGCGATTAAAACCTCAAGCCTTCTTGGGTATGATGCTACAAGCTTGGCACATCTGTATTTGGGGAGTTTCTCCCATTCTTCACTGCAGATCCTCTCAAGCTCTGTCACAGGTTGGATGGAGAGTGTTGCTGCACAGCTATTTTCAGGTCTCTCCAGAGATGTTCAATCGGGTTCAAGTCCAGGCTCAGAGACTTGTCCCGAAGCCACTCCAGCATTTTCTTGGCTGTGTGCTTAGGGTTGTTGTCCTGTTGGAAGGTGAACCTTCGCCCCAGTCAGGTCCTGAGCGCTCTGTAGTAGGTTTTCAGCCAGGATCTCTCAGTACTTCATTCTGTTAATCTTTTCCTCGAATCCTGACTAGTCTCCCAGTCCCTGCTGCTGAAAAACATCCCCACAGCATGATGCTGCCACCACCATGCTTCACCGTATGCATGCTGCCAGGTTTCCTCCAGATGTGCGCTTGGCATTCAGGCCAAGAGAATCTTATTTATCATGGAATGAGAATCTTTAGTTGCCTTTTGGCAAACGCCAAGTGGGCTGTCATGTGCCTTTTACTGAGGAGTGGATTCCGTCTGGCTACTCTACCATAAAGGCCTGATTGGTGATGCTGCAGAGATTGTTGTCCTTCTGGAAGGTTCTCCCATTGCCACAGAGGAATTGTAAAGCTCTGTCAAAGTGACCATCGGGTCACCTCCCTGACCAAGGCCCTTCTCCCTTGATTGCTCAGTTTGGCCAGGCGGCCAGCTCTACGAAGAGTCTTGGTGGTTCCAAAATTCTTCCATTTAAGAATGATGGAGGCTACTGTGTTCTTGGGAACATTCAATGCTGCAGACATTTTTTGGTACCCTTCCCCAGATCTGTGCCTCGACACAATCCTGTCTCGGAGCTCTACGGACATTTCCTTCCACCTCATGGCTTGGTTTTTGCTCTGACATGCACTGTCAACTGTGGGACCTTAAATAGACAGGTGTGTGCCTTTCCAAATCATGTCCCATCAATTGAATTTACCAAAGGTGGACTTGAGTAATGTTGTAAAAACATCTCAAGGATGATCAATGGAAACAGGATGCACCTGAGCTCAAGTTCGAGTCTCATAGCAAAGGGTCTGAATACTTATGTTTTTTAAATATTTAATACATTTGCAAAAATGTCTAAAAACCTCTTGTTCCTTTGTCATTATGGGGTATTGTCTGTAGACTGCTGAGGATTTGTATTTATTTAATCCATTTTAGAAAAAGGCTGTAACGTAACAAAATGTGGATAAAGTCAAGATGTCTGAATACTTTCTGAAGGCACTGTTTGTAGCTTTTTGGGTGACCTGACCAAATTCACATAGAAATGTGAGTTATAGATATTTAATTATCATTGACAGCAAGTCTAAGATGCGGTAGATATGTTCTATGTGCTCTAGTTCTTTGCTTCCCTTTCTCAAGTTCCATTTTTTGCATCTTTTACTTTCGGTTTTGTACACCATCTTCAAACAGCTGAAAATACAATATTTTGGGTTATTGAAAATATATTTCACAGCGGTTAAGATTGTACAATGATTCTTTACATAATGACTGACTGTTTTATCCATTATCCATTTTCACTAGTTTTGACTTAATACCATTCCTTTAAAGGTGTACTATGCAGAAATAGCTCCGCCATTTTCTGGTTGCTAAATTAGAATAGTTGGCCTAATTTCAGTTTATGTGACAAATATTGTCATGGGATTTTTTTGGTCTGATAAAATTAATTTCAAATCCCTATCATTATTCACTATCTGCTTGTTATATTCTATTTGTTTCACAATCAAATCAAATAGTTTCCTAGGAACGTGAAGCGGCCATCTCTGTCGGCGCCGGAAGTTGAACATTCATGTTATGTCAATTTACTGGTATTTTTATCATATCATATAAACTGTAAATGACTTAATTTACATGCATTCTCTTATTTTAACACACACATTTGATCATATATAATTAATACTTTATATCAGTCCTCATTTAACTAGGCCTTTCTTCCATTATGAGTAAATGAAGCCGACAATGTAAATTCAAGTATCATATATTTAGATGATTTAAACAGTCTATCCAAATTCCAATACAACATTTGTTTACTTTAATTGGGAAACTCAACCGGCTGGTTGATATATTTGTGATGCATTATCTATCAAAGTTGTCATGCAACAAATTCTTCATTTATAGCCTCTACTGAGGATAAATACACATACAATCCTTTTTATGAATAGTTTTTATTGGTGTACAAATCTTAAGACAGGATTGTCTAAATAGGCCTGGATCAGTACAGTGTTTCAGTTCCAATAAATATTAAGAGTATTGCACATTTGGACATATCTTCTTATCCTCTTAGGTTAAGGTCTCAGAGTGGATCATCTTGAATGTATTAACAGAAAAGAGAGGGAAAAATAGTGTTTCAAGAGTATTGAGATAGAGTACATACCTGAGTGCCAAATAGTTGGGGGTTGCACTTTTGGGACTGTTCCATTTGTTCCAGGTTTGGAATGGAGATGACCTTATTTCACAGATACATAATCAGTAAATCAATAGAGGTGTCTTACTGGTCGTGGACCACTGTGGGGCCCTCCTTGGAGGAGCTCTCCTCCTTCACCAGACTGAGCAGCTCAAAGGTGCTGCTGATGGGGCTGTCCGGGTTGGGCCAGTGAGGCGCCCGGTAGTGCCTCACTTCCAGAACATAGTCATCCTGGCCCAGAGGGAGACAACAGCACACAATCAGAGAGAGGGCTAGAGAGAGAGAGAAAGTGTTTGTGTATTCTAGGGTTGCACATGTTGGGGAAAATTCCGAAGTGGAAACTTTCCGTGGGAATAAACGGGAATATATGGGAGTTAATGCAAATTAATATTAATACCATTTAAATGTAGATGTTTTTTGCATTGGATATATTTACCATATCATTTGGAGACAGAAACATAAACCTTTTACCTTAAGTAGACATAATTGCAAATTATTAAATCCTTCCAATAGAAATAAAAACTATTTAGTTATGAATTGAACTTTAATTAAATGAGTTGACTCTTCACATGGGACGATTTTACTGAACAACAAAAGAAGGGGAATATTGAATGATCCGCAATGGTCCATCGCATCTCCCAAAAACATTTTCAACATACATCTGTAAAATGATAGTCTAAAAACTAAAGCTTTGGTTGTCTTCCTCTCAGGCTTCCATGTCTTCTCCCTGGACCTCCTCAATGTCCACCTCTTGAACATCAGACTCTGAGGCCTCATCTTCACTGTTACTTTCCAACCTTGATGAGGACGTTGCGATGTCGCCGAAGACCCATCTTCTTGCCCCGGTCCGCTAGCTTTCTAAGCGCCATGTCTCCCCGTGTTATTGAAAGAGTCCAGGGGCATCAGCTGTGTAGCCGAGTGATCATAGGGTTCAAAGAACAGCAGTAGTGCTTTCCTCACCATCAAAGAACAGCAGTAGTGCTTTCCTCACCATCAAAGAACAGCAATAGTGCTTTCCTCACCATCAAAGAACAGCAATAGTGCTTTCCTCACCATCAAAGAACAGCAATAGTGCTTTCCTCACCATCAAAGAACAGCAATAGTGCTTTCCTCACCATCAAAGAACAGCAATAGTGCTTTCCTCACCATCAAAGAACAGCAAAGTGCTTTCCTCACCATCAAAGAACAGCAATAGTGCTTTCCTCACCATCAAAGAACAGCAAAGTGCTTTCCTCACCATCTTAAATAAGCATGCCCCATTAAAGAAATGTAGAACTAAGAACAGATATAGCCCTTGGTTCACTCCAGACGTGACTGCCCTTGACCAGCACAAAAACATACTGTGGGGTACTGCATTAGCATCGAATAGCCCCTGCGATATGCAACTTTTCAGGGAAGTCAGGAACCAATATACACAGTCAGTTAGGAAAGCAAAGGCTAGCTTTTTCAAACAGAGATTTGCATCCTGTAGCACAAATTTCCAAAGGTTTTGAGACACTGTAAAGTCCATGGAGAATGAGAGCACCTCCTCCCAGCTGCCCCCTGCACTGAGGTTAGAAAACACTGTCATCACTGATAAATCCACCATAATCAAGGATTTCAATAAGCATTTTTAACGGCTGGCCATGCTTTCCACCTGGCTACCCCTACCACGGCCAACAGCACTTCAACCCCTGCAGCAACTTGCACAAGCCCCCCGATGTTCTGAAAGAGCTGCAAAATCTGGACCCCAACATATCAGCTGGGCTAGACAAACCCTCTCTTTCTAAAACTATCAGCCGCAATTGTTGCAACCCCTATTACTAGTCGTTCAACCTCTCTTTGTATCATCTGAGATTCCTAAAGATTGGAATGTGGCAGCGGTCATCCCCCTCTTCAAAGGGGGAGACACTCTAGACCCAAACTGTTACAGACCTATATCCATCTTGCCCCACCTTTCTAAAGTCTTTGAAAGCCAAGTTAACAAACTGACCACTGACCATTTCAAATTCCACCATACCTTCTCCGCTATGCAATCTGGTTTCAGAGCTGGTCATGGGTGCACCTCAGCCAAGGTCCTAAACGATATCATAACCGGCATCAATAAAAGACAGTACTGTTGCAGCCCTCTTCATCGACCTGGCCAAGGATTTTGACTCTGTCAATCACCACATTCTTATTGGCAGACTCAACAGCCTTGGTTTCTCAAATGACTGCCTCGCCTGGTTCACCAACTACTTCTCAGATAGAGTTCAACGTGTCAAATCAGAGGGGCTGTTGTCTGGACCTCTGGCAGTCTCTATGGGGGTGCCGCAGGGTTCAATTCTCAGGACGACTCTTTTCTCTGTATATATCAATGATGTTGCTCTTGCTGCTGGTGATTCTCTGGTCCACCTCTATGCAGATGACACCATTCTGTATACATCTGGCCCTTCTTTGAACACTGTTAACAAACCTCCAAACGAGCTTCAATGCCATACAACACTCCTTCCGTGGCCTCAAACTCCTCTCAAATGCTAGTAAAACTAAATGCATGCTCTTCAACCAATCGCTGCCCGCACCCGCCCGGGCGACTAGTATCGACTTTGAATATCTGAACAACTACAAATACCTAGGTGTCTGGTTAGACTGTAAACTCTCCTTCCAGACTCACATTAAACATCTCCAATCCAAAATGAAATCTATAATTGGCTTCCTATTTCGCAACAAAGCCTCTTTCACTCATGCTGCTAAACATACCCTTGTAAAACTGACTATCCTACCAATCCTTGACTTCAGCGATGTCATTTACAAAATAGCCTCCAACACTCTACTCAGCAAATTAGATGCAGTCTATCACAGTGCCATCCGTTTAGTCACCAAAGCCCCATATACTACCCAACACCGCGACCTGTATGCTCTCGTTTGCTGGCCCTAACTACATATTCGTTGCCAAACCCACTGACTCCAGGTCATCTATAAGTCTTTGCTAGGTAAAGCCCTGCCTTATCTCAGCTCACTGGTCACCATTGCAACACACACCCTTAGCACGTGCTCCAGCAGGTTTATTTCACTGGTCATCCCCAAAGCCAACTCCTCCATTGGCCACCTTTCCTTCCAGTTCTCTGCTGCCAATGACTGGAACGAATTGCAAAAATCACTGAAGCTGGAGACTCATATCTCCCTCACTAACTTTAAGCATCAGCTTTCAGAGCAGCTTACTGATCACTACACCTGTAGACAGCCCATCTGTAAATAGCCCACCCAACTTCCTCATCCCCCATATGTTTATTTATTTTTCCTATTTTGCACCTCAGTATCTCTACTTGCACATCATCATCTGCACATTTATCACTCCAGTGTTAATGCTAAATTGTAATCATTTCGCCACTACAGCCTATTTATTGCCTTACCTCCCTAATCTTACTTCATTTGCACACACTGTATATAGATTTTTCTATTGTGTTATTGACTTTACGTTTGTTTATGTGTAACTCTGTTCTTGTTTTTGTCGCACTGCTTTGCTTTATCTTGGCCAGGTCGCAGTTGTAAATGAGAACTTGTTCTCAACTGGCCTACCTGGTTAAATAAAAGTGAAATATATATAATATTAAATTCTAGATGTTGTTCCAACATCTAGTGGAAAACCTTCCTAGAAGAGTGGAGGCTGTTATAGCAGCAAAAGCAGGACCAACTCAACTCCATATTAATGCCCATGATTTTGGAATGAGATGTTCAATGAGCAGGTGTTCACATACTTTTGGTCATGTAGTGCATGTGTGCGCCTGTGTGCGCCTGTGTGTGTGTGCGCCTGTGTGTGTGTGCGCCTGTGTGTGTGTGTGCGCCTGTGTGCGTGTGTTAAAAATGTTCCAGTGATTGGTGGTGCAGATGTCCGGGTCTAAACTGTGTGAAAAATAACAGCTGTGCTCCATTGAGGCATGGAGAATGTGTATTGAATTTCCACTCTTTTCACTGGCCAATTGGTTTCACCATGGGCTAAGATCCAGGAAGAGATAAGCAGAACAACTCCATGGAATAAGCATTTCCTTGTTGCTATATATTACCTCTGTGTATCGATTCAGTGATTTAATGGTTGTTTGGGTATAGACACAGGGTTAACATTTGATGAGCAATAGCGACTGGTCCATAGTGTCTGGTGCATGGTGACTGGTCCATTCTACGAAGCTAATATTTTAGTTATGATCCCACAGTCTGTGGCCAATGTAGTTAGTCTGTTCTATGTAGTTGATCATGTTAGTGTGACTTATCTTACTTATCAAGCTGATCTCCATGGTTTTACTGATCTCCCTGGTCTCACTGATCTCCCCGGTCTGAGCTGATCTCCCTCAGCTGATCTCCCTGGTCTTGCTCATCTCCCTGGTCTGAGCTGATCTCCCTCAGCTGATCTCCCTGGTCTGAGCTGATCTCCCTGGTCTGAGCCGATCTCCCTGGTCTTGCTCATCTCCCTGGTCTTGCTCATCTCCCTGGTCTTGCTCATCTCCCTGGTCTTGCTCATCTCCCTGGTCTTGCTCATCTCCCTGGTCTTGCTCATCTCCCTGGTCTTGCTCATCTCCCTGGTCTTGCTCATCTCCCTGGTCTTGCTCATCTCCCTGGTCTTGCTCATCTCCCTGGTCTTGCTCATCTCCCTGGTCTTGCTCATCTCCCTGGTCTTGCTCATCTCCCTCAGCTGATCTCACCTGTGTAGCCTCCAGGACGTAGTGCTGCACCACCAGCATCTCCTCGTTGGCCAGACACATGTGGTTCTCGCTCTGCAGGGTCACTGTGAACGCCTCATAGCTGATTGGCTGCTCCTTGCGGGGCCAGTACACGTATGGCTCTTCCCCCTCTGCCTGAGAACACAGATGTGGTAAGGACTTCCTGTTTGAGGCAGAAAATGGCTGCCATGCATACAGAGGTTTTGAGTCCAGGACGACAGATAGATACCCACCAGGCTTGGTGTTCCCGGCAGTGTGACTATGACCTGAGCGTTGTGATCCCAGATCATCCTCCAGAAGTCTGTCACTGTGCCGGCCAGCGGGTTTTGGGTCACGATGAACTCAGTGCTCTGCCGGTACCCCTGGGGAACACAACCGGTGGTAGAACATTAAGACCTGAATCCGATCGCCAATATGGACAGGAAACCAAAAGTAAAATCGACTGAAAATGTGTTACTATGTGTAACTATGTAGTTAGTATCTGTCACCGTGACTCTTCTATCCAGAGTGGTTGGGTTCTTACCGTGAGGTATGAGGCGTTGATGTAGTCTGATGTAGTTTCTCCAGCCACTGTGGACAGACAAACCCGTGACCTTTCATCTGGAGACAAAGCCACACGTTGTTAAACATCCTCATAAGGTATACAGAATATAATTTTGTAGAATATTACTATTAGAATGGTTAGCTTTATCAGAGCGGCATTACTAAACCATTATCAGACATTTGTCTTAAACCAAACAAAAACAAAATGTGCTTCAAGATCCATGCTCTCGAATAACTTCTTTGCCATAATTTTTTTAGTACAGTTTTAGTTAGGAGGGGTTAAAGTGTGCGGGCATTTTGCTAAATGTTCTATTGAAAGTGACAATGTTGAGGATGAGTGCTGGTAGAAATCCAACCTGAAATGTAAAAAAGGTCTCACTGTCTAAACTGTTCACAGTCGTGGTGGATGCTGTTCCAAGGTCAAGAGGAGAGAAGGTTTTTAAAGTGCTGGAACCTTTCAACGTATGAACAAACCTGTCTGTAACTCACCGGGTATCAAAGAGGAGTTTCTGTTCTTCTCTCTGTTGCACTCTTTCAGGCCTGCTGAGTAGTCACACTGTATGGCATTGGACGAGGATATCAGCTGCAATCACATTGGAACCAAGGAGCAGATTAACTGTTTAGTATTTAAAAATGTGCCAGTGGTTGTACCTGCTCTTTTCAGAGGACAAAGAAAGACAACCGATAGACTTATTGTTCTCCAAATGTATGTTTTACTTTTAGTTCTGCCCTTTCTGCCCTACTGGAGTTCTTATAGAAAGTTTACCATTTTAAATCTACAGTAAATGTAAATAGTAGAACTATGACTTGTTAATAGCATATGTCCTTACCTTAAACTGTTTTTCTAGCTGTGTCCTTCCGGAGGGCCCTGGGGTCAGGAGGTCGTTGACGTAGCTGTGGATGCGACTGGAGGAAACCTCCGTCTCCTTGCCCAAGATGGCCTCCACTAGAGCATCGTGGATGAACACATACTGCTCCTGAATGCACAGGGAAAGTAGGGGTTGAAAGCCTTAGTTGGGTGTTGACATTCATACTGTTCTGGTAAGGTGACAGGACAACTAATCTTACTGTAGTGGATCCACTGTTTTCTTGTTGGTATCAGACCTGGGTTCAAATAGTATTCTTTCAAATGATTTAGACGCATTTGATGGAGCTTTCCATTTGATGGAGCACAACCAAAAGTGCAAACCCCGCCCATCTGGACTGAGCACTCACCTCTGTCTGTACCAGGTAGTTCCTCTGTGTGCGGATGTGTTTGAGGAAGCCCATGATGTTGACCGTGCCCTCTTCTTTGATCTGCTTCAGCATACTATCCAACACTATGTAGGTTCCAGTCCTGCCAACCCCTGCACTGGAAACACACACACAAGAGAGGTTCACAATATATTCTGAATCCTGGTACTTTAGGTCTCTATGAAATAACGTTCCATGTTGAACTTATCAGCTGGACAAGGTGAAAGTGGCTGTTAAGTGATATAATGGAGGACCATGTGCATTCTATTCCTATGCGGGTCGGAATGTAAATGTACTTCCTGAATAGAAACATTCACGTAGAGAAGAAGATACATCTGTTTATTGACCGAATTTAAATGGAATTTCAGTTGAAACAAATGGCCTTGTTAAAGCTGTTCTATACATTCTACATATCTATGCATATATAAATGTTCATTCTATATCTATGGCCTCCTACCTGCAGTGCACTACGATAGGCCCCATGTCATCTGTCCTGGCTTTGGAGGACTTCTGGACGAAGGTGAGCACGGGCAGAGTGTACTCGGGCACGCCCATGTCCGGCCACTGAGTGTAGTGGTACTGGGTCACGGTCCGCTCGTTAATCCGCCCTTTCAGAGAAACCTGGGGGTTTGTGGGAGGAAACAGGAAGTGGTAAGCAGGATGGGACACAAAATGGCTGTCAATGTGACACTTGGGATTCGTAGTTCCATAATAAATGTAGTAATGAGGCAGCGCTTCAACTAACTTGGAGGGGAGGTGCAACCGAGGTAGATGATACAGTGAGGAAGTAGAGGTTAAATTACTAATGAGAGGTAAATGTGATGTAAATAGTATGACCTCTGACCTTTTTGACCTTGGTGTTCCTGAGGGTGAAGGTTCTCTGGGTGTAGTGGGCCAGAACCTTACTGCTCTTCACCGTCACCAGGAAATCACCGAACTCTTCCTGGCTATCCAGGGGCCAGTACTGGTCACACTTCCTCTGACATACATGACCAAATACTTTAGAATAATTTCATGAATAAACATGAATAAACTATTTGTGAACTATTACTAAATATGTTCAAGCATTACAACACTTCAGCATGTATAAGCATTTATAATGGCCCAGGTTTCTCACCCGTCCCTTCTCTACCAAGTTGGTAATCATAATGATGACGCCCACGTTCTGTTCCCACACCATCCTCCAGAAGTCCACGGTGCTGGACTTGAGAGGGCCCTGGGCTGCGATGTAGGCCCTGGACTTGTTGAAACCCTGTGGAGGGTAGGGAGGGAGGGAGGGAGGGAGGGAAAGCGTGAACAACAGATTAGCTACTGATACATCAACAAGACATTTGCCCTCATATCAAATCAAATTGTATTTGTCACTTGCTTTGTCAACAACAGGTGTAGACGAACAGTGAAATGCTTACTTAAAGGTCCTTTTCTACTATTGTGCACAGACAAATGCAAGAGAATTGCTTACGTCAACGTAGTTTGCGTTAATGTAATCTCCACTCTTCCCATCTTTGTCAGCCTGGGTTGAGAGTCTTACTCGGCTGTGGTCATCTAGGAGTAGAGGAGGAAAGATAAGCTGGGTGCATTCAAGAATGTATGCGTGTGTACATGTGTTTGAAGGTGCATGTTTGACTAACAGGCCAGGATATTAATGTATCGGTTCTTGTTCTTGTTGTCTGGATGGTTGGAGCCGTCTGTGGTGATACCCAGGTCCACCGGGCACGCCTGCACCTCCTAAAAGAAAACACATGACCTTTTACATCCCACCATCCTTTTACTACGCAGTCAAACTAAAATGTGTCATCATGCACAACAAAAACATCAACATGGGCAGCTGGAAATGTGGCCAACATCTACACGTGACTACTTCAGAAGAAAAAGGGATACGTAGCTTACCTCATAACACTCTTTCAATATCTAACGGGGAGGGGGAATGCAAAAAGCACAGCAATGAAATTTCATGACACATGGTTAGCAAAAAAAAAACGTGCAAATAAATAACAAGAAAACAGTTTATGGGCAAATCTCAACTTCAAGACACTGTTTATGTGATCAACGGGATTCAGTCCATGTACCATGTTAATGTCCTTAGCTTTGACTTACAAACCTATGTTTGTGTTATTGACAACGTTTACACATGTATGCATTTATACAGCACTGATAAAATGCCAAGCTAGGATTTATATGGTAAGCAATGGTAAATATGTAGTTTAACATGAGCAATCACTGCATAGTGTATTTTATTGATCCCTTATTTTACCAGGTAAGTTGACTGAGAACACATTAGAATTTACAGCAACGACCTGGGGAATAATTACAGGGGGGAGGAGAGGGGATGAATGAGCCTATTGGAAGCTGGGGATGATTAGGTTGTATGAGGGCCAGATTGGGAATTTAGCCAGGACAACTGGGTTAACACCCCTACTCATATAAGTGCCATGGGTTCTTTAGTGACCACAGAGAGTCAGGACACCAGTTTAACGTCCCATCTGAAAGACAGCACCCTACACTGGGCAATGTCCCCTATCACTGCCCTGGGGCATTAGGATATTATTTTTTCGATCAGAGGAAAAAGTGCCTCCTACTGGCCAGTCAACACCACTTACAGCAGTATCTGGTTCCCCATCCAGGGAACGACCTGGACCAACTCTGCTTAGCTTCAGAGGAAAGCCAGCAGTGGGATGCAGGGTGGTCTCCCATCCAGGGACTGACCTGGACCAACTCTGCTTAGCTTCAGAGGAAAGCCAGCAGTGGGATGCAGGGTGGTCTCCCATCCAGGGACTGACCTGGACCAACTCTGCTTAGTTTCAGAGGAAAGCCAGCAGTGGGATGCAGGGTGGTCTCCCATCCAGGGACTGACCTGGACCAACTCTGCTTAGCTTCAGAGCAAAGCCAGCAGTGGGATGCAGGGTGGTCTCCCATCCAGGGACCGACCTGAACCAACTCTGCTTAGCTTCAGAGGAAAGCCAGCAGTGGGATGCAGGGTGGTCTCCCATCCAGGGACCGACCTGGACCAACTCTGCTTAGCTTCAGAGGAAAGCCAGCAGTGGGATGCAGGGTGGTCTCCCATCCAGGGACCGACCTGAACCAACTCTGCTTAGCTTCAGAGGAAAGCCAGCAGTGGGATGCAGGGTGGTCTCCCATCCAGGGACTGACCTGGACCAACTCTGCTTAGCTTCAGAGGAAAGCCAGCAGTGGGATGCAGGGTAGTCTCCCATCCAGGGACTGACCTGGACCAACTCTGCTTAGTTTCAGAGGAAAGCCAGCAGTGGGATGCAGGGTGGTCTCCCATCCAGGGACTGACCTGGACCAACTCTGCTTAGCTTCAGAGGAAAGCCAGCAGTGGGATGCAGGGTGGTCTCCCATCCAGGGACCGACCTGAACCAACTCTGCTTAGCTTCAGAGGAAAGCCAGCAGTGGGATGCAGGGTGGTCTCCCATCCAGGGACTGACCTGGACCAACTCTGCTTAGCTTCAGAGGAAAGCCAGCAGTGGGATGCAGGGTGGTCTCCCATCCAGGGACCGAACTGAACCAACTCTGCTTAGCTTCAGAGGAAAGCCAGCAGTGGGATGCAGGGTGGTCTCCCATCCAGGGACTGACCTGGACCAACTCTGCTTAGCAGAGGAAAGCCAGCAGTGGGATGCAGGGTGGTCTCCCATCCAGGGACTGACCTGGACCAACTCTGCTTAGCTTCAGAGGAAAGCCAGCAGTGGGATTCAGGGTGGTATGCTGATGGTGTATAATGTGATATATTTGTAAGTCTCAGTGGTAAGGACAATAGACATGACTCCTCAGATGAATCTGGGCCAGAGACATACAATATCATGTAGCATGAGACAGAGAGAGAGTGTGAGTTTGAATGGCCATCACAGTGCAAAGCCTCCCACAAGTCCTCTGCATGCTTACCTTAAAATAATAACAGCCGCCGTGTAACATCGCAAATGACACATACCAGTTTCACAAGAAGGCTACATACAGAAAAGCTCAATTAAAACCTACTGACAATTAATACAAATAATACTAATACAAATGTCTGTCATAAACCATATCCTGTGAGGGAACTGAAGAAGAATTTGACAGCACACCTCAAACTCTCTGGAGAATGCATTGGTGTGGTGGAGCTCCGTCACGTGCTTGACAAACTGCTTCACTGGAAGGGCTTCTTGTTTATCTAAAGGCAGAGAGAAAGGGTTTTATTGAGATCATCCACAAAAGTACTTTTATCAGAACAAAAGATTGAAACTTCCTACTCTGGCAGAAGCAGATGTTGAGTAAGTGGGTGTTAATGAAAGAGCTAAGCTTGGTGAAGATGGTGGACAGATGGCAAGAACACCTGTCCATATGTCTCTGTGCTTGTTAACACTTATCTTATGCCAACTCTACTGAATTCTAGTTGATCCCATGGAAAAGGTGTGCGCGTGTGTGTGTGTGTGTGTGTGTGTGTGTGTGTGTGTGTGTGTGTGTGTGTGTGTACGACCTAGATTCAATCAGATCAAGCGTTAACCGGCGATAGCCAACACCCACATAGCTGATGTTTTCATGATGTCGGAGGTGTAGCTGCGTTGGAGCTGACAAATAGGTGAGCAGCTGCTCTTGATCACCCGTCCCATGTTAGAAGTTCATAAGGAGAAAGTGTATGCTATATAGAAGTAATTATGCTCAAATTGAACATCATTCAACTAAATAATAAGGGTTTCCATCATCCTAATGGAGGTGTAGATTCCATTTCACATTCCAGTGTTCCAACTTGACAATGGCAATGTCCACTTTAGGTATAATGCCAGGAGTTATAAACCAGTTCCTCCTCCGACACCGCCAAAACAACTGCTATGTGGATGTCTTGATAAAGCGGATCTGATTAAATAGAGCGCTTTGTCTCATAGAATGGTTACCTGTATCTGTACGCATGGATGTGGGTGAAACAGATATGACTCTGGGGGATGTGTTGTCCTCTATGTAGAAATGGGCAATCTGGAAACACTTCCTGTGGAAACAAATGTACGATGATACAAGTTAATCAACAACACTCGTATAACTGCAGGTGTTGCCAGTTTCTTGTCTTTGTGACATATTGCCAATGCTATTATACCTTTGGTACAATTTCTTTTTGCTTTTTCCATCTAATTTAATACAAATGAGGGATTTGTATGCATTGTTCTGATTTGGTGAAAAGTGTGTTGAACATTCTGTGTGACAAAAACAATAATAATATTGGAGTAATGCTTATGTAAATGTAATACAATAACTGTAGATATATTTTTAAGACATACAAAAAATACAGCAGGCCTAAAAATGCTGCTGCTGTTGTTTTTGAAGATAAAAAGCCAACCACCGATGTTGGAGAACATGGTAATCTGTCCTCAACACAGGAAAAAAGATGTTCCTTCTAATCCGGAACAGGTTTTTAACAGGATCACCACTGCATGTCTTTCTGATGAACCTGCACCCAGCTAACCAAAAATGGACATCACCACACAGATTACTCTGGACATAAAAAAACAGCAGAGAGATGTCCCCGGTAGATTACATGTGTGCGTTTCTAAAAGACATCTCCACTTTGCTAACCCCAAATGCCCAGCTGTGGGGTGGCCAAATGAGCACCGTGTCACCGGAGGACGAGCAAGGACGCGACACAGAGGGGATTACAGCATTTCAGCCTCACGCCACTCATTTTACAAGACGCTGACACGAAAGCCTTCATGTCGGACATAATGAGGCGCAGGCGCTTTCCCCTCTCCTAGCCCACCCGAGGCCCTGCCTGTTCCCCCTCCTACCCCACCCGAGGCCTACCTGTTCCCCCATCCTACCCCACCCGAGGCCCTGCCTGTTCCCCCTCCTACCCCACCCGAGGCCTGCCTGTTCCCCCTCCTACCCCACCCGAGGCCCTGTCTGTTCCCCCTCCTACCCCACCCGAGGCCCTGTTCCCTAACCACTGTATGACCCCGAGCCCCAAGCTCAACGCTCTACACTCTGAGTGAGGCACATCTCTTAGCTTTAATCCCTCATCGGCACAAAGATTATTACAGATTTAAAATGAAATACAATAACAGGGTAGAAAACATGAACAATATGTCACGTCTCCAGCCCAGTGGATGAGAAATGTACAGTCTTACGCGGCTTAAGTGTTTACATTTCTGACAAAGTGTCCTTGATCGGATTGCCGAAGTTGGTTATTTAACTGTCCAACCGGTCAGTTTGCCACCACAGTGAAAAGTAGTATTTTTCTATGATCTCACAGTATGGGCATAATGTCTTTATAACTAGAGACGGGCAACTCTGAATGATGGCACCTACGTGTAAGTGAATCTACCCAGACACATCAAAGCTAAATGTGAAAAGCCAGACCTCAAACCGAAGCCATGTTGAAGATATTGGATGTGTCATGGGGAAGTGTGTGAGAGTGAGAAAGAAATTGGGCCCATGTCAGAGGAGATTAGGTCTCACGGTGAGACAGAC
Source organism: Oncorhynchus gorbuscha (assembly GCF_021184085.1). Lineage (NCBI taxonomy): Eukaryota > Metazoa > Chordata > Actinopteri > Salmoniformes > Salmonidae > Oncorhynchus > Oncorhynchus gorbuscha. Next base: position 16,109,728 of record NC_060178.1, read on the forward strand.
AAATATGTGGTTCTTAAGGTCAACCTCGCTCCCCCTCTGCCACCCCCCGCCTCGCTCCACCCGTGCCCCCTGATGTCTGGGGCTGCAGTGCCCCGTGTCTGGGGACAAAACAGACCCACTCCTCTGAGACAGATGAATAACAATATGACAGGTATCGGCCCTGCGGCAGTTCCGCACAGCTGTCCCATAGGGAGGCAGAAGGCGTAATGGTGTCAGTATGTGTGTGGAGCCTATCAATGCAGAAAGAAAGCTGTTGTTCATGTAGCTTAGCTGTCAGGTTAAACAGATGATGGGTGGGTTCAAGGGGAATCGATGGGAGAGGATTTCTCAACATCATCACCATAATACTAATCATCATCATTATGGATCTTATAATAATCATCATTATGGATCTATAATAATAATCATCATTATGGATCTATAATAATAATCATCATTATGGATCTATAATAATCATCATTATGGATCTATAATAATCATCATTATGGATCTTATAATAATCATCATTATGGATCTTATAATAATCATCATTATGGATCTATAATAATAATCATATGGATATTATCTTCCTCCTCTACCTTCTCCACCTCCTTCACTTCTTCCTGCATATCCACCTCCTCATCCTCCAAACTCCACCTTCTTCCTCCATATCCACCTCCTCATCCTCCAAACTCCACCTTCTTCCTCCATATCCACCTCCTCATCCTCCAAACTCCACCTTCTTCCTCCATATCCACCTCCTCATCCTCCAAACTCCACCTTCTTCCTCCATATCCACCTCCTCCAAACTCCACCTTCTTCCTCCATATCCACCTCCCCATCCCAAACTCCAAATCCACCTCCTCATCCTTCTTCCTCCATATCCACCACCTCATCCTCCAAACTCCACCTTCCTCCATATCCACCTCCTCCAAACTCCACCTTCTTCCTCCATATCCACCACCTCATCCTCCAAACTCCACCTTCTTCCTCCATATCCACCTCCTCCAAACTCCACCTTCTTCCTCCATATCCACCACCTCCAAACTCCACCTTCTTCCTCCATATCCACCACCTCATCCTCCAAACTCCACCTTCTTCCTCCATATCCACCTCCTCCAAACTCCACCTTCTTCCTCCATATCCACCTCCTCATCCTCCAAACTCCACCTTCTTCCTCCATATCCACCTCCTCATCCTCCAAACTCCACCTTCTTCCTCCATCTCCACCTCCTCCAAACTCCACCTTCTTCCTCCATATCCACCTCCTCATCCTCCAAACTCCACCTTCTTCCTCCATCCACCTAAAATCCACCTCTTCCTCCATCCTCCAAACTCCACCTTCTTCCTCCATATCCACCTCCTCCAAACTCCACCTTCTTCCTCCATATCCACCTCCTCATCCTCCAAACTCCACCTTCTTCCTCCATATCCACCTCCTCCAAAATCCACCTTCTTCCTCCATATCCACCACCTGCTCCTCCCTCTTACCTCCAGTAGATGAGGATTCCCACCAGGACGATGAGTCCCAGGAAGGTGAGGGTGGAGATCACTGCCAGAGGGACCATGGCCCTCCTCTCTCTCTCCCTGGCCAGACCCACCCTGGACTCATGGCTGCTGTTACTGGCCTCTGTAAGTGGTGGGAAGAGGGAAGAACAGACGAGACACACAACTCAGAAAACGTGTCATTCACTCATTCAACTACAACACATTGACTGGCAAACACGTCAACAGTAAAATCAATCCACAAACTCATCCTATTTTCCTTCCAGTTCTAACACAGAGCTCCTCCTTGAACTACGGAACCTTGTTCATTTACATTTTAAACACTACAGTAGACCTTCGCTTTAACATCTTCATACCCATTCAGCTAACAAATCTAAACCTATTGCTACTTCTCTAACCCATATACAACTGCGACAATGATACATACGGGTGAAAGTGAACACGAATGCTTTAACCAAGTTAACGTGCACTACAGGTTAGTTCATGACAATGGCTCAATGCTTGATGCACACAATGGCTTAAATCTATGGGACTCTTAATGAGCGGAGACCAAAAAAGCCTATTGGCAAAACTGTGCTTCTATTTGCAAAGGCTTGAATGCAGATGGACTTTCTATCAATTTGTTTTCTTGTCTACAGTCTGGATGTGGACAGATATATGGGATATTATAAAGGATTTTCAAGGTTACACATCACAAAAGATTTGCGAGGGGCCCTGAGACTGTCTGAATGATTTGTCAATTACATTGACTGTATAAAGGGACATTAGACCATATGTGGTCTGCTAAGGCAAAAAACATTTGGGATTAGGAAGAGATCTGCTGCCCTCTGCTGGAGATCAAGTGCTATAACCAATGGAGTTCTTCACATGATGTTACAATACACAATTGAGACAAAGGCATGTGCATGTTAATGTTAACGAATATAACACAAAACACAAAGAATGTAACAAAGAACACTGAAATGATGATGACTGTGGACTTGATCATGAAAATGTTATAGAAAGCAGAAAGGCCATGACGGTGAATACACACACAGGATTTTAGTTGTCACAGAAAGGTGGTGTGTTAGGTGATGTGTCTCCTAAATCCCAGAGTATTTCCTGTTCCATTGGCATCATGGGAGCTGTAGTTTTCCCCAATCCGACAGGCGCAGCACTGTGCCTTGCCTTGATGTACGGGAAGATGTTGCCCCCTTGTGGATGGTTCTTTACCTGCAACTGGCTCCTCCTCCTCCTCCTCCTCAGAGTCTCTCTCTGTGCGCTCGGTGATAGTGAAGTCTGATGACGTCTCGTTGTCGTACAGGCTCTCGCCCTGCCCCGAGCCACTCTCCACCTCCCCACCTAGCGACCAGGGCGCCGCCGCGGTCACCCCAGATACTGTTGCCGTGCTGCCCACTGTATCGTTGGTGACGGCACTGCCCTTCTCGCTCTCAAAGTAGAACGATGAGGAGAGTTCTTCTGTGTCGATGTTGGGAGTGGCGGCGGCTTCAGAGGTGAGTGTGGGTGTGAAGGTGGGGATATAAGGGAGCGCGCCCTCCCCCCGAGGCTGAACTCTGAACCCTGTCCCACTCCTCATCTAGCTCCTTCTGGGCTTCTCCAAACAGGGTCGAGCCAGAGGCACTACTGTCTACCGTCTGCAGTTCAGGGGGGAGGGTGGGGGTGAGGGGGGAGGCCGAGTAGGAAGAGGAGGGGGCTGAGGTTTGGAGGGCCGAAACCCAGTGGTCCTTGGAGCTGGACGGTGTGGCTGTAACAGAAACGAGCAGGTCACTATGGAAACCTGAGAGAGGAGGATGAGGAGGAACAGGGGGAGAGGAGAAGGAAGAGAAGAGAGGCTGACCTCCAGATGGGTTGGGGGAGCCTCCCAGAGATGAATGGGGGAGATGGTCTAAATCGCTACCGGAGGAATAGAGCACAAGGCTAGCCGTCCCCCAGTCAGACGTGGGCAGGGGGGAGGTGAGGAGAGGCATGCAACCAGGAGGACGAGAAGCCATCCAGAAAGCAGGTACACAACGACTCCACGCCATCGCTAGCTACCGTGAATCCAACATCACCACCACCACCGACGACAACACCCACCAGACAAGACTCTACTACACGGCCTGTAGCGTAACTAGAGTCCCCCAGCCCACCAGATACAGAGTCAGTAAGGCCTGGGGTGGCCCCGAACAGATAGAAGTCACTAGAGAGGAGAAGAGAAGGCTGCAGGGAGAGAGAGGTTGCAGGGAGAGGTCTGAAGGCTAGCTCAGTGGGAGAGTCAGGTAAGGTTTGAAGGGGGTGAGTGTCACTAAACATTGGTGGGTCACCCGAGGCCACAGACGAAGAACCAGACAACATATCACCATCACCACTATCATCATCACCAAAACCACGAGAGACGACTGTCTCCCAACCATACAGGGGGTGTGAGGGGTGAGGGAGGAGAGACAGGGTGGGGGAGGTCATGAGGTACGAGTCACCACTAGACAACAGTGCTATAGCTGCATGCAGGGAGTCCAGAGCAGGAGGGGTCACAGACGACAGGGGTCTAGACGGGGGAGGGGCATGCAGGCAGGCGGTGGGGTCGTTGTTAGGGGTGGAGCCGGGGTTGCCAGGGGTCGACGTGTCACACACAGGGAGGGTGGAGGGGAGTGGCTCACCGTTGAACACCGGCTGTGTGGTCTGCAAGAGTGCCCCGGCGAAGGAGGAGGCAGTGGATGAAAACAAGGGCATGCTGGGACTTGTAGGCCATTGTGGTTCTTCCTGAGAGAGGGAGGAGGCGGAAGTGGCCATGGTCCGGCTTTCCGGGAGTGGAGTGGCCATGGAAACACCGCTGCTTTTCCGCTTGGGACGGTCACAGGATACGCCACCCCTCTGCCCTTCTCGGTCTTGGTTGATGAAGTGTTGATGACATCAGTGCGTGATTGCGGAGTGGTCACTGTAGTGGTATACTTCTGGGTTCTTCCCTTGCCTCTGCTGCCTGCTGAGACAGCACCCTCTGCTGGTGCTCTGGTTGTACTGCGATACCTCTCACTCTGCTCTGTGGAAGTCTGTGCTCGGTTGGGTTGAGTGGTCCTGGATGGAGTGCCTGGTGTGGAGGTTCTCCTCTGGACAAATGGGGTGGTGGTTCTGATAGCAGGCAAGGGGAGGCTGGGTGGGCCAGTGGTTGAAGTGGGCCTGGTTCTCGTAGTGCTTTGGGTTGTCCAGTCCATGTCATTGTCCAGTTCTTCACCTGGTTTAGCCCAGGGTCCATAGTCCTCCTGGTGGGAAAATACATTCAGAGTGCATGGGGAAATACTGAAGTCTTGTCATGAGACACTGCTCCTCGTACTATATCCTACGTTTAAATAAAGCTTTTCTTGCAGTACACTACTGACAGTATTATCACATTGCATTATGAAATAAGCTACATTTATGCAATATTATACTTACTGCCCCTTCAAATTCAGTAGAATCTGGATAAGGTGTTGCCTCTGAAAAGAATCACAGATGAGCGTTAGAGACCGAGTCGTGGGATTTCATACTTAATAATGTACCTTCCCTACGAGCAAAGGACGTTGAAAATACATTACTGTACAGATGTAGGATCGTAATTTGAGCAGGGTGATCAATTAAGATCGTACATCTGTAAACATGTTCATACGAATATCAAAGACAGTGTGGCAATCGAAGAAAACAGCCTAGACATTGTTATGTGTGATTTGTTTTTCTTCAATTTAGTTACAACTTTGACAATTACTAACAATGGCATTATAATTTAAGATATTGGTCCCATTGACAAACCCAACGACGTTGTAACAGACAAGCACTTTACTTGAAACGTACATCAAAATGTGACAGAAAAAATATCTACAAAGTATCTGCCAAAAACACACATACAAACATTGTGAGCCAATACGTGAAAACCATTCTGATGAAAAACTGAAGAGGCTTGACAAAAATCTTCGGAAGCTTGATATCCACTAAGGTCACATCTTTCAATGGGTCCACAGTATATGAAGCGAAAACTCATGCGATATAATATTAATCTATACTAGGAATCTTTGAGAATATGTTGCTGTCGGTGTAGATATCAGGTGAGGGAGAGAGAGAAACAGTGAGATAACAACATGAGGGAGATGTTCGGATATATTGGGCAGAACGTCCGGGTCAGCACAAACTGAGTATTAACACGCACACACACACACACACACACACACACACACACACACACACACACACACACACACACACACACACACACACACACCCTCTTATCTGGATTGGGCTAAATTACATATGGAGGCCTCAGGCCTGATCAGAATGGGTTTGTGAAGCATGAGGTGGGTTTATAAAGAGTTAAGTGGAAAGGGAATGAATGAATGAGTGCACAACCAGACCTCACAAAGGAGTTGTTTTGTCACCTCAACTGTCACAGTGCATTCGGTCACACAATTGTATCAAGTCATTTGGATGAGTGTGTACAATTCATGCACATTGAAATATGATGCAGAGGATTTTTAGCAACAATAAATTAGTTTATTATCAACTTCAGCAGATACAGAGTTCCCATCATTTCATACAAATGACAAATGCTGCCCCATAAGCAAACATTCTCTCACTGTGACCGGAGGAAATGGTGCCATTTCAAAATGTTTTGTTGTTTGTGTGACATAGGACACATGGAATAACCTTTGACCTCAACCAAACAGATTGAGGGGGGTATTCTTCCCCTTAGAAATATAGAAACGCACATTTTAAGTAAGTACATAGACAGAAGAGGGATTTCAGAATTTCAGAAACCACGACAGAACTATATCTTTACTTCCTCTGAATTCCTCAACACAATCCATTAATGCCTAGTTAATAAGTCTATCTGAGAAGCCTTCACAGCATATTCATTGCAAACTGACTGTCTACCATTAAAGAGACACAATAAAGGGAACTGGTTTGCAAATGGTCAACCATCTAGGTTTGGTCTCTACTCTTCATGTAATCAGAATGCTACGTACGGTCTGTGTAGAGCAGGGGTGTCAAAGTCAAATGGACGGAGGGCCAAATAAAAAATTTAGCTACAAGCCGAGGGCCGGACTGTTCGAATGTTCATTGAAAAATTTTTAAATGACGCATATAGTCTAGTGAACCTAATTGAACCTACTGAAAACCTAACAAATATATTCCAATATGATCAGATAAATAAAGCAATATTTTCTTATGGCTCTGTCAGTAATCTTTAATTTTCAACAGACACAAAAGACAAATTTCCTTTATATAAAAATCCCCATAACATGAACATTAAATGAAAGAAACCGGTATTCAAGGCACCATCAGTAGCCTATATTTTCTATTTTAGCAAAAGTGGGCTAAATTTACTTCAAAGAAAAAAACAATAATAGAAATTTTCTATCATCCACTCAACTGAAATATTTTTAAAATATAATTGGATTGAAATACAATAAAATAAAGTGCAAAAATCTATTAATCAAAAACAACACTTTGTTTAAGGAGAAGTAACATGCAGTGAAAACAAATATTAAACTTTAACTTTTAAACTTGAACTGAGTAAAAACTCTAAATATGTGATTGCACAGTAATGTTCACTTGTTTGAGGTTGAGGGTGATACTTGGTGGTGTCCCATCTTTTCCACAAGTTCATCAATGTTCGGGGTAAGGCTCTGAGCTGAGGAAATCCTCAGAATTGAGTGGAGGTGTTCAGCAGTAAGTCGACTTCTGTGTGATGTTTTGTTCAAGTTCATCAAAGAAAACAGTTGTTCACACAGGTATGTGCTGCCAAACATAGACAACGTTTGAGCAGCCTGGATGCGCAGCTGGGGCATTGTGTCGGGAGGAAACGGGCGAACTCCGCAGCACCCACTGCCGCATATTTTGCCCTCAGTGCATCATTGCATTGGAGGTCAATCAACTCCATTTGGAGGTTTGGTGGTGAGCTTTCCACGTCAACAGCAAATGGGTTACCGAGCAGTTCCAACCTGATTTTTTGTGCTTCAAAGTCAGCAAATCGGCGTCGAAAGTCAGCGGCAAGCATACCTATTTTATCAGCCAACTGTGCGCTCGGGAACGCACTGGTAGAGAGCTTCTCTTTCATGGTCTGGCAGCTGGGAAAGTGGCTCAAATTTTCTTTCCGCATCTGCGTCTCCCACAGAGTCAGTTTGGTTTTAAATGCCTTCACTGTACTGTACATATCAGAGATGACACGATCCCGACCCTGCAGCTGCAAGTTCATTGCATTCAGATGACTCGTAATGTCACACAGAAAAGCCATTTCACACAGAAACATTTCGTCTCGGAGTTGTGTTGTGTCTTTCCCTTTGCTGTCCAAGAACAGACAAATCTCCTCACGAAGCTCGAAACATCTTTGAAGCACCTTTCCCTGGCTTAGCCATCGCACCTCTGTGTGATAAGGCAAATCACCATGCTCCGTTTCTAACTCCGTCAGAAATGCCTTGAACTGGCGGTGATTCAAACCTTTGGCTCTGATAAAGTTAACTGTGCGCGTGATGATGCTCATTACATGCTCCATTTTCAAGGCTTTACCGCACAACGCTTCCTGGTGTATGATACAATGATAAGCTGTCAGCTCACCTGTCGCGTTTTCCTCTTGCATCTTTTCCCGTATCTTTGCCACCAGTCCGCTCCTGTGTCCACACATCGCAGGTGCTCCGTCGGTTGTCAAACCCACGAGTTTTTCCCAAGGCAGCTCCATCTCATTTACACATCTTGACACCTCTTCATACAAATCATGCCCCGTAGTTGTGCCATGCATAGGACGTAAAGCCAAAAACTCCTCTGTCACGCTTAGGCTGGAGTCCACTCCGCGGATGAAAATTGACAACTGGGCAATGTCAGAAATGTCGGTGCTCTCATCCACAGCCAAGGAATATGCAATGAAATCTTTTCCCTTTTTCACAAGCTGCTCTTTTAGATTGATGGACAACTGGTCTACTCTCTCGGCAATGGTGTTTCTGCTCAGACTCACATTTAAAAAGAGTTGCCTTTTTCTGGGCAAACTTCGTCACAAACTTTAATCATGCAGTTTTTGATGAAATCCCCTCCGTAAATGGCCGGGCTGATTTAGCGATCTCTTCTGCCAAAATAAAACTGGCCTTGACAGCAGCCTGGCCTTGTGATTTGGCTTTTTGAACAGAGCCTGTCGAGATTTGAGGCCTCGTTTTAATTCCTCTGCCTTTTGTAGCCTTTGTTCCATGTCCATATTCTTGTTTTTGTCCGCGTGTTTCGTTTCATAATGTCGTCTCAGATTATACTCTTTCAGTACCGCCACACTTTCTCCACACAGAAGACACACAGGTTTTCCAGCTACCTCCGTGAACAAATACTCCGACTCCCACCTTGTTTGAAACCCCCGGTTCTCAGTGTCCACCTTCCGTTTTGCCATTTTTGATGGGTATCTGAAAGTTAATTTTACTGTGATGCTGACAACTGCTGTGCCAATAAATATTGAAATGAAGCAGCCTACTGCTCGGTGCGTCACCGTTGCATTGTGGGAAATGTAGTATTGGTGCGTGTAAAAGATCTGCGGGCTGCCGGCTTGCTGCGGTCTGCGGGCCGGTTCTAATAACAAATCAAGATCATCCCAGGGGCCGTAAAAAACCTTCTCGCGGGCCCGCGGGCCTTGACTCTGACATATGTGGTGTAGAGGTATTTGCGGTCGTCAGTCTTACCGGGGTCTTCGAAGGGCATGTTGACGGACAACTGCTCGCTCACATGACCGTACAGACCGTTGGTGCACACGGCCACCACCTGCACCACATAGCTAGTATTGGCTATCAGGTCCTGCAGCATGGCCCCCTGGGGAACAACAGGGAGAGGTGAGTACAGGGGATTTAGTGTCATGGTGGTGAAGAAGGTGGTGGTGTTGGTGGAGGAGGAGGAGGTGGTGAAGGTAGAGGAGATGGTGGTGGTGGTGGTGGTGGAGAAGGTGGTGGTGTTGGTGGAGGAGGAGGAGGAGGAGGAGGTGGTGAAGGTGGTGGTGTTGGTGGAGGAGGTGGTGAATGTAGTGGTGGTGAAGGTAGAGGAGGTGGTGGTGGTGGTGGTGTTGGTGGAGGAGGAGGAGGAGGTGGTGAAGGTGGTGAAGGTAGAGGAGGTGGAGAAGGTGGTGGTGTTGGTGGAGGAGGTGGTGAAGGTGGTGGTGGAGGAGGAGGAGGTGGTGGTGGTGAAGGTAGAGGAGATGGTGGTGGTGGAGAAGGCGGCGGTGGTGGTGGAGAAGGTGGTGGAGGTGAAGGTGGTGGTGGAAGAAGTGAAGATGGTAGAGGAGGTGAAGGTGGTGGTGGTGGTGGAGGTGTGTTACGGATACAGGTATCCTGTGTCTGTGTGTGTATGTATCCTGTGTTGTTTTCTCTCCTTCTCCCCTCACAGGTGAAAATCATCACTCCCCAATCAGTGTCCAATCCAATCATCAATCAGAAGACACACTTCCTCCTGTTTCCTACCCTATCACAGTTCGTTTCCCTTGGTTTAAAAACCCTGTCAGTAGTTTGCTCTAGAGCTCAATCTCTCTGTAATGCCATGCCTGTAGGTCTCTGTGTTTCACTCTCTCTTTGTGTATTAACCTCTCTTTTGTTAGAGCACCTCCATAGCACTTTTTCATCACCTGTGAGTATTGTTTTTGGTTATGGTGTTTGTTTGTTTGCTGGTGGGAAAAGGGGAAACCAAGACAAGTCGCCCATGGGCATACACTACCCGTAGGTAGACTGTTAAATACACTAGTTAGAACTGGGCAGACCATCCACTGTATTTTTGGTTAGTTAGTTAGCTGTTGTTAAAGTAGGCTAGTCTAGCTTAGGGATGTTTTTGAATACTTATTGTTTCTTTCCTTGGGTCCAGCTCAGCCCCTTTTCCTGCCCCCCCCCCCCCCCCCCATTACCGTATGTTTATTAATAAACCCTGAGTTTGACGGTAGATTTCAGTTGTCCTGGTTATTTTGTTCTCACTTTTACTTTGTCAATTATAATTTGCATGAGTTATGTTACGGGTCTCATTACCATCCCCCCCCCTAGACTGTTGGGCCAAAAGGGATTCGTAACAAGGTGGTTATAGCATCTGCTCTTGCATTCAATCACACTATGGTTCTTTAGTTTCTTCATTTGTTTCTTCATTCCTTCATTAATTCCTGCAAACCTTCTGAAATGTGATTGACCGGGTTTGGTCATCTGTGTGCGTTAGTCCACCACCACCTCTTCATAAAGGATGCTCACCACATCCTGGTCTCCGTCAGTCAGGTACTGGAAGGTTGCAGAGTCCTCTCCTTGGGCAGGCCTGTAGGTGACTGAGTACTTCTCTATCACGGCGTCGTACACCGCCCTCGGCCGCTCCCACATCACCAGCAGGCTGGTCAGGTTATGGGGGTCCGCCTGCACATTCTCCGGCTCTGAACTACAGACTGACAGAGAAGAGAGAGACAGAGGGAGAGAGACAGAGAGAAATAGAGACAGAGAGAAATAGAGAGGGAGAGAAATAGAGAGAGAGAAAGAGTGGGGAGAGAGACAAAGAGAGAGAAATAGAGAGGGAGAGAGACAGAAAGAGAGGGGAGAGAGACAAAGAGAGAGAAATAGAGGGAGAGAGACAGAAAGAGAGGGGAGAGAGACAAAGAGAGAAATAGAGAGGGAGAGAGAGAGAAAGGGAGAGAAGAGAAATCAAAATATTAGAATTAATATAGATTAATAAGAATCAAATATAAGAGAATCAGCCTCAACTGGGTGTTTGTCCTTCCTAATTGGTCCCATCACAGATTAGCGCTCCAGTACTAACGCAGATCACAGATGCATTGAGACCCCGGGATTAATACAGATTACAGGAGTAGGGAGAGATTAAAGTCAATCGAAATGAGACAATGGCCAGGTACAATGACTAAACCATTGACTCATTTCCTACATGATCTATACTAAAATCTGCACTTCAGTTTACCTACGGATTCATCCTCGGCCCAGGGGGGTTGGTGGAGGGGTGAATAGATTTATTTCATGTTTTTAATGATGGTGAGGGATTTCAGAAAGGGAGACTTACAGTTGTACAAACCCCATTTTCAACACAAGAGAAAAGCAAAGGAACAACAGTCTTTTCCTAACTACTCGCAAAACAAATCACAACAAAGCACAAATAATTGCCATCTCTATTTTGTTGCAAAAAGCATCTCACTCTGGTAAACAAATGGTATGTCCAATAACAACAGGGAAGCGAGATACATTTCACACCTATTCATGTACATTATATCATATTCAATGCACTCTATCCATTTTTCAAAGACGCTTGAAAAGTCCTCTGTGAAAGTGAGGAGGCAGCCACAGACTCTGAGCAGGTAACCTAGCAACTACCTGGTCTAAAAAAACCAGACTAATATCAATGCGGACATGACACTAAGTAGTGAGAGAGAGAGAGAGAGAGAGAGAGAGAGAGGGGTCTGTCCCTGGCTTAGCATATCAGCCTGGTGCCTAAGCATTCACAACAATTACATTCTCCATTTAAGGTTAGAATTTATTTAACCTTTATTTAACTAGGTGAGTCAGTTAACAATGTGTTCTTATTTACAATGACGGCCTACTTGTAAAGCCCCCACGTGAGAGTCTGGGTATGATTAAGGAGGCACACAAACATGCTGTCTGAATAGCATCCATGTGCTAGTTAAAGTCCTGATTATGTTGAAAACACATCAAACTACTGCAATCACTTCTTTAGTAGGGTAAGGGACGCCCAAAATAGGGCACGGCAGTGGTGACAGGCAGGCAGGTTCACAGTTGGGTTACCAGTGCATGCCTCCTATGATCATTTTAATAGGCCACCAACAGTGTCATGAAATATATTTGATATTGGTGTGTTGCTATTTGCTGTTCAGAATGTAATATTCTATGAAAATGTAGGCATGCTAGCAGATGCCCATAGATTTCCAGTCATTGCACTAATGCCAGTGAGCATGAATACAAGAGATTCATTCTGTAGCTAGAGAACTCATGATATCTCCAGGAGTGACAAGAGTCATTGTCTTGCTAGGGCCAATCTACTTTACGATGTTCCCTCTTACTACCTACCCTCTTACTATCTCTGACTTTGCTACTTTGAGGGAAAATGTACTTACTGTGAAATGTGGTTGCCCCATAGCTATATTAAGATTAACGCACTAACTGTAACTCGCTCTGGATAGGAGAGCTGGTGTAACTGAGTCAGGTTTGTAGGCCTCCTTGCTCACACACACTTTTCAGTTCTGCCCACAAATGTTCTATGGGTTTGAGGTCAGGGTTTTGTGATGGCCACTCCAATACCTTGACTTTGTCGACCTTAAGCCATTTTAACAACTTTGGAAGTATGCTTGGGGTCATTGTCCATTTGGAAGACCCATTTGCGACCAAGCTTTAACTTCCTGACTGATGTCTTGAGATGTTGCTTCAATAGATCCACATAATTTTCCTCCCTCGTGATGCCATCTATTTTGTGAAGTGCACCAGTCTCTCCTACAGCAAAGCACCCCCACAACATGATGCTGCCACCCTTGTGCTTCACGGTTGAGATGGTGTTCTTCGGCTTGCAAGCCTCCCCCTTTTTCCTCCGAACATAACAATGGTCATCATGGCTAAACAGTTCTACTTTTGTTTCATCAGACCAGAGGACATTCCTCCAAAAAGTACGATCTTTGTTCCCTTGTGCAGCTGCAAACCGCAGTCTGGCTTTTATTTAATGGTGGTTTTGGAGCAGTGGCTTCCTTGCTGAGCGGCCTTTCAGGTTATGTCGCTATAGGACTTGTTTTACTGTGGATATAGATACTTTTGTACCTGCTTCCCCCAGCATCTTCACAAGGTCCTTTGCTATTGTTCTGGGATTGATTTGCACTTTTCGCACCAAAGTACATTTATCTCTAGGAGACAGAATGAGTCTCCTTCCTGAGTGGTATGACGGCTGTGTGGTCCCATGGTGTTTATACTTGCATACTATTGTTTGTACAGATGAAGGTGGTACCTTAAGGTGTTTGAAAATTGCTTCCAAAGATGAACCAGACTTGTGAAAGTCTACAATTTGTTTTCTGAGGTCTTGGCTGATTTCTTTTGATTATCCCATGATGTCAAGCAAAGAGGCACTGAGTTTGAAGGTAGGCCTTGAAATATATCCACATGTGCACCTCCAATTGACTCAAATGATGTCCATTAGCCTATCAGAAGCTTCTAAAGCCATGACATAATTTTCTGGAATTTTCGAAGTTGTTTAAAGGCACAGTTAACGTAGTCTATGTAAACTTCTGGAATTGTGATACAGTGAATTATAAGTTAAATAATCTGTCTGTAAACAATTGTTGGAAAAATGACTTGTGTCATGCACAACAGACTTGGCAAAACTATAGTTTGTTAACAAGAAATCTGTGGAGTGGTTGAAAAACAAGTTTGAATGACTCCAACCTAAGTATATGTGAACTTCCCGACTTCAACTGTACATACTGGGAGTGAGGACCTCCTCTGACAGACCGACAGGTACGTACTGGGAGTGAGGACCGCCTCTGACAGACAGACAGGTACGTGGGAGTGAGGACCGCCTCTGACAGACAGACAGGTACGTATTGGGAGTGAGGACCGCCTCTGACAGACAGACAGGTACGTATTGGGAGTGAGGACCGCCTCTGACAGACAGACAGGTACGTATTGGGAGTGAGGACCGCCTCTGACAGACAGACAGGTACGTATTGGGAGTGAGGACCGCCTCTGACAGACAGACAGGTAGACAGGTATTGGGACGGGACCGCCTCTGACAGACAGACAGGTACGTATTGGGAGTGAGGACCGCCTCTGACAGACAGACAGGTACGTATTGGGACGGACGGACGGACAGACAGACAGACAGACAGACAGACAGACAGACAGACAGACAGACAGACAGACAGACAGACAGACAGACAGACAGACAGACAGACAGACAGACAGACAGACAGACAGACAGACAGACAGACAGACAGACAGACAGACAGACAGACAGACAGACAGACAGACAGACAGACAGACAGACAGACAGACAGACAGACAGACAGACAGGTACGTACTGGGAGTGAGGACCTCCTCCGTGCCGGTATAGGAGGAGAAGACCTGTCCCATGAACTGCTGCTGCTGCTCCCTGAAGTTGTTCTGCAGGTAGTCCATCAACATCACATAGCCTGCCTGATGCATGGTCATCACCTCACAGAACATCTCCAGCTACAACACAATACAATGGTGATTTCACATTGTGTCCTTGGGCAAGCTGCCACACAAGGAGAGACCACATAAAGATAATTGGGAAATGATGGTTGTATTACTATTATCATTATTCACATAGACCTAAACAACTGGTTCAAACAGTATTCAGTCCTCTCACACCCTAACACACACACACACACACACACACACACACACACACACACACACACACACACACACACACACACACACACACACACACACACACACACGTGCTACACACAAGCATGCAGGTATATCATATACACATTGTGTACAGTCTATTGTGTAACACTATATATACAGTGCATTCAGAAAGTATTCTGACCTCTTCCCCTTTTCCACATTTAGATCAATTACAGCCTTATTCTAAAATGGATTCAATAAAACATGTTCCTCATCAATCTACATGAAATACACCATAATGACACAGCGAAAACAGTTTTTTTGACATTTTTTCAAATGTATTAAAAATTAGAAACAGAACTTATTTACAGAAGTATTTAGACCCTTTGCTATGAGACTCGAAATTGCGTTTATATTGATCATCCTTGATGTTTCTACAACTTGGAGTTTACCTGTGGTAAATTCAATTGATTGGACATGATTTGGAAAGGCACACACCTGGTCACCCCTCATAGCCTGGTTCCTCTCTAGGTTTCTTCCTAGGTTCTGGCCTTTCTAGGGAGTTTTTCCTAGCCACCGTGCTTCTACACCTGCATTGCTTTCTGGTTGGGGTTTTAGGCTGGGTTTCTGTACAGCACTTTGAGATATCAGCTGATGTAAGAAGGGGTTTATAAATACATTTGATTTTATTAAATGAGTGAGAGAGTGTGTGTGTGTGTCTTTCTTGTAGCCCTCGGGGTATTTATGATTGACAGGTGTTACCTGAGGTGTACACAAGCAGTCATTAAATCCAAGAAATATAGACAGAGGCCTTCACTCCGCTTAAAATGAAACGCATGGTACTGACACACACACACACACACACACACACACACACACACACACATTTGTTACCTTATCAAAAAGGTGGGTCTCACACACACACACACACAAAGAAACAGACACACAGAGCTACAACCAATTATGAATAGCGACTTGAAGGAGCATATGTTAAGCTCCCACCCAACCCATTCATACTATAAAAAAACAACTGTCATCTGACAGGGAACAAATAGGGAGATGAGGAGGCGTCCAGCACTCTCCCGCTCCCTTTCTCTTCTGTACTAACAAAAACAATATTTCCACACACACTCTCTGCTTTTATACACACACACCTGCGTGTCGGAGATGGCCACAGTGTTCTTGAAGACAATCCACTCCACGGTATCAGTGCAGGGTGGGGTGGTGAGGGAGCCATTGTAGGTGAAGTACTTATCTGTTGAGTTGGGCAAGAGGCCACGGAGAGAGAAGGGACCCACCATCCCACTCTTACCTTGAGAAAAGGAGGGTAGAGGAGAAAAGAGGGGGACATGTGTAAGATGAAAATGCACGGAAGGCTAAATAAAGTAGTGAGAGAGAAAGAGGATAGACGACAAACATCAAATGTTCATTGTCATGACACAGTGAGATAGTGGGTGTATGACTGTGGGGTAAAGTGGCACTTGACTTTAAATCTGTACAAAGAAGTTTGTACAACTAGCTTTCATAAGAGCTTGACATTACCCACAACAATGAACTGATGCACTGAAGTCCTCTGTAACGCCTACTTGCATGACAAACTTCAACTGCCATTAGCATGAATTAACTACACTTAAGCCATAAGGCACGAGGAGGTGTGGTATATGGCCAATATACCACAGCTCAGGGCTGTTCTAACGCACAATGCAATGCGGTGTGCGTGGATACAGCCCTTAACTGTGCTATATCGGCCATATACCACAAACCCTGAGGTGCCTTATTATATAAACTGGTTACAAAGGTAATTAGAACAGTAAAAATAAATGTTTTGTCATACCTTTCAGCCAATCAGCATTCAGGACTCGAACCACCTAGTTTCTAATAGCCCAGGCTATGCAGACTTTCAATTAGTACTGTGCAGTAATACATCTATAATGAAACGCAAACTAGGGGTTTATAGCTACGCTTGGATAAGGTGGCTTTGTGTTTGGTTAACTTAGTGTGGCGCCCCAGGTGGTGTGGCCGGGGAATGCCACTATTTGGGGAGTCAGCCACACACCACAACCAGCAGATTAGGGTGCAGCAAGCTAGGTTGCAGTGCCACGCCCTGCACCTGAAGCCACTCCGTGTCGTTAAGGTGTCCGCATGCATAGGTTCGGTTTGTTTTGAATGACATTTTTTTACCATCCTTTTTGTGAACCCATTTATTTGAATAAATATGCCATTGTTCTTGTCAATGTTCCTCATCATTGACATCCTACCAGCCATGCCTAGCGAATCGTTACATTAAATACACTACTTTAAGGTGAGCATTGGATTGGTATAAGGTTACTGGAGGTCAGGTTGGCATACCGAATCGGCTGACACTGTTGACTCCGTCGATAATGGCCATGTAGTTGTCATTGTCTTCGATGCCTGTCTGTAAAGAGGGAATAGAAACAGGTTAGTCAGACCTCTCAAAAGTCTACAGTGGCTTCCTCTCCTCTCCTTCACTTTTTTGTGTCTCTATATTTTTAGGCTGCTTTAAAGTTGTGACCCGCTAAACTGAAGCTAACACCGATGCTAAACTAAGCTGAAGTTAACACCGATGCTAAACTAAGCTGAAGCTAACAATGATGCTAAACTAAACTGAAGCTAACAATGATGCTAAACTAAACTGAAGTTAAGACTGATGCTAAACTAAACTGAAGCTAACAATGATGCTAAACTAAGCTGAAGCTAACAATGATGCTAAACTAAACTGAAGTTAAGACTGATGCTAAACTAAACTGAAGCTAACAATGATGCTAAACTAAGCTGAAGCTAACAATGATGCTAAACTAAACTGAAGCTAACAATGATGCTAAACTGAAGCTCACACTGATGCAAGCTAATAGCTAGAGACTGTATAATCCACAGCTGAACCCAAACTCTATAATGCATGTTTAATCTGTGGTCAGTCTGATACTGTGGTGGGTAATTCGTTCCACTATCCTGTCCCCTTTGATTTCAGGGTCGGTCGCGGAGTGTAGCATAATCTAGGGGCCTCGTGCGGAATAATTGTACAAAAAATAATAATATTACTAGCATAGTTTTTTTTCTAAATTATGCTAGCTCACGAGGCCCCTTGATGAGCCAATTGCCTCTTCTACCTAATGGTAAGTCATGCCATTGCAAGTAGACCGTCATCGACTATGAAAAACCTTGCTGGTATGGGTGCAAAATGATCCACTACACTCTCTTGACACAGGTCATGCACACACACACACATATGCATGAACACACACACACGCTCAAACACACATCCACACAAAAGCATAAACACACAGACAGCGCAAATACACTCTTCCTGTCAGTGTCGACAGCTAATCTACCTAGAGTACCTGCCTACCTGAACCCCCTCAGGAACACCCGCTCCACCCAATCTACTTACAGTACCTACCTACCTGAACCCCCTCAGGAACACCCGCTCCACCCAATCTACTTACAGTACCTACCTACCTGAACACCCACTCCACCCAATCTACTTACAGTACCTACCTACCTGAACACCCGCTCCACCCAATCTACTTACAGTACCTACCTACCTGAACACCCGCTCCACCCAATCTACTTACAGTACCTACCTACCTGAACACCCGCTCCACCCAATCTACTTACAGTACCTACCTACCTGAACCCCCTCAGGAACACCCCGCTCCACCCAATCTACTTACAGTACCGACCTACCTGAACCCCCTCAGGAACACCCGCTCCACCCAATCTACTTACAGTACCGACCTACCTGAACCCCCTCAGGAACACCCCGCTCCACCCAATCTACTTACAGTACCTACCTACCTGAACCCCCTCAGGAACACCCCACTCCACCCAATCTACCTATAGTACCTACCTATCTGAACCCCCCACCAGGAAAATCCGCTCCACCCAATCTACCTAGAATATCTACCTACCTGAACCACCCCCTGTTGGAGCAACACTTAACACACTATTTGCTCCAGACATTTATTACATGCTCATAGCAAGTCACAACATACAAACACACACCTCTAACAGCACAGAGAGAGCTGTGATCCTGCCCCCGTCCTTGATGGCCTGGTCTATGGACTCAAAGTGAAGTGCTTCATAACAGTAGATCTGCATCTGGAACAGACAGAGATAAGGTACAGGAGATGGTTGATATCCTATGTACTGTCATTGAACAAAAGTTTTGAGAATGACAAAAATATACATTTTCACAAAGTCTGCTGCCTCAGTGTCTTTAGATATTTGTCAGGTGTTACAATGGAATACTGAAGCATAATTACAAGCATTTTTACAAGTTTCAAAGGCTTTTATTGACAATTACATGAAGTTGATGCAAAGAGTCAATATTTACAGTGTTGACCCTTCTTTTTCAAGACCTCTGCAATCCACCCTGGCATGCTGTAACTTAAATTCTGGGACACTGATGGCAGCCCATTCTTGCATAATCAATGCTTGGAGTTTGTCAGAATTCATGTGTTTTTGTTTGTCCACCCGCCTCTTGAGGATTGACCACAAGTTCTCAATGGGATTAAGGTCTGGGGAGTTTCCTGGCCAAAGACCCAAAATATCCATCATGCTGGAAAAAGCATTGTTCGTCACCAAACTGTTCTTGGATGGTTGGGAGAAGTTGCTCTCGGAGGATGTGTTGAATCATTCCTTATTCATGGCTGTGTTTTTAGGCAAAATTTTGAGTGAGCCCACTCCCTTGGCTGAGAAGCAGCCCGGGTGCCCCTATTCAATCGAGAAGGGGATTCATCAGAGAAAATGACTTCACCCCAGTCCTCAGCAGCCCAATCACTGTACCTTTTGCAGAATATCAGTCTGTCCCTGATTTTCCTAGAGAAAAGTGGCTTCTTTGCTGCCCTTCTTGACACCAGGCCATCCTCCAAAAGTCTTCTCCTCACTGTAGGTGCAAATGCACTCACACCTGCATTCCTGAGCAAGCTCTGTACTGGTGGTGCCCCGATCCCACAGCTGAATCAACTGTAGGAGACAATCCTGGCGCTTGCTGGACTTTCTTGGGTGCCCTGAAGCCTTCGTCACAACAATTGAACCGCTCTCCTTGAACTCTTATATTATACATTTTTTATTTCACCTTTATTTAACCAGGTAGGCTAGTTGAGAACAAGTTTGCAACTGCGACCTGGCCAAGATAAAGCGTAGCAATTCGACACATACAACAACACAGAGTTACACATTTCCGGTCACAACTTGCAGACTTGTTTTCGTGTTGCTGTGCGTTTTGTTTTATTTTAATTTTATTTTATTTCACCTTTATTTAACCAGGTAGGCTAGTTGAGAACAAGTTCTCATTTGCAACTGCGACCTGGCCAAGATAAAGCATAGCAGTGTGAACAGACAACACAGAGTTACACATGGAGTAAACAATTAACAAGTCAATAACACAGTAGAAAAAAGGGGAGTCTATATACATTGTGTGCAAAGGGCATGAGGAGGTAGGCGAATAATTAAAATTTTGCAGATTAAAACTGGAGTGATAAATGATCAGATGGTCATGTACAGGTAGAGATATTGGTGTGCAAAAGAGCAGAAAAGTAAATAAATAAAAACAGTATGGGGATGGGGTAGGTAAAAATGGGGGGGCTATTTACCGATAGACTATGTACAGCTTCAGCGATCGGTTAGCTGCTCAGATAGCAGATGTTTGAAGTTGGTGAGGGAGATAAAAGTCTCCAACTTCAGCGATTTTTGCAATTCGTTCCAGTCACAGGCAGCAGACAACTGGAACGAAAGGCGGCCAAATGAGGTGTTGGCTTTAGGGATGATCAGTGAGATACACCTGCTGGAGCGCGTGCTACGGATGGGTGTTGCCATCGTGACCAGTGAACTGAGATAAGGCAGAGCTTTACCTTGCATACCTTGCATGGACTTGGAGCCAGTGGGTCTGGCGACGAATATGTAGCGAGGGCCAGCCGACTAGAGCATACAGGTCGCAGTGGTGGGTGGTATACGGTGCTTTAGTGACAAAGCGGATGGCACTGTGATAAACTGCATCCAGTTTGCTGAGTAGAGTGTTGGAAGCAATTTTGTAGATGACATCGCCGAAGTCGAGGATCGGTAGGATTGTCAGTTTTACTAGGGTAAGTTTGGCGGCGTGAGTGAAGGAGGCTTTGTTGTGGAATAGAAAGCCGACTCTAGATTTGATTTTCGATTGGAGATGTTTGATATGAGTCTGGAAGGAGAGTTTACAGTCTAGCCAGACACCTAGGTACTTATAGATGTCCACATATTCAAGGTCGGAACCATCCAGGGTGGTGATGCTGGTCAGGCATGCGGGTGCAGGCAGCGAACGGTTGAAAAGCATGCATTTGGTTTTACTAGCGTTTAAGAGAAGTTGGAGGCCACGAAAGGAGTGTTGTATAGCTCGTTTGGAGGTTAGATATCACAGTGTCTAAGGACGGGCCGGAAGTATATAGAATGGTGTCGTCTGCGTAGAGGTGGATCAGGGAATCGCCCGCAGCAAGAGCAACATCATTGATATATACAGAGAAAAGAGTCGGCCCGAGGATTGAACCCTGTGGCACCCCCATAGAGACTGCCAGAGGACCGGACAGCATGCCCTCCGATTTGACACACTGAACTCTGTCTGCAAAGTAGTTGGTGAACCAGGCAAGGCAGTCATCCGAAAAACCGAGGCTACTGAGTCTGCCGATAAGAATATGGTGATTGACAGAGTCGAAAGCCTTGGCAAGGTCGATGAAGACGGCTGCACAGTACTGTCTTTTATCGATGGTGGTTATGATATCGTTTAGTACCTTGAGCGTGGCTGAGATGCACCCGTGACCGGCTCGGAAACCAGATTGCACAGCGGAGAAGGTACGGTGGGATTCGAGATGGTCAGTGACCTGTTTGTTGACTTGGCTTTCGAAGACCTAAGATAGGCAGGGCAGGATGGATATAGGTCTGTAACAGTTTGGGTCCAGGGTGTCTCCCCCTTTGAAGAGGGGGATGACTGCGGCAGCTTTCCAATCCTTGGGGATCTCAGATGATTTGAAAGAGAGGTTGAACAGGCTGGTAATAGGGTTGCGACAATGATGATAATTGTTGCCAACCCTACTTTGCTACCTGACAACTTTACGGTTTTTACTTTTTACTTATCGTTTATATTTTTGGTTTTGTACTCTGTACTCATAATATACAGGAGAACGATCGCCTTACGGCGAGGATAGCTGTGCTACAAGCCCAGATTCAGACGCAATCGCTAGGCAAGGGTAATTTCAGTGTAGGAAAGGATGAAACAGTGTCTGTGCCACCAGTAAGTACAGAGTAGAGCCTTCTCTT
Source organism: Oncorhynchus gorbuscha (assembly GCF_021184085.1). Classification (NCBI taxonomy): domain Eukaryota; kingdom Metazoa; phylum Chordata; class Actinopteri; order Salmoniformes; family Salmonidae; genus Oncorhynchus; species Oncorhynchus gorbuscha. The sequence continues at coordinate 16,131,822 of NC_060178.1, forward strand.
GTCTCTACTCCTCCCGTTACGGGGTCTGAGACGCCGAAGCATCCCACCATTAGCTCTGACAAATTGAAAACTCTAGTCATTGGCGACTCCATTACCCACAGTATTAGACTTAAAACGAATCATCCAGCGATACTACACTGTTTACCAGGGGGCAGGGCTTCCGACGTTAAAGCTAATCTGAAGATGGTGCTGGTTAAAGCTAAAACTTGCGAGTGTAGAGAGTATAGAGATATTGTTATCCACGTCGGCACCAACAATGTTAAGATGAAACAGTCAGAGGTCATCAAGCGCAACATAGATTCAGCGTGTAAATCAGCTAGAAAGATGTGTCGGCATCGAGTAACTGTCTCTGGCCCCCTCCCAGTTAGGGGGAGTTATCATCTCTACAGCAGTCTCTCACAACGCAATCGCTGGTTGAAAACTGTTTTCTGCCCCTCCCAACAGATATAATTTTGAGATAATTCGCCCTCTTTCTGGGACTCACCCACAAACAGGACCAATCCTGGCCTGCTGAGGAGTGACGGACTCCATCATAGCTGGACGGGTGCTCTCATCTTATCTATGAACATAGACAGGGCTCTAACTCCTCTAGCTCCACAATGAGATAGCCTGCTGCCTGTCCTGCACCCTGCCTGTTAGCCACCCTGCCAGCTTAGTGGAGTCTGCCATTATCATAGTCAGTGTAGTCAGCTCAGCTATCCCCATTGAGACCGTGTGTGTGCATCAATCTAGGTTGCGTAAAACTAAACATGGCGGTGTTCGCATTAGCAATCTCACTGAAATAAAGACCTCCTCCATTCCTGTCATTACTGAAAGAGATTGTGATATCTCACATCTCAAAATATGGCTACTTAATGTTAAATCCCTCACTTCCAAGGCAGTTAGTTATAGTCAATGAACCAATCACTGATCATAGACCTTGTAGTCATTGCAGATAATATTCTAATCTTTGGTGACTTTAATATTCACATGGAAAAGTCCACAGACCCACTCCAAAAGGCTTTTGGAGCCATCATCGACTCAGTGGGTTTTGTCCAACATGTCTCTGGACCCACTCACTCTCACAGTCATACGCTGGACCTAGTTTTGTCCCATGGAATAAATGTTGTGGATCTTAATGTTTTTCCTCATAATCCTGGACTATCAGACCACCATTTTATTACGTTTGCAATTGCAACAAATAATCTGCTCAGACCCCAACCAAGGAACATCAAAAGTCGTGCTATAAATTCACAGACAACACAAAGATTCCTTGATGCCCTTCCAGACTCCCTCTGCCTACCCAAGGACGCCAGAGGACAAAAATCCGTTAACCACCTAACTGAGGATCTCAATTTAACCTTGCGCAATACCCTAGATGCAGTTGCACCCCTAAAAACTAAAAAAATGTCTCATAAGAAACTAGCTCCCTGGTACACAGAAAATACCCGAGCTCTGAAGCAAGCTTCCAGAAAATTGGAACGGAAATGGCGCCACACCAAACTGGAAGTCTTCCGACTAGCTTGGAAGGATGGTACCGTGCAGTACCGAAGAGCCCTTACTGCTGCTCGATCGTCCTATTTTTCTAACTTAATTGAGGAGAATAAGAACAATCCGAAATTCCTTTTTGATACTGTGGCAAAGCTAACTAAAAAGCAGCATTCCCCAAGAGAGGATGACTTGCACTTTAGCAGTGATAAATTCATGAACTTCTTTGAGGAAAAGATTATGATTATTAGAAAGCAAATTACGGACTCCTCTTTAAACCTGCGTATTCCTCCAAACCTCAGTTGTCCTGAGTCTGCACAACTCTGCCAGGACCTAGGATCAAGAGAGACGCTCAAGTGTTTTAGTACTATATCTCTTGACACAATGATGAAAATAATCATGGCCTCTAAACCTTCAAGCTGTATACTGGACCCTATTCCAACTAAACTACTGAAAGAGCTGCTTCCTGTGCTTGGCCCTCCTATGTTGAACATAATAAACGGCTCTCTATCCACTGGATGTGTACCAAACTCACTAAAAGTGGCAGTAATAAAGCCTCTCTTGAAAAAGCCAAACCTTGACCCAGAAAATATAAAAAACTATCGGCCTATATCGAATCTTCCATTCCTCTCAAAGATTTTAGAGAAGGCTGTTGCGCAGCAACTCACTGCCTTCCTGAAGACAAACAATGTATACGAAATGCTTCAGTCTGGTTTTAGACCCCATCATAGCACTGAGACGGCACTTGTGAAGGTGGTAAATGACATTTTGATGGCATCGGACCGAGGCTCTGCATCTGTCCTCGTGCTCCTAGACCTTAGTGCTGCTTTTGATACCATCGATCACCACATTCTTTTGGAGAGATTGGAAACCCAAATTGGTCTACACGGACATGTTCTGGCCTGGTTTAGGTCTTATCTGTCGGAAAGATATCAGTTTGTCTCTGTGAATGGTTTGTCCTCTGACAAATCAACTGTACATTTCGGTGTTCCTCAAGGTTCTGTTTTAGGACCACTATTGTTTTCACTATATATTTTACCTCTTGGGGATGTTATTCGAAAACATAATGTAAACTTTCACTGCTATGCGGATGACACACAGCTGTACATTTCAATGAAACATGGTGAAGCACCAAAATTGCCCTCGCTAGAAGCATGTGTTTCAGACATAAGGAAGTGGATGGCTGCAAACTTTCTACTATTAAACTCGGACAAAACAGAGATGCTTGTTCTAGGTCCCAAGAAACAAAGAGATCTTCTGTTGAATCTGACAATTAATCTTAATGGTTGTACAGTCGTCTCAAATAAAACTGTGAAGGACCTCGGCGTTACTCTGGACCCTGATCTCTCTTTTGAAGAACATATCAAGACCATTTCGAGGACAGCTTTTTTCCATCTACGTAACATTGCAAAAATCAGAAACTTTCTGTCCAAAAATGATGCAGAAAAATTAATCCATGCTTTTGTCACTTCTAGGTTAGACTACTGCAATGCTCTATTTTCCGGCTACCCGGATAAAGCACTAAATAAACTTCAGTTAGTGCTAAATACGGCTGCTAGAATCCTGACTAGAACCAAAAAATTTGATCATATTACTCCAGTGCTAGCCTCTCTACACTGGCTTCCTGTCAAAGCAAGGGCTGATTTCAAGGTTTTACTGCTAACCTACAAAGCATTACATGGGCTTGCTCCTACCTACCTCTCTGATTTGGTCCTGCCGTACATACCTACACGTACGCTACAGTCACAAGACGCAGGCCTCCTAATTGTCCCTAGAATTTCTAAGCAAACAGCTGGAGGCAGGGCTTTCTCCTATAGAGCTCCATTTTTATGGAACGGTCTGCCTACCCATGTCAGAGACGCAAACTCGGTCTCAACCTTTAAGTCTTTACTGAAGACTCATCTCTTCAGTGGGTCATATGATTGAGTGTAGTCTGGCCCAGGAGTGGGAAGGTGAACGGAAAGGCTCTGGAGCAACGAACCGCCCTTGCTGTCTCTGCCTGGCCGGTTCCCCTTTTTCCACTGGGATTCTCTGCCTCTAACCCTGTTACGGGGGCTGAGTCACTGGCTTGCTGGGGCTCTCTCGTGCCATCCCTGGGGGTGCGTCACCTGGGTGGGTTGATTCACTGTTGTGGTCGGCCTGTCTGGGTTTCCTCTCCCCCCCCTTGGGTTGTACCGTGTCGGAGATCTTTGTGGGCTATACTCGGCCTTGTCTCAGGATGGTAAGTTGGTGGTTGAAGATTTCCCTCTAGTGGTGTGGGGGCTGTGCTTTGGCAAAGTGGGTGGGGTTATATCCTTCCTGTTTGGCCCTGTCCGGGGTGTCCTCGGATGGGGCCACAGTGTCTCCTGACCCTCCTGTCTCAGCCTCCAGTATTTATGCTGCAGTAGTTTATGTGTCGGGGGGCTAGGGTCAGTTTGTTTATCTGGAGTACTTCTCCTGTCCTATTCGGTGTCCTGTGTAAATCTAAGTGTGCGTTCTCTAATTCTCTCCTCTCTTTCTTTCTCTCTCTCGGAGGACCTGAGCCCTAGGACCATGCCCCAGGACTACCTGACATGATGACTCCTTGCTGTCCCCAGTCCACCTGGCCATGCTGCTGCTCCAGTTTCAACTGGCCTGGGCCCTAGGACCATGTCCCAGGACTACCTGACATGAGGACTCCTTGCTGTCCCCAGTCCACCTGGCCATGCTCCTGCTCCAGTTTCAACTGTTCTGCCTTACTATTATTCAACCATGCTGGTCATTTATGAACATTTGAACATCTTGGCCACGTTCTGTTATAATCTCCACCCGGCACAGCCAGAAGAGGACTGGCCACCCCACATATGCTCTCTCTAATTCTCTCTTTCTTTCTCTCTCTCGGAGGACCTGAGCCCTAGGACCGTACCCCAGGACTACCTGACATGATGGCTCCTTGCTGTCCCCAGTCCACCTGACTGTGCTGCTGCTCCAGTTTCAACTGTTCTGCCTTATTATTATTTGACCATGCTGGTCATTTATGAACATTTGAACATCTTGGTCATGTTCTGTTATAATCTCTACCCGGCACAGCCAGAAGAGGACTGGCCACCCCACATAGCCCGGTTCCTCTCTAGGTTTCTTCCTAGGTTTTGGCCTTTCTAGGGAGTTTTTCCTAGCCACCGTGCTTTTACACCTGCATTGTTTGCTGTTTGGGGTTTTAGGCTGGGCTTCTGTACAGCACTTTGAGATATCAGCTGATGTACGAAGGGCTATATAAATAAATTTGATTTGATTTGATTTGATTGGCCTGACTGAAACATGGCTTAAGCCTGATAAATTGACTGTGTTAAATGAGGCCTCTCCTCCTAATTACACTAGTGACCATATCCCTGCGCATTCCGCAAAGGCTTAGGTGTTACTAACATTTACGATAGCAAATTTCAATTTTCAAAAAATGACTGCGTTTTCATATTTTGAGCTTCTAGTCATGAAATCTATACAGCCTACTCAATCACTTTTTAGAGCTACTGTTTACCCTAGATGAAGTCGCACCCCTAAAAACAAAAAACATTTGTCATAAGAAACTAGCTCCCTGATATACAGAAAATACCAGAGCCCTGAAGCAAGCTTCCAGAAAATTGGAACGGAAATGGCGCTACACCAAACTGGAAGTCTTCAGACTTGCTAGACAGTACAGAAGAGCCCTCACTGCTGCTCGATCATCCTATTTTTCCAACTTCATTAAGGAGAATAAGAACAATCCAAAATGTATTTTTGATGCTGTCGCAAAGCTAATGAAAAAGCAGCATTCACCAAGAGAGGATGGCTTTCACTTCAGCAGTGATAAATTCATAAACCTTGAGGAAAAGATCATGATCATTAGAAAGCAAATTACGGACTCCTCTTTAAATCTCAGTTGTCCTGAGTCTGCACAACACTGCCAGGACCTAGGATTAAGGGAGACATCCAAGTTTTTGAATACTATATCTCTTGACACATTGATGAAAATTGTCTTGGCCTCTAAACCGTCAATCTGCATACTGGACCCTATTCCAACTAAACTACTGAAAGAGCTGCTTCCTGTGCTTGGCCCTCCTATGTTGAAAATAATAAACAGCTCCCTATCCACGGATGTGTACCAAACTCACTAAAAGTGGCAATAACAAAGCCTCTCTTGAAAAAGCCAAACCTTGACCCAGAAAATATTTTAAAATGAATCGGCCTCTATCGAATCTCCCATTCCACTCAAAAATTTTAGAAAAAGCTATTGCGCAGCAACTCACTGCCTTCCTGAAGACAATCAATGTATACGAAACACTTCAGTCTGGTTTTTGATCAAAGCACTGAGACTGCACTCGTGAAGGTGGTAAATGACCTTTTGATGGTGTCAGACCAAGGCTCTGCATCTGTCCTCATGCTCCGAGACCTTAGTGCTGCTTTTGATACCATCGATCAGCACATTCTTTTGGAGAGATTGGAAAACAAATTTGTCTACATGAACAAGTTCTGGCCTGTCAGAAAGATATCAGTTTGTCTCTGTGGATGGTTTGTCTTCTGACAAATCAACTGTACATTTCAGTGTTCCTCAATGTTCCGTTTCAGGACCACTATTGTTTTCACTATACATTTGATCTCTTGGTGGGGTCATTCGGAAACATAATGTTAACTTTCACTGCTATGCGGACGATACACAGCTTTACATTTCGATGAAACATGGTGAAGCCCCAAAATTGCCGTCCCTGGAAGCCTGTGTTTCAGACATGAGGAAGTGGATGGCGGCAATTTTTCAAACTTTTAAACTCAGACAAAAGAGATGCTGTCTGTTTCTAAGTCGCTCTGGATAAGAGCGTCTGCTAAATGACTTAAATGTAATGTAAATGTAGGTCCCAAGAAACAGATCTTCTGTTGGATCTGACAATTCATCTTGATGGTTGTACAGTCATCTCAAATAAAACTGTGAGGGATCTCTGCGTTACTCTGGACCCTGATCTCTCTTTTGACGAACATATCAAGAATATTTCAAGGACAGCTTTTTTGCAACTTCGTAAAACATTCCAAAAATTTGAAACTTTCTGTCCAACAATTATGCAATTAGTTTTAAATCCATGCTTTTGTCACTTCTAGATTAGACTATGGCAATGCTCTACTTTACGGCTACCCATAAAAAGCACAAAATAAACTTGAGTTAGTGCTAAACACAGCTGCTAGAATCTTCACTAGAACCCAAAAAATGTGATCATATTACTCCAGTGCTAACCTCTCTACACTGGATTCCTGTTAAGGCTCGGGCTGATTTCAAGGTTTTCCTGCTAACCTACAAAGCATTACATGGGCTTGCTCCTACTTATCTTTCCGATTTGGTCTTGACGTACATACCTACACGTACGCTATGGTCACGAGACGCAAAACTCCTTAATGTCACTAGAATTTCTAAGAAAACAGCTGGAGGCAGGGCTTTCTCCTACAGAGCTCAATTTTTATGGAATGGTCTGCCTATCCATGTGAGACTTGCAGACTTCGGTCTCGACCTTTAAGTCTTTATTGAAGACTCATCTATTCAGTAGGTCCTATGATTGAGTGTGGTCTGGTCCAGGAGTGTGAAGGTGAACGGAAAGGCACTGGAGCAATGAACTGCCCTTGCTGTCTCTGCCTGGCCGATTCCCCTCTCTCCACTGGGATTCTCTGCCTCTAACACAATTACAGGAGTCACTGGCTTTCTGGTGCTCTTCCATGCTGTCCCTAGGAGGGGTGCGTCACTTGAGTGGGTTGAGTCACTGACGTGATCTTTCTGTCCGGGTTAGCGCCCCCCACGGTTTTGTGGTGGAGATCTTGGGGGGGCTATAATTGAGCTTGTTTCAGGGTAGTAGGTTGGTGGTTGAAGATATCCCTCTAGTGGTGTGGGGGCTGTGCTTTGGCAAAGTGGGTGGGGTTATATCCTGCCTGTTTGGCCCTGTCCGGGGGTATCGTCATACAGGGTCACATTGTCTCCCGATCCCTCCTGTCTCAGCCTCCAGTATTTATGTTGCAATAGTTTGTGTTGGGGGCTAGGGTCAGTCTGTTATATCTGGAGTATTTATCCTGTCTTATCCTGTGTGCATTTAAGTATGCTCTCTCTAATTCTCTCTCTCCATCTCTTCTCTTGGAGGGCCTGAGCCCTAGGACCATGCCTCAGGACTACCTGGCTTGATGACTCCTTGCTGTCCCCAGTCCATCCGGTCATGCTGCTGCTCCAGTTTAAAAAATGTTCTGCCTGCGGCTTTGGAACCCTTGCCTGTTCACTGGATGTGCTACCTTGTCCCGGACCTGCTGTTTTGGACTCCCTCTCTACCGCACCTGCTGTCTCTAACTCTGAATGATTGGCTATGAAAAGCCAACAGACATTTACTCCTGAGGTGCTGACCTGTTGCACCCTCTACAACCACTGTTATTATTATTATTATTATTATTATTATTATTATCTGACCCTGCTGGTCATCTATGAATGTTTTAACATCTTGGCCATGTTCTGTTATAATCTCCACCCGGCACAACCTGAAGAGGACTGGCCACCCCTTAGAGCCTGGTTCCTCTCTAGGTTTCTTCCTAGGTTCCTGCCTTTCTAGGGAGTTTTTCCTAGCCACCGTGCTTCTACATCTGCATTGCTTGCTGTTTGGGGTTTTAGGCTGGGTTTCTGTGCAGCACTTTGTGACATCGCCTGATGTAAAAAGGGCTTTATAAATACATTTGATTGATTGATAATAGGGATCCATAATAAATACAACTACAGAGACAAGATATGGTTGAGATCCTATGTACTGTCATTGGGAGTAGGCTGGGCGATATACGTATACTATTTTAAGGTATACTGGAATGGATCCACATACCGGTATGGATTTTTATAATACTGCTTATTCCAATATATTTTGATACAGTGCTAAATAAATGAAAAGTTCTACAAATTGGACTACTTAACTGTTAACTTTATCCTAGTTTGGTTGACTATAAAGCAATCAATCAGAATGGGGAAATAATGAGTGAGTGTCAGGTCTTACCTCCAGGGGGTACTTGACCCCACTGAGACTGTGCTCGGAGCCCTCTGAGGAAGCCTTACAGAGGCCCCAGTGGAAGATGATTCTCCCCACCTTAAACCTGCCCCTCAGCCCCCCTCCACTCACATAGAAGTCCCCCTCTGGGTTCACCGCCACTGGAGAGAACACAAACAGAGCATTATTTGAGCATTATTTAACCAATATACACATACACCCACACACAGTATATTGATGCGGCCTGAAGCCTGCCAATGGAGAACACTTGCTCTCACGTGTACATGCACATACGCGCACATTCACACACATATTTACATTCACAGCATGTAGGGTATTATATTTCATGCCAATTTCATACCAAGAAAGGGAAAAACACCTTCAATCATCTCCCCACCAGAACCAAGTAATTGTACCATCAGTTAAAAAAGTGCCATACGTATACACTATAACAACAATGCTCAATATTTGTATATATTATAATTAGACTGTAATTAAGACCCAGACCACCAGGCTCAGAGACAGGCAGTGTGGCTATTGAATAGCTAACTGACTTAATGGCTGATTATTTTATTGTATTACTTTAGCTTTTCAGTTTCATTACTGGCTGGTTTTATGATGAGACTTCTGGTGACCTGAGAGCTCATACCGGTCTTGCCATCATTCTTGATGGTGGTCATATCAGACATCGCCTCCTCCCAGCCCTCAAACTCCAGTTTCTGGAACTGAACTTTGACCTGTGTCAGCTCCTCCTCGATGTTGATGGGCGACTGTCTAGCATTGCTGCATGATGGGTACTTGTTGGCCCAGTTGTTTTGGTTTAGAGTCCCTGCCGGGAGAGAGTTGAAATGTGTTTAATGCATAGTAGAAACATATTTAGTGGTGCCTCAGCTATATGAACTTGCCCAAAACAAGTACATATGCAGTTATCCATTACAAAACACAACTGATTTGTTTTCCCTTTTTCGGAAGTTTACTCGGGTTTCTTCCTCTCTAATCACGCACTAACTGGTTGCAGGTGTGCTCCTGTGGGGAGCTAATGAGCTAATCACCTTCAGGTGTGTCTGCTTTGATGGGATTTCACTGGGGTGATAGAGGGTAGTGCACACTGCCCATAGACTGTTCACTCTGCTGTTGCAGTCTGGACCCAACAGTACCCTGAACAGCTTCTACCCCCAAGCAATAAGAATGCTAAATAGTTAGTTAAATAGTTACCCGGACTATCTGCATTTACCCTTTGAGCACAAACTTTTTTGACTAATCACATATACGCTGCTGCTTCTGTTAATTATCTATCCTGTTGCCTAGTCACTTTATTCCTTGTTATATGTACATATCTACCTCAATTATCGTTGCTTTTATTTTTATGTTTCTGTTATTTCTCTATTTTTTTGTATCTCTGCGTTGATGGGAAGGGCCCATAAGTAAGAATTTAACTGTTAGTCTACACCTGTTGTTTACAAAACAAGTGACAAATAAAATTTGATTTGAAACTTGATTTAGAACTGTGGAGTTTCTTAAGCCATTCCTGGGGGACCCACAGGGTGTGCAGATTTTGGTTTTATCCCAGTACCGATACCTGATTCAAGTTATCGTGGATTGGATGATTTGTTGTGCAGTTGAATCGAGTCCAATCCAATTCTTTCAGATCAACATGAAGAGCTTAGGGGAAAGGGCTAGCGTTGATCTGGGGTTGTGCATAGCACGATGTGCCGATTCCACATGAGAGAACAACTTCATGCAATGCCAATGTTTCATGTTAGGACTAATATGTTGGTAAATACTTAAATTAACTTTCATTCAACATCTGCCCTTGGTTATTCTTTGCTTTGAATGTTCCAACTGGAATCAACTAAGGGGCTAGCAATATCATTTTGAGTGTAAATCAAATTTTATTTGTCACACGTGCCGAATACAACAAGAGTAGACCTTACCATGAAATACTTACAAGCCCTTCACCAACAGTGCAGTTCAAGAAGAGTTAAGAAAACATTTTCCAAATAAACTAAAGTCAAATATAATACAAAGTAACACAATAATAACGAGGCTATACACAGGGGGTACCTGTACCAAGTCATTGTGCAGGGGTACAGGTTAGCAGAGAAAACAGTCTGACTTGGGTGACTGGAGTCTCTGACAATTGTATGGGCTTTCCTCTAACCACGCCTATTATATAGGTCCTGGATTGCAGGAAGCTTAGCCCCAGTGATGTACTGGGCCGTATGCACTACCCTCTGTAGCGCCTTACGGTCAGATGCCGAGCAGTTGCCATACCAGGCGGTGATGCAACCTGTCGGGATGCTCTCGATGGAGCAGCTGTAGAACCTTTTGAGGATCTGAGGACCCATACCAAATCTTCAGTCTCCTGAGGGGATAAGGTTTGTCATGCCCTCTTCACGACTGTCTTGGTATGTTTGGACTATGATAGTTCGTTGGTGATGTGGACACAAAGGAACTTGAATCTCTCGACCCGCTCCACTACAGCACTGTTGATGTTAATGGGGGCCTGTTCGGCCCACATTTTCCTGTAGTCCACGATCAGCTCCTTTGTCTTGCTCACATTTAGGGAGAGGTTGTTATCCTGGCACCACACTGCCAGTTCTCTGACCTCCTCCCTATAGGCTGTCTCATCATTTCCGGTGATCAGGCCTACCACTTCGTTGTATGGGCAGCCTAAAGTGCCTTTCTGAGTTGCTTCATTGCTTCTCCTGTAACGCAACTTATCCTGTTAAGCCTGGTTGCCAGTCTGTTTCTCCTTTAGCCAACACCTAGCCTATGTCGGGCATGGCACAGCCAACACAGCCTAGCTAAAACAAGAACACTCACCCAAACATCACTGAGTACGGGTGTTGTTTATTTCGCTTGCCTGGAAGTTTCCACCAGATATATTTGGGATGCATTGCTTAGGCTACATACTGTAAGTATGTAAACATACTTACTGCACACACACCTTCTGAAGGGATCAGACACACACGCACACTTCATTTCTTCTACATTTTTGTCTCAGCATTGTTGGGAAGGGTCCGTAAATAAGCATTTCACTGTTAGTCTACACGTGTTAACAAAGCACATTAACAAAGCAATTTGATTTGATTTACTAGCAGCATTTTATTTCCTTTTCTAACTGAATGTACTGTAAGTCCTGAGGTCCACATACTGCAGACAACCACCAGAGGACAATGTGGCTGAATGAGATCATACTGGGTTCTGGGTCAGCCCATTAGCATGTCAATGGCTACAAACACACAGCAGCAGCAGAGGGGACAGGATGCAACAGTCTATTCTTCATCATCTGTCTGTTGTGGGCAATTATAAGTTGCTGCTGGTGTGTGTGTGAGGGAGAGACCCTTTTCGACAAAGTATAAAATGAGGCACACCAATAGAAGTACCTATTGCACAGTTTAAAAGCTTGTGTCACAATATTGTAGATATTTTGATGTTGGAAAAAATATGTTATTGAACATCACATAAAAGTTTTATAGAATGCTATGTGAAAAACGAATAAATACAAGTTATGAGAGGGAGGCTTCACACCACTCTCTCAGTTTAGTATCTTAGTTATTTTCAGATGATCTCATTGTACTCTTTTGTAGATGTCAACTACGTGTGTGTGTGTTTTCTATCCCAGTTGGCTCCTCTCCCTGTAGGTTTTACAGATGCTCCCAACCCCGTAGCTGCAACCCTTCTAATTTAGTGTACCATGGGTGGAATGTGGAATTCCTGGGGTCCGACAACATTTGGAACTGCCAATATGCGGCCAACAAGGCTAATGCTAGTTAACAACTTCCTTCAAACTTCTCTCAGAGACATAAAATGGTATCCACGAGTCCTTCAGGCAACTTCAACTCATCATACTAGGCAACTTCAACCTCCCGATGTCTGCCTTTGATTAATTTCATTCCACCTCTTTCTTTCCATTCCTTTTCTCTTTTGACCTCACTCTTTCCCAGTCCCCTCACACTCACAATGCAGGCAAAGCACTTGACCTCATCTTTAATAGAGGCTGTTCACCTACTAATCTCACTGCAACGCCCACCCCCCCAGGTCTCTAATGACTACTTTGTTTATTTCTCTCTCCGTCTCTCCTCCAGGCCTACCCACTCAGCCCCTACCCAGCTGCCTCTTCGACCCTACTGACCTCCCGTTCCACATCCCTTCACTGTCCCCTTTCCTCATGGCAGGCTCAACCCTCCCCTCGCTCCGTGGCCGAGTGACTCTCACTGTCCCCTTTCCTCATGGCAGGCTCAACCCTCCCCTCGCTCCGTGGCCGAGTGACTCTCACTGTCCCCTTTCCTCATGGCAGGCTCAACCCTCCCCTCGCTCCGTGGCTGAGTGACTCTCACTGTCCCCTTTCCTCATGGCAGGCTCAACCCTCCCCTCGCTCCGTGACTCTCATTGTCCCCTTTCCTCATGGCAGGCTCAACCCTCCCCTCGCTCCATGGCTGAGTGACTCTCACTGTCCCCTTTCCTCATGGCAGGCTCAACCCTCCCCTCGCTCCGTGGCTGAGTGACTCACTATCTTCTCACAGAACAGGGCTGCGGGCAGCTGAGCAGCAATGGAGCAAAATGTAATTTCCAGAGGGCCTATTTAGTAATTTAGTATTTATTAGGATCCCCAATTAGATTACTCTTCCTGGGGTCCAAACAGGAAACACAAATAAAATACATAATATACATAAATAGCACCACATTTACATTATAATTGAGTCATTCAGCAGACAACAGCCAGTGCATTCATCTTAAGATAGCCAGGCGAGACAACCACATATCACAATCGTATCCTAACCAAACATCACATACATAATACAGGACATAATACAATCCAAAATGCATAAAAATGTCTGTGTGTCTCCACAGTCCCTGTCGTGCCGTAAGACATTCTTTAATCATTTTTTTTATTGAGTTACTTGGGGTGGCAGAGTGTCCTATTTAGCCATGGCTTTATTTAATACTGTGTTTCCCTGCCTCTGTTCTGGACAAGGGGACTGTGAAGAGACCTCTGGTTGCATGTCTTGTGTGATAATGGCGCATGTCCAAACTGTGTGCCAACTGCTTGAACAGACAGTTCGGTACCTTCAACACAAACACCTCACACAAAGACCAATAGTGATGCAGTCAATCTCTCCTCAAATTTGAGCCAGGAGAGACTGACATGCATGTCATTGACACTCACCCTCCGTGTACTGTACATCTAAGTGCAACGTGTGCTGCTCTATTTTGGATCAACTGCAATTTTCCTATGTCCTTTGTCACACATGACCACACAACTGGACAGTAGTTCAGGTGCGACAAAACTAGGGCCTGTAGGACCTGTCTGGTTGACTGAGATATCACAAAAGCAGAGCAACGCTTTATCATGGGCAGACCTCTTACCATTTTAGTAGCCAATGAGTTTATATGTGTTGACCATGATAGTTTGCTATCTAGGGTGACACCCAGCGGTTTAGTCTCTTCAACATCTTCAATAGGTAGATTGATCGAGTATGGAGACGTAAATGTATAGATCGGCAGGTAAGGCTGTTCTCGAGCGGCTAGATGTTCTTCACTATTTGGCCATCAGCTTTGCCACCAATGCTCCTTATAGGACACGTCACTGGACTCTATACTCTTCAGTAAACTGGTCATCTCTGTATACCTGCTTATTTATAAAACCATCTTAGGCTTCACTCCCCCGTATCTGAGATATCTACTGCAGCTCTCATCCTCCACATACAACACCCGTTCTGTCAGTCACATTCTGTTAAAGGTCCCCAAAGCGCACACATCCCTGGGTTGCTTCTCTTTCCAGTTTGCTGTAGCTAGCGACTGGAACGAGCTGCAACAAACACATCCCTGGGTTGCTTCTCTTTCCAGTTTGCTGTAACTAGCGACTGGAACGAGCTGCAACAAACACATCCCTGGGTTGCTTCTCTTTCCAGTTTGCTGTAGCTAGCGACTGGAACGAGCTGCAACAAACACATCCCTGGGTTGCTTCTCTTTCCAGTTTGCTGTAGCTAGCGACTGGAACGAGCTGCAACAAACACATCCCTGGGTTGCTTCTCTTTCCAGTTTGCTGTAGCTAGCGACTGGAACGAGCTGCAACAAACACATCCCTGAGTTTGCTGCAACAAAAACACATCCCTGGGTTGCTTCTCTTTCCAGTTTGCTGTAGCCAGCGACTGGAACGAGCTGCAACAAACACATCCCTGGGTTGCTTCTCTTTCCAGTTTGCTGTAGCTAGCGACTAGAACGAGCTGTAACAAACACTCAAACTCGACAGTTTTATCTCGATCTCTTCATTCAAAGACGCAATCATGGACACTCTTACTGACAGTTGTGGCTGCTTTACGTGATGTATGGTTGTATCTACATTCTTACCCTTTGTGCTGTTGTCTGTGCCCAATAATATTTGTACCCTGTTTTGTGCTGCTACCATGTTGCGCTGCTGACATGTGTTGCTACGATGTTGCGCTGCTGACATGTGTTGCTACCATGTTGTTGTCATGTTGTGTTGCCACCATGTTGTTGTCATGTGTTGCTGCCATGCTGTTGTTGTCGTCTTAGGTCTCTCTTTTTTTTTTTTTATTACAAAAAACACAAGGAAGGTGTAACGTTATAGTATTAGAACATGAAGGACAAACAATACAGCATCAAGACACTATAAAACATGTATCAGTCTTTCCGCAACAGAGCCATCTTTATGTGTGAGGGTGCGTGTGCATGATAGTGATATAAAATACATGCCATAGTTTCCTTTTTCATGAACAAAATCTTGTGAAACCTGAACCCTCCAAGATCTGTGGATAATATGCGATTAGAAAAGGTTGAAAAATGACGTGAAACACAAAAAGAATACACGGCATATGGAAACCAAATGAGGGTGGTCTATGGTGATAGGTGGGATTGAAGAGCTGAGGTCTATGGTGATAGGTGGGATTAAAGAGCTGAGGTCTATGGTGATAGGTGGGATGGGCTGAGAGTGGCAGAGGGTTGGGATTAAAGAGCTGAGGTCTATGGTGATAGGTGGGATGGGCTGAGAGTGGCAGAGGGGTGGGATTAAAGAGCTGAGGTCTATGGGGATAGGTGGGATGGGCTGGTGGGAGTGGCTGAGGGTTGGGATTAAAACGTTTATGTTTGGTAATGTATTATTGTTACGTGGCTGATTTATATAAAAATATGTGTATGTAAAAGTTATGTATATGTAGCAAAAAAGCCACCAGACTGTTAAAAGGCCATCAGACTGTTAAAAGGCCATCAGACTGTTAAAAGGCCATCAGACTGTTAAAAGGCCATCAGACTGTTAAAAGGCCATCAGACTGTTAAAAGGCCATCAGACTGTTAAAAGGCCATCAGACTGTTAAAAGGCCATCAGACTGTTAAAAGGCCATCAGACTGTTAAAAGGCCATCAGACTGTTAAAAGGCCATCACTAACATTTAGTGGCATCTGCCAACATACAGACTCTATCTCGAGCCACTTTTATAATTAACATTTGGATGTAATGAATAGTCACTTTAAACAATACCACTTTATATAATGTTTACATACCCTACATTACTCATCTCATATGTATATACTGTACTCTATACCATCTACTCCATCTTGCCTATGCCGCATGGCCATCGCTCATCCATATATTTATATGTAGATATTCTCATTCATTCCTTTACACTTGTGTGTATAAGGTAGTTGTTGTGAAATTGTTATATTACTTGTTAGAAATTACTGCATGGTTGGAACTAGAAACACAAGCATTTCGCTACACTTGCATTAACATCTGCTAACCATCTGCATGTGACCAATAAAATTTGATTTGAAGATGTAAAAAAATTGACTGGGTTGTAGTGGAGTGACGACATGACGGTGGTAGGCCTGAACACGCCTCCATCACATTGACTGGGTTGTAGTGGAGTGACGACATGACGGTGGTAGGCCTGAGCAAGCCTCCATCACATTGACTGGGTTGTAGTGGAGTGACGACATGACGGTGGTAGGCCTGAGCAAGCCTCCATCACATTGACTGGGTTGTAGTGGAGTGACGACATGACGGTGGTAGGCCTGAACACGCCTCCATCACATTGACTGGGTTGTAGTGGAGTGACGACATGACGGTGGTAGGCCTGAGCAAGCCTCCATCACATTGACTGAGTTGTAGTGGAGTGACGACATGACGGTGGTAGGCCTGAGCAAGCCTCCATCACATTGACTGGGCTGTAGTGGAGTGGTTCGAGAGCTTACATTCCTCTGTGTCCACATCGCTAAGAATCTATCATGGTCCACACACACAAACACAGTTGTGAAGAGAGAACAACAATGCTTCTTCCCCCTCAGGAGGCTGAAAAGATTTGGAATGGGCCCTCAGATCCTCAAAGTTCTACAGCTGCACCATGTTGAGCATCTTGACTGGTTGCATCACCGCCTGCTATTCAGCCAGTATGCAGCCTTTCAAATTCGAGGAATAAAACTCATATATTGATTGCACTCTACTCAGCTATCTCTCGTTGCCTCTTTGGTCGTTGCCTCCCTGACATATGGTGGCAGCAGTGGGATGATCAGAAGAGTAGCGGTTGCTTAGCTTAGGTTAATTTGATTTATCTTTTTGTTTTTAAAAACAAGAGGACCAAACATTGGACCAATACGGTACAAAGAAAAACCAGGACAGGGACCACATGGACCACCTCTCCAGGCTGGGCTGAAGGAAGAGGGCCCATACCAGACGATCCAGGGGTGACTTCATTGGAGGAGATGGCCCTTCTGTTCAGGAGTAGCCTGATGTCTTGCAGCAGGCGTAAGACATCAGGCTGGAGTGGGAGGCCGAACAACAGGAGCGACAGTGGAAGGCGATGAAACACCTTTTCAGGGTTCTGCAGCACGAGATCAAAACTATTCAACCCCTGTCCCTGACCACTCCCTATGTGGCTCTTCCAACGCCAATGGCATGGACATTGGCCTAGAGGCTGCAGGCTCCCTCCACGGCTAGGCTCTGGGCCCCAATGACCTTGACCCTCATCAAAATAACCCTTAACGTTCCCCATATGGCCCCAATCCAGATCCAGGTCCACGTATAGGTCCGTATCGGGTCCAAGAGCCAAGGTTAGAGCAGTTAAATGACAATGGCAACATTGAACATTATCTGGGATCACTGTTAATGTTAGTTATTCAAGAGTCAGTGTAGCATTCATAAGGCCAATGGACCAGCACTGGGTACTCCCTTGATGCTATTTATGCAATAGGCCTATAGATCAAAGTTTATCAAGGACAGTCGGGCAGGGGCGTGGGGGTGGGGCAGGGGCATGTTTAAGCTGGCATTGGCAGTCTGGATGTGGGGTGTCCCCATCTGCCTGCCCCCCTAGCCCCATAATGCCCCCATTGTTGTGCCAGTCTTGTGTGTCAAGCAGATTCAGTTTGTTGTGGCACTGAGCGAGACGAGAGGGGAGGTATGGGAGAGCTGTGTGGTAAAGAGAGCAAAAGGGAAGCGGGAGAGCGAGAGAGGGGAGAACAGAGTGATAGAGAGGGGGAAGAGAGAGGATATTTTTCCTTGTCATATCTAGTGAAAGACTGCGAGATAGATGGGGAAGAAAGATAGATGATTGTGTGCCACTGTCTGAGGGGCATAGTAAATATTCATAGTAAATTCCCATGCAAAATTATACATCGATTTTGTAGAATATGCTTTATTACTCACTCTTTGGCAACTCTGCATATAATATTATCATGCCAATAATATAAACGGTATCTAATGTAATTGAAGAGAAATACACATATTTTTACTACACATCATACAGTCTACGCTGTAATGGTTACTCGTAACCCATGTCATGTCTCATACAAAACAGATCAGACAAGCACCGCTAGGCTAAACAGCAGCTCCCAACCAGGAGCTTAATGTGCCCTACTTTCCGAATATGGGTCCCAGAGACTAGCACAGGGAATTCTCCATGGCTGAAAAAAACTAAAGCAGAGTCCCTCGAGAAGAAAGTCCCAGGTGTCCCGGGGGGTTGTGTGTGTCAGTAAAGGCTGCTGAGAAGAGGACATAATAATGGCTGGAATGGAGTCAATAGAATGGTATCAACCACATCAAACACAAGGTTTCCATGTGGTTGACACCATTCCACCAAATCCATCCATTATTAAAAGCGGTCCTCTCCTCAGCAGCCTCCACTGGTGTGTGTGTGTTAAACTGTGCAAGAGATAGCGTATTGGTGTGGTCGCAATACACTCTCTCTTACACAGTTTAACAGCTTGTGTCACAGTATTGTGCATATTTTTTAGATGCTGTCAAAATTAGTTGAAAATAAATTGAGGGCCATATTCTGACCTGAACTTTATTGTCATCCCCCCCATCTGATAACCCAAGCATAGGCCAATATGCCTACTTCTTCATTTAAAGCATTTCAGTTTAAACTTGTCCATTCTTCTCACCTACCAGTGGTCATGTAGAAAAGGAGAGAGAGGCCATGTCATTTCCTATTGGAACGAGGCCCTAAATGGCCCCCAATGATAACCAATACATTTCCTGGTTTCTCTCTCCACACACACAATACCAAACCACTCTGTCAAACATCTTAGGATTCATGAAGATCAAATTAATTAAAACGTACTCAAATGCAAATCCCCAAATGAGACCGAGGACACTGGAATGGGTTCAGATGATTTTCAAATAGGACATTAATTCCCAGGTACATTCAGCGTCCCTGTTTAAAAAGCTATTTATGAAACCAAACTAGTCACTATGTCACACCCTGACCTTAGAGATTATTTTTATTCTCTATGTTGGTTAGGTCAGGGTGTGACTAGGGTGGGTAGTCTAGTTTTTTCATTGCTATGTTGGCCTGGTATGGTTCCCAATCAGAGGCAGCTGTCTATCGTTGTCTCTGATTGGGGATCATATTTAGGCAGCCTTTTCCCACTGCCTGTGAGCACTCCATTACTTCACCTTTCGTTTGTTTCTGTATTGTTTCGGTGAGTTTCTATAATTAAACATGTGGAACTCTACATTTTACTAGGATTAAATGTCAGGAATTGTGAAAACTGAGTTTAAATATTATTTGGCTAACGTGCATGTAAACTTCCGACTTCAACTGTATAGCCTACAAACTACTGATTCAGACCTTTGTAACATCTACATTTTAAAAATTATAATAAATCAATTTAATATAGCCTATACCATCACAATAAAGCCATTATTTTTTTAGACAGGTCTAAAGAAACATTATATGAAGAAAATGTAGTCTATTTCAGAAGAACAGAATAGCATAGTCTGAGTTGTTAGGCCCTGATCTCACTATGCCATATGGCTGTGGGCTGCACTAGTTAATTTAGCAGACAAGATTTTCTTAAAATTCTGTGGCATTATATTATTTTATGGTATGAAAAAAACAATTGCACATAGCTGAATATAATCCAAATAATAATTTATCCAAACGATCTCTTAGGGAGTGAGCACATGTAGCTATTCTGTGTTGAGCGATTAACAAAGAAACAGGTCCTCCTATGTGCTTCATTTAGAGTTATTAATGTAACTTTAGTTGTGATAAAAATGTTGGCCTATATGTTTTGCCTCCTTTTTCTTATGTTTTGATTTTTAATACATTCTAAGGCTGCATGATGCAACTCTAATGATGATTTGAAAAAGAGATGCATGAAAAGGCATGAGCTCTGCTTTGTTTCTTGCGCAGGCTGCACACTTCAGTCTCTCATTCACAATTTGACAAGCATTTGATAATATTCTCACCAGGATTTCTCGAATCTCCCGGTGGCATCCCCCTTGAGTGGCCATAATGTCCCCCCCAAAATCTATACCTTTTGGGGCTAATGTGGCCGTTGTGCCCTTGGGCTGAATATAATAATTCCCTTCTCCTGGTTGCCATTTGCAGTGCTCCGAAGCACCGCTCACTCGCATGGCTCTCTCAGATACTTTTAGTATATGTGGACACCCCTTCAAATTGGTGGATTCGAGCACACAGCCATGCAATCTCCATTGAGAAACATTGTCAGTAGACTGGTCCCATACTGAAGGACTCAGTGACTTTCAATGTGGCACCGTCATAGGATGCCACCTTTTCAACAAGTCAGTTCGAAACATTTATGCCCTGCTCGAGCTGCCCCGGTCAACTGTAAGTACTGTTATTGTGAAGTTGAAACGTCTAGGAGCAGCAACGGCTCAGACGTAAAGTGGTAGACCGCACAAGCTCACAGAACGGGACCGCTGAAGCGCTCTCATCAGTGGTGGAAAAAGTACCCAATTGTCATACTTGAGTAAATGTAAAGATACCTTAATAGAAAACGACTCAAGTAAAAGTCACCCAGTAAAATATTACTTGAGTAAAAGTCAAAGAACTTGGTTTTAAATATACTTAAGTAATCAAAAGTAAAAGTATAAATCATAAAAAACCAGACGGCACAATTTCCTTGTTTTTGTTCATTTACAGATAGCCGGGGCACACAAACCCTCAGACATAATTTACAAACAAAGCGTTTGTGATCAGAGGAGGTAGGGATATTTTCTTTATGTGAATTGGACTATTTTCCTGTCCTGCTAAGCATTCAAAATGGTAATGAGTACTTTTGTGTGTAAGGGAAAATGTATGGAGTAAAAAGTAAATTATTTTCTTTAGGAATGTAGTGAAGTAAAAGTTGTCAAAAATATAAATAGTAAAGTAATGAAGATACCCCCCAAAAAGTACTTAAGTAGTACTTTCAAGTATTTTTACTTAAGTACTTTACACCACTGGCTCTCATGAAGTATTCAATTAGATTTTCGATTACATTCAATTACAGAGTGATTAGAGTGTGGCGTAGCTGAATCAGAATTAGTTAGATAACATAGATGAATAAGATGTTTTATTTACTTTCATTATATGCTTATGTGAGATACTTGTCATTAGAATGTCTCTTTTTGGACTATACTGTCGTCAGTTGCATTTTCTTTTCTTCTCTAGGGAAAAGTCACTTGGGGCCCAGAGAGGGGAGAGGTCAGAATGGAACATTGTCTTCATATGTGAATGTATCTGTTAAACCATGTGTCGTGTCTTTACTATCATTAAATGAAGACTTTGTTTTTATCAAAGATTCTCTGTAATTAGTATTACGCGATCAAATTGACTAATCATGTAACTGTAATTAACTAGGAAGTCGGGGCACCAAGGAAAATATTCAGATTGCAAGGTTATAATTTCCTAATATAACCTTTCAGATATGTTCATTTCTGATTAAAGAATTATTTACTTTACTTTAGTCTCATTCCAAACGTCGTAAATTGTTGGTTATCTGCACGAACCCAGGCTTCACTATGAGTCATCCATACATCAATTGTCTTACATCATTTATTTATTACTAACTAAGTCATTCACAGAAATGCATAAACAAACAAGGTAAATATGGTTACAAGAAATGATAGGGAATATGTGCCCTAGTGGGCTAAACCGGCATCGCAGCTTGTTAAACAAAAGTGGAAGTGGGGGTCAACTGAGATGAGACACTATAAAGTTGATAATTAACAATTGAAATGCTAATCCTTTGCACATGAACGCTCACTCATTCGGGAACAATTGCAATCAATCAATATATTTACGCTCAGTGTGTCGTCAGGATCTTTGTTGAAAAGTTTGTTTCTGTTGGAGAGTTTTGTCCGTCTCTATCTGTTTTGGTTAGAGGGGATAGTTCAGAGCGACATTCTTTCATGGTTTTGTAGAATGGATGTTTCGGCAGTTGTCGTTTTTCGCGTTCAATGATACCGAATTCCTAGCTGCAGACTAGTAATTAATATCAAAGACTTGTTCTTATTCTGTCGGTATCGATAGTCTAAGAGTTTAACCACGTGGTATGGTTAAAAGATTCAGCAATGGTCTGGTGATAATTTCTAAAAGTTGGGTTTTATTCAGAATTGCAGAAAAGGGGCTGTCCCAGGATGCTTGACTAACTGGACTCAGGGGCAGTCCTCTGATTTAGTTCAAATCAAAAAGGGAATTGGATTTTCCTTCATTAAACAGTCCAAAATCATATTACACAATTTTACAGTTTCATACTCACTCATTCATCTTATACAACAATTAGATGTAAACCTCATATCTGAGGCTATTATATAAACAGCGTTATGGTAATGTGGCCACACCGTCTCCCATGAGCTTCCCCAAGTTGTAACAAATGGACCAGTTCGTAGCTGGATTCTTCACCGATCTTTTATACTTTCTCCGGGAACATGAAATTTGTTCGGACCTCGAGATCTTGTTCGGATCTCTATACTGTGTGGCCATGTGGCAGGAATTTTCGACCCCTCTGACCACAGCAGCCTAGTTGAAAGAGGAAATAGGGAGGCAGGGAGAGGGGGGTGGGGTTGCTTTACCCAAAGAGGGCAATGTCATGACACATGCGATGGGAAGATGTCGTGGAAAATTGCAAGATTATGTTATAGTGCTTGTACGATTATTTTCTAATCTTTCTATTGCATTAGAATGGTTGTTTTATTCGACAGAATAGAATCTATTGAATATTGTGTGTGTGTGTGTGTGTGTTCCACTAAGGATGGGCCTCTATGAGACAGCACTGACAGGAGATTTACGATGTCTTTGGCCAATAAAGGTTAAAGAGCATTCCAGATAACGAGGTAATGTTTTGGTACTATGAAGTATCAGGAACGAGATTAGAATCTCGTTTTAGAGACCAAACTGAATGATAATTTATAGCTAATGCCATCTGGCTATGGGATACTCCTCGCTCAATTAAAAGGCCCTTTGTGAAGTTTCTGAGATCTGTGGTTCGTCATGTGAGTTGAGAGTTGTGTATCTTGGCTATAAAAGACAGTAGAATTATTTTGTAAGCACTCTCAGAATTCATTTATAGACACTGAATTGATCTGAGAGTCAAAGGGCTATGGTGAAGCTCATATGATTAAAGATGAAGTTTAAATATAACTGACTTGTGTGTGGTTTGTAAACTCTCCTAATTTAGTAATACAGGAAATTACCAACGACAAGTGACAAGAGTGCTCAGTACCAGCCAGAATAGCAAGTTTGGTAGGCTACTAATGACCATCAGCAGCTTCAGAGCTTTGAGAAGCCTAGTTACTGTGACTAAATGATCACAAGGAATTTGACTGCGGTCATGACTCGTGACCGCCGGTGTGGCGGTAATATGGTCACCATAACAAGCCCTAGCCAGGACCATTCACAGTTGAGCTCACTCGGTTTAGCTCAATGCTGATTAGGTATTATTATTATTTTTTAAATGTACCTGGCTTCCTTTGCATTCATTGCTGCGGGCAGCAACAATGTCATACTATTTTGGACCAGACAGCATCAGATAGATGGCCTACACATACAGAAGGGCTTTGTTTCGCTTGCTCTGATGCTTTTTCCAGTGAGATAGAGTCAGCCTCTTGCGAATTGAAGGAAAATTATGAAACATAGAGAGACAAAAGATACATTTGCTCTACATCTTGTATTTATTCTAAGGCTTCCCATTGAGAGAGACATTGAAAATTAAACCAAACTCGTGGCCCACTCCACACTCACCCGCATAGGACCAGTCGATGTCATCAGCGAATTTGCGCTGGGCGGCCTGGGCCCGGTGTCCGTATCCTTGCACAGGTTCCACTGCAACAGAAATCAACTCTTTCTCAAAAACAGCTCTGTTTAAGGCCTCTATGACCAAAAATGTGATTTCATTCAAATCAGCCATTACCATTATCATGGAATCATACATTCACACATCCTCTCAATCCTCCTGAGCTGGTCTGGTTTTATTTGAGAATTGAAAGACATCCATATCCCTTTGAGGGATCAAACTCATGATACACTCATTCCAAAAGATAATTGGAAAAACAATTTGTTATTACACATTATAATATTGCAAATAGGCCATTATGGGTAGTGCAACATTGAGAAAATATCACCAAAAGAAACGCTGTCTGAGCTTGTACAATAAAAACAGTCAGTTATGTTTTCCTTCTGAAGAAATGTCCTCCAATTCGGGAATAATGAGTAAGTCTCAGATCTACAGGACACAGACTTAACATAATGCACTCTGGGGGACGTCTGTGGAGTACATCCATGTGTGTTTGTTTACTTGTCTCTAAAAACCACACGCACTCAACAATCCCTGCTTTTCACTGTCATTTGAACTAGTGCTATAGAATGATGAGGAGGTGATAGTGTATCATTATGATGCCCTACTAGTCCTGTCTGGGTAATGAATTGGAGCCAGAGCTCTCAGGGCCACACTGCAAGGTCATTATGGAAGAGTTACTGTCTGTCAGAACCAAAATGCCTCATTAGCATAGCTAGCACAAAGCAACTGCTCACTAAAGCAAAGGGAAACCAAATACACCTGCAGCGTTAATACCTCCAAATGTTTCCAAAACGCAGGGAAGTGACTGAAACCGCACCCAATGTTCTGGAACATCACTGAATGTTGCTGAATAAAACCAGGACAACTGACTAGAAGAGAGGGTGGATTGAGGGTGGATTACCTGCTTCACTTTTTGCAACCATAATCAACCTTAAAAACAACATTCCTCCATGCTTCAGCATCGTCAAAATATTGTCATCTAGGGGATAAAATAAACTTGTTTTCCTCTATGACAAACAAATTCACTTAGTGATACTTCGCAATTTTCCCCCAGAATCAGATGGACCATGTTTATGTATCTGTGTCCAGTATGAAGAAAGTTAGAGGTACTATAGTGAGCCAATGCTAACTAGCATTAGCACAATGACTGAAAATATACGGGTACCTGCTAGCATCTGACTCTGGGGAAGTAGATATAGGGCCTTATTGACAAAATCCCAAAGTGTACCTTTAAAAATGCACTCAGTACTCGAAACGTCTATGTAAAAAAAACAGTACGATTGGGGTCAGCGCAATAGTCTTAAAAGGGTCTTAAACCATGAAAGTCTTGGCCTGATCTGACTCTGGTTGGATGAAGATAAAGAGGAGGCCATTCTGTGTTTGACTATTTTTATGTTTGCCTGGGATAAAATTGTCAATCTAATCCAGGATTAAATGTCTCCGAGTACCAGAAACAAGCTGTCCCTCTCGCAGGGCAGAAATGTGTGGTTTATGACCAAGCAAAAGTCTCATTCACTCATAATATTCCCAAAGTACCATACAGTAACTCTTGATTTAAAAAGTGATCATTGAGGATATCACCCAGAAGGTGCAAACGGTTACAGTCTTGCATAAAATAATATTACTTAGGAAACTAGAATAAAGTCATAAATAGCTCTCTTTCCTTTTCTCATACTCTTCATTTTCAGCTCTATCTGGTAGTCTTCCTCACATTGTTGGACCTCAGTTGTCCATGCCTGTTTAACACCGTGGTCAGCCAAGGGTCGTAGAGCGCCTTAAACCAAAGTGTTTTCTTTCCAACACAGGGATATGGCTACCATGGCTTCCCATCTTCCTCTCCTCTCCCTGATCTGAGAGATATGAGAGTCTAAGGTATTTGGCTTTTGCCTGTCCTATTCTTTCAACTTTTCATATTATTTTACATGTCCTGTTCTTTATTTCTTTTTTTTCTCCCTTTTCCTCTCCGGTTGGTAGTTAGTCTTCTCTCATCTCTGAAACTCCTGTATGGACTCAGGAGAGGCGAAGGTTTGAGAGCCGGGCGTCCCCCGAAACACGACCTTGCCAAGCCGCCACTCGGGAGGCAACATGTCCTATTCTTTTACCTGTCCTATTTGTTTACCTTTCTTATTCTTTCAGTTCAGTGCGGATGAGGGAAAGGGTACAAGGGCAGGATGCATGTTATGACCATTGAGATACATCCCCAGTGTCCCTGTCTCGCTCACCTTCTGACACAGACTATACAGAAAGGAATGCTAGCCAGCAATTGTGTTTTCCACTACTGTGACGCAAATCAGCCAATTAATGACGCTGTATCCCCACCCCCCCACCCCCCGGTTGGACATAGGGAGCTCAGTAGTTGTAGATCTTACCATGTCCATCTACTCCTACAACTATTGAACTCTCACTCTCACTCTGAATAAAAGAGAAAGGAAGCTGCTAAATTATGGACCATCTCTTCAGGGGGAAATGGACTATAGAGTGTGTAAACAATTGCTTTGACATGAAACACCTGTCCACTTCCAGCACCAGTTCGTTCAATAAGTGCGGTTCTATTACACAATGTGTGCGTGTGTGTGTGCAAGTCTGCTTGACTACATATGTGTGTTTGTGTGTGTTGTACACTTGGCGGGGTGTTTGCACGCGTGTGTGTGAGGTCAAGGGCACCATTCATCTCCCTATTTCCTTTCAACAGAGGATTACAGTCTGGCTCGTCTTACACTTGCTTTGTCTGGTGATTGTCCTTGACCATGACGAATGGCATTACCTTTCCTTTTTAAGGATCACTGGTGCATCTGTGACTGAAAGGGAACATGTAAGCTTTCTTACACTGACAACGTTGGGTGATTAACTCATTGTGGCCCAACGCCTCCATCTGTGGCTGTTATGCATGAAAACTACAAGTGGCTCGACAAACATTGAGTATCTTTCAAAAATGCATTGTGAGAAAATACTCAACGATGTAAAAAAGGAGATTTGATAGTGAACATCTATTTTGAATTACTTGTACAGTGCTACATCTCATCTACAGGTTTTTCTTTATTTTCTACATTGTAGAATAACAGTGAAGACATCAAAACTATGGAATAACCCATGGAATTATGTAGTAAAGATAGTGTAAAACAAATCAAAATATATGTTATATTTGAGATTCTTTGAAGTAGCCACCCTTTGCTGTGATGACAGCTTTGCACACTCTTGGCATTCAACCAGCTTCATGAGGTTGTCACCTGAAATGCATTTCAATTAACAGGTGTGCCTTGTTAAAAGTTCATTTGTGGAATTTCATTCCTTCATAATGCGTGTATAGTAGGTATGTCCAATCTTTTGACTGGTACTGTAGCTAGCTATAACAAGAGGCCCGTGCCAAGTAACAGAGCTACACTCCCAGACAGGCAGGTAGCCTAGCAGTTAGAGCGTTGGGTCAGTAACTAAGAACTACAATCTCCGAAGAGGTAGGTAGCCTAGCAGTTAGAGCATTGGGTCAGTAACTGAAAGGGCAATAGCTCAAATCTCTGAGCAGACAAGGTGAAAAATCTGTTAATATGCCCTTTAGCAAGGCACATCACCATAATTGCTCCAGGGTCACCGTTCATAATGGCTGACCCTGGCCGTGACCCCACTCGCAGAGGATGTCTCAGGGGAGTTGGGATATGAAAAAAAAAACAAGTTTCCAAGTCACACATGCATAATATAATGCACACATGTACAACTATAAGCACCCACCAAATTATTATTACAACACACAGACAGTCAAGGTGAATGATGAGGAGGTCCAACGATCAGTAACAATGGGATAGACAGACAGACTCATTCTGCGTTACTCTGGTGATACAATATAGTTTTTTTCACACCTTTTTCTGATTTCCTTGCAGTAATGACTGAATCTTGATTCATGTTCAACATTAAGGATGGGAATTCTGCATCCATTGAATTCCAGAGAAGGACTGAATAGTATCCCCTCACCCCCAAAAAAAGACTTTGATAAGACTTACTGAATCAAATCACATGGTTAGTAGATGTTAATGCGAGTGTAGCGAAATGCTTGTGCTTCTAGTTCTGACTATGCAGTAATATCTAACAAGTAATCTAACAAAAGAGAGAGACACAGAGAAAGAGAGAGATACAGAGAGACAGACAGACAGAGACACAGAGAAAGAGAGAGATACGGAGAGACAGACAGACAGAGACACAGAGAAAGAGAGAGATACGGAGAGAGACAGACAGACAGAGACACAGAGAAAGAGAGAGATACGGAGAGAGAGAGACAGACAGAGACACAGAGAAAGAGAGAGAGAGACAGACAGAGACACAGAGAGAGAGAGAGAGAGAGACAGACAGAGACACAGAGAAAGAGAGAGGAGAGAGAGAGACAGACAGAGACACAGAGAAAGAGAGAGATACGGAGAGAGAGAGACAGACAGAGACACAGAGAAAGAGAGAGATACGGAGAGAGAGAGACAGACAGAGACACAGAGAAAGAGAGAGATACGGAGAGAGAGAGACAGACAGAGACACAGAGAAAGAGAGAGATACGGAGAGAGAGAGACAGACAGAGACACAGAGAAAGAGAGAGATACGGAGAGAGAGAGACAGACAGAGACACAGAGAAAGAGAGAGATACGGAGAGAGACAGACAGAGACACAGAGAAAGAGAGAGATATGGAGAGAGAGACAGACAGAGACACAGAGAAAGAGAGATATGGAGAGAGAGAGACAGACAGAGACACAGAGAAAGAGAGAGATACGGAGAGAGAGAGACAGACAGAGACACAGAGAAAGAGAGAGATACGGAGAGAGAGAGACAGAGACACAGAGAAAGAGAGAGATACGGAGAGAGACAGACAGAGACACAGAGAAAGAGAGAGATACGGAGAGAGACAGACAGAGACACAGAGAAAGAGAGAGATATGGAGAGAGACAGACAGAGACACAGAGAAAGAGAGAGATATGGAGAGAGAGACAGACACAGAGAAAGAGAGAGATATGGAGAGAGACAGACAGAGACACAGAGAAAGAGAGAGATACGGAGAGAGACAGACAGAGACACAGAGAAAGAGAGAGATATGGAGAGAGACACAGAGAAAGAGAGAGATACGGAGAGAGACAGACAGAGACACAGAGAAAGAGAGAGATATGGAGAGACAGACAGAGACACAGAGAAAGAGAGAGATATGGAGAGAGACACAGACACAGAGAAAGAGAGAGATATGGAGAGAGACACAGACACAGAGAAAGAGAGAGATATGGAGAGAGACACAGACACAGAGAAAGAGAGAGATATGGAGAGAGACAGACAGAGACACAGAGAAAGAGAGAGATATGGAGAGAGACACAGAGAAAGAGAGAGATATGGAGAGAGACACAGAGAAAGAGAGAGATACGGAGAGAGACAGACAGAGACACAGAGAAAGAGAGAGATACGGAGAGAGACAGACAGAGACACAGAGAAAGAGAGAGATACGGAGAGAGACAGACAGAGACACAGAGAAAGAGAGAGAGACGGAGAGAGACAGACAGAGACACAGAGAAAGAGAGAGATACGGAGAGAGACAGACAGAGACACAGAGAAAGAGAGAGATACGGAGAGAGACAGACAGAGACACAGAGAAAGAGAGAGATATGGAGAGAGACAGACAGAGACACGGAGAAAGACTACAAACACATCAGTGTGTTGATTCAGCAGAGAGTGGCCAGCCAGCCTTGTGTATATATTGTGTGTACATGGAGCCTACGTTTTAACAGGGCTGTGGCTCTGTGAGCATGGTGAATAACAGGATTAACCAGACCCTGGGAGACACTGGCTAGCTCACAGGGCAGGGTCACAGAATTCTACCAAAGCCAGAATGGTTGAGTGACCCACCCCCCTACGCCAGGGGTGTGGGGTAGTGTTGCCCACTTCCTGGAAGGTTAGGCAGCCCCTGGCAATGGGTACCCCTTGAACCACTAAATGTTTGGTTCCTCTCCATAGGTAACTGAGAGACTTAGAGCAGAATATGCTGTTTGATGTAAAGAAGTATCAGCATAAATGTGTCTGTCTTCCATTACAAAACAACAGACAGGCAAAGGAAGTAGTCAAAGTGGTCACAGGTCTGAACAGACAACCGGCTTCAACCACTACACCCCCTCGCACACCCTGCGATCACACAGAACCTGTGCCAGTCTTTTCATTGGCAACAATAGCTAATGCCATATCTCAGTTCCCAAGTTGCGTCGAGACAGAAGGGTAATGGAGCAATGCCACCCAGCACACAATGGCAGCCTATCATTCAGCAGCAACAATGCATCATTTTGCTTGGGTGGGAAAGAATGATAGATGGTCTTTGGATAGTGTACTGTAGATATTACTGCACGGTCGGAACTAGAAGCACAAGCATTTCGCTACTCTCGCGTTAACATCTACTAATCATCTGTATGTGACCAATACAATTTGATTTGATGTACAGTTGAATTCAGAAGTTTACATACACCAGCCAAATACATTTAAACTCAGTTTTTCACAATTCCTGACATATAATCCTAGTATAAATTACATCTCAGGTCAGTTAGGATCACCACTTTAATTAAAAAATCTGAAATGTCAGAATAATAGAAGAAAGAATGATTCAGCTTTTATTTCTTTCGTCACATTCCCAGTGGGTCAGAAGTTTACATACACTAAATTAGTATTTGCCTTTAAATTGATTAACTTGGGTCAAACGTTTCAGGTAGCCTTCCACAAGCTTCCCACAATAAATTGGGTGAATTTTGTCCCAGTCCTCCTGACAGACCAGCCTGCTGTAATGCAACACAGCTGGAGCATTAGTGTGCTTTCGGAACGCTAGTACTAGTTCTACCTAATTCCTCCATCACGTTTCCTCAAAAGCATTGGGTCACACTCTTCAACAGCGGAGGCGGCAACAGCACTCCTGCATCATCAATGAGACGTAATAGATTGGCCAAACACTGTGCTACACGAGATCCTGAGGGACCGAATGAGAACTGTACTCACACAGGGCCGGGCTTACCAACTGGGGCCCTGGTAAGGGCCGGACTAAGCAACTGGGGCCCTGGTAAGGGCCGGACTAACCAACTGGGGCCCTGGTAAGGGCCGGACTAACCAACTGGGGCCCTGGTAAGGGCCGGACTAAGCAACTGGGGCCCTGGTAAGGGCCGGACTAACCAACTGGGGCCCTGGTAAGGGCCGGACTAAGCAACTGGGGCCCTGGTAAGGGCCGGACTAACCAACTGGGGCCCTGGTAAGGGCCGGACTAACCAACTCTGTTATGCACCTCCGCTATTGAACTGAATTTCTCCTCGTGTATTCATGCATGTACAGTGCTGGCTCATGTCCAGACTATGGATGATTCTACACTGATTCCACTGTCTATAGAGTACTGGTTCATGTCACCATGAGATGGGTCAATTGGCATTGTGGGACTGTGTGGGCACAGGCTGTGTGCCTGGCATCCTGCTGGGACTGGCAAGCCTGTCATTGTGCCTCGTTTTAAGTGGCTCTGGAGAGTGCCTGTCGATGGCTGGGCGGCAAGAGGACATGGCACAGTGTGTGCCTGAGGGGAGGAGTATGAAATAAGAAGAAGTGTAAGTGTGTGGTCACACTTTTAATTGCATTCTGATCTCTCTGGCCTGAATTCTCCATCACCAGGTCCTCTGTACTGGGGTGATAAGCCCGAGTGTGTGTGTTTGTGTGTGTCTGTGCGTGCATGCAATGAGGAGTATGTGTGCATGTGATAAAGAACAGATGAGGGAAATAAATAACGTGTGTGTGTTGATGCGTATGCTCCTTCCTGCCTATACATAATGACCCATCCAGAGAGCCTGTCTGATGGAGGATGCATAATGACTCCAGACGTTTAAGGTCTCCATCATTATCCCCTCTGGACTCGGGCCAAACACACAGTGCAGGGATGTTTGTTTATACAGTCTTTCTAATGAGTCATCCTAACGCTCCCCTGCTCAACATAACTGCAGTAGTGTGAGGGAGGCCTGGTACAGTAGCCAGCCATATTCAGAGGTCTTGGTCTTGTGGTCATCTGGTCAGAGCAAATCAGCGTGCAGAAAACATGAGGCTCAACTCCCTAGAAAACAAGTGGACCTCTTTATGGCCACCGGCCACAGTGACTTTACCTGGTCTCCCACACATTGCTATGGTCACAGATTAAGCCCGTTTCCTCACACTGCCGGTCTTGGTGAGGATGTATCATTGTACACTACAGAGAAACTATAGTCTAGCACTTTGTCTGTATCTCCGTCTCTCCATCATCTCTGTCTCTATCACACTCTCTCCGTGAAGAAAAACAATGATCATGTTGCGTCATTCAGACAGTCTTTCTTCAGGGGAGAAA
The DNA here is from genome assembly GCF_021184085.1 of Oncorhynchus gorbuscha. NCBI lineage: Eukaryota > Metazoa > Chordata > Actinopteri > Salmoniformes > Salmonidae > Oncorhynchus > Oncorhynchus gorbuscha. The sequence continues at coordinate 16,164,156 of NC_060178.1, forward strand.
TATTGTCTATTTTTTCACTTTGTCATTACTTCCTGGCCAAACGTCTCTAAACATTTAGAGTGGGATAGTGGATGTTTTAAACAAGGGGGTTCCACTTAGCCCAGCTTGTTTAGAGGAAAAGAGAGAGATTTATAGGGATCAAAAAGGGGAGAGTTCCATAATAACAATCTCAGAAGACTTATTTATATATTTATTTTTTAAATACCATAAAGGATTATGTACAGGGTGTGATTTAAGGACCAAGAGCCATTTGAAAGCATTGAAAACTTATTTATGGCAACATGACAGTGCATTTGGTCAATTGCTCCTTCACTAACTACGGCCTCCATAAGGTTTCCATATGGTACCCTGTGCCAACTGGGAAAGTATTCACACTAGGCGTGGCCAGCATGCCATATATACCGTATACCGGGGTATTTGGAAATAGCCACAGGATAGTTTTTCAATATCGTTGAAACATTTTTTTTTTGACTTTCCTCAATAAATTGTAATATTTGTAGCTACTTTTTAATTAAATACCTGCAGTCAACTTGTGCAATACGTTAGGAGATGAACAACGTGCTCATTTCCCATCACATCCTTTTACATTATGAAGCTAGTAGTTCCACAGATCAGTTGAGCCGGTCATGTGTTTGTTTGTAAATAGCACAATGGGAGAAAGAGGGAGCAGGTCCAGCTGTTTATTGAAAGTCAAGTGTTTTTTCGCTTCAATAGACTGATCAGGGACGTGCAACTATAGTTTTCCTTCACAGAAAAGATATTAGTACAATACAGTCGGTTCATTTTCACTAGATGACAAGAGAAGTGCAACGGTTACACTGAGAAAAGTACCAGAGAAAAAGTAGCCATCTGCTGATAGAATGCCTGCTTGTGAACAGCAACTGAAGCAACAACTTAGTCTGATGCAGAGCAGAAATGACAAAAAGCATCTTAGATCGGCGTAATCAAAACGCAGCAAGAGATTTTATGCATTTTATATATTTTTCCTGTGTGAAAAATCTAGAATTCTGCGTTTAACTAGCAAGTTAAACTTATCCGTTGTGTTATCTAAGTAACTAACTTGTTGGCGGGGCTTCATATTGTGTAAGCTTTCTACCGCGTTTGAGAAGTCAAAGCACTTTGGATGAGTTCTGTACAGCTGTCACTGCTATCTTTTGATTTCCTTGCATTGATTTCCAATCTATTTTTTTATTTTTTATTTTATTGAACCTTTATTTAACCAGGTAGGCCAGTTGAGAACAAGTTCTCATTTACAACTGCGACCTGGCCCAGATAAAGCAAAGCAGTGTGACACATACAACAGAGTTACACATGGAATAAACAAACATACAGTCAATAATACAATAGAGAAAGTCTATATACAGTGTGTGCAAATGAGGTAGGATAAGGAGGGTAAGGCAATAAATAGGCTATAGTGGCAAAATTATTACAGTATGGCAAATTAAACGCTGGGGTGATAGATATGCAGAAGATGAGTGTGCAAGTAGTAGTACTGGGTGTAAAGGAGCTAAATAAATAAATATGGTGATGAGGTAGTTGGATGGGCTATTTACAGATTGGCTATGAACAGGTACAGTGATCTGTGAGCTGCTCTGACAGCTGGTGTTAAAGCTAGTGACGGAGATATGAGTCTCCAGCTTCAGTGATTTTTGCAGTTCGTTCCAGTCATTGGCAGCAGAGAAATGGAAGGAAAGGCAGCCAAAGGAGGATTGGCTTTGGGGGTTACCAGCGAAATATACCTGCTGGAGCACGTGCTGCAGATGGGTGCTGCTATGGTGACCAGTGACTGAGATAAGGTTGGGCTTTACCCAGCAACTCCTTATAGATGACCTCGAGCCAGTGGGTTTGGCGACGGATATGAAGCGAGGGCCAGCCAATCGAGAGCATACAGGTCACAGTGGTGGGTAGTATATGGGGCTTTGGTGACAAAACGGATGGCACTGTGAAAGACTGCATCCAATTTGCTGAGTAGAGTGTTGAGGCTATTTTGTAAATGACATCGCCAAAGTCAAGGATCGGTAGGATAGTAAATTTTACGAGGGTATGTTTGGCAGCATGAGTGAAGGATGCTTTGTTGCGAAATAGCCGATTCTAGATTTAGTTTTGGATTGGAGATGCTTAATGTGAGTCTGGAAGGAGAATTTACAGTCTAACCAGACACCTAGGTATTTGTAGTTGTCCACATACTCTAAGTCAGAACCATCCAGAGTAGTGATGCTGGATGGGTGGGTAGGTGTGGGCAGCGATCGGTTGAAGAGCATGCATTTAAGAGCAGTTGGAGGCCACGGAAGGAGAGTTGTATTGCATTGAAGCTCGTTTGGAGGTCAGTTAACACAGTGTCCAAAGAAGGGCCAGAAGTATACAGAATGGTGTCGTCTGCGTAGAGGTGGATCAGAGAATTACCCGCAGCAAGAGCGACATTATTGATGTATGCAGAGAAAAGAGTCAGCACGCGGATTGAACCCTGTGGCACCCCATAGAGACTGCCAGAGGTCCGGACAACAGTCCCTCCGATTTGACACACTGAACTCTGTCAGAGAAGTAGTTGGTGAACCAGGTGAGGCAGTCATTTGAGAAACCAAGGCTGTTGAGTCTGCCGATAAGAATATGGTGATTGACAGAGTCGAAAGCCTTGGCCAGGTCAATGAATACAGCTGCACAGTATTGTCTCTTATCGATGGCGGTTATGATATGGTTTAGGACCTTGAGCGTGGCTGAGGTGCACCCATGACCAGCTCAGAAATCAAATTGCATAGCAGAGAAGGTACAGTGGGATTCAAAACGGTCGGTGATCGGTTTGTCAACTTGGCTTTCGAAGACCTTAGAAAGGCAGGGTAGGAAAGATATAGGTCCGTAGCAGTTTGGGTCTAGAGTGTCTCCCCCTTTGAAGAGGGGGATGACCGCGGCAGCATTCCAATCTTTGGGGATCTCAGACCATACGAAACAGAGGTTGAACAAGCTAGTAATAGGGGTTGCAACAATTTCAGCGGATCATTTTAGGAAGAGAGAATCCAGATTGTCTAGCCCTTGCTAATTTGTAGGGGTCCAGATTTTGCAGCTCTTTCAGCCAGTCTGCCCCTCCATCTTCTCTGAGCAGAGCAGGCAGGCTGGTTGCTCTAATGACACCATACAGACACATCATGTACACATGCTTCTTCAAACGAGACAAGCATGCGTCAAAACCTTTGAAGGTATTTGGTGGACTTCTAGACTCAGGAGGCGTGCACACCATCCACCGCTTCTGAGTATATTACTCGCTAATGTTCAGTCCCCGGACTTCTCCCAGGTGGTGAAGGTAGGAAACGACACATCCACTATAATGATTATCAACACAGGGGCCCCACAAGGGTGCATGCTCAGCCCCCTCCTCTACTCGCTGTTCACCCATGAATGCAGCTTCTATCTCAAGGCCATCAGACTGTTAAATAGCCATCACTAGCCAGCCTCCACCCAGGACCCTGCCCTGAACTTAGTCACTGTGGCTACCACCCAGTTACTCAACCTTACACCTTAGAGGCTGCTGCCCTATGTGCATAGACATGTGTCATGACTGTCCTGATCAGGTCAGGTTACAGGAGACCACAACCCTACAGATGATCTCTCAACCCCAACAGAGGAGGAGAGATCTAGGGGTCTAAAGATGTGGGGGGTTTATGACCCCTCACGCTCCTGGTAAATCTTAGGCCACAGACAAATTCCTTTTGTCCTGTTACTATGGAGAACCAGCCTCCGAACATTAAACATGAAATACAGGGACTTTGGAACAATGGTTTCCGTCAGCCACAATGGTGGTCATGACGATAGATGGAATATGAAAATGTATGTCATTTTTGTTTTGTTATTAAAGGTTAATAGATGACGTTAAGAAAACATTGTAACGTCAACAGTTTACATAGTATATGTTTGATGTTTATACATTGTACGTTGTATGGAAAATGTCCAAATCAAAGAGAATGTTTTGGTAAAGATGAAATGTGAAGTTAGTTGTCTAAAATTGGATTTGAGTCAAATCTAGACCTTGCCTCTTAACTAGGTACGCCCAGAGAATTGCCCTAAAGGCGGTTACGCCCACTTCTGACACGAGTGTAACGTTGTTCGTCTGTTGAATGAAGAGAGTCAGACCGAATTGCAGCGTGTAGGTTACTCATGACTTTAATGAAAATAATAGCGGTACATGAAATAACTGTATATGAAAACAACAAACGAAACGTGAAACCTATTACAGCCTGGTGACTACAACACTAAGACAGGAACAAACACCCACAAAATACAACGCGAAAGTCAGGCTGTCTAAATACGGTTCTCAATCAGAGACAACGACAAGCACCTGACTCTGATTGAGAATCGCCCCAGGCAGCCAAGCCTAACTAGACACACCCCTAATCAGCCGCAATCCCAAATAATACAAACCCCAATACGAATACAACAAATATAAACCCATGTCACACCCTGGCCTACCCAAACATATAACAAAAACACAAAATACAATGACCAAGGCGTGACAACGAGGGTATAAAACCTGTGAGTAAAGAATTTACAGATCAGACTAAGTGACCCAAGCTGCAGCCGAGGTCTAAAAAGTCAACGAACCCAAAACGCAACACAAGTTTGAAGACAAATATTTTTCTACCCAAGCTACGGATGAGTAGCTGTGTCTAAGCGGGTGAATTCAAGTCAAACCACCTAGCCTCCATCTCCCATCGAATCGTGGTATCTACACTGTTTCATTCCTACGCTGTGAGCTCTGAGCTACAGAGCTGTCTGACCTCAGAAGAGCCCTTCCAGAACAAAGGTGAGGGAACAGACTCCCAAGCCAAAAGGACACTGACATCGTGAGGATGAACAGAGAGTTGCGCCGGAGAAGAAGTGCGTCATTGAGCAGCCTGTACGGTCCACACAGAGAATCCACACGTAATTACATCATTATGTTCTGACCCATAAGAGCGGCAGTTTTGGGGCAAGGCTAGGGTTAGAATAAGCATAGCTGACAAATTCCCCCAAACGTATATTTCTCTCGTGTACTTTCTCTTTTTCTCTCGCTTATAAATCCACATTTTGGGTAACACGCCACACCATAGTGTGTTGGCCCGTTATACTAAGTTCTAATCAATAGCCTAGAATGTGGTTTTGTGCATGTGTATCTTTAATCATCATTTTAGCTTTCTAGTAAATAAATACCCAACTAAGATTGGTCTGGTACGAACTCATTGGTGAGGCCCGGGTCCGTGCAGATTCCCGGATTATGCGACGTTCAGAACGAGATTGTAGAGGTAACTGATTAATTAGCGGCAGTTGTAAAATCGATATTCTGATATTCTTTGAGTTAATTTGGGAAATAGAAACTCAATAAAAACGAATTTTCCCATGGTGCCCCAGGTTAATGAGTTAATAATTGCTTGATTAAGTTAATCGCGCAATTAGAAAACGTTTAAATCATTCGATGAGCAACAGTCGTCACATTAACTAATACAACGTCACGACACATGGAATCACTGGTCACTTGAATAAAGTTTGCATACTGTTTTACTGATTTCCAGAGGGTGGAACGCATCACCGGGGGCACAGTGCATGCCCTCCAGGACACCTACATCACCTGATGTCACAGGAAGGCCAAAAAGATCATCAAGGACATTAACCACCCGAGCCACGGCATGTTCACCCTGCTATCATCCAGAAGGTGAGGATGATTGCAGGGATTGTCAGTGATGTGTATGCTGAGGAACTTGAAGCTCTGAAGCTCACCTCCTCCCTGTAGGGAGCACCCGAGTGGCGCAGCAGTCTACGGCACTGCATCTCAGTGCAAGAGGAGTAACTACAGACCCTGGTTCAATTTCAAGCTGTATTACAACAGGCCGTGAATGGGAGTCCCATAGGGCAGTGCATAATAGGTCCAGGTTTGGCCGGGGTAGGCAGTTATTGTAAATACTCATTGGTTCTTAATCTGACTTGCCTAGTTAAATATATATCAAATATCATATGTAAAGTTGAAGTCAGAAGTTTACAAACAGTTAGGTTAACAAACTATAGATTTGTCCTATATCGACATAACCTGAAAGGCCGCTCAGTAAGGAAGAAACCACTGCTCCAGAACCACCATGAAAAAGCCAGACTACGGTTTGCAACTGCACAAGGGAACTGTTCTAATGAAACAAAAATAGAACTGTTTGGCCATGAAGACCAAATCAAATCATCAAATCAAATTTTATTTGTCACATACACATGGTTAGCAGATGTTAATGCGAGTGTAGCGAAATGCTTGTGCTTCTAGTTCCGACAATGCAGTGATAACCAACAAGTAATCTAACTAACAATTCCAAAACTACTGTCTTATACACAGTGTAAGGGGATAAGGAATATGTACATAAGGATATATGAATGAGTGATGGTACAGAGCAGCATACAGTAGATGGTATCGAGTACAGTATATACATATGAGATGAGTGTGTGTAGACAAAGTAAACAAAGTGGCATAGTTAAAGTGGCTAGTGATACATGTATTACATAAGGATGCAGCCGATGATGTAGAGTACAGTATATACATATGCATATGAGATGAATAATGTAGGGTAAGTAACATTATATAAGGTAGCATTGTTTAAAGTGGCTAGTGATATATTTACATCATTTCCCATTAATTCCCATTATTAAAGTGGCTGGAGTTGGGTCAGTGTCAATGACAGTGTGTTGGCAGCAGCCACTCAATGTTAGTGGTGGCTGTTTAACAGTCTGAAGCTGTTAAACAGAAGAAGCTGTTTTTCAGTCTCTCGGTCCCAGCTTTGATGCACCTGTACTGACCTCGCCTTCTGGATGATAGCGGGGTGAACAGGCAGTAGTTCGGGTGGTTGATGTCCTTGATGATCTTTATGGCCTTCCTGTAACATCGGGCGGTGTAGGTGTCCTGGAGGGCAGGTAGTTTGCCCCCGGTGATGCGTTGTGCAGTCCTCACTACCCTCTGGAGAGCCTTACGGTTGAGGGCGGAGCAGTTGCCGTACCAGGCGGTGATACAGCCCGCCAGGAAGCTCTCGATTGTGCATCTGTAGAAGTTTGTGAGTGCTTTTGGTGACAAGCCGAATTTCTTCAGCCTCCTGAGGTTGAAGAGGCGCTGCTGCGCCTTCTTCACGACGCTGTTAGTGTGAGTGGACCAATTCAGTTTGTCTGTGATGTGTATGCCGAGGAACTTAAAACTAGCTACCCTCTCCACTACTGTTCCATAGATGTGGATAGGGGGGTGTTCCCTCTGCTGTTTCCTGAAGTCCACAATCATCTCCTTAGTTTTGTTGACGTTGAGTGTGAGGTTATTTTCCTGACACCACACTCCGAGGGCCCTCACCTCCTCCCTGTAGGCCGTCTCGTCGTTGTTGGTAATCAAGCCTACCACTGTTGTGTCGTCCGCAAACTTGATGATTTAAGTTGGAGGCGTGCGTGGCCACGCAGTCGTGGGTGAACAGGGAGTACAGGAGAGGGCTCAGAACGCACCCTTGTGGGGCCCCCGTGTTGAGGATCAGCGGGGAGGAGATGTTGTTGCCTACCCTCACCACCTGGGGGCGGCCCGTCAGGAAGTCCAGTACCCAGTTGCACAGGGCGGGGTCGAGACCCAGGGTCTCGAGCTTGATGACGAGCTTGGAGGGTACTATGGTGTTGAATGCCGAGCTGTATTCGATGAACAGCATTCTCACATAGGTATTCCTCTTGTCCAGATGGGTTAGGGCAGTGTGCAGTGTGGTTGAGATTGCATCGTCTGTGGACCTATTTGGGCGGTAAGCAAATGGGAGTGGGTCTAGGGTGTCAGGTAGGGTGGAGGTGATATGGTCCTTGACTAGTCTCTCAAAGCACTTCATGATGACGGAAGTGAGTGCTACGGGGCGGTAGTCATTTAGCTCAGTTACCTTAGCTTTCTTGGGAACAGGAACAATGGTGGCCCTCTTGAAGCATGTGGGAACAGCAGACTGGTATAGGGATTGATTGAATATGTCCGTAAACACACCGGCCAGCTGGTCTGCGCATGCTCTGAGGGCGCGGCTGGGGATGCCGTCTGGGCCTGCAGCCTTGCGAGGGTTAACACGTTTAAATGTCTTTACTCACCTCGGCTGCAGTGAAGGAGAGACCGCATGTTTTCGTTGCAGGCCATGTCAGTGACACTGTATTGTCCTCAAAGCGGGCAAAAAAGTTATTTAGTCTGCCTGGGAGCAAGACATCCTGGTCCGTGACTGGGCTGGGTTTCTTCTTGTAGTCCGTGATTGACTGTAGACCCTGCCACATGCCTCTTGTGTCTGAGCCATTGAATTGAGATTCCACTTTGTCTCTGTACTGACGCTTAGCTTGTTTAATAGCCTTGCAGAGGGAATAGCTGCATTGTTTATATTCGGACATGTTACCAGACACCTTGCCCTGATTAAAAGCAGTGGTTCGCGCTTTCAGTTTCACGCGAATGCTGCCATCAATCCACGGTTTCTGGTTTGGGAATGTTTTTATCGTTGCTATGGGAACGACATCTTCGACGCACGTTCTAATGAACTCGCACACCGAATCAGCGTATTCGTCAATATTTTCATCTGACGCAATACCAAACATGTCCCAGTCCACGTGATGGAAGCAGTCTTTGAGTGTAGAGTCAGCTTGGTCTGACCAGCGTTGGACAGACCTCAGCGTGGGAGCCTCTTGTTTTAGCTTCTGCCTGTAGGCAGGGATCAGCAAAAATGGAGTTGTGGTCAGCTTTCCCGAAAGGGGGGCGGGGCAGGGCCTTATATGCGTCGCGGAAGTTAGAGTAACAATGATCCAAGGTTTTACCACACCTGGTTGCGCAATCGATATGCTGATAAAATTTAGGGAGTCTTGTTTTCAGATTAGCTTTGTTAAAATCCCCAGCTACAATGAATGCAGCCTCCGGATAAATGGTTTCCAGTTTGCAAAGAGTTAAATAAAGTTCGTTCAGAGCCATCGATGTGTCTGCTTGGGGGGGATATATACGGCTGTGATTATAATCGAAGAGAATTCTCTTGGAAGATAATGCGGTCTACATTTGATTGTGAGGAATTCTAAATCAGGTGAACAGAAGGATTTGAGTTCTTGTATGTTGTTTCCTTCATCACACCATGTCCCGTTAGTCATGAGGCATACGCCCCCGCCACTCTACTTACCAGAGAGATGTTTGTTTCTGTCCGCGCGATGCGTGGAGAAACCCGTTGGCTGCACCGCATCGGATAGCGTCTTCCCAGTAAGCCATATTTCCGTGAAGCAGAAAACGTTGCAGTCTCTGATGTCCCTCTGGAATGCCACCCTTGCTCGGATTTCGTCAACCTTGTTGTCAAGAGACTGGACATTGGCAAGAAGAATGCTGGGAAGTGGTGCGCGATGTGCCCTTTTTTGGAGTCTGACCAGAACACCGCCTCGTTTCCCTCTTTTTCGGAGTCGTTTCCTTGGGGCGCTGCATGCGATCCATTCCGTTGTCCTGTTTGTAAGGCAGAACACAGGATCCGCGTCGCGGAAAACATATTCTTGGTCGTACTGATGGTGAGTTGACGCTGATCTTATATTCAGTAGTTCTTCTCGACTGTATGTAATGAAACCTAAGATGACCTGGGGTACTAATGTAAGAAATAACACGTAAAAAAAACAAAAAACTGCATAGTTTCCTAGGAACGCGAAGCGAGGCGGCCATCTCAGTCGGCGCCGGAAGACCATCGTTATGTTTGGAGGAAAAAGGGGGAGGCTTGCAAGCCGAACACCACCATCCCAACCGTGAAGCACGGGGTTGGCAGCATCATGTTGTGGGGGTGCTTTGCTGCAGGAGGGACTGGTGCACTTCACAAAATACATGGCATCACGAGGCAGGAAAATTAGGTGGATATATTGAAGCAACATCAAGACATCAGTCAGGAAGTTAAAGCTTGGTGGAAAATGGGTCTTCCAAATGGACAATGACCCCAAGCATACTCCCAAAGCTGTGGCAAAATGGCTTAAGGACAACAGTCAAGGTATTGGAGTGGCCATCACAAAGCCCTGACCTCAATCCTATAGAATATTTGTGTGCAGAAATGAAAAAGTGTGTGCAAGCAAGGAGGTCTACAAACCTGACTCAGTTACACCAGCTCTGTCAGGAGGAATGGGCCAAAATTCACCTAACTTATTGTGGGAAGCTTGTGGAAGGCTACTTGAAATGTTTGACCCAAGTGAAATAATTTAAAGGCAATGCTACCAAATACTAATTGAGTATGTAAACTTCTGACCCACTGGGAATGTGATGAAAGAAATAGAAGCTGAAATAAATAAGTCTCTACTATTATTCTGCACATGTCACGTTATTAAAATGAAGTAGTGATCCTAACTGACCTAAGACAAGGAATGTTTACTAGGATTAAATGTAAGGAATTGTGAAAAACTGAGTTTAAATGTATTTGGCTGGTGTATGTAAACTTCCGACTTCAACTGTATATACTATATTATACTGTATTTTAGTCAATGCCACTCTGATCTTGCTCGTCCTAATATTTATATATTTTCTTAATTCCATTATTTTAATTTGAGGTGTGTATTGTTTGTTAATTTTTAGTTAGTTTATTTTATACAAATAATGGAACATGAGTAATGACAGCTTCTGGGCTAATTTGTCATAATTGTTATGGAAAGGGTTGGGATCATGCTTGTTAGGGGGCACAGAGGGCGGTTACACAATCATCCTAATTGTTTACACAGTCCCATTCATTGACGTCATTACGCAATATGAGGAGAGCATTGAACATGATTGTCTCAGTAGTCTGGCTCAGGAGATACAATCTGTGTGTGTTTGTGTGTCCAGAAATGCAGGACAGGGAAGATGCCAGAGCTTACATGACCAGTCCATCCTGAATAGTCAATCTGAACCATCTCTCTCCTCGAGCATCACACTACTATAAAGAAGCCCCTGTGATTATTCATAAAGCAACAAGGCTTAGATAGGCGTTGAAAGCTAAGCACACAGCTAAGTAGTGAGGATGGAAGGAAAAACATAATTGACGTTTCATGAAATTACAAATATAAATACTTGCCTCTATAAAAAGCAATGGACAAGACACTGTGTTCCCAATTCTAACGGAACCCATGACAGAGATAAAAAGTTGATGAGGCTTTCCTACTCCACAGAAGAGATGCTTTCGGCAACTGTGTCAAATCGTTTTAACTAGATTTCCACATGCATAAAGGATTCGTTCTGATGATGGAGGCTGGTGGGGCTGTTTTGGCATGGGCTCGTCCAGACATGGACCTAATCTAAAATCGGCCACATGGAGCCTGATCAATGTTCTCCAAAAAAGGGGACAACAGAAATAGAGGAGCAACTGAACCACATCTCAGCTGGATGGGTGCACTCTTTGCCAATGTTGTATCTAGATTGTCCCGAATGTGTGAGCAGTCGTATGGGGACTCCTCTCTGTTGCCTGCTTTCATGTTATTTCTAATGAGCTGATTGAATTTTGTTAGATGAGGGAGAAAGAGTATGTTATGGCCTCCTATCTCTCATGTCTTTACTGCTAGAGAAGCACCTGATCATAGGATGAATAGAGACAGCTAAAACAATGACGCAGGGATGATCATAGAAACGCCTTCAAAGAAACTACAGCTATAGAAGATTTGAAAAATGCTCTCACTAAGAGCAATGAATGGTTCGTTCTCTCCGTTGTGTTATTGTAAGGCGCAGTGACAATTTAAAGACCGACAGCTGACACAATGGCTCAAGAGTACAACACTTCAGTTTGTGAGTGTACATATGACTACAGCACTCCCATTAAGTCCCGTGCCTCACACTGAACATGCGGACACCAGAAGATGCACAGCCTCATCCGAGTAGAGTGACTGATCTACATCAGAGAAACCCCCTTCATTCTTGTGCCCTGACAGTAGACACATGGATCGACCAACAGACAAGAGGATTAGGGCTGTGACGGTCATGGAATTTTGAATGACGGTTATTGGTCAGTCAAATGTTATAGTCGTTTGAAAAGCAACAATAACACCACCACCTTGCTTGTTTTAGCAAGGACTAAGTTTCATCAAGTTGTGAAGAGTCCATGATAACACAGAAACAGACTCAACCACACAAATACCTGGCCCCCCCCTCTTCAGTAAGCTGTTCGTTCCACAAACAAAAAAACGGTTATGGCGGTTATTTTATCTTCATGAAGGTCTTCACCGATAAATCAAATTTAACTGGTGACACAAATTTAGCAGATGTTATTGTGGGTGGAGCTAAATGCTTGTGTTCCTAGCTCCAACAGTGCAGTAGTATCTAACAATTCACAACAATACACAGAAATCTTGAAGTAAAAGAATGGAATAAAGAAATATATAAATATTAGGTTGAGCAATGTCAAAGTGGCATTCGCTTAAATACAGTAGAATAGAATACAATATATACATATGAGATGAGTAAAGCAACGTGGATGTGTTGTTTCCTACCTTCACCACCTGGGGGCGGTCCATCAGGAAGTCCAGGACCCAGACGGACCGCACCCAGGTTACACGATCATACAGTAATTGAGCCAACCCTAGATATCACATCTTTACAGCATGCTGCTTGCTCATCCAGGCTCTGGGCCATCCTCCACTCTCTGCAACCATATTTCTCTGTATGGAGTGATCCTTTCTAGTCTTCATGCAATATCCTTCTTTATGAGCTACTATCAATCTTTTGTTTTTCACAAGTCATAAAGCTCAAGGATTCTTCTATTGGAACATCGCTGCAGAAAAAGTCCTCCCACAGGTTTCATTGTCAAAGGGTAATCACATAAAGACGGCAGTACTATAAACTACTAGCCTGAAAGACCTCAGTTCGGGGTATCACATCAGCACAGAGCTCTATAGAAGATGACAGTACTATTAACCACTAGCCTGAAGGAGCTCAGCTCAGGGTATCACATTGGCACAGAGCTCTATAGAAGATGACAGTACTATAAACAACTAGCCTGAAGGAGCTCAGCTCAGGGTCACATTGGCACAGAGCTCTATAGAAGATGACAGTACTATAAACTACTAGCCTGAAGGTGCTCAATAGTAGAGGTCCCGTGTGGCTCAGCACGGCCCTTGCAACGCCAAGGTTGTGGGTTCGAATCCCACATGGGACCAGTGAGAAAAAGTAAGAAATTGTGCACGCTCACTTCTGTAAGTCACTCTGGATAATAGTGTCTGCTAAATTACCCCCCAAAAAAGTCAAATGTAGTAGGTACCACAAAGCCACTCAGCAGGGGTTAGACTACATACTAATTGCTTTTCACCTGCATTAATATACTCTGTCCCTTGACCATCCATCAAGGTTAGAGTAAGTGCAATTACCAACTCATTAACAATCACCCAGTAGTTCCATGGTGGCCTGGGGGACCAACGTCTAACTATTTTGAGTGATACGCTAATTGAAAATGTAGGGGCTCAGGGATGGGGGAAGACGTGGCAAGCAGGGGAGGGATATGGATAACTCTTTAGAAAGGCATTGCCCTCGTCTGGTCCTGATCCACTTCACAAGGTGCAGACAACCAGCTTTTTGTCTCTGATAGTCTTTTATTTTCAGGTTCGACTTATCAGTAACCTGAGATGTCATTCACCAAAGCTTTTTGAGGTTCCACTGATGGCCTACTTTTGAGTGGCATCGTTCATCACCAATAGATTTCTGTCACCGAGGATGAAAGTTCAGTTTTAACATGTCGATCGGTAACCTCCTTAGATATGGGGCTACAACTCAGATTGAGTTGTACCCGGACTAGGCTCTGGACCCCTGATGGAAGCATTAGCACTGTTCACCACCAGCTGTGGCCAGCTTCTACCCTCCACTAAAGACTGCCAGTCAATCAGCAGAAATGGGTATCATGGTGGCATATAGAGCAGAATATTTTACTCATTTTGTTCTAGTGAAGTAAGTGATTCTATGAATATGGTGCCAACATTGAAATGCCAGCAGGCACAATCAGAGGTCTCTGATCTCCTCCATGGGTGGTGGTGTGGAAATAATGATCATGGTTTTGAGCACACCTGACTTTCACCAGACCCACAGTAACTAACTTGATTCGCTGCGGTTCGCAAACATTGAGCGGCTACTTCTAATTGGGAGTCCAAAGACAAAGATCTGGTATAATAGAGGTGATTTTTTTAAACAATTGTTTTATTTGGTCAGTGTGGGTAACTGTTATAATGGGGTTTCAATACTTGCTTTTCAATATCACATCAGGGACTCCCTCAAACCCTGGTTGTCGCTGGAATAATACCAAACCTCTGTCTTGGTATGCGTTTCTGCGCCGTGGGTCTTCTTCTAAACAATGCAAGGAACCAGTTTGACTAAAAGCTATATACCTTGGGGTAAACAGCTGCTGACTTCAAGGGCTTGACAATAAAAGGTCATACTGACAGACAAGTCCTAAAACACGCATCAAGGACCAGGTTTCCTTCTCCAAATCTTCAACTCAAAGTGTTTACAAAGAAATACTGTCAAACACTTGACCAATGTGGTTTGAGTGAAATATTCCCCTGTACAGCCTCTGGCTCAGCACTGCCAAAATATTCCCAGTTATTTGCATAACTACACAGGCATGTCATACTACACACCTTTTTTAAATTGTTCACATTATGACTTCTGTCATAACTGAATACTGCCCAGACTGCATTCTACGCCAGGTTAAACTTTGTTGCAAAACAATTTGTCACCATCCTGTTAAAATCTTATTCCTGTAAGCACTTACATTTCATTTGTACCTTACTGGTATGTTACATCAATTAAAAGAGCATGGACCTTTTGGGGAGTGTTATGTGCAGTCATATTAGTCCCAACACATCTACTTATTCCATTATGGGTGTCACATTGAGAATTAGAACTAAAAGTAAGATTCAAAATAAAGGGGAGGGGGATCACCTCCTAGCACTTTGACCAACAGTGTTGCTCACACAAGCTTGCTGGCCTTCATCTTAGTCACTTTGGGATTTCTATTCAGCATCAAAAGACAAGAGCCATCGATATAGAGTACAGTTAGGAGACCACACACTAACAGGCAGCTGAAGAGAGGGAGAGAAATCAATGGATCTCTACGAGACTCTTCCTGATCTCCCCAATGGTCCCAGTGTGAGCAGCCCTTTTTCAGTTGCAAGACAGGCCACCCGGATCTGCCCTGTCCTCCATTAAGTGGCCAGTGGTAGGCATCAAGTAACCGGCTGGCAGAACTCCAGTGGGAAAACAGCAGAGCTGGACTGTCACGCTAGACAAGATGGTTGGCCAAACCAAAGAGTCCACAGGGACAGAGAGACAAATGAGGAGGAGAATAAGCTGAGGGAAGAGATGGTGGGAAAGAGACAAGAGGACGAAAGGAGGGAGAGGTTGGGGGAGTGAGAGAAGAATGAGACAGGGGGGGGGGGTTGATGAGAGGAGGAGAAATGAGAAGAGAAAGATGAGAGCTGGAGGATGATGAGGGAGGGAGAGAAAAAGTTGAACAAATAGATGGGACAAAAACGAGACGAGAATAATGCATGTGAAAGTGTGAGATAAAGAGAGAGCATGAAAAGGGGGGAAAGTCTGGAACAAGACTAATGAATGTACAAGTGCTGTTGAAACCTCAACTCCATCGCACTCCTAGCTTGGGGGTGGGGGGGGGGACACTGAGGTGTCAAGGAGGGGGGGCTTGGGAGCCAGAGCGTCAGAGCGTTGCCGTGACGCTCCTGTGACATGCTGCACTCTCGCACTTCCCCTCCAGTCTCGCAGCATGATGGCCTCCTGCTCCAACGCCACCACTGCCTCTGGGACAAATCGGCGATCCATCGAGTGTCACGGTTACAATGGTCTCCCTCGCTGTGCGCCCCTTAACACCGTCCCCCTCTGCCAGCTTCTCCCCCACCCATCCAAAACCAACCACTCTTCTGACAGCATCATTCGGGGAGGTCTTGGGAAGATTGGGGATATGGAGGAGAGTCCTGGGCACCACTATGGAGGCTTAGCTGGGATGTACCCCCACATAACCCCAGTCCTATTCAGTCATGGCCTGGGTGAGAGAGGGTGGTGACTCAGAGGATTCAGTGTCGCCCCTGTGCATGCTTGAGCGAATGTCGTTGAGCCTAACACCGACTAATCTGGTCGTCAAATAGCACTGCTGAAATCTGCTTGGCTTTTTACCAACAACCAGGGGATGGCTAAGAGGACCAGTGTGCCAAGCTGCTCTGGGTACGGTATCCCGCAGCTTCCTCGGAGAAAGAGGGTGAAAAGGAGAAATATAAAAGAATGGGAGGAGAAGGTATGAAAATGAGAAGAGAGGGTAGAAAGAAAGAGGGCAAGGTGGCATGGAGAAAAAGCTATTCATCTGTGTCAAAGGAGGAGAGAAGCGGCGTTTCAATTTCTATTGGTAATAAGTACTGATTTGGAGTTGTTAACAACAGTCATAATCAGACTGAAGCAGACAATGTTTGACTCACAACCAATAATTGTTTTCCAGATTATGCAAATACACTATGCAAATAAACTATTGAGTTGTGTACTCTGCAAGTGTAGTTTATTGTGCTCCTCAGTGTGATAACCACTACATGGGCAACCTGAAGGTATGAACTGGCAGTGGAACACTTCCCTCATGTACCAGTAAGCTACATCTGAAACTGGGTTAAGCATTGGACCACCAACCTTTGACACACGGCTCTCAGGTGGTCATCCAAGAGGCACGAGGAAGGGGTGTGGCCTCTGGATCCCCACCAAACGACCAACCATCTGCCTGAATGACAGACTGACTAACTAACTATGACTGCCATCTGTCACGAGTCAGGACCACCCTGCACCAAAACAACAAGCATAGAGACTTCCTCATCCGAGAGAGAGAGGGGCACTGTGGGTGATGCCCAGTGTAAATGTCCTATCTATAACCCACCACGTTGGGAATACAGATGGCACAGGGTCTGCATTGCATTCAGTTCACTTGTGTCTTATTTCTTCCATCAATTCCTCTGCTGCCTTTCCAACAACCACTTTCTTTGTGACCCACATTTCATCAAAGAGTCATTTAAACCACTCAACTGAAAGAGGCAAAAAAAGAGGAGGGGAGAAAAAAGAGGAGGGGAGAGGTGGCAGAGGGGTGCGTGTGGTAAAGCATTCAGCAGATACCAAAACATTTGCTATACCAGTTCACAAGGCCTATCATAAAAGGCTCCTAAAATGAAATCTTAAGCAAACTGGCTTTAGCCAGCTTTTTCAAATATTTGTTTAATGACTCAACCAAAGGATTAAACCAAGCATATCAGTCTCCTCCTTGGCACTGTATGTGTGTGCCATATTGAAACGGAACGGCTGAGACCAATTGGGCGAATTAAGAAAACACTCCTTTCACTCAGTTCTGAGGAGACATTGTAAACCATCTGTTTATTGAAATATTTACTAATAATATTGGTAACACCAATTATTTATAAGCACACGACTGTCCTATAATAAAGCTAACAACACATGATGTATTTATTCAGGACCATTATGAGATAAGATACAGTGGCATAGTGCCTTGGTATTGTACACATTTTGCCATGAAAATGTTGCTGTTTAGAGATCAGGGATTCTTGAAAGGACAATCGCAACTTTTTCCCCACAAATAGTTGTCTTAATATTAACAACATTTTAAATATATATTTTGATAGACCAAAGTATCAACTATCACGCCATGTAAAGGAACAAACTCATTTTGAAAAAACTGTATATAGCCTATCTTTTTACTGTTGTTTTATTTCTTTACTTACCTATTGTTCACCTAACACCTTTTTTGCACTATTGGTTAGAGCCTGTAAGTAAGTATTTCACTGTAAGGTCTACACCGGTTGTATTCGGTGCACGTGACAAATAAACGTTGATTTGATACAGGCGTCCTTCCTATAACTCACTTGCTGGAGAGGAAGGAAACTGCTCAGTGATTTCACCTTGAGGCCAATTGATAGGGTGAAAAGAAGGAAGCCTGTACAGAATAAAAATATTCCAAAACATGCATCCTGTTTGCAACAAGGCACTAAAGTAATACTGCAAAAAATGAGGCAAAGCAATTCACTTTTTGTCCTGAATACAAAGTGTTATGTTTGGGTCAAATCCAATACATTACGGAGTACCACTCCCCATATTTTCAAGCATAGCGGTGGCTGCATATGTTATGGGTATGCTTGTAATTGTTAAGGACTGGGGAGATTTTCAGGATAAAAAAATAACTAAAATGGAATTAAGCACAGGTAAAATCCTAGAAGAAAACCTGGTTCAGTCTAACTCTAACCCACCAGACACTGGGAGACGAATTCACCATTCAGCATGACAATAACCTAAAACACAAGGTGAAATCTACACTGGCGTTGCTTACCAAGAAGACAGTGAATGTTCCTGAGTGGCAGAGTTACAGCTTTGTCTTAAATCTACATTAAAATCTTAAAATCTATGGCAAGACCTGAAAATGGTTGTCTAGCAATGACCAACAACACATTTTACAGAGCTTGAACAATTTTGAAAATAAAATTGGAAAATGTTGCACAATCCTCGTGTAGAAAGCTTAGAGAAAGACTCCGCTGTAATTGCTGCCAAAGGTGCTTTTAAAATTTGGCTAAATGTAAATTAAGATTAAATAATGCAACAAAACTATAAAATTAAGTTTCGCTGCAAAACAAGGAGTCCCGGGTGTGTGCTACGCAAGTGATGAGATAATAATAAGACATTAAAAAAGGGGGCATGTTACCACTTATATTCTGGACAACAACATGATTGTACTGTAGGCTACTCCAAAGACGCACAACGCTTGTGCATCATGATTGTCGAGAGTATTTAATATAGGCTGAAAAACAATGATTACGTTTAGGTTTAAAATATAAATCAGTAAAAAGGATCCATGATGCACACAATGAATGTTGTAAAAGGTAAAAACAAGCGAAGTTGATTTGAACCTGAACTTCACGCGCACTGCATTCTTGTGGAGAGAAAAACACATAGCCAACAATCATCAAGTAAAAAAACAACAAAAAGCTTTTAAATGTACTAATAATGAGAAAACACAATATTAAATATCAAGTTCTTACCTAATTGACAGACGAGCAAGAGCTGAGTGAGCAATAGGAAACATCTTGAAGCAGCCGTTTCCATATTTCAACCTCACCAGCCTCGGTGGAGACAATAAAAAGGTAATGTCTGGTTCTGGGAAAGATACTCCCGGCAAGCGTGACGGTTTCAGTATTGTTTCATGGTGGGAGTTGTGTGGTCCCAGTTTCTCTTCTATTCGGTATCTCCGGGGCGACTGTTCTACACGGAGATGTGTTTGAGAGCGTGCGCCTCCCACAGACCATAACAACGCACGAGCTCTATCTTGTTCAAGGGAGTTGAAGATCGTTTTTTTAAGCCTCCATTCATTTATTTATTGATTCAATTAATTAATTATGAATTGTGATGATTCCATAGAGCTCAGTTGCAACAGTTGTTTTGGTTACTTTTTATATGTATGCAAAATATTTTCAACCACAAACTATCGGCTAAGGATAGGATGGTTGACCAAACTCCACCTCTACACATGAAATGGCAACGTTTATTGAAAACTTTTGGTTCACACATTTAATCTCACATGGATAGATTTTTTTCAGAGGACCTCTCTAGACATCTGTGTTGCTTTCAGCACTCAGCGGTCCCATTCTGTGAGCTTGTGTGGTCTACCACTTTGCGACTGAGCCATTGTTGCTCCTAGAAATTTACACTTCACAATAACAGCTCTTATAGTTGACCAGGGCAGAGCTTTAATGAACTGACTTATTGGAAAGGTGGTATTCTATGATGGTGCCAAGTTGAAAGTCACTGAGCTCTTCAGTAAGGCCATTCTACTGCCAATGTTTGTCTATGGAGATTGCGTTACACCTGTCAGCAAAGGGTATGGCTGAAATAGCCGATTCCACTAATTTGAAAGGTCCACATACTTTTGTACATATAGTGTATTTTCTTGCATGCATGTTTCTTGCATGCATGTTTCTTGCATGCATGTTTCTTGCATGCATGTTTCTTGCATGCATGTTTCTTGCATGCATGTTTCTTGCATGCATGTTTCTTGCATGCATGTTTCTTGCATGCATGTTTCTTGCATGGGTCGTAGGATGGTCCATCTCAAGTGATTCTCAACTCCAATGCTACTTGCTCACAGAGCCGGTTCACACATTTCTGATTTGGAGATGGAAGGAGTTTGTAACTGAACAACAAAACATGTTGGAAAGCACCAGATATGACATAACTGACAGGTACTCTGAGTCTGGGCCCAAGAAACACATATTTGTTTTAATAAATGAATTTTAAAAATAATATATTTTATATATATATATATATATATATATATATATATATATGTGTATATATATACACACATACACATACATATATGTGTAAATATATATATATATATGTGTATGTGTATGTGTATGTAAATACAAGTATTTGATCACCTACCAACCAGTAAGAATTTCAGCTCTCACAGACCTGTTCGTTTTTCTTTAAGAAGACCTCCTGTTCTCCACTTATTACCTGTATTAACTGCACCTGTTTGAACTCGTTACCTGCATAAAATACACCTGTCCACACACTCAATCAAACAGACTCCAACCTCTCCACAATGGCCAAGACCAGAGAGCTATGTAAGGACATCAGGGATAAAATTGTAGACCTGTACAAGGCTGGGATGGGCTACAGGACAATAGGCAAGCAACTTGGTGAGAAGGCAATAACTGTTGGCCCAATTATTAGAAAATGGAAGAAGTTCAAGATGACGGTCAATCACCCTCAGTCTGGGACTGATATGTGACAATAATGCCAAAATAACATGCAAAACAGGCAACATATATGTATATAGTTTGTTGTTGCCTGTTTTGCCTTTATTTTGGCATTATGTGTCAAATATCAGTTTTCTAAGAATGTAAAAAACAATATATACATATATATTGAGGTAATAAAGCCGCATACAAACATGGCCTCTTTTTTGTTTTCTTGAGTAAGGTAGCTCCTAAATGCAGATGTTTCAGCAAAGCTCAGTGCTTTCTTTGGTGGAGGGGTAGCCAGGAGAAAATACAGAGCGTAGAGGTTGGTAATCTTCACTAGTTGCGCCATGATTGGCTCAGTGTTCTGTCACTCATGGGGACACTATGTCATCGCAACATCTACAGGGAGAGAAAAAAGTTCAAGACCCTTTGGGTGCTGCCTTTGATTGGACTGATCATGTCAACATGATGCTTTCAAATTCTTAGCTAGCAAGCTAGACAAGCAGTCATCATCATGAATCATCGACAATTTTTATTTTACCTTTATTTAACTTAGCAAGATCAGTTAAGAACAAATTCTTATTTTCAATGACGGCCTAGGAACAGTGGGTTAACTGCCTTTTCAGGGGCAGAACGACAGATTTGTACCTTGTCAGCTCGGGGGTTTGAACTTGCAGCCTTCTGGATACTAGTCCAACGCTCTAACCACTAGGCTACCCTGCCGCCCCGACAATCTACTGGCAAATCCTTTTTAATCGTCATACAATATGAAGAGAAAATATAGATAAAATGTATCGGTGCTTATCTTCCATTAGACATAAACATTACACAACAAGTTGGAAATTGCAAATCAACAATGAGTGGTTTGGAAGAAATCAGTGAGTAATTGCAAGCGTTGCACAGAAATCACTATTTTTCTTCCGCTACCTGCTATTCAGTGGAGAGGGTGTGTGGTCCAAGTCTGGGTTTAAGGGTCTCTTTTCCAAGCGTAAAAGGATAAACATTCACATGCAACACCGCGGGCCAGAAAAGGTTGAATACATTTGCCATGCCGTCAATCCAGCATGACTTCTGGCATTTTCTGGAAATTCGAGACTGGGAAAACTAGCTGCAACTGGGAAAATATATTTTGAATGGTCATCCAACTCGGAATTCCAAGTCAGGAACTCAGGCCTCTTTCTAGGGCTCCAACGTGAAGATCACTAACGTCATGATTCAACCTTGTTTTTCTCCAGAGTTCCCAGGTTTATGACAAAATTTGCCCACACGAAGGACTGCTGCACCACTTTCATGTTCAAGTGAGCACAGCACAACAATGGTGAGGCCAAAAATGTATTGTGCGCTGCTGCATAAATTATATTATATGCCAGGGAGATTTGTAAACTGTAGCTAAGAAAGTAACAAAATGTGTACAGTCGTGGCCAAAAGTTTTGAGAATGACACAAATATTAATTTTCACAGTCTGCTGCCTCAGTTTGTATGATGGCAATTTGCATATACTCCAGAATGTTATGAAGAGTGATCAGATGAATTGCAATTAATTGCAAAGTCCCTCTTTGCCATGCAAATTAACTGAACCCCCCCCCCAAAAAAAATCCACTACATTTCAGCCCTGCCACAAAAGGACCAGCTGACATCATGTCAGTGATTCTCTCGTTAACACAGGTGTGAGTGTTGACGAGGACAAGGCTGGAGATCACTCTGTCATGCTGATTGAGTTCGAATAACAGACTGGAAGCTTCAAAATCAGGGTGGTGCTTGGAATCATTGTTCTTCCATGGTCAACCATGGTGACCTGCAAGGAAACACGTGCCGTCATCATTGCTTTAAACAAAAAGGGCTTCACAGGGAAGGATATTGCTGCCAGTAAGATTGCATCTAAATCAACCATTTATCAGATCATCAAGAACTTCAAGGAGAGAGGTTCAATTGTTGTGAAGAAGATTTCAGGGCGCCCAAGAAAATCCAGCAAGCACCAGGACCGTCTCCTAAAGTTGATACAGCTGCGGGATCGGGGCACCAACAGTACAGAGCTTGCTCAGGAATGGCAGCAGGCAGGTGTGAGTGCGTCTGCACGCACAGTGAGGCGAAGACCTTTGGAGGATGGCCTGGTGTCAAGAAGGGCAGCAAAGAAGTCACTTCTCTCCAGGAAAAACATCAGGGACAGACTGATATTCTGCTAAAGGTACAGGGATTGGACTGCTGACTGGGGTAAAGTCATTTTTTCTGATGAATCCCCTTTCCGATTGTTTGGGGCATACGGAAATAAGCTTGTCCGGATAAGACAAGGTGAGTGCTACCATCAGTCCTGTGTCATGCCAACAGTAAAGCATTCTGAGACCATTCATGTGTGGGGCTGCTTCTCAGCCAAGGGAGTGGGCTCACTCACAATTTTGCCTAAGAACACAGTCATGAATAAAGAATGGTATCAACACATCCTCGGAGAGCAACTTCTCCCAACCATCCAGGAACAGTTTGGTGATGAACAATGCATTTTCCAGCATGATGGAGCACCTTACCGTAAGGCAAAAGTGATAACTAAGTGGCTCGGGGAACAAAACATCAATATTTTGGGTCCAAGGCCAGGAAACTCCCCAGACCTTAATCCCATTGAGAACTTGTGGGCAATCCTCAAAAACCCACAAATTCTGACAAACTCCAAGCATTGATTATGCAAGAATGGGCTGCCTTCAGTCAGGATGTGGCCCAGAAGTTAATTGACAGCATACTAGGGCGGATTGCAGAGGTTTTGAAAAAGAAGGGGCAACACTGCAAATATTGACTCTTTTCATCAGCTTCATGTATTTGTCAATAAAAGCCTTTGACATGTATGAAATGCTTGTAATTATACTTCAGTATTCCATAGTAACATCTGACAAAAATATCTAAAGACACTGAAGCAGCAAACTTTGTGAAAATAAATATTTGTGTCATTCTCCAAACTTTTGGCCACGACTGTATGTTGTGTAGTAAGCTGTTAGTAGACCATGTACCTCACCCTAATAGCTTGGTCCCTTTCCCCCTCATAACTTAGCCTACTGTTCTGATTTAGTGGTGCACATGTAGCCTTTAGCCTGTTTTTAGAGAAATGTCATCATCAAATATTGTAAGAGCTTTAGCTGTCTGCTTATATGCCCCCTTTATTCATCGTACAGTTCTGACTTGGTGGACAGTAAGAATACTGTAAGAACGGCGCATGTTCTGAATTCTGTCGCTGTACATTTCAAAAGTGCTGAACAAATAGTTATATTGACTACGTCCATCTTGGCTCGCTGATTTACGTCTTCATTTCAATTAGGGATTTTTTTTTAATTACATTTTTTATTTAACCATTATTTAACCTTTATTGCCTCTTATCCGCTCATCATTCCCTTATGTCATAGTTTGTACATCTCAATTGTCAGTAGAAACCACATCTGTTTAAGCAAGTCACCCATATCAGCTATGTTTAAAAAAAAGGCAATAAATGAGGTTGAATGAACTGTTTTGCTGCCAGACAAGGCTCCACTGATAACCAGGTGTAGCAGTGGTAAGGATTCACTCCATGTTGCTGAAAAGAAAGCTCTGTAGTTGGGACAGCTTTATGTAAGACCTAACAGTTTGTCGGCACCGTTTGTCGCTGTTATAGTGTAACTAATGTATTGTTTAGTGTTGTTTTGTGTACTAGCTTGGCTGGCATGCATCAAAAACATTTACATGCTAAAATTGCCACTGCATCCAACACTGGACAAAAGTTACTTTCTCGGTGCCAATGTATTACCACGTGAGAAGCTTGTGTTATGTGCAAACATTTTCAACAGTCGTCATTGACTTTATAAAATGTTCTATAACTTCTCCTCCAATGTCATCTTAGAACCTTGTCCAACCAGAAGATAATGCATTCCTTAAAAAAATACTGTAAGATATGAAGGTCAGTCAATATCGAAAATGTAAAGAACTTTGAAAGTTTCTTCAAGTGCAGTCGCTAAAACCATCAAGCGCTATGATGAAACTGGCTCTCATGAGGACCGTCACAGGAAAGAAAGACCCAGAGTTACCTCTGCTGCAGTGGATAAGTTCATTAGAGTTAACTGCACTTCAGATTGCATCCCAAATAAATGCTTCAGTGTTCAAATAACAGACACATCTCAACATCAACTGTTCAGAGGAGACTGCGTGAATCAGACCTTCATGGTCGAATTTCTGCAAAGAAACCACTACTAAAGGACACAAATAATAAGAAGAGACTTGTTTGGGCCAAGAAACATGAGCAATGGACATTACACCTGTGGAAATCTGTCCTTTGGTCTGATGAGTCCAAATTTGAGATTTTTGGTTCTAACCACCTTGTCTTTGTGAGACGCAGAGTAGATGAACAGATGAACTCCGCATGTGTAGTTCCCACCACGAAGCATGGAGGGGGAGGTGGGATGGTGCTTTGCTGGTGACACTGTCAGTGATCTATTTAGAATTCAAGGCACATTTAACTAGCATGGCTACCACAGCATTCTGCAGCGATACACCATCCCATCTGGTTTGCGCTTAGTGGGACAATCATTTGCTTTTCAACATGACAATGACCCAACACACCTCCAGGCTGTATAAGGGATTTTTGACCAATAAGGAGAGTGATGGAGTGCTGCATCAGATGACTTGGCCTCCACAATCACCGGACCTCAACCCAATTGAGATGTTTTGGGATGAGTTGGAACACAGAGCAAAGGAAAGTCAGCCAACAAATGCTCAGCATATGTGGGAATTCCTTCAAGACTCTTGGAAAAGCATTCCTCCTGAATCTGGTTGAGAGAATGCCAAGAGTGTGCAAAGCTGTCATCAAGGCAAAGGGTATCTACTTTGAAGAATCTAAAATCTAAAATACACTTTTTTTGGTTTTTGGTTGCTACATGATTCCATATGTGTTATTTCATTGTTTGATGTCTTCACTATTATTCTACAATGTAGAAAAGTGAAAATAAAGAAAAGCCCTTGAATGAGTAGTTGTGTCCAAACTTTTGACTGGTACTGTATATATTGTTCAGTTTACAGGTCAATACAGCTACCAAACATCCTGTTCAGATGCCTAAGCTCCACCCATGGATAATGTTACATGGGAAAATGCAACAGGCATAGAAACATATCAACAGCAACAATTCCCCAAGGTGTTTGACTGAGAGTTTTTCAGGACATCAGATAAGCCTCCATTATTGGAAAAATATAATTGTCTAATGCTCATGCTGTATCATTGAATTTTCACGCGATGGAGAGCTGGCCGTCCATATAACATTGCTAAAAAACACTGAAAGAAATCGATGATTATTTTACTCCAATGAGTACTTTGAGTTTCTGTTTGTAAAAATGTTGTTCAGTCCAGCTCAAGTAGTAATCCTTAGGATGAGGAAATAAATGTCTACCTTCAAAAGGAGGATGAGAAGAGAGGGGTGGATGAGGGTTGATATTGGGGTGGCCTAGTGGTTAGAGTGTTTGTGGTTAGAGCGTTTGACTAGTAACCGGAAGGTTGCAAGTTCAAACCCCGGGCTGACAAGGTACAAGGTACAAATCTGTCGTTCTGCCCCTGAACAGGCAGTTAACACACTGTTCCTAGGCTGACATTGAAAATAGGAATTTGTTCTTAACTGACTTGGCTAGTTAATAAATAAAGGTAAAATTAAATATTGGGGATGGACCAGTTCCAGAGTCCTTCTGTCCCAGAAACGAAGGGATATGGGACAAGCTCTGGGGCTGCCAGAAAAGCCCTGTCCACAGAAGATGAACTATCTGTGTCCAATCCGCTCGCAGGGAGCTTCAACAGCAGCCAATCAACTGACTTTAGGCCGAAAGGGAATTTGAAGCCCCGGATTTACTACTTTGAGATGACTCTTCAAAAGAGGTCAGACCAGAGGTGGAAAATTGATTATCACTAGTCATTCTTCCATTCTTTTCCCTTAGCACTGAACATAATTATAAGAAATATAGAGGTAGTGACTCATTTCAAATCCCATTTGACAGCAAGAGAACCAAGGACATGGAATAGAAGGTTGTGGCATATCTGCCAAGTAACCGTATTAGTGCCGTTATTTTGTTGTATTCTCATGTTTTGACAAGGCCTACCTTTGTGTGTGTGGCAGATTGGAAGTCATAGTTGTTATTGCTACTCTATAAATACTTTGAAGTGTAGATGAGTTTAAAAAATAGCATAAATCCCTATTCCTTTTTCTCACTACATGACAGTTCTACACGTTTTTCAATTCTCCTCTGGTGTTGCTTTAACGCCACACTCCCCATAGGGATTAAAGTAATGAGGTCACATTACAAATCACAGAAAGGGTTTAAAGATACCATCCTCCCTCATTTATTTGGTTCACTGCCTTGGCACATGGTTTCCATGACACTAGGGGTTTGTTGAATGACACCAGCAATGTTATCGTCAACCAACTGCCAATAATGTGGGCAGGCAAACCGCACTGATAGTCATCGATCCTCAATCTTTCACTGTTGATCATGGTAGGAGATGTCAGTGCAGCAGTCTTGGTCCTACCCCATTACCATTCTTCATCACCATTCAATTCTATGGTTAGTGTTCCAGTGATGTAACCTTGAAGCATTTATTATCAAGTTGTGATTTTAGTTGTTCACTATTTTCCCTCATACATCATGGCCTCAGAAATGACTTTTAAAATATTTTAGCGTGCCTCACAAGTGGCGCTACATCGCAGTGCTTGAGGTGTCTGTCAACATTCAAGATGGCGTAGCAGTCAGACATCTTCGTCTTGTCGTGTCCCATGTATATATATTTTTTCTTTGCAAAAAAATCTTAACCTCAACATACTCTCTTGCAATATGCCTCACCCAATGTGGTATGGATCTCCTATTTTCTTTACTACAGAACCGGAACCCCCAACAAAAGCTAGTCAGCTAACTAGCTACTAGCTAGTAGTCAGCTAGCCACTGCTAGCGTTCATCAGCTAACCTTTAGCCCGGACAACTCTTGCCAGTCTGCTCAGTGCGATTCAAACCAGAGCATATCGGACTTATTTTTCTCCATATCTCCGGATTCCTATCACAAGCTCTGAACTTTTTCACCTGGATCATCACAGCTAGCTAGCTGCTATCTGAGTGGCCACTCCTGGCTCACGTCTCTGTCCCGAAGCAAGCACCAATTAGCCTTGAGCTAGCCTATGCTAGGCCCATCTCCAGGCTAGCTGAAGAGGTCCATCAGCCACTCCTTGGGCTACAATACCTATTTTGCCAATTGGCCTGGACCCCTTTTACTGCCGATACGGAGCCCCACTGATCCATCACGACTGGACTACCGACGTAATCTGCCCGAGGGGGGGTTTTCAATAGGCTCCTCTGTCACGACGTCCCCTGAATGCCCATCTGCCAGCCTGCTAGCTGTCTAGAGCATATCGGACTGTTCGCTGAAGAGGCCCATCGGCCAATTTCTTGGGCCACTATACCTATTTTGCCAATTGGCCTGAACCCTTTTACTACACAGAGCCCTGCTGGATCCATCACAACTGGTCCGCCGACATAACTGTACCAGGGGGCTACAACAGACTTCTTCTGTCATGACGTCCCTCTAAGGCCCCTCTGCTAGCTTGCTAGCCCACCTAGCTACTCACTGGACCCCTATGATCACTCACTACACATGCCTCTCCCTAATGTCAATATGCCTTGTCCATTGCTGTTTTGGTTAGTGATTATTGTCTTATTTCACTGTAGAGCCTCTAGCCCTGCTCAATATGCCTTAGCTAACCCTTTAGTTCCACCTCCCACACATACGGTGACCTCACCTCGTTTAAATCATGTTTCTAGAGACAATATCTCTCTCATCGTCACTCAATGCCTAGGTTTACCTGTATTCACATCCTACCATACCTTTGTCTGTATATTATGCCTTGAATCTATTCTACCGTGCCCAGAAACCTGCTCCTTTTACTCTCTGTTCCGAACGTACTAGACGACCAGTTCTTATAGCCTTTAGCCATACACTTATACTACTCCTCCTCTGTTCCTCTGGTGATGTAGAGGTTAATCAAGGCCCTGCAGTGCCTAGCTCCACTCCCATTCACACAGAGCCCTGCGGCAGGGTAGCCTAGTGGTTAGAGTGTTGGACTAGTAACCAAAAGGTTGCAAGTTCAAATCCCTGAGCTGACAATGTACAAATATGTCGTTCTACCCCTGAACAGGCAGTTAACCCACTGTTCCTAGACCGTCATTGAAAATAAGAATTTGTTCTTAACTGACTTGCCTAGTAAAATAAAGGTAAAATAAAAAACATTCCCCAGGTGCTCTCATTTGTTGACTTCTTTAACTGTAAAAGCCTTGGTTTCACGCATGTTAACATTAGAAGCCTCCTCCCTAAGTTTGTTTTATTCACTGCTTTAGCACACTCTGTCAACCCAGAGGTCCTAGCCATGTTTGAATCCTATCTTAGGAAGACCACCAAACATTTTCCGACAAGATAGAACTGCCAAAGGGGGCAGAGTTGCAATCAACTGCAGAGATAGCCTATAGAGTTCTGTCTTACTATCAAGATCTGTGCCCAAACAATTTGAGCTTCTACTTTTAAAAATCCACCTTTATATACCATCCTCTGCCCCCAGCTGTGCCCTGGACACCATATGATTGCCCCCCATCTATCTTCAGAGCTCGTGCTGTTAGGTGACCTAAACTTGGACATGCTTAACACTCCGGCTATCCTACAATCTAAGCTTGATGCCCTCAATCTCACACAAATTATCAATGAACCTACCAGGTACAACCCTAAATCCATAAACGAGGGCACTCTCATAGATATCATCCTCACCAACCTGCCCTCCAAATGCACCTCTGCTGTCTTCAACTAGGATTTCAGCGATCACTGCCTCATTGCCTGTGTTCGTAATGGGTCTGCAGTCAAATGACCACCCCTCATCACTGTCAAACGCTCCCTAAAACACTTCAGCGAGCAGGCCTTTCTAATCGATCTGGCCCGGGTATCCTGGAAGGAAATTGAACACATCCCATCAGTAGAGGATGCCTGGTTATTCTTTAAATGTGCTTTCCTCACCATCTTAAATAAGCATACCCCATTCAAATAAATGTAGAACCAGGAACAGATATTGGTTCACTCCAGACTTGACTGCCCTTGACCAGTAGTAAAACATCCTGTAGCGTACTGCATTAGCATTGAATAGCCCCCGCGATATACAACTTTTCAGGGAATTTAGGAACCAATATAGACAGGTGGTTAGGAAAGCAAAGGCTAGCTTTTTCAAACAGAAATTTGCATCCTGTAGCACAAATTCAAAAAAAGTTCTGGGACATTGTAAAGTCCATGGATAATAAGAGCACCTCCTCCCAGCTGCCCACTGCACTGAGACTAGGGAACACTGTCAACACTGATATATCCACGATAATTGAGCAATTCTCTACGGCTGGCCATGCTTTCCAACTGGCTACCCCTACCCCGGGCAACCGCCCTGCACCCCCCACAGCAACTTGCCCAAGCCTCCCCCATTTCTCCTTCACCAGATAGCTGATGTTCTGAAAGAGCTGCAAAATCTGGACCCCTACAAATCAGCCGGGCTAGACAATCTGGACCCTCTCTTTTTCTAAAATGATCTGCCCAAATTGTTGCAACCCCTATTACTAGCTTGTTCAACCTCTCTTTCGTATCGTCTGAGATCCCCAAAGATTGGAAAGCTGCCACGGTCATCCACCTCTTCAAAGGGGGAGACACTCTAGACCCAAACTGCTACAGACCTATATCTATCCTACCCTGCCTTTCTAAGATCTTCGAAAGCCAAGTTAACAAACTGACCACTGACCATTTCGAATCCCACCATACCTTCTCCGCTATGCAGTCTGGATTCCGAACTGGTCATGGGTGCACCTCAGCCACGCTCAAGGTCCTAAATAATATCATAACCACCATCGATAAGAGACAATACTGTGCAGCTCTTTTCATCAACCTAGCCAAGGCTTTTGACTCTGTCAATCATCACATTCTTATCGGCAGACTCAACAGCCTTGGTTTCTCAAATGACTGCCTCACCTGATTCACCAACTACTTCTCAGGTAAATTTCAGTGTCAAATCGGAGGGCCTGTTGTCCGGACCTCTGGCAGTCTCTATAGGGGTGCCACAGGGTTCAATTCTCGGGCCAACTCTTTTCTCTGTATACATCAATGATGTCACCCTTGCTGCTGGGGATTCTCTGATCCACCTTTATGCAGACGACACCATTCTGTATACTTCTGGCCCTTCCTTGGACACTGTGTTAACTAACCTCCAGACGAGCTTCAATGCCGTACAACTCTCCTTCCGCGACCTCCAACTGCTTTTAAATGCAAGTAAAACTAAATGCATGCTCTTCAACCGATCGCTGCCCACACCTACCCACCCATCCAGCATCACTACTCGGTTCTGGACGGTTCTGACTTAGAATATGTGGACAACTACAAATACCTAGGTGTTTGGTTAGACCGTAAACTCTCCTTCCATACTCACATTAAGCATTTTCCAATCCAAAATTAAATCTAGAATCGGCTTCCTATTTCGCACCAAAGCATCATTCACTCATGCTGCCAAACATACCCTCGTAAAATTGACTATCCTACAGATCCTTCACTTCGGAGATTTCATTTACAAAATATCCTCCAACACTCTACTCAGCAAATTGGATGCAGTCTATCACAGTGCATCCGTTTTGTCACCAATACCCCTTATACTACCCACCACTGTGACCTGTATGCTCTCATTGGCTGGCCCTCATTTCATATTCGTTGCCAAACCCACTGGTTCTAGGTCATCTATAAGTCTTTGGTAGGTAAAGCCCCGCCTTATCTCAGCTCACTGGTCACCATAGCAGCACTGACCCGTAGCAGATGCTCCAGCAGGTATATTTCACTGGTCACCCCCAAAACCAATTCCTCCTTTGGCCGCCTTTCCTTCCAGTTCTCTGCTGCCAATGACTGGAACGAACTGCAAAAATCACTGAAGCTGGAGACTCATATCTCCCTCACTAGCTTTAAGCACCAGCTGTCAGAGCAGCTCGCCGATCACTGCAGCTGTGCATAGCCCATCTGTAAATAGCCCATCCAACTACGTCATCTCCATACTGTTATTTATTTTGCTTCTTTGCTCCCCAGTATCTCTACTTGTACACTCATCTTTTGCACATCTATCACTCCAGTGTTTAATTGCTACATTGTAATTATTTTTCTACTATGGCCTATTTATTGCCTTACCTCCCTTATCTTACCTCATTTGCAAACACTGTATATAGACTTTTTCTATTGTATTATTGACTGTATGTTTGTTTATTCCATGTATAACTTTGTGTTGTTTGTGTCGCACTGCTTTGCTTCATCTTGGCCAGGTCGTAGTTGTAAATGAGAACTTGTTCTCAACTAGCCTACCTGATTAAATAAAGGTGAAATAAAAAATAAAATAAAATAAATACAGACCCTGGTTCGATCCCAGGCTGTGTCACAACTAACCATGACCGGGAGTCCCATAGGGAAGCGCACAATTGCCCCAGCGCTGTCTGGTTTAGGGCAGGGTTCATCGCACTCTAGCAACTCCTTGTGGCGGGCCAGATACCTGCAGGCTGACGTCAGTTGAGCGGTTTCCTCTGACACATGGGTGCCGCTGGCTTCCAGGTTAAGTGGGCGGGTGTTAAGGAAAATGCAGAGGGGCAGGTCATGTTTCAGAGGACGCATGACTTGACCTTCACCTCTCCCGAGCCCATTGGGGAGTTGCAGCGATGAGACAAGATCATAATTAGATATCACAAAATGGAAATACAAAAACAAAAAAAGCTTTTAGCAGTTCAATATGAACAAGCTGAATGTTAACTATGCACATCCCAACATTTTTGCAACTGTTTGTTATGGTAACCTTTCCTATCATATTTCCTTTCCAACTTATGTTGACATATTTTATTTAGTTACACAATTGATAATGTGAATTTGGAATGAATGTTGCTCCTTTCAAGAAACAAACACATTCAGGTTTTTATGAAGATGAACTGTTATTATGGAGTTGTGTGTGATTGCGAGTGCCTTCTTACTCCAGGTTAGGTTCAAGGCCTGGGAGCTGTGGCTACAGCAACGAGGAGCTTTCTGCATACCACCACAGAACAAAATGCTCCTTCAGTCACTCAAATGGAGAGCTTTAAATCAAAATGGGTTCAGGTCCACTCCCCTCCCTCCCACACACACACACACACAACTGGGTTCCCTGAATATTATCCCAAGAGAAAAGAGGAGGAGGGTACTAAGAGTGCTCTCAACTGAACCTCTCAACCCTGTACAGGGAGAGATGAGGTGTGACACACACACACACACGTATACAATGTGCAAACATACTTTTTTTAGGGCAGACAAGGTCAAGCCACAGATCATCTTAATAAAGAGGAATCTGCTGAGGCTCTTCAAATGAGCTGGCATTCAAGTTCTTTCTTGCTGTAATGCACATACACACACACATATACATACACATGTATATATACAGTGCCTTGCGAAAGTATTCGCCCCCCTTGAACTTTGCGACCTTTTGCCACATTTCAGGCTTCAAACATAAAGATATAAAACTGTATTTTTTTGTGAAGAATCAACAACAAGTGGGACACAATCATGAAGTGGAATGGAAGCCACTCCTCAGTAAAAGGCACATGACAGCACGCTTGGAGTTTGCCAAAAGGCACCTAAAGGACTCTCAGATCATGAGAAACAAGATTCTCTGGTCTGATGAAACCAAGATTGAACACTTTGGCCTGAATACCAAGCGTCACATCTCGATGAAATCCGGCACCGTCCCTACGGTGCAGCATGGTGGTGGCACCATCATGCTGTGGGGATGTTTTTCAGCAGCAGGGACTGAGAGACTAGTCAGGGAGGGAGAGAGGAACAGAGCAAAGTATAGAGTAATCCTGGATGAAAACCTGCGCTGTAATGGCTCTCGTTGGTAGAAGGAGACCAAGGTGCCGCGTGGTAAGCGTACAGTGCCTTGCGAAAGTGTCCGGCCCCCTTGAACTTTGCAACCTTTTGCCACATTTCAGACTTCAAACATAAAGATATAAAACTGTATTTTTTGTGAAGAATCAACAACAAGTGGGACACAATCATGAAGTGGAACGACATTTATTGGATATTTCAAACTTTTTTAACAAATCAAAAACGGAAAAATTGGGCGTGCTAAATTATTCAGCCCCCTTAAGTTAATACTTTGTAGCGCCACCTTTTGCTGCGATTACAGCTGTAAGTCGCTTGGGGTATTGGGGTATGTCTCTATCAGTTTTGCACATCGAAAGACTGACATTTTTTCCCATTCCTCCTTGCAAAACAGCTCGAGCTCAGTGAGGTTGGATGGAGAGCATTAGTGAACAGCAGTTTTCAGTTCTTTCCACAGATTCTTGATTGGATTCAGGTCTGGACTTTGACTTGGCCATTCTAACACCTGGATATGTTTATTTTTGAACCATTCCATTGTAGATTTTGCTTTATGTTTTGGATCATTGTCTTGTTGGAAGACAAATCTCCGTCCCAGTCTCAGGTCTTTTGCAGACTCCATCAGGTTTTCTTCCAGAATGGTCCTGTATTTGGCTCCATCCATCTTCCCATCAATTTTAACCATCTTCCCTGTCCCTGCTGCAGAAAAGCAGGCCCAAACCATGATGCTGCCACCACCATGTTTGACAGTGGGGATGGTTTTGTTCAGGGTGATGGGCTGTGTTGCTTTTACGCCAAACATAACGTTTTGCATTGTTGCTGTTACGGATACAGTTATCCTGTGTGTGTGTGTATCCTGTGTGTGTGTTTCTTTTCTCTCCTTCTCCACTCACAGGTGAAAATCATCACTCCCCAATCAGTCAACAATCAATCATCAATCAGAAGACACACCTCCTCCTATTTCCTGACCTATCACAGTTCCTTCCCCATGGTTTAAAAACCCCATCATTTGTTTGTTCTAAAGCTCAGCTCAGCTCAGCTCAATCTCTAGCTCAGCTCAATCTCTAGCTCAGCTCAATCTCTAGCTCAGCTCAATCTCTAGCTCAGCTCAATCTCTCTGTAAATGCCATGTCTGTAGGTCTCTGTGTTTCACTCTCGCTTTATGTCTTAACCTCTCTTTTGTTTAAGCACCTCATAGCACTTTGTCATCACCTGTGAGTATTGTTTTTGTTTATGGTGTTTGTGTTTGATTGCTGGTGGGAAAAGGGGGAAACCAAGACAAGTCGCCCATGGGCATACACTACCCGTAGGTGAACTTTGTTAAATACACTAGTTAGAACTGGGCGGACCACCCACTGTATTTTTTTGTTAGTTAGTTAGCTGTTGTTAAAGTAGGCTAGTCTAGCTTAGGGGTGTGTTTTTGTATATTTATTGTTTCTTTCCTTGGGTCCAGCTCAGCCCCTTTTCCTGTTCCCCCCATTACCGTGTGTTTATAAATGAACCTAGAGTTTGACGGTAGATTTCTGTTGTCGTGGTTATTTCGTGCACACTTTTACTTTGTCACAATAATAATTTGCATGAGTTATGTTACGGGTCTCATTACCATCCCCCCTAGACTGTCGGGCCAAAAGGGATTCGTAACATAAGTGGAGCCTCATCCGGGATCTGTCATAACTGACACCCATGCTGCTCATGTAGATTGTTGTAGTGGTATAGTTCAGTGTTGAGCGTCATAGCTGAAGTAGCATTAGTGTGTTCTATTTTCTTTGGCACTTGTGAAGTAGTGTAAAATGACTACTTTTGATTTGAAATCCTTTTTGGATAACCCTTCGTGGGAGGTTTTTGACAAATGTCGTAGAGTTGATTTCATGACCTTGGCTGACCATTATTCAGTATCGATTCCGCAGAGTTTAGATAAGGCGGAGGTTAAACGGCTAGTATTAAATGTATTGTTGGAAGAGCAGGTGCTTGTGTTACCGCTGTCTGAGCCTACTACCCCTGTAGGGGATGTTGCTGCTCCTGTGAGCCCATTGGTGTCTGATAATGAGGGAGAGGCAGCCACATTGTCCCGTTTTGATCCACTCTCCCCACTGTCAAATGGTGATGCCAGGAGGGATGTCCGTTTAGCACAGTTCCAACTGGAGGTGGAAGAGAGAGCCCAAATTAGGCAAGAGACTCTCCAGTTGGAGATGTGTAAAATAGAAGCAGAAAAAGAACGAGAACAACGGCATTTGGAGATCTGTAAAATTGAGGCAGACAGAGAACAAAGGCAGTTGGAGTTCAAAATGCGCCAGATGGAACTGGAGGCAGAGACAGCGAGGCTAGCCTCTGGTCCTACTGTGCCTGTTTGTGAGCCGTCCTCACCTGCTGTGTCCTCAAACACGTTTGACATTAGTAGGCAGATTGCCTTAGTACCTTTGTTCAGAGAGTCAGAGGTTGACTCCTATTTTTGTGTATTTGAGCGTATAGCCGTAGCATTAAAATGGCCTGAAGAGGTATGGTGCCTATTACTTCAGTGTAAATTAACTGGTAAAGCCCAAGAGGTTTTGTCAGCGTTACCTCTGGAGGACAGTTTGAATTACGAAGTGGTCAAAGCTACTGTTCTTCGTGCCTATGAGCTTGTGCCTGAGGCATACCGACAGAGATTTAGGTCTCATAGAAAGTCTTCTAGTAAGACTTAGGAATTTGCTAGAGACAAGGGAAATCTGTTTGATAAATGGCATGCTGCTAGTAAGGTAACTGATTTCAACTCTCTCCGGGAGTTAATCTTGTTGGAAGAGTTTAAAAATTGCTTACCCGAACGCATTGTAGTTTACCTAAACGAACAGAAAGTATCCTGTCTGGCAGAAGCGTCTGTGTTGGCAGACGAGTTTGTGTTGACGCACAAGAGTGTGTTTTCGGCTCAAACCGAGAGTAGAGCCACTGAGTTTCCTACCTTTAGCCCTAGTCGGCCAGCAGTAGTATGTCAAGCACGCCAGAAGAATGAGCGTCCATGTTTCTATTGTCATAAAGTAGGACATATGATTAATGATTGCTTCCTGCTTAAACGCAAACAAGGGATGCCTCTTCGTGCCAAGCCACCAACAGGTGTTGCTCTAATTCGTACGGTTAAGAGGTCGGCAACAAAACAGGTGCCTCAGGGTAACTGTAGTTTGAAAGTCTCAGTCCCCGACCGCCGTTATGAACCATTCATTTTCGAGGGGTTTGTGTCCCTAACGAATGACGAAGCGTCTCAACGACCGGTTAAAATCCTTAGAGATACTGGTGCGGCGCAGTCGTTTATATTGTCTGATGTGTTGTCCTTATCTGACGATACATACTGTGGTTCCAGTGTGTTAGTGCAGGGTATTGAAATGGGTTTTGTCCCAGTGCCATTGCACTTTGTGAAAGTACACTCTGAGTTAATCAGTGGAATATTCAGAGTGGGGGTACGTCCTATGTTGCCAGTGAAAGGTGTGACCTTTATAATGGGTAACGATATTGCCGGAGGAAAGGTAATACCCGTATTGGAAGTATTGGATAAAAGTGACCACTCTCTCTCGAATGAGCTGGCACAGAGTTATCCACATTTGTTCCCCGCTTGTGCTGTCACTCGTGCTCAGGCACTACAAGAGGGTGACGTGATAGATTTGTCGAACACTGTTCTGTTCAAAGAGGTTGATCAAGAGGATGGATTGTGTGATACCTCTGAGAAGCTGATCACCTCTGACAAACAGCCCAGGAAAGAATCAAAGAACGTTGAACTTATTGCTGATGCAATACAGTTACCAGTCACTCGTGAGCAGCTGATTGCTAACCAAAAGGTTGACAACAAGCTTGCTAAATGTTTTTCTAGTGTTGTCTCATTGGAAGATGTGAAGAAGAAGAACGTGGCTTACTTAATTGATGGTAATCTCCTCATGCGTAAATGGAAATCCCATGTTGACGCGGATGGAGATTGGAATGCTGTTTACCAAATAGTGATTTCTACAGCCTTTCGACAAAATGTGTTATCCCTTGCTCATGATCACCAGTGGTCTGGTCATTTAGGAATCACAAAAACTTATGATCGGATCCTTCGACATTTCTTTTGGCCGGGTTTAAAACAAGATGTGGCTCAGTTCTGTCGGACATGCCACACATGTCAGATAACAGGAAAACCAAATCAGGTTATTCCTCCCGCTCCTCTTTGTCCCATACCTGTCATAGGTGAACCATTCGAGCATGTGGTGGTTGATTGTGTCGGACCGTTACCGAAGACAAAATCGGGTAACCAGTTTTTGTTGAGATAATGTGTTGGCAGATGCTTTGTCTCGTGTGTGTGAAAATGATTGTTGTATATTTTGCAAGGTGGTTGCTTTGTTGTTGTAAGTATTCATTGGAATACTGTAGTCGCAACCCCTAGGGTTGCTCTTTTAAGGGTGGGAGTGTTACGGATACAGTTATCCTGTGTGTGTGTTTCTTTTCTCTCCTTCTCCACTCACAGGTGAAAATCATCACTCCCCAATCAGTCAACAATCAATCATCAATCAGAAGACACACCTCCTCCTATTTCCTGACCTATCACAGTTCCTTCCCCATGGTTTAAAAACCCCATCATTTGTTTGTTCTAAAGCTCAGCTCAGCTCAGCTCAATCTCTAGCTCAGCTCAATCTCTCTGTAAATGCCATGTCTGTAGGTCTCTGTGTTTCACTCTCGCTTTATGTCTTAACCTCTCTTTTGTTTAAGCACCTCATAGCACTTTGTCATCACCTGTGAGTATTGTTTTTGTTTATGGTGTTTGTGTTTGATTGCTGGTGGGAAAAGGGGGAAACCAAGACAAGTCGCCCATGGGCATACACTACCCGTAGGTGAACTTTGTTAAATACACTAGTTAGAACTGGGCGGACCACCCACTGTATTTTTTTGTTATTTAGTTAGCTGTTGTTAAAGTAGGCTAGTCTAGCTTAGGGGTGTGTTTTTGTATATTTATTGTTTCTTTCCTTGGGTCCAGCTCAGCCCCTTTTCCTGCTCCCCCCCATTACCGTGTGTTTATAAATAAACCTAGAGTTTGACGGTAGATTTCTGTTGTCGTGGTTATTTCGTGCACACTTTTACTTTGTCACAATAATAATTTGCATGAGTTATGTTACGGGTCTCATTACCATCCCCCCCCCTAGACTGTCGGGCCAAAAGGGATTCGTAACAGTTGCCAAAAAGTTCAATTTTGGTTTCATCTTATCAGAGCACCTTCTTCCACATGTTTGTGTCTCCCAGGTGGCTTGTGGCAAACTTTAAACGACACTTTTTATGGATATCTTTAAGAAATGGCTTTCTTCTTGCCACTCTTCCATAAAGGCCAGATTTGTGCAATATACGACTGATTGTTGTCCTATGGACAGAGTCTCCCACCTCAGCTGTAAATCTCTGCAGTTCATCCAGAGTGATCATGGGCCTCTTGGCTGCATCTCTGATCAGTCTTCTCCTTGTAAGAGCTGAAAGTTTAGAGGGACGGCCAGGTCTTGGTAGATTTGCAGTGGTCTGATACTCCTTCCATTTCAATATTATCGCTTGCACAGTGCTCCTTGGGATGTTTAAAGCTTGGGAAATCTTTTTGTATCCAAATCCGGCTTTAAACCTCTTCACAACAGTATCTCGGACCTGCCTGGTGTGTTCCTTGTTCTTCATGATGCTCTCTCGCGCTTTTAACATACCTCTGAGACTATCACAGTGCAGGTGCATTTATACGGAGACTTGATTACACACAGGTGGATTGTATTTATCATCATTAGTCATTTAGGTCAACATTGGATCATTCAGAGATCCTCACTGAACTTCTGGAGAGAGTTTGCTGCACTGAAAGTAAAGGGGCTGAATAATTTTGCACACCCAATTTTTCAGTTTTTGATTTGTTAAAAAAGTTTGAAATATCCAATAAAGGTCGTTCCACTTCATGACTGGGTCCCACTTGTTGTTGATTCTTCACAAAAAATACAGTTTTATATCTTTATGTTTGAAGCCTGAAATGTGGCAAAAGGTCGCAAAGTTCAAGGGGGCCGAATACTTTTGCAAGGCACTGTACATCATATTTTATTGATGACACCAAAAAAAAAACAGACAAACGAAAGCGAACAGTTCTGTCAGGCACAGACACTAAACAGAAAACAATATCCCACAAAACAACAAAAGGAAAATGACAACTTATATATGATCCCCAATCAGAGACAACGATAGACAGCTGCCTCTGATTGGGAACCACACTCAGCCAAAAACAAAGAAATAGAAAACAGACTTTCCCACCTGAGTCACAGCCTGACCTCACCAACCACAGAGAATAATAAGGATCTCTAAGGTCAGGGCGTGAGAGCTCCAGAGTGAAGGTTCACCTTCCATCAGAACAATGACCCTAAGCACATAGCCAAGACAACGCACGAGTGGCTTCGGGACAAGTCTCTGAATGTCCTTGAATGGCCCAGCCAGAGACGGGACTTGAACCCAATCTAACATCTCTGGAGAGACCTGAACATAGCTGTGCAGCAACACTCCCCATCGAACCTGACAGAGCTTGAGAGGATCTTGTCAGGACCCGGTTACGAACCCGGGTCTCCGGAGTGAGAAAAAGTCACTTAACCAACTGAGCCACGAATAGTCGGCAGAACCCAGAAGATGAGGCAGACACAGCAGTACTTGAGATGGTGTATTTAATGAAGTAAAAAGTGAAGTTCTTCAGGAAAACATGTAACTCCACAACCTCAAAAGGAATTCCACAAGAACAAAGGTAATCCTCCAAGACAAAAAAAGGTAAATCCACAAGGTGGAAGGTATAGCACAAAAAGCCTCAAAAGATACTCAAAAACAAACAAGAACAAAAAACAGAATTCCACAAGAGAGTCCACCGGGATCAACAAGAGTTCACAGAGTACTAGGGCTGGGTGCTAACATAAAAACACAGAGCAAAGAACTAAGGAAAACAACTGGTTTAAATACAATCAGGGGAAACGAGGCACAGGTGCAAATAATAATGGGGATCAAGGGAAAACAAAAGGTCAAAAGGCACAATGGGGGCATCTAGTGACCAAAAACCGGAACAACCCTGGCCAAATCCTGACAGATCTGAAGAGAAAAATGTGAGAAACTCCAAGCTTGTAGCGTCATAACCAAGAAGACTCGAGGCTGTAATCGCTGCCAAAGGTGCTTTAACAAAGTACCAGATAAAGGGTCTGAATACTTTTGTAAATGTGATATTTCCAGGGGTTTTTGGTACTTTTACCCCTTTTTCTCCCAAATTGGAACTTACAGTCTTGTCCCATCACTGTAACTCCCCTACGGACTCAGGAGTGGCGAAGGTTGAGAGCCATGTGTCTTCCGAAATACAACCCTGCCAAGCCGCACTATTTCTTGACACACTGCTCGCTTAACCCGGAAGCCAGCCGCACCAATGTGTCGGAGGAAACACCGTCCAGCTTGCACGCGCCCGCCACAAGGAGTCCCTAGAGCGCGATGGGACAAGGAAATCCCGATCGGCCAAACCCTCCCCTAACCCCGATGATGCTGGGCCAATTGTGCGCCGCCTCATGGGTCTCCCGGTCACGGCCGGCTGTGACACAGCCTGGGATCAAACCCTGGTCTGTAGTGACTCCTCAAGCACTTAGACCGCTGCACCACATGGGAGGCCTCAGTTTTTTATATTTAATACATTTGCAAAAATATCTAAAAACCTGTTTTTGGTTTCTCATTATGTGGCATTGTGGGTAGATTGATGAGGAGGAAAAAACATATTTGGGGGCGTGGTTAAATGTATGTGTATTTGTGACAACTATCAGTGGAAGTGTTGGAGCAGTTTAAGTGTTTGATAATTATGCCAGTACAAGCAATGCATTTGACACCGTTCTGCAAAATTAGCAAGAGATTGTTATAGTAATGAACTGCACTGTAAAGTGCTTATTGTGCATTTTCCAGTAATATAATGGTAACTTGTTGCTGTAAATTTGTAATTTCTTAACTGGAAAATACTTGTCAGGAAGTTATTATAAAAGTCACAATAACATACTGCCAATATGTTGCCAGTAACCTACTGTGCCTTCACTGATATTTGTGTTGACATGTACATCACTTGCTGATTGGCAGCATACTGTAGCAGCCTATCAGAATATTGCAGGAGAGGCTTATTTGAGGCATTGCTTTCAGCTAGTTCTTCTGGTCTCCCATGAAAGGTAACATCATCTTTGTTAATGTGTTCTGTTGTATTCTGTTCATAAATATTTAGCTTGTATACTGTTACATCTGCAGCTGTGTTATAGGCTGACATAAGTGCATGTGATACCAAACAGCCATATGATATTTCATTCGTAGCTAGTCAGTTGTGAAAGAAGAACCCAATTGTCATTCTTGAGGAAAAGTGAAGATACCTTAATGGAATATTAATGAAGTAAAAGTTAAAAAGTCACCCAGTAAATACTACTTGAGTAAAAATCTAAGGTAAATGTAATTGCTAAAATATACTTAAGTATCGGAAGTAAATTTATAAATTATGTAAAATTCCTTATATGAAGAAAATCAGAAGCCACCATTTTCTTTGCTTTTTTATTTATGGGTAGCCAGGGGCACTTTTACAACACTCAGCCATAATTTACCAAAAAATACTTGTGTTTAGTGAGTCCGCCAGATCAGAGGCAGTAGGGATGACCAGGGATGTTCTCCTGATAAGAACATGAATTGGACCATTTTCCTGTACTGCTAAGCATTTAAAAATGTACTTTTGGGTGTCAGGGAAAATGTATGGCGCAAAAAGTAAAAAAAACTATTCAGGAATTAAATAAAAGTTGACAACAATATAAATAGTAAAGTACAGATACCGAAAAAATTTACTTAAATAGTACTTTAAAGTATTTTTGCTTAAATACTTTACAATACTGTAGCTAGTTCCCATATTATTGTAACACTCACTTACCTACCAGGTACCAACTAGTTGATAGTAAGTTACTGAAAATTAAACATGAACTTCCTGTGAACCAGCTGCCATTAAGCTTTTGGAAGAAAGACGGTAACTTATTAACAGTGCAGTTCTTGATTGTCACAAGGACTTACAAATAGTGCAGAACTGACAGTGTCAAAAGAGATGCTCGACCTTCAACATAACGATAAAACCACTTAAATTGGTACAAAACTTCTACTGAAGGTTGGCACAAATACAACATATTTCAGAACATGCCCCCAAATTATCTAATGAGCCCTCGACAGCACATTGCCCCGACCTACATTTCAAAGTGCAGTAATGATTGTACCTAATCCTGCATTTGTGGGAAGTGGGAATTTACCACA
The DNA here is from genome assembly GCF_021184085.1 of Oncorhynchus gorbuscha. Classification (NCBI taxonomy): domain Eukaryota; kingdom Metazoa; phylum Chordata; class Actinopteri; order Salmoniformes; family Salmonidae; genus Oncorhynchus; species Oncorhynchus gorbuscha. Next base: position 16,207,072 of record NC_060178.1, read on the forward strand.
TACGACTGGGAAAAATACACTTGAAGGGCCCTCCAACTGGTACGTAAATATTAGTCGGAAATGCATCTACCATCCCTGAGCACTAACTTCCCCCACACGCTGATATCAGCTACTAAATTACCTTGAGAACAGCATTTGTCAGTTAAGCCGAAAATGCAAACTATTAATATGGTTTTAAAATTCCATAATTTGTTTACAAGCATGATAGCTGTACTTTTAGTTTATGGTTGATGCAAATGAATATATCGAACTGGTATTTATTTACAACTACACTGGTAAATTCCCACCTCCGACATGGTTACGAATGTCAAGAGTCTCTGAACTACTTTTTCGTTGGTATTGTCAGATAATTGCACGATTATAAACGTGATTCCGAGCAACTTTTAGAAAAGTGCAGAAATGTATTCTTGCCAATAAATCTGTGGCCAACCTCTGTTTGGAAATTCAGGTTCCTGGCATCCAAGGGGTTGTGAGTTCAAATCCTAGGTGTGGTTGCATCCCAAGTATGCTGACCAATGTTGAGGTCAATTCAATTTAAGTTCCAGTCAAATCAGAAAGTGAACCAAATTTCAAATGCTCCAGTATTGAAAATGATTGGAATTAGAATTCATTTTTCCCTTCTGAATACAGTTTGTTGTTGTACAGTATATGTCATGTAAAAATACAGTTCAGGTGCAGAAATACATTAAAAGTTGTTTCCACTATTTTCACCGTGACTCAGTAGCCGGTAACGTACAATAAAATTGCAGTTTAAAAAAACACAGTTTGTGCCATAAAGCACAAGTGGACAAGTATTCTATAAGATTAAAGGAAAAATCCACCCAAAACCACTCATTCAAGTTGTAATGTCACATGCACAAGTACAGTGAAATGCATTTCTTGCAAGCTCTAACCCCAACAATGCAGTAATCAATAACAATGTAATACAAAAAATAACAAGGTAAATCAAAAACACACAATATATAAAAATAAGAAAAACACTATAAAGTAAGCAAGCATAATATATACAGGATCAGTTCCAGTACCATATGTACAATGTGAAGGGATACTGGATAGATAGAGGTAGATACAATGCCTTCAGAAAGTATTCATACACCTTGACTAATTCCACATTTTGTTGTGTTACTACCTGAATTCAAATTGGATTAAATAAAGAAAAATTCTCACCCATCTACCCCATAATTTATTTAACCAGGTAAATTGACTGAGAACGCATTCTCATTTACAGCAACAACCTGGGGAATAGTTACAGGTGAGAGTAGGAGGATGGATCAGCCAATTGTAAGCAGGGGATGATTAGGGGGCCATGATATTACAAAGGATAGATGGGGAATTTAGCCAGGACACCGGGGTTAACACCACTACTCTTACAATAAGTGCCATGGGATCTTTAGTGACCACTGAGTGTAAGGACACCCGTTTAACGTCCCATCCAAAAGACAGCACCCTACACAGGGCAATGTCCCCAATTTCTGCCCTTTTTAGACCAGAGGAAAGCATGCCTCCTACTGGCCCTCCAACACCACTTCCAGCAGAACCTGGTCTCCCATCCAAAGACTGACAAGGACCAACCCTGCTTAGCATCAGAAGCAAGCAAGCAGTTGTATGCAGGGTTGTATGCTGCTGGCTAATGACAAAGTGAAAACATATTCTTAGAAATGTTTGAAAATATCTAATTTACATACAGTAAGTATTCATACTTTTGAGTCAATACATGTTAGAATCACCTTTGGCAAGGATAACAGCTGGGTAAGTCTCTGAGCTTTGCACACCAGGATTGTACAATATTTGCCCATTATTCTTTTGGAAATTTTCCAAGCTCTGTCAAATTGGTTGTTGATCATCGCTAGACAACCTTTTTCAAGTCTTGCCATAGATTTTCATGTAGATTTAAGTCAAAACTGTATCTCGGCCACTCAGGAACATTCACTGTCTTCTTGGTAAGGAACTCCAGTGTAGATTTGGCCTTGTGTTTTAGGTTATTGTCCTGCTGAATGGTGAATTCATGTCCCAGTGTCTGGTGGAAAGCAGACTGAACCAGGTTTTCCTCTGAAAAATCACATATGAAAACTTTTTTTGTAACACGTTACGTGAAATAATGTGAAAACACATGTTTTTGGAACACCTCACAGTGATGAGACCTACCACCCCTGCGTAGTCAGCAAACTTAATGATGGTGTTGGAGTCGTGCGTGGCCAAACAGTTGTGGATGAACAGGAGGTACCGGAGGAGACTAAGCACGCACCCCTGAGGGGCCCCCGTGTTGAAGGTTAGCGTGGTGTATGTGTTGTTGCCTGCCCTCACCACCTGGGGCGGCCCGTCAGGAAGTCCTGGATACAGTTGCAAAGGGAGATGTTTAATGCCAGGGTCCTTAATTTAGTGATGAGCTTGGACTATGGTGTTAAACGCTGAGCTATAGTCAATGAGTGGCGCGTGACATCAAGGAGCCAAACAATTTGCAATAAAAGGAATAATAAGTATTTCTTAATGAGATTAAATTCCCAATTCAATAAATGTGGATGTTGGCTCTTCTGAAACATTCACAGTAGATTAAAGAGATGTTTGCTTGGTACTTAAGGCACAACAGAACCACAAAACAGTGCTGCCAACAAGCAGAAATTCCCTGACTCCAAACTGCTTACACAGTCTTCAGAAAGCTGGTTGGCTGATCATTTTGCTTTTATACATACTGTCTCCAATTGAGGAAGCTGTGAACGTTAGCCAGGCTAGTCCAGAAAGAAAGCGCCAGTGCAACATCAAACAGTGTCCCATGGTTTCCTAGCAACACTAAGTGAGCGAGATTCTGGGCTGAGATGAAAATGAACTAAGAAGTTCTGAGTTCAGTTAACTATATTGATTGAGATTCAGAGAGAAGTTTCTTTAAGTGTAAAGTCCATATTGAACTTCTTCTGAAAAACATTTTGTTACTCTTTGGACTCTCTTGATGTGGTTCGGAATCCGTGTGATCAAGTGACACACATTTTTATACTCCATAATGTGTAAAGTAATGCTGTGTTTTTCAGTGCTTGTTGTAACATATGTATCCATTTTGTTGTTTTTTACTCTCCCTCTCTGTAACCTGTTGAATCTAAAGATAACACAACTCACACATCTCTATTTCACCCTCTCTAAAAATGAAACTAAAGAACATATGCATAAATACCACAGTGTAGCTGCATTTTTAATTGTTGTTCATCTTCAAAGATTCCCAGTAGTATTGTCCCATGATTGGGCTGGCTGCTTCCGATGGCATTCCCTCATTCAGAGCGCTCGACCTGAGGAGAAGCACCGGCAGACAACAGCTCCAATACTCTTTCTCAAGTTGTCTGCACTCACAATGGACTTTCTCAGCTTTCAAACAAAAGAGCCCGGAGCATAAAAAACGTCCAATTTCAATGACATTCCTTCCCACAATCCATGGCTAGAATATGGGCTTTTCTCTGTTCTCTATCCCCCCTCAGTAATATATATTTTTAGACATTTCATAAAAATTTTATTAAAACAAACCGAAAGGTGAGATAGTATGAGGAAGTAACTAGAAATGTATGAAAACAACAACAATGATGCAGTAACGCCAGTATCATTCTCATTGGATGGAAGGAAGATTTTACAGTAGCAAACTAGGATGCTGTGATGAATCGTCAAATAAATACCTACCCTGCTTACAAGCAGGGTTTTTGCATACAAGCAAAAATTAAAGCAGGAAGCACCAGTGAATAGATCAATAAAAAAAGTGGTCAGATGAAGCAGATGCTAAGCTACTGGACTGTTTTGCTAGCACAGAGTGGAATATGTTCCAGGATTCCTCCATTGGCATTGGCTTCCTCAATAAGTGCATCGATGACGTTGTCCCCACAGTGACCACAGTGACCGTACGTACATACCCCAACCAGAAACAATGGATTACAGGCAGCATCCGCACTGAGCTAATGCTGCCGCTTTCAAGGAGCGGGACTCTAACCCAGAAGCTTATAAGAAATCCCGCTATGCCCTCCGACGAACCATCAAACAGGCAAAGCATCAATACAGGACCAAGATCGAGTCGTAGTACACCGGCACTGACGCTCGTCGGATTAGGCAGGGCCTGCAAACCATCACAGACTACAAAGGGAAGCACAGCTGAGAGCTGCCCAGTAACACGAGTCTACCGGATGAGCTAAACTACTTCTATGCTCGCTTCGAGGCAAATGACACTGAAACATGCATGAGAGCACCAGCTGATCCGGAAGGCTGTGTGATCACGCACTCCGTAGCCGATGTGAGTAAGACCTTTAGACAGGTCAACATTCACAAGGAAGCAGGGCCAGATGGATTACCAGGACGTGTACTGAGAGCATGCGCTGACCAACTAGCAAGTGTCTTCACTGACATTTTCAACCTCTCCCTGTCCGAGTCTGTAATACCAACATGTTTTAAGCAGACCACCATAGAGCCTGTGCCCAAGAACCCTAAGGTAACCTGCCTAAATGACTACCGACCCATAGCACTCACGTCTGTAGCCATGAAGTGCTTTGAAAGGCTGGTCATGGCTCACATCAACACCATCATCCCAGAAACCCTAGACCCACTCCTTTTTGCATAACACACAACAGATCCACAAATGATGCAGCCTCTATTGCACTCCACACTGCCCTTTTCCACCTGGACAAAAGGAAAACCTATGTGAGAATGCTATTCATTGACTACAGCTCAGCGTTCAACACTATCGTTCCCTCAAAGCTTATCAATAAGCTAAGGACCCTGGGACTAAACACCTCCCTCTGCAACTGGATCCTGGACTTCCTGACGGACTGCCCCCAGGTGGTAAGGGTAGGTAACAACACATCTGCCACACTGATCCTCAACACAGGGGGCCCTCAGGGGTGCATGCTCAGCCCTCCTCCTGTACTCCCTGTTCACTCATGACTGCACGGCCAGGCACGACTCCAACACCATCATTACATTTTCCGACAACAGTGGTAGGCCTGATCACAGACAACAACGAGACAGCCTATAGGTAGAAGGTCAGAGGCCGGGCCATGTGGTGTCAGGACAACAGCCTCTCCCTCAACGTGATCAAGACAAAGGAGATGATTGTGGACTATAGGAAAAAGAGGACCGAGCACACCCCCCTTATCATCGACGGGGCTGTAGTGGAGCAGGTTGAGAGCTTCAAGTTCCTTGGTGTCCACACCACCAACAAACTAACATGGTCCAAGCACACCATGACAGTCATGAAGCGGGAACAACAAAACCTATTCCCCCCTCAGGAGACTGAAAAGATTTGGCATGGGTCCTCAGATCCTCAAAAGATTCTGCAGCTACACCATCGAGAGCATGGTTGCATTACTGCCTGGTATGGCAACTGTTCGGCCTCCAACCGCAAGGCACTACACAGGGAAGTGTGATCGGCCCAGTACATAACTGGGGCCAAGCTTCCTGCCATCCAGGACCTTTATACCAGGCGGTGTCAGAGGAAGGCCCTAAAATTGTCAAAGACTCCAGCCACCCTAGTCATAGACTGTTCTCTCTGCTACCACACGGCAAGCGGTGCTAGTGCACCAAGGCTAGGTCCAAAAGGCTTCTGAACAGCTTCTACCCCCAAGCCATGAGACTCCTGAACATCGTCACTTTATCGTCACTTTAATTAACTCTACCTACATACTACCTCAACTAACCGGTGCCCCCGCACATTGATTCTGTACCGGCACACCCCTGTATATATTGTTATTTTTTTTACTGCTCCTCTTTAATTATTTGTTACTTTTATCTTTTATTCTTATCTGTATTTTTTTTAACTGCACTGTCGGGTAGGGGCTCGTAAGTAAGCATTTCACTGCAAGGTCTACACCTGTTGAATTCGGCGCATGTGACTAATACAATTTGATTTGATTACCCCTTCCACTCCACATAAACACACACACACACACTCACCCCTCCTACCCACCCCACCCTGTGGCTCGCATGGGGTGACATTAGCTCCCCTATCACATCCTCAGTCTAGGCTGGGGGGTGAACTATTGTCACACTGTACAATGGGCCCCACTGGCAAGCCAGCAATTTACCAGCCCAAGGCTGCCCGGCAACAATAGGGGGGTTTGGAATGGGTAAAAAGGGGAGTCACATAGTCCTAGGGCCTAATCCCCTTGCCCCGTACATCTGCACAGGGCTGTTTTGCACCAGGAATTAAAAGGCCCCTTTGAATCAGACCTCTTTTACTTTTATTCTATCTCAGAGAACAATACAGGCTGTAGTAGAATAGGGACCTTTAGTGTAACCAAGACACAAGCGGCAGCCTTTTGCCAAATGGATGGCTCTAGAAGGCTCGTTTTACTCATGTCGTGTTTGAAGTGGACTTATTTTGGGCTTGGTGGTTGTTTTGGAGAGCACGTGAAAAGACTTGAGACAAGACATGAATGCTGGCTCTTGAAATTCACACAATTTACTTTAAAAGCAGCCTTCTCTGTGTGTTTGGGTGTGTCAATGAGCGTGTTGTTGGTGTTGTTTAAATAAATGTGTCTCTCTGCATTTCAGATGATAAAGGCATTATTAACATTCTTTGACAGGGGTCGTTGAAAGCCATCAACAACACTCACTTAAATAAGCACTTTGGCTTTGGGTGTTCTGTGTGTTGGAAAGAGCATGATTCTTGCAACGCCAAAGTTGTTGGTTCAAGACCTGTAAAGATCACGAGGTAGAATTAGTTGGCTCTCCTTGAAGTGTAACTTTTCAAGAACTGATAATTATAATCAACACACAAACAGCAGTGGTTTTTAATAATTAATAACTTATTGGAACCAGACTCTTGCATAATTTATAATTTTGGCAAAGGGAAGTGGAAAATTGATAGTTGAGATGTTTCGGTCAATTTTGACCTAGATATTGTTTTTTAGACAATATTTTGAGAGAGAAAAAACTGCAGCGTATTGGCAAAACACTCCAACATTGAATAGATCCACAGGCCCAAAGGCTCAGCTGCCATAATATTTACAAGGAGATGTGAAAAATATTCAAAATGATTGTACACATTTTTGCAAATCTGTCCCACTTTCCCCCAACTCACTCTCCTTGGGGTCCAAGCGTCGAATGATGAGAAGATGTTTTACAGTACATCAGTTTTAGGGCTGTATCTCTATGTATTCAAGTAGTGCCATCTAGTGGTCACTTTACAAAAATACAATTTGAGGCCAATCAAGGCTAACATACTACATTACTATGGCAATGTTCAAAACTACATTTAGGCCAAAAATAAATATGTATTACATTTTTTACATTTAAGTCATTTAGCAGACGCTCTTATCCAGAGCGACTTACAAATTGGTGCATTCACCTTATGACATCCAGTGGAACAACCACTTTACAATAGTGCATCTAAATATTTTAAGGGGGGGGGGTGAGAAGGATTACTTTATCCTATCCTAGGTATTCCTTAAAGAGGTGGGGTTTCAGGTGTCTCCGGAAGGTGGTGATTGACTCCGCTGTCCTGGCGTCGTGAGGGAGTTTGTTCCACCATTGGGGAGCCAGAGCAACAAACAATTTTGACTGGGCTGAGCGGGAACTGTACTTCCTCAGTGGTAGGGAGGCGAGCAGGCCAGAGGTGGATGAACGCAGTGCCCTTATTTGGGTGTAGGGCCTGATCAGAGCCTGGAGGTACTGAGGTGCCGTTCCCCTCACAGCTCTGTAGGCAAGCACCATGGTCTTGTAGCGGATGCGAGCTTCAACTGGAAGCCAGTGGAGAGAGCGGAGGAGCGGGGTGACGTGATGTATCTAGATATAACACTGGTACATAATCATACATCACTGTGGCATAAAAATTTTAATCAATGAGAACTCAATTAGGCTAAAAATGTAGTTTTACAAAGATGATATCTTGTATAGCGAATGCATCTTCACTTAAAAATAATTGCTATGAGGTCTTCTGACAGTGACACAGAGTATAACTGAATCCATGGAAACAGAACTTCAGTCCCATTTACTGTCAACTGCCTACATTCAAACACACACAACCACCACCGCTGGGCCCACGGCAACCTTTAAAACAGGTTCTGCTGAGTTAATCTGAGTTTGGGGAGTACTCCTGCTGCACCCCATTCAGGCCTCGTCAGCACCCCGCTAGATAGACCCTTTTCTCTGGACAGTCTAGTTGGTGGCGGTAATGCAACATTTATTGGATGCCAACTGCCGTTAAACCTCATGGAAGAAGACACCATTGCATTTGACTTCAGGGTCTTCCTAGAACAGCTCTGCATTCACAACCAGTGTTGGGAATTAGTGAACTACATTTAGTTCAACTAGTAATTCAACTAAATTTTGCAGTAGCTTGGTGGTAGTTGAACTATATTAAAATATTGGTAGTGTTTTCAGTAGTTAATTACTTTCTTGCAATGTAGCGGTGTAGCTAACTACTGGAACTACACACTACTGTTTTACCATGTAGCAGTGTAGCTAACTACTGGAACTACACACTACTGTTTCTCCATGTAGCGGTGTAGCTAACTACTGGAACTACACACTACTGTTTCTCCATTTAGCGGTGTAGCTAACTACTGGAACTACACACTACTGTTTCTCCATGTAGCGGTGTAGATAACTACTGTAACTACACACTACTGTTTTACCATGTAGCGGTGTAGCTAACTACACACTATTTATTTGGCAAAAGTAAAGTAGGTAAGAATTTATTTTTTCAGCATCAGACCTGCATAATACGCACTTCAAACAGTTGTGTTCAATAGGCTACATTACTAATTCTGTTAACATCTGACTCCATAGTGATCTGTTTTTGCAATTTGTACTGTGTTCTATGATATTTCAGATTGACATAATTGTTCACAAAGTAGTTGAGGTAGTGAACTACTTTTTCAAAGTAACTTTAGCTACTTTAAGTTTAGCTACTTTGTGTAGCTTAACTTCTTTCAGCGTGAAGTAATTGGTAGCTTGATAAACAAAATTTTCAGAGTAGCTTCCCACAACACTGTTCACAACAGGTTTTACCATCAAAGCCAGGCTTACAGGAACACTGGCCACAGCCGTGGACAAAATACAACCGTATTAGAAATGTGTTAGTAATGGGTTCACACACAGTTACATTAAGAACCTCCATGAGTGACTGCAAAACAATGACATTTCAAGGCCTTTTGTCTAAAATACTATCTAGGATAGACAATATTCTATGCGAGGTAGCTAATATGCTTATTGCATTAACACTCTGATGTGTAAGTTACATTCATGTTTAAGACCAGTGGTGGAAAAAGTACCCAAGTGTCACACTTGAGTAAAAGTATAGATACCTTAAGAGAAAGTTACTCAAGTAAAAGTGAAAGTCACCCAGTAAAATACTACTTGAATAAAAATATTTGCTTCTAAATATACTTAAGTACCAAAAGTAAAAGTAGAAATAATTTCAAATTCCTTATATCATGCAAAGCAATTTTATTGATTTTAAAATGTATGGATAGCCAGGGGTACACTCCAACACTCAGACATAATTTACAAACAATGAATTTGTGTTTAGTGAGTTTGCCATATCAGAGGCAGTAGAGATAACCACACTTTCTCTTGATACGTGGGTGAATTGGACCATTTACATGTTCTGTCCTGCTAAGCAACTCAACATGTAACGAGTACTTTTGGGTGTCAGGGAAAATGTAGAGTAAAAAGTACAATATTTTCTTTTGAAATGTAGTGAAGTAAAAGTTGTCAAAAAATATAAATAGTAAAGTACAGATACCCCCCAAAACTACGTAAGTAATACTTTACAGCTGTTTAAGATACAAATCGGCAACTGTCCAAACACTTAAAAGGCACACCCTATCCCCTCAGCCCTCATATTAAGTGGACACTTCTGATGAAATATCATGACGTCTGACGAGTATACACTTGCAGGGCAAGGGAGGAAGGAATCATTATTAAATGGACCACACTTGCCTGGAAATTCATCACTAATTCATCCCGAGATGATTGTGTTTTCAGCTACCGGTAGCTCGTGGGTGCTTTAAATCCATTCCAGTCAATTATGATTTCATGTCTACTTATATTGACTATATAATTATTAATATAGGCCTACTGTATGATAGCTAACAAATAAATTAGCCTGCCTAGCTGGAACATCTGAAGAAGGATTTTTTTTTATTTCTACAATTTCCAAAAGCTTAAAAAAAAAAAAAACATTTACTTTTATGAGATGTGTTTTTGCCATCAAGTGCATTAGTAGCACAATTTCTAACCTGTTTACATGAGTTTTTACTTACACTTGTATGTTGACATCTCCAGTGATGTTGTTTTTAAGTTTTGGCTGACTTTTCTTAGCCGATATAAAATCATTGCAAAAAAAATGTATGTAATTTTTTTCAGCTTTATTTAACCAGGTAGGCTAGTTGAGAACAAGTTCTCATTTACAACTGCGACCTGGCCAAAGCAGTGCGACACAAACAACAACAGAGTTACCATGGAACAAACAAACATAGTCAATAATACAATAGAAAAAAAGTCTATATACAGTGTGTGCAAATGAGGTAGGATAAGGGAATGAATGAAATAGGCCATAGTTGCGAAATAATTACAATATAGCAATTAAACACTGGAGTGATAGATGTGCAGAAGATGAGTGGAGTGTGCAAGTAGAGATACTGGGGTGCAAAGGAGCAAAATAAATAACAGTATGGAGATGTTGGTAGTTGGGTGGGCTATGTCCAGGTGCAGTGGTGATCTGCTCTGACAGCTGGTGCTTAAAGTTAGTGAGGGAGATATGGGTCTCAAGCTTCAGTGATTTTTGCAGTTTGTTCCAGTCATTGGCAGCAGAGAACTGGAAGGAAAGGTGACCAAATGAGGAATTGGCTTTGGGGGTGACCAGTGAATTATGGGGAGTTTCAGGCCCTGGAGTGAACATAATTGGAGACTCGCAAACTCGACTAAAAACGAGGGCTGAAAGGCTCACACTGCAACTTATCTTGCTTGGCTAGTCATTTGGACCGGCCCCCAAGATGGTGACGGGGATTCCCCCAAGAGCCTAACACGAGAGTAAGTGGACGAGGGTGTGCCTTTTATTTGTTTGAACAGCAGCCTGTCTAATTTATTTGTCTTATTCTGTGATATAATGGCGGCCGCTAACCAACGTTAAACCTGCATCCCGCCACCTACTGTGCTGGCGTGTGTAGTCAATCACGGTTTACAACATTTCTAAGTCCTGCTACCTAACTCGGTACTATTCTTTTTTAAGGGTGAAATATTTCTATAACGCTTGTTTGGACGACCGGCAGTATTTGCGTTTCCTGGATTGTTAGTGCGCAAGCGCAATCCCGTGAGTCCTTGGATGATCCGCCTGCTGTAGGTTACGCAGCCTGCAAAGGAACACCGACAAAATGCAGAGCTGGAATCAAGTATATCGCACTCTGGCAACGGTAAGGAAAAAAATAATGACATGCCAATTAGTAGTTCAAGTTGTCCGAAATAAATATAACTAAAAGCGACAACTTGTAGAGTTACCTTGGTAGTTTTTCAACGTGATTTATGGAGTCCAGGCCTTGCTAGTTGAACCCCTCCATTACTTCATTAGCTAGCTAGCCTATCCTTAGGAGTACTAGAACTCTAAATTGGCTAGCAGTGTTAGCTCTTTCTAGCCGCCCAAGCGAGCCGTGGTGTGTTGAATGTGCTTACATTGCAGCTGGTTAGGTTTAAATTGCTTTCATAAGCTAATGTCATTACGAAATCTTACATTTCTAATCAAGCTAACGTTACTGTAACGTTAGCTAGCTACCTATGCACCATTCGCCAACAAGCATCCCATCGCGAATGTCGAAGGTGACATCATGCCCGACTGGCTGTCAAACTCGCGGGCTTGTTTGTGGATGTAAAGAACACCATCTGCTTTGACTGCATACAATGGTACATCAGTGACTCAAACTGCGCATTCAACCTGATTTTGTAAAGTTATTTGATTAATTATGTAGCTATTCAAATGAGATTTGAGCACTGTTGTTAGCTAACTAACGCAGTACATTTAGCTAGAGTTGAAGTCGGAAGTTTGCACGCACCTGACATTTTAAGCCTGGATAAAATTCCCTGTCAGTTAGGATCACCACTTTATTTTAAGAATGTGAAATGTCAGAATAATAGTAGAGTGATTTATTTCAGCATGTATTTCTTTCAACACATTCCCAGTGGGTCAGAAGTTTACATACACTCAATTAGTATTTGGTAGCATTGCCTTTCAATTGTTTAACTTGGGTCAAACATTTCGGGTAGCTTTCCACAATAAATTGGGTGAATTTTGGCCCATTCCTATTGACAGAGCTGGTGTAACTGAGTCAGGTTTGTAGGCCTCCTTGCTCACACACGATTCTTCAGTTCTGCCCACAAATGTTCTATAGTATTGAGGTCGGGGCTTTGTGATGGCCACTCCAATACCTTGACTTTGAGAACTTTGGAAGTATGCTTGGGGTCATTGTCCATTTGGAAGACACATTTGTGACCAAGCTTTAACTTCCTGACTGATGTTTGAGATGTTGCTTCAATATATCCACATCATTTTCCTGCCTCATGATTAGAGGTAGACAGATTTATGATTTTTCAACACCGATACCAATTATTGGCGGACCAAAAAAGCCGATACCGATTAATCGGCCGATGAAAGAAAAATATTGAAATATATATATGTGTATGTAATAATAATGCCAATTACAACAATACTGAATTAACACTTATTTTAACTGAATATAATAAATACATCAATAAAATTTATTTAGCCTCAAATAAAAAATGAAACATGTTCAATTTGGTTTAAATAATGCAAAAACAAAGTATTGGAGAAGAAAGTAAAAGTGCAATATGTGCTATGTAAGAAAGCTAACGTTTCAGTTCCTTGCTGGTGGTTCCTTTTAACATGAGTCTTCAATATTCCCAGGTAAAAAGTTTTAGGTTGTAGTTATTATAGGAATTATAGGACTATTTCTCTCTATACCATTTGTATTTCATTAATCTTTGACTATTGGATGTTCTTATAGGCACTTTAGTATTGCCAGTGTAACAGTATAGCTTCTGTCCCTTTCCTCGCTCCTCCCTGGGTTCGAACCAGCAACACAATGACAACAGCCATCATCGAAGCAGTGTTACCCATGCAGAGCAAGGGGAACAACTACTAGAAGGCTCAGAGCGAGTGATGTTTGAAACGCAATTAGCGCGCGCTAACTAGCTAGCCATTTACCTTCGGTTACACCAGCCTCATCTCGGGAGTTGATAGGCTTGAAGTCATAAACAGCGCAATGTTGACGCACAACGAAGAGCTGCTGGCAAAACGCACGCAATTGCTGTTTGAATGAATGTTTACACGCCTGCTTCTACCTACCACCGCTCAGTCAGATACTTAGATACTTGTATGCTCAGTCAGATTATATATGCAACACAGGACACTCTAGACAATATCTGGTAATATTATCAACCATGTGTAGTTAACTAATGATTATGATTGATTGTTTTTTATAAGATAAGTTTAATGCTAGCTAGCAACTCACCTTGGCTTACTGCATTTGCGTAACAGGTAGTCTCCTTGTGGAGTGCAACGAGAGAGAGGCAGGTCGTCATTGCGTTGGACTAGTTAAGGTTGCTAGATTGGATCCCCCGAGCTGACAAGGTGAAAAATCTGTCGTTCTGCCCCTGAACAAGGCAGTTAACCCACCGTTCCTAGGCCGTCATTGAAAATAAGAATGTGTTCATAACCGACTTGCCTCGTTAAATAAAGGTATATAAAAAATAAAGAAAAAATTGGCGCCCGAAAAAAACAATTTTCGATTGTTATGAAAACCTGAAATCGGCCCTAATTAATCGGCCATTCCGATTAATTGGTCGACCTCTACTCATGATGCCATCTATTTTGTGAAGTGCACCAGTCCCTCCTGCAGCAAAGCACCCCCACAACATGATGCTGCCAACCCGTGCTTCATGGTTGGGATGGTGTTCTTCGGCTTGCAAGCCTCCCCCTTTTTTCTACAAACATAACGATGGTCATTATGGCCAAACAGTGATATTTTTTTTCATCAGACCAGAGGACATTTCTCCAAAAAGTACGATCTTTGTGCAGTTGCAAAAAAAGTCAGACTACTGTTATGGGGGTTTTGGAGCAGTGGCTTCTTCCTTGCTGAGCGGCCTTTCAGGTTATGTCGATATAGGACTCGTTTTACTGTGGATATAGATACTTTTGTACCTCTTTCCTCCAGCATCTTCACAAGGTCCTTTGCTGTTCTGGGATTGATTTGCACTTTTCACACCAAAGGACGTTCATCTCTAGGAGAGAGGACCCGTCTCCTTCCTGAGCGGTATGACGGCTGCGTGGTCCCATGGTGTATATACTTGCGTTCTATTGTTTGTACAGATGAACATGGCATTTTCAGACGTTTGGAGGAGCAGACTTGTGGAGGTCTACAATTTTTTTTCTGAGATCTTGGTTGATTTCTTTTGATTTTCCCATGGTGTCAAGCAAATGGGCACGGAGTTTGAAAGTAGGCCTTGAAATACAGGTACACCTCCAATTGACTCAAATTATGTCAATTAGCCTATTAGAAGCTTCTAATGCCATGACATAATTTTCTGGAATTTTTCAAGTTGTTTAAAGGCACAGTCAACTTAGTGTATGTAAACGTCTGACCCACTGGAATTGTGATACAGTGACATAATCCGTCTGTAAACCATTAGTTTGAAAAATGATTTGTCATGCAGAAGGTAGATGTCCTAACCAACTTGCCAAAACTATAGTTTAACAAGAAATTGGTGGAGTGGTTGAAAAGCGAGTTTTAATGACTACAACCTAAGTGTATGTAAACTTCAGCTGTATATATTTGAGCATTTGATCAATACTTGAAAACAAGCTACTGTAGTGAGAATCATCTTTAACACTTGCTATTTGTTGACGTTAAGATTTTATTACCTATTTTCTTTACAGGAATTTGTGTCTCATTCTAGAGCACTGATTTAGAAAAACATAACCAACATTTTATACTGACTTTCGACATGGATGACAACAGCCGGTCACACAGAAGAGCTACATACCTACAGCAAATGCTGACATTATGGTAAAATCTTTCTGATTGTCCCCATTTATCCTCTCCTATCACATACAGCGTAGCCACCAACTCCCGAATAGGCTCCAGGGTGCAACTGTCTCTGTCAGAACATACTCTGACAAAGCACAAAGTAAGTCTACTTTTATCACTACAATGTCTTGCCTGGAAACCTGATGTTGAATTACATTGAATTTTACATCTGGCAGAAATGAGCGTTTGAATCAGGAAAGTTTCCGCTCTCGACTTCTACAAGTTAGAATGTTAAATAAAATGATATTTTAACGTACTTCACTGTTTGTCCATGTGGTTAGTCCTTTTGGCGGTAGGAATCTGAGACAATATATCCACAGGAAAGTATAATTACATGTTTGAAAGCGCTGATAGCACTTTCAGATTTCTATCACCTGAAGCACTACCTGCGCTTTCAAACATTGATGTAATTATACTTTCCTGTGGATATATTGTCTCACATTCCTACTGCCAAAAGGACTAACCACATAGACAATCGGTAAAGTACGTTAAAATATAATTTTATTCAACATTCAGGCTTGTAGCGGTCGTGAGAGAACTTCACTGATTCAAACGCTAATTTCTTCCTGACGTAATATTCTATGCAATTCAATGTCGGGTTTCCAGGAAATCCAATTAGATAATTTGCTGCACTACGCTTATCAAACTGTATGTGAATGCAATATCAGTATGTACCTCTAACTTGTTGCCCCTCTGATAAACATGTTCTTTGCTCTCCTGCAGTTGATGCTGATGTCACAGTGGTGGGCTCTGGTCCTGGTGGATATGTTGCCGCAATCAAAGCAGCCCAGCTTGGTTTCAAGGTAAAGCTAACTCTAAACTATTTCTATCAGCATGTTAAATGTGCAACCAGAGGAAAAATAACTCTGGACCACCTATACTCCAAACATAGAGACGCATACAAAGCTGTTCCTCGTCCTACATTTAGCAAATATGACCATAATTCTATCCTCCTGATTCCTGCTTACAAGCAAAAGTTAAAGCAGGAAGCACCAGTGACGAGATCAATAAAGAAGTGGTCAGATGCTAAGCTACAGGACTGTTTTGCTCACACAGACTGGAATATGTTCCTGGATTCCTCCGATGGCATTGAGGAAGGAGTACACCACATTAGTCATTGGATTCATCAATAAGTGCATTGACGATGTCGTCCCCACAGTGACCGTACGTACATACCCCAACCAGAAGCCATGGATTACAGGCAGCATCTGCACTGAGCTAAAGGCTAGAGCTGCCGCTTTCAAGGAGCGGGACTCTAACCCAGAAGCTTATAAGAAATCCCACTATTCCCTCTGACGAACCGTCACAGGCAAAGCGTCAATACAGGACTAAGATCGTATCATACTACACCAGCTCTGACTCTCGTCGGCTGTGGCAGGGCTTGCAAACCATCACAGACTAGAAAGGGAAGCACAGCCGAAAGATGCCCAGTAGTACGAACATACCAGACGAGCTAAACTACTTGTGTGCTCGCTTCGAGGCAAATAACACTGAAACATGCATGAGAACACCAGCTGTTCCGGAAGACCGTGATCACGCTCTCCGCAGCCGATGTCCACCATAGTGCCTGTGCACATGAACACTAAGGTAATCTGCCTAAATGACTAGCGACCCGTAGCACTCACATCTGTAGCCATGAAGTGCTTTGAAAGGCTGGTCATGGCTCACATCAACACCATCATCCCAGAAACCCTAGACACACTCCAATTTGCATACCGCCCCAACAGATCCACAGATGATGCAATCAATATTGCTCTCCACACTGCCCTTTCCCACCTGGACAAAAGGAAAACCTATGTGAGAATGCTATTCATTGACTACAGCTCAGCGTTCAACACCATCGTTCCCTCAAAGCTTATCAATAAGCTAAGGACCTTGGGACTAAACACCTCCCTCTGCAACTGGATCCTGGACTTCCTGGCGGGCCACTCCCCCAGGTGGTAAGGGTAGATAACAACACATCCGCCATACTGATCCTCAACACAGGGGCTCCTCTGGGGTGCGTGCTCAGTCCCCTCCTGTACTCCCTGTTCACTCATGACTGTACGGCCAGGAACGACTCCCAACACCATCATTAAGTTTGCCAATGACACAACAGTGGTAGGCCTGATCAACAACGAGACCACCTATAGGGAGGACGTCAGACCTGGCCGTGTGGTGCCACAACCTCTCCCTAAACATGATCAAGCACACCAAGCCAGTCGTAAAGAGGGCACCACAAAGCCTATTCCCTTTCAGGAGACTGAAAAGATTTGGCATGGGTCCTCAGATCCTCAAAAGATTCTGCAGCTACACCATCGAGAGCATCCTGGTCGCATCACTGCCTGGTATGGCAACTGCTCGGCCTCCAACCGCAAGGCACGACAGAGGGTAGTGCGAAGGGCCCAGTACATCACTGGGGCCAAGCTTTCTGCCATCCAGGACCTCTATACCAGGCGGTGTCAGAGAAAGGCCTTAAAAATTGTCAAAGACTCCATCCTCCCTAGTCATAGACTGTTCTCTCTGCTACCGCACGGCAAGTGGTACCGGAGCACCAAGTCTAGTTCCAATAGGCTTCTAACAGCTTCTACCCCCAAGCATAACACTCCTGAACATCTAGTCAAATATCTACCCAGACTATTTGCATTGCCCCCCCCCCCCCCCCCCCTTTACCCCACTGCTACTCTCTTTTGTCATCTATGAATAGTCACTTTAATAATTCTACTTACATGTACATACTACCTCAAATAACCGGTGCCCCTGTACATTGATTCTGTATTGGCTACCCCCCCTATGTATAGTCTTATTATTGTTATTTTACTGCTGCTCTTTAATTACATGTTACTTTTATCTATTATTCATATCCATATTTTTTAGAAACTACGTTGTTGGCTAGGGGCTCATTAGTAAGCATTAGTAAGCATTTCACTGTAAGTATCCTGTTGTATTCGGCGCATGTGACTAATACAATTTGGTTTTAACTAGGCTAACCATTCATTCTGATCTCTATCGAGTGAACGAAGTGCAAGGAGTAAATGTAGGTTTATGCCTATTTTATTAGTGATGCCCATCTTGTGAGAATTGTTTAACAACTATGTTTTCTACTTTACAGACGGTGTGTGTGGAAAAGAATCCCACCCTAGGCGGGACCTGTTTGAATGTCGGCTGTATCCCTTCAAAGGTAAACGTTGTCAATCAGGAATTTATATAGCTTTTACTGGGTGTTAATGTGCAACACTGTACAACTTCGTCTGTGAGTTGAGGATGAATGTAGAACGTCTGTTTTCTCCTGTCACGTTCTAGGCCCTGCTGAACAACTCCTACCTGTACCACCAGGCCAATGGCAAGGACTTTGAAAGCAGAGGCATTGAAAGTAAGAGCTAACTAACATTGGCTAGACCCAAGCAGTGGTCACCACCAGCCCGGGGCCTAGAGAGCTGAAGGGTGTGCAGGCTTTTGAGTTTTTAGGGATGCCAGTTATGAACTTCGCTTGTCTCTCTGTCTGGGCCAGTCTCGGGGATCACATTGAACCTGGAGAAGATGATGTCACAGAAGAGCGGGGCAGTCAAAGCACTGACTGGAGGCATTGCACATTTATTCAAACAGAACAAGGTGAGGCCTTACCTATAGTCAGTCCCTCCCTACTTACATTGTTAATGATAGACCTAGTTCACAAATTATACAAATTTAGCTCACTTTTTGGATAAATGGCAATTAATATAGCGATCCTGCCAGTCAGCATCAGATTAGTTAGTCAGTATGGTATTAGTATGGGTCCGACGTTGTTAGCTCATGCAAAACAATGGGAGTGGTAGAACCTGTTAGTGGGCTTCAAATGGCATGCTGAAATCAACTCCAACCCATGTTCTATCCTTTTATAATCACCAAAAGCCCTGACAGCAAGTGTGTGACTAAGCTCCTTCACCTTTGAGCCAAGAGATTTCGCCTCGGCAGGATAAGCTTGAAACAGATTATAGTCAAAACTGCTATCTTCTTTGAATGGACGCTACCTTCTATGGGTATTACATTGTCAATGGACTTGTCCTTTGTCTTAAACCCACTTGTAATTTGAATCCATCAATTTGATACCAAAGCAGGCTGTTTTGATGCTTCCCGCTGTATTTTTGTGTTACTACAGGGTCAGTAGTGATCTTGACCACGTCTTTAATTGATGTAACTGATGATGTAATGTGGCGGTTTCTCCTCAGGTGACACACGTGAACGGCTATGGGAAGATCACAGGCAAGAACCAGGTGACGGCCACGGCTGAGGACGGCAGCATGCAGGTCATCAACAGCAAGAACATCCTCATTGCCACTGGCTCCGAGGTCACGCCTTTTCCGGGGATCGAGGTATGTTACTGTACTCTTTTAGTAGTAGTTTGTAGCAGGCGACCAGATGTTAGTAGTCCTTGGCAAAGCCGTGTCCTAACTCTCCTAACCTCCTGTGCTGTCAGGTTGATGAGGACACGGTGGTGTCCTCCACGGGAGCCCTGGACCTGAAGAAGGTGCCTGAGCATCTCATAGTCATCGGAGCCGGAGTCATCGGGGTGGAGCTGGTGAGGGACCACACACACACAGGATTACAGCAAGGGTCCATACAATAATTGCTTTATTTGTCCATTTGCACTGATGTTCTTAAGTGTTTTGCTGTCTCAGTACCCAACCTGACACACATCACAGGCTGCGGCAGAGCAACTTCCCTGGAGCACTTAGAGGTAGTGTCTTACTCAAGGGCACAATGGTGGTAGGTAGTATACAGGGATGTTGAAGCCAGTAACCCTCCAGCTGTCAGATCACTCCGTGCAGATTTCCCCACAGGCATCTCTTAGGGAATATCCAGGGTCCAGTCTAACATCCTGTTTGGCCTCCTGTTCACCAGGGGTCAGTGTGGCAGCGTCTGGGCTCCAAGGTGACAGCGGTGGAGTTCCTGGGCCACGTGGGCGGCTTGGGCATCGACATGGAGATCTCCAAGAACTTCCAACGCATCCTTCAGAAGCAAGGCATAAAGTTCAAGCTGGGCACCAAGGTCATGGGCGCCACCAAGAGGCCCGACGGCCAGATCGACGTGGCGTGAGTTCCATCCCCCAGTGGAGTGTGTGTGTGTGTGTGTGGATCTGAATGAACGAAGTCACTGAAATGAATGTGCTTGGAAGTTTCTGGTTAAACATTAGGTCATGTTAAACGGCTGACCCCATTTAGTCGACTGTTCCATTGTTTGGTCGATAGGCTGTTTGTCGACCAAGATTATTTTTTTGTTGATTAGTGGAAAATATATTTTAAACAATTATGGCACACGAGACACCTGTCTGAGTGGACTAATCCATTATGGAGGCCGCAGGGATGGCACAACAGTATCACCAGTAGTAGATTTATCATAATTTCTAATCTACAATGCTTGTTTGGTTACAGTAAATTTGGTTAATGCAATCAATATATTATTAATAAAGCCTTACCATTGTCATTGTAGGAGTGAATGTTGTTTGCCGATCTCAAAACCTAGGCTAAAAGTTTGTTTATTTAATTCCATTTACGAGTTGTCAGTTTATTAATTTTCTTTTGTTTGGCGCGCTCCTGTGAATCTTGAGTAAGGACACACAGTGATTACGAATAGTCTACCTAGCCTGCGCACAAATGTAGTCTTACAAATGCGCCCATTTGGGGATCTGATACTATTTCTGACTTGTCAACTCAACATCACTGTGGAGCTTCTCAAAGTTTTTCTTTGCCTCAAACAGCAAGTGAATAGTCTGTTTTTTACATCCATTGAGTATGACAATAGTTCCTCAACAAATCCTATTTGAAAAATCTTTCTAGCTCGCTCTCCATTTTCGATTACCACTCAGCCTGAAGAGGGGAAAAATGACATGTTGTGCTCTGATCGGTTGGAAACGTCATAAAATAGGCCTATCTGATTAGTTCTTATCCCTTGCACAAAATAGCCTACAGCTGTGTCTGTCAATGTGATTTGTAGGATATTTTTATCAGAATTTCTGGCTGCAATGTTTTTATTTGGCTATTTTTACATATTGGCAATAGAAGCTACTTATACATTTGTTTCATGTAGAATTTTGATTAACCACATGACATTGATTTTGAGATATGAAGACTTTATTATAAATTCAATTGTTCCACAAAAACGTGCATATAAATATCATAACTGGCACGCAGATCATTAGAAATGGTAGGATAAATTTGCGCTCCAAATGGAAAAGGTTGCCGACCACTGGTGTAGCCTATTACCGGCAACTTCAGGCTCTTCAAACAGCAAGAATCTGCAAAGGCAGGCAGGTCCAGAACAGGGTTTTTTCTTCTGGTTAGGTTGTTGATCTAAGGCTTTAGTCATGTGTCTTTATTTTTAATCACAGTGATTTAAAGCATCAGACAAGCTCAGTAGCCTACATATAGTTGATTGTATTCAAACACATGCATGCATACACACGCACACACACATACACACACACACACACACACACACACACACACACACACACACACACACACACACACACACACACACACAGTTGAAGTCGGAAGTTTACATACACCTTAGTCAAATACATTTAAACTCAGTTTTTCACAATTCCTGACATTTAATCCTAGTAGAAAATTGTTTTATGTCAGTTAGGATCACTACTTTATTTTAAGAATTTAAAATGTCAATAATGGTAGAGAATTATTTATTTCAGCTTTTATTTCTTTCATCACATTCCCAGTGGGTCAGAAGTTTACATACTCAATTAGGATTTGGTAGCATTGCCTTTAAATTGTTTAACTTGGGTCAAATGTTTCGGGGTAGCCTTCCACAAGCTTCCCACAATAAGTTGGGCAAATTTCTCCTGACAGTGCTGGTGTAACTGAGTCAGGTTTGTAGGTCAGGCTTTGTGATGGCCACTTCAATACCTTGACTTTGTTGCCAGTAAGCCATTTTGCCAGAACTTTGGAAGTATGCTTGGTGTCAAAAAGTACAATCTTTGTGCAGTTGCAAAAAAAGTCAGACTACTGTTATGGCTGTTTTGGAGCAGTGGCTTCTTCCTTGCTGAGTGGCCTTTCAGGTTATGTCGATATGTGACTTGTTTTACAGTGGATATAGATACTTTTGTACCTGTTTCCTCCAGCATCTTCACAAAATCAAATCAAATCCAATTTTATTTGTCACATACACATGGTTAGCAGATGATGCGAGTGTAGCGAAATGCTTGTGCTTCTAGTTCCGAGAATGCAGTAATAACCAAGTAATCTAGCTAACAATTCCAAAACTACTACCTTATAGACACAAGTGTAAGGAAATAATAATATGTACATAAAGATGAGTGAGTGATGGTACAGAGCAGCATAGGCAAGATACAGTAGATGGTATTGAGTGCAGTATAAACATATGAGATGAGTATGTAAACAAAGTGGCATAGTTAAAGTGGCTAGTGATACATGTATTACATAAGGATGCAGTAGATGATATAGAGTACAGTATATACATATACATGAGATGAATAATGTAGGGTATGTAAACATTATATTAGGTAGCATTGTTTAAAGTGGCTAGTGATATATTTTACATTTCCCATCAATTCCGGTTATTAAAGTGGCTGGAGTTGAATCAGTGTGTTGGCAGCAGCCACTCAATGTTAGTGGTGGCTGTTTAACAGTCTGATGGCCTTGAGATAGAAACTGTTTTTCAGTCTCTCGGTCCCAGCTTTGATGCACCTGTACTGACCTCGCCTTCTGGATGATAGCGGGGTGAACTGGCTCGGGTGGTTGTTGTCCATGATGATCTTTATGGCCTTCCTGTGACATCGGGTGGTGTAGGTGTCCTGGAGGTCAGGTAGTTTGCCTGCGTTGTGCAGACCTCACTACTCTCTGGAGAGCCTTACGGTTGTGGGCGGAGCAGTTGCCGTACCAGGCGGTGATACAGCCCGACAGGATGCTCTCGATTATGCATCTGTAGAAGTTTGTGAGTGCTTTTGGTGACAAACCGAATTTCTTCAGCCTCCTGAGGTTGAAGAGGCACTGCTGCGCCTTCACAATGCTGTCGGTGTGAGTGGACCAATTCAGTTTGTCTGTGATGTATATGCAGAGGAACTTAAAACTTACTACCCTCTCCACTACTGTCCCATCAATGTGGATAGGGGGGTGTTCCCTCTGCTGTTTCCTGAAGTCCACAATCATCTCCTTAGTTTTGTTGACGTTGAGTGTGAGGTTATTTTCCTGACCTCACCTCCTCCCTGTAGGCCGTCTCGTCGTTGTTGGTAATCAAGCCTACCACTGTTGTCGTCCGCAAACTTGATGATTGAGTTGGAGGCGTGCGTGGCCACGCAGTCGTGGGTGAACAGGGAGTATAGGAGAGGGCTCAGAACGCACCCTTGTGCGGCCCCAGTGTTGATGATCAGCGGGGTGGAAATCACCACCTGGGGGTGGCCCGTCAGGAAGTCCGGTACCCAGTTGCACAGGGCGGGGTCGAGACCCAGGGTCTCGAGCTTGGAGGGCACTATGGTGTTAAATGCCGAGCTGTAGTCGATGAACAGCATTCTCACATAGGTATTCCTCTTGTCCAGGTGGGTTAGGGCAGTGTGCAGTGTGGTTGAGATTGCATCGTCTGTGGACCTATTTGGGCGGTAAGCAAATTGGAGTGGGTCTAGGGTGTCAGGTAGGGTGGAGGTGATCTGGTCCTTGACTAGTCTCTCAAAGCACTTCATGATGACGGAAGTGAGTGCTACGGGGCGGTAGTCGTTTAGCTCAGTTACCTTAGCTTTCTTGGGAACAGGAACAATGGTGGCCCTCTTGAAGCATGTGGGAACAACAGACTGGGATAAGGGTCCTTTGCTGCTGTTCTGGGATTGATTTGCACATTTCACACCAAAGTACGTTCATCTCTAGGAGACAGCACGTGTCTTCTTCCTGAGCGGTATGACGGCTGCATAGTCCCATGGTGTTTATACTTGCGTACTATTGTTTGTACAGATGAACGTGGTACCTTCAGGCATTTGAAAATTGCTCCCAAGGATGGAACAGACTTGTGGAGTTTTTTTTTTTAAATCTGCGGTCTTGTTTGATCTCTTTTGATTTTCCTATTGAAGGTAGGCCTTGAAATACATCCACAGGTACACCTCCAATTGACTCAAATGATGTCAATTAGCCGATCTGAAGCAATGACATAATTTTCCAAGCTGTTTAAAGGCACAGTCAACTTAGTATATGTAACCTTCTGACCCACTGGAATTGTGATACAGTGAATTAACTGAAATAATCTCTGTAAACAATTATTGGGAAAATTACTTGGGTCATGCACGAAGTAGATGTCTTAACCGACTTGCCAAAACTATAGTTTTGAAAGTTAAACTATTAGTTTAACTTTGTAGAGTGGTTGAAATAAGATTTTTAATGACTCCAACCTAAGTGCATGTAAACTTCTGACTTCGGCTAATATATACACTGCACAAAAAGATAAAGGGAACACTAAAATAACACATCCTAGATCTGAATGAATGAAATATTCTTAAATACTTTTTTCTTTACATAGTTGAATGTGCGGACAACAAAATCATACATTATCAATGGAAATCAAATTTATCAACCCATTAAAGTGGAAAACCACACTACAGGCTGATCCGACTTTGATGTAATGTCCTTAAAACAAGTCAAAATGAGGCTCAGTAGTGTGTGTGGCCTTTGTGCCTGTGACCTCCCTACAAAGCCTGGGCATGTTCCTGATGAAGTGGCGGATGGTCTCATGAGGAATCTCCTCCCAGACCTGGACTAAAGCATCCGCCAACTCCTGAACAGTCTGGTGCAACGTGGCGTTGGTGGATGGAGCGAGACATGATGTCCCAGATGTGCTCAATTGGATTCAGGTCTGGGGAACGGGCGGGCGAGTCCATAGCATCAATGCCTTCCTCTTGCAGGAACTTCTGACACACTCCAGCCACATGAGGTCTAGCATTGTCTTGCATTAGGAGGAACCCAAGGCTAACCGCACCAGCATATGGTCTCACAAGGGGTCTGAGGATCTCATCTCGGTACCAAATGGCAGTCAGGCTCTCTGGCGAGCACATGGAGGGCTGTGCGGCCCCCCCTAAAGAAATGGCACCCTACACCATGACTGACCCACCACCAAACCGGTCATGCTGGAGGATGTTTCGGGCAGTAGAACGTTCTCCACGGCGTCTCCAGACTCTGTCACGTCTGTCATGTGCTCAGTGTGAACCTGCTTTCATCTGTGAAGAGCACAGGGTGCCAGTGGCGAATTTGCCAATCTTGGTGTTCTCTGGCAAATGCCAAACATCCTGCACAGTGTTGGGCTGTAAGCACAACCCCCACCTGTGGACGTCGGGCCCTCATACCACCCTCATGGAGTCGGTTTCTGACCATTTGAGCAGACACATGCACATTTGTGGCCTGCTGGAGGTCATTTTGCAGGTCTCTGGCAGTGCTCCTCCTTGCACAAAGGCGGAGGTAGTGGTCCTGCTGCTGGGTTGTTGCCCTCCTACGGCCTCCTCCACGTCTCCTGATGTACTGGCTTGTCTCCTGGTAGCGCCTCCATGCTCTGGACACTATGCTGACAGACACAGCAAACCTTCTTGCCACAGCTCGCATTGATGTGCCATCCTGGATGAGCTGCACTACCTTTGCCACTTGTGTGGGTTGTAGAATCCGTCTCATGCTACCACTAGAGTGAAAGCACCGCCAGCATTCAAGTGACCAAAACATCAGCCAGGAAGCATAGGAACTGAGAAGTGGTCTGTGGTTATCACCTGTAGAACCACTCCTTTATTGGGGGTGTCTTGCTAATTGCCTGTCTATTCCATTTGCACAACAGCATGTGACATTTATTGTCAGTGTTGCGTCCTAAGTGGACAGTTTGATTTCACAGAAGTGTGATTGACTTGGAGTTACATTGTGTTGTTTAAGTGTTCCCTTTATTTTTTTGAGCAGTGTATCGATCGATTGAAAGAACAAATGACTCCTGTCGACCCAAGATGTATTTTGTTCGGGGACAGCCCTAATGACCCAAGACTTAACCAAACCTAACCGTGTGTGTTGTCTCCAGTGTGGAGGCGGCAGCCGGGGGGAAGAACGAGACTCTGACGTGTGACGTGCTGCTGGTGTGTATCGGCAGACGGCCCTTCACCAGGAACCTGGGCCTGGATACCGTGGGCCTGGAGCTGGACAACAGGGGACGCATACCAGTCAACAACCGCTTCCAGACCAAAGTACCCAGGTAGACTTAAATTAGCGCACCACACGTCTAATATACAACATCCCCAATATGGAGGGGTGTAGATCTATGTAATATACAACATCTCCAATATGGAGGGGTGTAGATCTATGTAATATACAACATCACCAATATGGAGGGGTGTAGATCTATGTAATATACACTGAGTGTATAAAACATTAGGAACTTTCCTAATATTGAGTTGCACCCCCTTTTGCCCTCAGAACAGCCTCAATTAGTCGGGGCATAGGCTCTACGAGGTGTCAACTGTTCCACACGGATGCTGCCCCATGTTTACTCCAATACTTCCCACAGTTGTGTCAAGTTAGGGCTCCCGAGTGGCGCAGCGTTCTAAAGCACTGCATCTCAGTGCAGTCCCTGGTTAGAATCCAGGCTGCATCACATCTGGCTGTGATTGGGAGTCCTATAGGGTGGCGCACAATTGGCCCCGCGTCATCCGGGGTAGGCTGTCATTGTAAATACGTCTGCTAAATGGCATGTATGTATGTATGTATGTATGTATGTATGTATGTATGTATGTATGTATGTATGTATGTATGTATGTATGTATGTATGTATGTAAATGTAAATGGAACTGGTTCTTAACTGACTTGCCTATTTTAAAGTTTTAAAGAAAGTTGTCTGGAAACTGTTGCGTGTGAAAAACCCAGCAGCGTTGCAGTTCTTGACAAACTGGTGTGCATGGCACCTACTACCATACCCTGTTAAAAGGCACTTAAATATTTTGGCTTGCCCATTCACCCTCTAAATGGCACACAATCCATGTCTCAAGGCTTAAACACTATTCTTTAACCTGTCTACTCCTCTTCATCTACACTGATTGAAGTGGATTTAACAAGTGACATCAATAAGGGATCATAGCTTTCACCTGGTCAGTCTGTCATGGAAAGAGACGTTCCTAATGTTTTGTACACTGTTCAATGCCTGATTTTTCAATATAGACCTACTACTCCAACCGCCTCTCACCAAGATCTCTTTCAAAAAGGACTAAATGTAATCTCTTTCCCTTCTAAGTATCTATGCCATTGGTGACGTGATCGCCGGGCCCATGCTGGCACACAAGGCGGAGGACGAGGGCATCATCTGCGTGGAGGGCATGGCCGGGGGCGCCGTGCACATCGACTACAACTGTGTCCCCTCTGTAGTCTACACACACCCCGAGGTGGCATGGGTGGGGAAGACAGAGGAGCAGCTCAAAGAGGAGGTGGACACCAACCCCACCACATAAACACTAATTTGACCAAATTAAGTATTAGACATGGCTTTTTATATATAATGATACATGACTTGTTTGGATTTCAGTTGCTACATTGAAATCCCTTCAGGTGTAAGAGTTTGCTACAGGGTGGCGAGATACCTTCCCCAAAATTGTTGACTTCCTAAAGGAGACAAAGTATTGCACATGTCGTATGAACACTGAAACGTGACACTAAAACAGAACTTCATCCTCCAACTCTATTTCCCAGGGCATCCCATACAAGGTGGGAAAGTTCCCGTTTGCCGCCAACAGCCGAGCCAAAACCAACGCAGACACCGATGGCCTGGTGAAGATCCTCGGCCACAAGGAGACCGACAGGATATTGGGCGCTCACATCCTGGGCTCTGTGAGTCATGCCACCTCGGGCTCCTTAGCAGAGAGAATTTGGGTTATAACGTATGGAGTTGTATGCTAACCATGGTGACCCTTGTGTTTAGGGGGCAGGAGAGATAATCAACGAGGCGGCGCTCGCCATGGAGTATGGCGCGTCCTGCGAGGACGTTGCCAGAGTTTGCCACGCCCATCCTGTGAGTTACACACTGTCATATCGTAGAAGTTCAACCACACCACCCAACTGTCAGAAGATGCGAGTCAATCTAACCTCTTGTCCCCTACCCCCTCTTTTCCCATCTACCTCTTCCAGACTGTGTCCGAGGCCTTCAGAGAAGCTAACCTTGCAGCCTCCTTCGGGAAAGCTATCAACTTTTAACAACTGTCTTTGCCCGCACAGCTATGTACATAACATAACCGTTTTGTCTCCAACAATCAATGCACACATAATGTACCGTGACACCCTCAAGGGGATACTAGATACATAAAGACAAACCGTGTACTACGTTTAAATATGGTATGTAAATGTTCTCAATAAAGGGGGTTTGGGTGGTAAAAACAGACTGGAGATTAGTCTTGACTTTCTACTTGGAATGGTTCGCTGCTATATAAATTAGTCGCAGGATATCTAGCATTTTCCCAACACCACTTTCTTAGTGCAGTGCTCAGATGTATATTATTCATAGTTTCAGAGAATGACTGTGGGTTGGCTGGACTACTGCTGTATTTACTAATAAGAGATAAGCCATGACACAAGTTTTATTTTATTTTTAAGACTGAAGCATAACGAAACACCTTTTCAAAAGGTAGTTGTAAAGGCACAAGCAGCAACTGGCTTGTATGAATTGCAATACTTGAATTTAAATATGGCTGTGCACTGTGTGTGTGTGTACAATTTGACTTAATTCTGATCTCTGCAAATAAAATAAATGCAGTAATGATTCAGAACTCTAGAGCTGTGTGACGCATTGGCTTCCTGTGTTCAGTGCAACAAAAGAGGGAGCTTAAAGGGTTTAATCAGTCATGTGAGGATTTTTTGGAATTGGGTTCAATGAGTGTTGAATTTGGTCACTACGTGAGGCTTATTAGATTGAATATAAGTTTCAGGTTGTTACGAATGCATTTGAATAAGCGGATATGTGGAATTTCTGGGTTAACTGTTCACACTCGTATCTGCCCTGTCATTGGCTAGAATGGTCCAACCTGAGGGGTATCCTAAAAAGCAAGCTACATTGAACAAAAATATAAATGCAGCAATTTACAGTTACCCAGGAAATTAGAAAAACCAGTCCGTATCTGGTGTGACCACCATTTGCAATATGCAGCACAATCATCTCCTTTGCATAGAGTTGATTGTAGAATGAATCCCATGCCTCTTCAATGACTGTGCGAAGTTGGTTGATATAGGCGGGAACTGAAACACGCCCGTCAATCCAGAGCATCCCAAACATGCTCAATGGGTGACACGTCTGTGTATGCAGGCCATGGAAGAACTGGAACATTTTCAGCTTCCAGGAATCGTGTACAGATCCTTGCGATATGGGGCTGTGCATTATCATGCTGAAACATGATGGTGGTGGATGAATGGCACAACAATAGGCCTCTGGATCTCGACACGGTATCTCTGTGCACTCAAATTGCCATCAATAAAGTGTAATTGTGTCCGTAGCTTATGCCTGCCCATACCATAACCCCGCCACAGGGCACTCTTGACATTAGCAAACCGAGATTCATCTGAAGAGCACACTTTTCCAGTGGCTATCAAAGGTGAGCATTTGCCCACTGCAGACAGGACGACCAACTTCCCTGGGACGGTTTCTGATAGTTTGTGCAAACCCAGTTTCCTCAGCTTGTCCGAGTGGCTGGTCTCAGATGATCCCGCAGGTAAATAAGCTGGATGTGTAGGTCCTAGGCTGGCTCGGTCTGCAGTTGAGGCCGGTTGGACGCACTGGCAAATTCTCTAAAAGGACGGTTGTGGCTTATGGTAGAGAAAAGAACATTAAATTCTCTAGCAACAGCTCTGGTGGACATTCTGGCATTCAGCATGCCAATTGCATGCTCCTTCAAAACTTGTAGTGTGAGAACTGCACATTTAATGGCCCTTTATTGTCCCCAGTGTAATAATCAGCTTCTTGATATACCACACCTGTCAGGTGGATGGATTATCTTGGCAAAGGAGAAATGCTCTCAAACAGATAAGCTTTTTGTGCACATGGAACCAACACATTACAAGTATTTTGCTACATCTGCGACCAATATAACTAGATTTTACATTTTTTGTTCAGTATAGATCTACTCAGGGTTTCTAAAGCGAACCAGCTTCAGTTAGCTTCACATTCCAGCTCATCTGCCTGCTGCTAACTCTAGCAGGCTTTTAACTGCGTGCGTGTCACATATTTGTAAGTCGCTCTGGATAAGAGCGTCTGCTAAATGACTTAAATGTAAATGTATATGGTTAGTCGAAAGTAGGTCGACTGATTTTATGATTTTTCAACTCCGATAACGATTAATCAGTCACTAAAAAATATTATAATAATGACTTACAACAATACTGAATTAACTTTCATTTTAACTTAATACAATTTTTAGTCTCAATGAAACGTGTTAAATTTGGTGCAATGTGCCATGTAAATAGCTAACGTATAAGTTCTTTGCTCAGAACACATGAAAGCTGGTGGTTCAATATTACTAGTTAAGATGTTTTAGGTTGTAGTTATTATGACGAGTCGACTATTTCTCTCTCTACCATATGTATTTCATATACCTTTTGACTGTTGGGTGTTCTTATAGGCTTTTCAGGGAAGTTGAGAAAGCTTAGGCTAGCTTTTTTAAACATATTTGCATCCTGTAGCACAAAATAAAAATGTTCTGGGACTGTAAAGTCCATGGAGACTAAGAGTACCTCCTCCCAGCTGCCCACTGCACTGAGGCTAGGAAACACTATCACCACTGATAAATCCAATTTCAATAATCATTTTTCTACAACTGGCCATGCTTTCCACCTGGTTACCCCTGCACCCCCCACAGCAACTTGCCCAAGCCTCCCCCATTTCTCCTTCACCCAAATCCAGATAGCTGATGTTCTGAAAGAGCTGCAAAATCTGGACCCCTACAAATCAGCCGGGAGAGACAATCTGGGCCCTCTCTTTTTCTAAAATCATCTGCCCAAATTTTTTCAACCCCTATTACTAGCCTGTTCAACCTCTCTCTCATATCATCTGAGATCCCCAAAGATTGGAAAGCTGCCGCAGTCATTTCCCTCTTCAAAGGGGGAGACACTCTAGACCCAAACTGCTACAGACATATCTATCCTACCCTGCCTTTAAGGTCTTTGAAAGCCAAGTTAACAAACAGATCACCGACCAATTTGAATCCCACTGTACCTTCTCCGCTATGCAAGCTGGTTTCCGAGCTAGTCATGGGTGCACTTCAGCCACGCTCAAGGTCCTAAACGATATCATAACTGCCATTGATAAGAGACCATACTGTGCAGCTTTATTCATTGACCTGGCCAAGGCTTTCGACTGTCAATCATCACATTCTTATTGGCAGACTCTACAGCCTTGGTTTCTCAAATGATTGCCTCGCCTGGTTCACCAACTACTTCTCTGACAAGAGTTCAGTATGTCAATTCGGAGGGCCTGTTGTCCGGACCTCTTGCAGTCTATGGGGCTGCCACAGGGTTCAATTCTCGGGCCGACTCTCTTCTCTGTATACATCAATGATGTCGCTCTTGCTGCTGGTGATTCTCTGATCCACCTCTACGCAGACGACACGATTCTGTACACTTCTGGCCCTTTCTTTGGACACTGTTTACTAACCTCCAGAGGAGCTTCAATGCCATAACTCTCCTTTCGACCTCCAACTGCATGCTCTTCAACCGATCGCTGCCCACACCTGCCCGCCCATCCAGCATCACTACTCTGGATGGTTTTGACTTAGAATATGTGGACATCTACAAATACCTAGGTGTCTGGTTGGACTGTAAAACCCTTCCAGACTCACATTAAGCATCTAGAATCGGCTTCCTATTTCTCGCAAACAAAGCATCCTTCACTCATGCTGCCAAACACCCTCGTAAAACTGACTATCCTACCGATCCTCTACTTCGGCGATGTCCTTAACAAAATAGCCTCCAACACTCTACTCAACAAATTGGATGCAGTCTATCACAGTGCCATCTGTTTTGTCACCAAAGCCCCATATACTACCCACCACTGCGACTTGTATGCTCTCGTTAGCTGGTCCTCGCTTCCTACTCGTTGCCAAACCCACTGGCTCCAGGTCATCTACGAGTCATTGCTAGGTATAGCCCCGCCTTATCTCAGTTCACTGGTCACCATAGCAGCACGCATATTTCACTGGTCACCCCCAAAGCCAATTCCTCCTTTGGCCGCCTTTCCTTCCAGTTCTCTGCTGCCAATGACTGGAACGAACTGCAAAAATCACTGAAGCCTCATATCTCCCTCACTAACTTCACACACATCTACCACTATGGCCTATTTATTGCGGTACCTCCCTTACCTCATTTGCACACGCAATACTTTTTTCTACTGTGTTTGTTTATTCCATGTCGAACTGCAATGCTTTATCTTGGCAGGGACGCAGTTAAGATTGAGAACTTGTTCTCAACTAGCCTACCTGGTGAAATAAAAAGACACTTTAGTATTGCCATCCTAATCTTGGAAGTTAATAGGATTCAAGCATTGCTAAGAGCTGCTCGTAAATGCAGTAAAGTGCTGTTTGAATGAATGCTTATGAGCCTGCTGCTGCCTACCACTGCTCAGTTAGACTTAATGATAAACACACAGAAATACGAGCCTTTGGTCATTAATATGGTCAAATCCAGAAACTATCATTTAGAAAACAAAATGTTTATTCTTTCAGTGAAATACGGAACCATTACGTATTTTGTCGAACCGGCGACAACCCTAAGTCTAAATATTGGTGTTGCATTGCACAACCGTCATAATTATGTACAATTACGGTCTTTGTTAGGGAGAAACACAGTTCCCAACGAGCCAGAAGGCCCAAACTGTTGCATATATCCTGACTCTGCTTGCACTGAATGCAAGAGAAGTGACACAATTTCCCTAGTTAATATTGCCTGCTAACATGCATTTATTTAAACTAAATATATACTTCTGTGTATTGATTTTAAGACATTGATGTTTATGGTTAGGTACATTTGTGCAACACTTTTTTCTGCAAATGCGCTTTTGTTAAATCATCACCTGTTTGAGGTTGAATGAGGCTGTGATAAATTAACATTCAATGCAGAACAAGCTAGTAAACCTAATATCAACCATATAGTTCACTAGTGATTGAACTTACCTTGGCTCATTACAGCCACAAGGTCCTTTTGACACTGCACTTGCGTAACAGATGGTCAGCCTGCCACGCAGTTTCTTCATGGATTGCAAGGTATTCGGCCAAAAAGTTATTTTGCAAAATAGGTTTAGAAGTAATGTTAATGACTACTTGTGTTTATCAATGCACAACCACACTTTTTTCCCCACTCCTATCCATAAAATAAGTATGAAGTATAAAATGCATTCTGTTATTAAAAGTGTAATGTAATATTTAAATCAGTACTCTTCGTCAAATAAAGGGCTGGTGACGCGATCTTTGCAAGAGGGAAGGAATCTGATTGCATTGAACCACAACTCGTGGCACAGTCATTTCATTCAAGGGTAATTGGAACTAGTCATGAGTTAGCCTGCTCCAGAGCAGGTTTGTTGCCATATAAGTTTTGCTGGCTAAAAGATGAGCTAATTTCTTACGACCGGTTATCCCGAGTTGTACTTGGGAGTTGACCAAAGTTACCTCCCCTCTGACCTCCCGACTGCCTAACATCTTTGAGGACATGCATTTCCATTAGAGCTGTCACTCGACTATCTTGTCAATATAATAGAACATATTTGGCTTATTCAGTAAGAAGATACGATTAGAGACTTCCTCTCCATATTCACTCATTTGGAAGCCTGCAGAAGGGTTTGCCAGAAAAGGAGACAAGCCACTTAGACTAAAATTCCCCGGAAACAGATCAATGCTTAATTTTTAAAATTTTAATTTTACATACATCAATTTAATCTGAAATGTACTGTAGATCGGATTGAAGCCGGACATAACTTCATGCTTACTAGACAAAGCTCATCAACAACACACTAAGTTAATTACCGATACAATTCTGCAGTTTAAATGTCCTTTGTGTTAAATGAGCAAGGACTCCTCTTGCAAACCCAGCGCGCTTACGCCTGATTTTCATTTAAATGAATAGGCGTGTAACACGCTGTGCAAATGTTCCTTGTCCAGTGTAGCAGGCCAGTTAGCCTGGCAACGTTCTCATAGTTCAAGCGTTAATTCAGTCATTTTTGCCCACCCAAGAAAACTGAATGTGCCTCTCAATCTTCTGTCGAATCACCTTCCCCTACACAGGGCACCGTCATGTTTTTGTGCATTCTCTCTCTGTGTTCTCTCAGGCGTTGCTTTGATCTGAAGCATTTAAGACAATCTAGGCAATATGGCTTCTTCTCAGTGTGTATTTTCTGATGACTATTTAATGCCCCTCTGTCGCTGAAGCATTTTGGACATGTAGGACACACATGTGGTTTTTCCCCTGTGTGAATTCTCAAATGCACATTCAACTGATAACCGGTGGAGAAAGATTTGCCACAAACGTGACAGTGGTGTGATTTCTCCCCGCTGTGTCTCTTCATGTGCCGATTCAAGTTGGAACTCTGACTGAAACATAAGTCGCACTCCTGGCAGTGAAACGGTTTGTCATTGGTGTGAACTCTCATATGCATTGTTAGAGTATGGCTATAAGTGAAACATTTGTTACAAATTTGACACTGATGTGATTTCTCCCCTGTGTGAATTCTCATGTGCAATTTTAGATTACCATTCTGAGGGAAGCATTTGCCACATTCAGGACAGCTATATGGTTTCTCCCCTGTGTGAATCCTGCTATGATTTTTCAGGTGCTCCATCCTAGCAAATGAACTGCCACAATCCTGGCAGCGATGTGGTTTCTCCCTTGTATGAGTCCTTATATGCATTTTAAGGGAATTGCCAAGGCGGAATGTTTTGCCACAATCATTACAGTGATATGGTTTCTCTCCAGTGTGGATCCTCATATGCGCATTCAGATTTCCACTGTGAGCATAACATTTGCCACATTCATGGCAGCAGTGTGATTTCTCCCCTGTGTGGACAGTCTTCATATGCGAATTCAGATTTGTAATACTGGCAAAATATTTAGCACAGTCATTACAGGGATATGGTTTTTCCCCTGTGTGGGTCCTCATATGCTTTTCCAGATCCTTAGTAGCATCAAAACTTTTACCACAAACATCACAAAACCTAGTTCTGTGAGTTTTTAATATGTGATCCATCACACATTTTAGGGATTGACAGCTTTTTCCACAAACACCACAAATTTGTTCATTATCTTTTCTGTGACTTTTCAAATGTATCAATAAAGCTCCAAAGGACTGACAAGGCCTTCCACACACCTTGCAACGAGGACCAGCAGGGCTTTGTCCTTTTTCTGTCCGCCTCTTTGATATGTGCGTCTTTAAAGCAGACAATGGTTTTGCGCTCTCCTTCCTATGAACACTTTCATCGTCATCACCCTGAGCTGCAGAACAGCCTGGATTTGCTACAGAGAGGGCCTGAGAGTCACTGGCTGGTTTTGAAGAGTTTTCTTCTTGAGATTCTGTTTTTATCTGTTCAGTGGATGAGTCTCCATTTTTGCATTCCTTACTTTGGGTTTTGTTAAGATGTGAGGACCGAGTTGGGTACTGATCATAGTCACTTTTCACACAGGGAGGCGTGAACACAGAGTCTTTAGTATTATACTCCAGCTCTTGACATTCCTCCTGTTCCTCTTTCCCCTGGCTGGTCCAGAGTTCCTCCTGTTCCTCTTTAATCTGTGTGGGCTCTGTGTCCTCCGGTCCCAGACTGGGGCTCCATTCCTGCTCACAGTGCTGCTGCTCAGGGGGAACCTCTTCAGAGACGTTGAGCTGTTGGAGGTCTGAAGGGAAGGAGAAAGGATGAATTAGCAAGAACTCCAACATTGACATGAGAGACGGGGGGTCTCAGTAAACCTGGGAATAGTCCTAATTCCATAAGTGTTGAACAACAACGTTGTCCTTAGAATGCACATGTAGAGCTTTATGTGGACATTTTAACATATGACATGTTTTCTTTAATATATGATTCTGTGTGTGCTCATGGAACTGTACTAGCTATTCCAAGATTTACAGAGACCTATGGGGCGTTGACATGCTATTGGAAGTTTGGAGTTACAATTGGGAAATTTCACTTCAACGACCGTTCAAGTTGTAATTACAAGTGGGGGGGGGGGGGGGGGGGGGGGTTCTTAAGAGTCGATCTCTGGCCTAACACCTTTTCAACCAAAAGATGACATTGTAATTGTCAAACTTATCAATGTGGATAATGTAACTAGTTTGACCATATTGCCAATGTTAAGCAACTTAGCTAATTATATTAATAGCAACGTTACCTAGCTAGCTAAAATATTTTTGGTTAAATTGTTCCCGACTTCAAAAGCACTTGAACACAATCATGTCGGAAAACATTTGTCCACTTGTAACATCTGCCGGTGACAGGTGACACCAAATAATCAAAGCGTCAACACAGGATTAAGATTGAATCTTGCTCTGACGCTCGTCGGATGTGACGGGGCTTGAAAACTATTACAGACTACAAAAGGGGAACCCAGACACGAACTGCCCAGTGACACGAGCCTACCAGACGAGCTTAATGCCTTTTATGCTCGCTTCGAGGCAAGCAACACGGAAGCATGCACAAGAGCATCAGCTGTTCTGGATGACTGTGTGATAACGCTCTCGGTAACAGATGTGAACAAAACCTTTAAACAGGTCAACATTCACAAAGCCGCGGGGCCAGACAGATTACCAGGATGTGTGCTCAAAGCATGCGCGTACCAACTGTCAAGTGTCTTTACTGACATTTTCAACCTGACAGAGTCTGTAATACCTACATGTTTCAAGCAGACTACCATAGTTCCTGTGCCCAAGGAAGCGAAGGTAACCTGCCTAAATGATTACTGCCCTGTGGCACTCATGTCACGTCGGTAGCCATGAAGAGCTTTAAAAGGCTGGTCATGGCTCACAAATGCATTCTCCCGGACACCCCAGACCCACTCCAATTCGCATACCACCCCAAAAGATACACAGATGACGCAATCTCAATCCACACCGCCCTTTCCCACCTGGACAAAAGGAACACCTATGTGAGAATGCTGTTCATTGACTACAGCTCAGCATTCAACACCATAGTTCCCACGAAGCTCATCACTGAGCTAAGGACTCTGGGACTAAACACCTCCCTCTGGAACTGGATCCTGAACATCCTGACGGGTCCCCCCCCCAGGTGGTAAGGGTAGGCAACAACACGTCTGCCACACTGATCCTTAACACTGGGGCCCCCCCTGTAATCCCTGTTCACCCACAACTTTGTGGCCAAACACGACTCCAACATCATAATTTGCTGACGACACAACAGTGGTAGGCCTGATCACCGACAACGATGAGATAGCATATAGGGAGGTACTCAGAACTGTCAGTGTGGTGCCAGGACAACAACCTCTCCCTCAATGTGAGCAAGACAAAGGAGCTGATTGTGGACTACAGAAAAAGGCAGGCCTAACAGGCCCCCATTAACATCGGGGCTGTTGTGGAGCGAGTCGGGAGTTTCAAGTTCCTTGGTGTCCATATCACCAACGAACTATCATGGTCCAAACATACCAAGACCACCGTGAAGAGGGCATGACAAAACCTATTCCCCCTCAAGAGACTGAAAAGATTTGGCATGGATCCCCAGACCCCGAAAAGGTTCTATAGCTGCACCATCGAGAGCATCCTGACCGGTTGCATCACCGCCTGGTATGGCACCTGCTAGGCATCTGCCCGTAAGGCACTACAGAGGGTAGTGTGAATGGCCCAGTACATCACTGGGGCCAAGCTTCCTGCCATCCAGGACCTATAGAATAGGCGGTGTCCAGAGGAAAGCCCAGAAAATTGTCAGACTCCAGTCACCCAAGTTATAGGGGCGGCAGCGTAGCCTAGTGGTTAGAGCGTTGGACTAGTAACTGGAAGGTTGTGAGTTCAAACCCCCGAGCTGACAAGGTACAAATCTGTCGTTCTGCCCCTGAACAGGCAGTTAACCCACTGTTCCCAGGCCGTCATTGAAAATAAGAATATGTTCTTAACTGACTTGCCTGGTTAAATAAAGGTGTAAAAAAAAAAAAGACTTCTCTGCACAGCAAGCGAGACTGGAGCGCTAAGTCTAGGACAAAGGCTTTTTAACAGCTTCTACCCCCAAGCCATAAATAAGACTGCTGAACATTTCATAAAATCACCACCGGGCAATTTACATTGACTGACCCCCCCCTCCCTTTTGTACACTGCTGCTAGTGTACAGCAGTGTACAAAAGGGAGGGGGGGGTCAGTCAATGTAAATTGCCCGGTGGTGATTTTATGAAATGTTCAGCAGTCTTATTTATGGCTTGGGGGTAGAAGCTGTTAAAAAGCCTTTGTCCTAGACTTAGCGCTCCAGTCTCGCTTGCTGTGCAGAGAAGTCTTTTTTTTTTTTACACCTTTATTTAACCAGGCAAGTCAGTTAAGAACATATTCTTATTTTCAATGACGGCCTGGGAACAGTGGGTCACTTAGCCCCCACCTACATGTACAGATTACCTCATCTAGCCTGTACCCCCGTACCGGTGCCCCCTGTATATAGCCACGTTATTCGTATTGTGTTACTTTTAATTAGGACTTTTTTTAGTCTACTTGGTAAATATTTTCTTCTTGAACTGCATTGTTGGTTAAGGGCTTGTAAGTAAGCATTGCACGCTTAAGTCTACACTTGTTGTTTTCGGCGCATGTGACAAAGTTTGATTTTATACAGCTGTCCATTGGGAAGCACCTCAGGTCGGCAGCCACTTCGATACAACACAGGTGTGCACTGGTCATTCGCACAGGCTCGTCGTCATTCCCGAAGGCAGTAACGTTAGCAGATTGCCACTGACATCCAGATGGTGACCAATATTACAGGTTATTTCTTGCTCGGACATCATTTACTCTTTAAATAGCGCCCAACCTTTTAATGTCTGTTTTTGTGTGTGAAGCCAAAGCTAAACTTTCCACATAGTGTGGATAATTGTCACCCACAGTACTTTTACAAGCAGCTTCAAATGGCAAGGGGCGTAGCATGTAATGACTGATTGCTAATGGACGTTTCTTGTCAGGTGTTCATTGTAGTAACTGCAGTCTGCAGATAGATATGGGGTGGATTGGATTATGCAGAGCCGCAGGGCACCGGTCTGTGATGTGAACACGCAAATGCGGAGAGAGAGGAGTGGCCTTCTCAAGTGGAACAGTAACCTGTGCTGCTTGGTTATGTTTTCAACAAGGCAGCATGGTGCAACATATATTCAAGTCATTTTTATTCAAATGAATCACTTTCGCACATAAACAATCTTACTCATTACTCTGAACTGCTTAACATTTGTTTTGAGCAGACTTCGCCGTGGCCTTAACCTCTAAGGTATAATGAGAACGGGTACTGTATATACTGAGGTATGAGAAGATGGCTGACCATCGTTTAAGGGGGAGGGGCTATACCGCACCTAAGATTTCTCATTACATTCACGGCCTTTCAATTCTCTACAACCCAACCCCTATTTTTCAAGGACTGAACTGAATCCATTTGTCTCCAATCGACTCAACATAGCTCTTCAATTTGGGCACCTGGCGGGTCTCCCTATTCAAGGTAATCTACTCACGTTCGCATAGTCGATTCATGGACTTCTATATCCGGGTTGCGTTCGGTT
The DNA here is from genome assembly GCF_021184085.1 of Oncorhynchus gorbuscha. NCBI lineage: Eukaryota > Metazoa > Chordata > Actinopteri > Salmoniformes > Salmonidae > Oncorhynchus > Oncorhynchus gorbuscha. The sequence continues at coordinate 16,246,817 of NC_060178.1, forward strand.
TATACCATAGAGCCAGAGGACTCATCTTTGTACCTGTGCCATTATAGCATCTGTGACAGCAAGGGTAGCGCCATTGAGACTATTTTCTTCTTCATAATTGGCTGATCCCTCCAACAGGGTCACAAGGAGGGATCAGCCAATGAAGTTGGAAGTCCTACCCAGTTGATGACATTAAAATGGTGGAAGCCTACAATGGCACTGCCCATACTAATATAGCCATTTGGCCAGAAGAGTCTTCTCTCATTCTCTATAGTTTATATGGACCAACATTATATGCAAACTGAGCGTTAGTGTGCACAGCGACAATGTCATATCATCCAAAAACATGGTAGACTTTGGATGATTATAAAATGTTCATATCGGAGTTAGAAAAAAACCCAGCTTGAGCGACGATGATTAGTGTACAATGATGATGACTGTCTTATTAGTAACTTTCAAATTTGACTTCTCTATATGGCCGTCTATGGAAATTGTCTTTCTAGGACGGGGTCAGTTAAGCTGCAGTACCGAAGTATACCTGTATGAGCAGTTGAAACCGTGATTCTTTTATTTACCTAGGCAAGTCAGTTAAGAACAAATTCATATTTTCAAAGACTGCCTAGGAACAGTGACGGCCTAGAAAAGAACTGCTTGTTCAGGGACAGAAGGACATTTGTACCTTGTCAGCTCAGGGGTTTGAATGTGCAACCTTCTGGTTACTAGTCCAACGCTCTAACCACTAGGCTACCCTGCCGCCCCTAGACCAAGACCCTGGCCCTTTGCTTTGAACAGGGCACCTGGCTCACGCCCTGACCTATGTGAAGCTAGCCACAATAAGGATAAGCCAAAATAGTGGAATTTGCAGTACGCCTTCAAAATAAAGTTACTAATTGAAAGTGTTACATTTATAGAAATATTGGAATCATGTCATATTGACTAAACAATATGGAACATGTTTGGAATATTGTGAATCAATTAATCTCTACATAAGGCTGTACAGTGCAATGTGAATGTCTAATACTCATAGTAGATTGACGGGGAAGCTTAAATGTGGCTAATTTCAGTGGTTTCAAAGTCATGCAATATTTTCAGGACCCTGTCTCAAAGATAATTAGTAGAAATCCAAATAACTTCAGATGTTCATTGTAAAGGGTTTAAACACCATTTCCCATGCTTGTTCAATGAACCATAAACAATTCATGAACATGCACCTGTGGAACGGTCATCAAGACACTAACAGCTTACAGACAGTAGGCAATTAAGGTCAGTTATGAAAACTTAGGACACCAAAGAGGCCTTTCTACTGACTCTGAATAACACCAAAAGAAAGATGCCCAGGGTCCCAATTCATCTGTGTGACAGGAATGTCAGTGTTCTGCATTGGCCAGCGAAGAGCCTGGATCTCAACCCCATTGAGCACATCTGGGACCTGTTGGATCAGAGGGTGAGGGCTAGGGCCACCCCCCGCCAGAAATGTTCAGGAACTTGCAGGTGCCTTGGTGGAAAAGTGGGGTGCAGTCCATGAGGAGGAGATGCACTGCAGTACTTTATGCGGCTGCTGGCCAGATACTGGTGTGATCCTCCCCCCTTTGTTCAGACACATTATTCCATTTGTTAGTCACATGTCTGTGGAACTTGTTCAATTTGTCTGTTTAATCTAATGTTCATACAAATATTTCCGTGAAGTTTGCTCTAAATAAACCGCAGATGACAGTGAGGATATGTTGTTTATTTGTTTAAACGCTAAACAGTTATGTTCTGTAGGTGTCGCTGAGTAGTATGGTACCCATTTTATGGATCCACAATCCATAGGTAAGGCTGTATTGTGATATAAGTATGCTCCCAATAAAATGTTAATCTAATACATCCACAGTGCAATTAACTGATTTATTTTCTACTAACTGATTGTATTTAGTTGAATTCGTTACATTCCAACGTTGTTTAGCCTTATAGTCCATGATTTCACTATTTGATTTGCCTAGTTAAAAAAATAATACTTTCAATGAGGGACGTTTTATTTTGAATGCGGCTAGCTTCATGTAGGTCATGCCCGGGAGCCAGCCCGGTTCCAAACAACATTGCCAAATTAAATGTTTAGAAAAAAACGTTGCGATGCAACGCGTAACAAACCTGTTCTATGTAACTTTATCTCCGGTTTCAGGAGGATATCAAGCAGTTTCTGTAGACGGGCGTTCTCCTCTTTCGATAGGGAATGTTTTCCCTGGTACTTTGTTATAGTTTTCTCAACTGCTCTAAACAACTCAGGAGCCGCTCTAAATCCCTGGTTGAAAATCAATCCCAACAACTGTATTTTAGACATTTCTCCGAGAATCCTAGCAAAGTTATGGAAAAGATTGGTAAACTAGCGAGAAGTTTATTTCTTTCAGGCCACGCGGGAGGCGACAAGCGCACGAGGAATCACTTCAGAGAGGACGTGTACACAACGCGGGCCCCGGTTGAGTTATCTGGACACAAACGATGACCAATCCGAGAGCATGAAATTAAACAGAAACGCCTTCTTGTGCGTATTATGCTCGTCATTGAGCAGCGCCATCTGTCTGTTGATCTGGTGTAGGAACAGATGAGTACAAAGTATAATGCATTTATACTTCAGTGTGGTTGGTGGCGGTAATGCAACAAATATTGGATGTCAATCGCCATCAATGTACCTCGTCGAAGAAGACGCCCACATTCATGTGTTATGTTATGAATGTCTAAAAATAAAATAATAACATTGATTTTGACTCTAGTGGTGATAGCTTTATTCAATGTAGGTTGGTCATATCAAAATATGTGTAAATGTGGATGTATCATTTTGTAGTAGTACTCTATAGTTAGGCTAGCCTTTAGCCCTTGATCATGACACTCAAAACAGATGCATTACGTTAATATATTGTTTTATCTTTTTCGTTGATGAGCGATAAAGGCCATGTGTTACGAAAGCCGTATCGCAAGCGATGATTATTGACGTCGGAATTGTATTTCACATGAGCCAGTTGTGGGCGCCTTGACGTTTCTGGCGCTCGGTCCCTATATAATGTACCAACGTATGAAGGAAGATTCAGTAGACGTGCGGTAGCCTGAACTGGTTACCGGTTAGTACCTCCAAATATTTGTATAACCAAGCCAATATAGACCACAGCCTGTCGTTTCCAATGGGAACAAATGACTCAGTGGGTAGAACAAGCAAGGAGGTGGGCAGAGCCATGCACGAGCAAACGAGATCCAATTAGCCCGTTCTAGCATACATCTGCATATTTCCGCTTACTCTTTGAAGTTCACGTGTGCAATAACGCAATTCGCCTTTCCATCCCTTCTAAACAACACCACATTTTTTACAACTGTGGCAAAGGTTAAAGTCTACAAAAAAGTAGTTTACTCTGTTCATAACCGATTGTAGTTTTGGGAACAGAAAACTGTACTGAGATCAAATGTTTAATTGATGAGAAATTTTTCAGAAGTTAAAAACCATCTCCTTCCATGTTTTCCCACTGCCAGCCACTGGGCTTCCTCTCACTACTATATTTGGTTGTGAGGGGAAACACCAAGCAGATTTTCACATTTATACATCTGGTGAAATATCTGTTTCATTGTTCTGTGGTACCTCTGGTTCAAGCCCCAGGCCAGGTGAAAAAAGGGAAGGCAGTATCCTAATTGTTAGCCAGCAGCTGGTGGGTTGCCAGTTCAAATCCAATTGTATTGGTCACACACATGGTTAGCAGATGTTAATGTGAGTGTAGCAAAATGCTTGTGCTTCTAGTTCTGATAGGGCAGTAATATCTTAACAATTCCACAATTCTGGGTCTGGTGGGAAAAAATCTGGTGGAGAGCTGGCAAACGGAGGGTTGCTGGTAGTAGATGCCATTGCCTGCCGTTGTGCCCTTGTGCAAGGAACGACAACTGGTCCACAGGGAGCCCAGTGTGGCAGCCCCGTGCGCCAACCTCTCCAATTTGTATATGTACAGTCGTGGCCAAAAGTTTTGAGAATGACACATTAATTTCCACAAAGTTTGCTGCTTCAGTGTCTTTATGTATTTTTGGTAGATGTTACTATGGAATACTGAAGTATAATTACAAGCATTTCATAAGTGTCAAAGACTTATTGACAATTACATGAAGTTGATGCAAAGAGTCAATATTTGCAGTGTTGACCCTTCTTTTTCAAGACCACTGCATTCCACCCTGGTATGCTGTCTATTAACTTCTGGGCCACATCCTGACTGATGGCAGCCCATTCTTGTATAATAAATGCTTGGAGTTTGTCAGAATTTGTGGGTTTTTGTTTGTCCACCCACCTCTTGAGGATTGACCACAAGTTCTCAATGGGATTAAGGTCTGGGGAGTAACCTGGCCATGGACCTAAAATATCGATGTTTTGTTCCCCGAGCCACCTTATAGCAAGGTGCTTCATCATGCTGGAAAAAGCATTGTTAGTCACCAAACTGTTCCTGGATGGTTGGGAGAAGTTGCTCTTGGAGGATGTGTTGGTACCATTCTTTATTCATGGCTGTGTTCTTAGGCAAAATTGTGAGTGAGCCCACTCTCTTGGCTGAGAAGCAACCCCACACATGAATGGTCACAGGATGCTTTACTGTTGGCATGACACAGGACTGATGGTAGCGCTCACCTTGTCTTCTCCAGACAAGCTTTTTCCGGATGCCCCAAACAATTGGAAAGGGGATTCATCAGAGTAAATGACTTTATCCCAGTCCTCAGCAGTCCAATCCCTGTATCTTTAGCAGAATATCAGTCTGTCCCTGAGGCTGGGTTTCTGTACAGCACTTTGAGATATCAGCTGATGTACGAAGGGCTATATAAATACATTTGATTTGATTTGATGTTTTTCCTGGAGAGAAGTGGCTTCTTTGCTGCTTTTCTTGACACCAGGCCGTCCTCCAAAGGTCTTCGCCTCACTGTGCGTGCAGATGCACTCACACCTGCCTGCTGCCATTCCTGAGCAAGCTCTGTACTGGTGGTGCCCCGATCCCGCAGCTGAATCAACTTTAGGACACGGTCCTGCTGCTTGCTGGACTTTCTTGGGCGCGCGCCTGAAGCCTTCTTCACAACAATTGAACCTCTCTCCTTGAAGTTCTTGATGGTCCAATAAATGGTTGATTTAGGTGCAATCTTACTGGCAGCAATATCCTTGCCTGTGAAGCCCTTTTTGTGCGACGCAATGATGACTGCACGTGTTTCCTTGCAGGTAACCATGGTTGACAGAGGAAGAACAATGATTCCAAGCACCAACCTCCTTTTGAAGCTTCCAGTTTGTTATTCGAACTCAATCAGCATGACTGAGTGATCTCCAGCCTTGTCCTCGTCAACACTCACACCTGTGTTAACGAGAGAATCACTGACATGATGTCTGTCAGCTGGTCCTTTTGTGGCAGGTCTGAAATGCAGTGAATGTTTTGGGGGTATTCAGTTCATTTGCATGGCAAGAGAGACTTTGCAATTCATCTGATCACTCTTCATAACATTCTGGAGTATATGCAAATTGCCATCATACAAACTGAGGCAGCAGACTTTGTGAAAATTAATTAATTAATTAATTTATTTGTGTCATTCTCAACTTTTGGTGGTTCTTTCAAAAAAGTTGTGATTAAAGTGGAAATTTTGGTTCGACCTTGTGTGCATTTAACAAATAAAGTGATCTTAGTTATAACATCAGTTTTAAGAGGGGCTGTAAATTCTCCTTCAAATCCGTGGGTGAGTATTAACTAGCATTCTTTCCTAGAAATAACTAATACATTATGCTGAGTGCTTATACTTCTCGAATCTGGGTCAGACTGAGGCTGTGTCCGAAATGGCATGCTAGTCCCTAGTGGTCCTTCCGTAGCTCAGTTGGTAGAGCATGGCGCTTGTAACGCCAGGGTAGTGGGTTCGATCCCCGGGACCACCCATACGTAGAATGTATGCACACATGACTGTAAGTCGCTTTGGATAAAAGCGTCTGCTAAATGGCATATATTATTATTATTATTAAATAGTGCACTACTTTTGACCAGGGCTGACATATGGCTCTGGTCAAAAGTAGTGCACTATATAGTGAATAGGGACAGACCTGACACACCCCTCTGACATACGTAATACAGTTGCTAGATAAAAGTGGGGTGTAATGTGGGATATAAGCCTCTTATATAGAACCATAAGAACTAGAAAAGTCAAACTCCAAAAACATGTATCTGGGATATACACTGAGTGTACAAAACATTCGGAACACCTTCCTAATGTTGAGCTGTACTCCCTTCTGCCTTAAAAGAGCCAATCAATAGATTGGGACATGTACAAGTTGTTGAAAGCATTCAACAGGGATGCTGGCCCACGTTGACTCAAATGCTTCCCAGGGTGTTTTCTATGGAGCCAGATAGCTGCCAAAAGTTTGAACATACATATTGCTAGTTTTGTAAGAAAATCCATACATAAATTGTTAGGATTGTAAGAAAACCCATGTGTGAAACATGAAATGTAAATGGAAAATTTCATCTGTGAACAAACAAACACCATGTTACGATTATGGTCTAACATTTTAGGCTTGAACAAATCTTGTTGCAATTCTGACGTACAATAAAACCCTTCAGAGACTTGGCAGTTTCATCTCACCAACCAAAAATGTGTACAAAACAGCCTGTGAGGAGTGCAATGCGAACAAGCATAACACATTATTTAAAAAAGTCAGAAACCAGAAAGAGGTATCCTGCATGTTTTCAAGTTGAAATTCTCCATTCTCTATTACTCCTCAGTTGAGTTTACTTCACATTTAGGTAGCTAATGTAATGGATTTCTTTGCCAGCGCAAGTCTAGATAGCACTATGTTATACCTACAACAGTAAAGTTTCAGTCCACTAGGTGTATCTCTCTACAGCATGGGCATATATCTGGGAGACGTGGACATCCCTGTGCATGCACTTTATCAAAATGTTACTAATTTAATATTGCACCATCCCATTCACTGGGCTCTGTCTGTAATCATAACCAGTAGTATATACCAAGAATAATTTACATTTACATTACATTTAAGTCATTTAGCAGACGCTCTTATCCAGAGCGACTTACAAATTGGTGCATTCACCTTATGACATCCAGTGGAACAACCACTTTACAATAGTGCATCTAAATATTTTAAGGGGAGGGGGGGTGAGAAGGATTACTTTATCCTATCCTAGGTATTCCTTAAAGAGGTGGGGTTTCAGGTGTCTCCGGAAGGTGGTGATTGACTCCGCTGTCCTGGCGTCATGAGGGAGTTTGTTCCACCATTGGGGAGCCAGAGCAGCGAACAGTTTTGACTGAGCTGAGCGGGAACTGTACTTCCTCAGTGGTAGGGAGGCGAGCAGGCCAGAGGTGGATGAACGCAGTGCCCTTATTTGGGTGTAGGGCCTGATCAGAGCCTGGAGGTACTGAGGTGCCGTTCCCCTCACAGCTCCGTAGGCAAGCACCATGGTCTTGTAGCGGATGCGAGCTTCAACTGGAAGCCAGTGGAGAGAGCGGAGGAGCGGGGTGACGTGAGAGAACTTGGGAAGGTTGAACACTAGACGGGCTGCGGCGTTCTGGATGAGTTGTAGGGGTTTAATGGCCCAGCCAACAGCGAGTTGCAGTAATCCAGACGGGAGATGACAAGTGCCTGGATTAGGACCTGCGCCGCTTCCTGTGTGAGGCAGGGTCGTACTCTGCGGATGTTGTAGAGCATGAACCTACAGGAACGGGCCACCGCCTTGATGTTAGTTGAGAACGACAGTTTGTTGTCCAGGATCACGCCAAGGTTCTTAGCGCTCTGGGAGGAGGACACAATGGAGTTGTCAACCGTGATGGCGAGATCATGGAACGGGCAGTCCTTCCCCGGGAGGAAGAGCAGCTCCGTCTTGCCGAAGTTCAGCTTGAGGTGATGATCCGTCATCCACACTGATATGTCTGCCAGACATGCAGAGATGCGATTCGCCACCTGGTCATCAGAAGGGGGAAAGGAGAAGATTAATTGTGTGTCGTCTGCATAGCAATGATAGGAGAGACCATGTGAGGTTATGACAGAGCCAAGTGACTTGGTGTATAGCGAGAATAGGAATAATAATAATAATAATAATAATAATAATAATAATAATAATAATAATAATAATAATGAAACATAGAAGAAGAAGAATGGATGTTTTGTGAATATTTTAATTATGTATGACTACCGGAGTCTTTGCCATCCAAAATAGTTTTGTTCTAGAATATTTTGAAATATATTTCATCACTCAAAATCTTGCCTAAGCATATTCTCGACCTAAACTGGGACATGCTTAACACTCCGGCCATCCCACAATCTAAGCTCGATTCCCTCAATCTCACAAAATTATCAATGAACCCACCAGGTACAACCCCAAATCTATAAACTAGGGCACCCTCATAGGTATCATCCTAACCAACTTGCCCTTCAAATACACCTCTGCTGTTTTCAACCAAGATCTCAGAGATCACTGCCTCATTGCCTGCATCCATAATGAGTCTGCAGTCAAACGACCACCCCTCATCACTGTCAAATGCTCCCAAAAACACTTCAGCGTGCAGGCCTTTCTAATCGACCTGGCCAGGGTATCCTGGAAGGATATTGACCTCATTTCGTCAGTAGAAGATGCCTGGTTATTCTTTAAAAGTGCCTTCCTCACCATCTTAAATAACCATGCAAAAAAATGTAGAACCAGGAACAGATATAGCCCTGGGTTCTCTTCAGACCTGACTGCCCTTGACCAGCACAAAAACATCCTGTGGCGTTCTGCATTAGCATCGAATAGCCCCTGTGATATGCAACTTTTCAGGGAAGTTAGGAACAAATATATGGAGAACAAGAGCACCTTGTTCTCCAAGGTGGGGCGGCAGGGTAGCCTAGTGGTTAGAGCGTTGGACTAGTAACCGGAAGGTTGTGAGTTCAAATCCCAGAGCTGACAAGGTACAAATCTGTTGTTATGCCCCTGAACAGGCAGTTAACCCACTGTTCCCAGGCTGTCATTGAAAATAAGAATGTGTTCTTAACTGACTTGCCTGGTTAAATAAAGGTAAAATTAAAAATTAAAACCTCCTCCCAGCTGCTCACTGCACTGAGACTAGGATACACTGTCACCACCGATAAATCCACTATAATTGAGAATTTCAATAAGCATTTTTCTGCAGCTGGCCATGCTTTCCACCTGGCTACCCCTACCCCGATCAACAGCCCACAGCAACTCGCCCAAGCCTGCCCACTTCTCCTTCACCCAAATCCAGATAGCTGATGTTTTGAAAGAGCTGCAAAATCTGGACCTCTACAAATCAGCCGGGCTAGACAATCTGGACCCTCTCTTTCTAAAATTATCTGATGAAATTGTTGCAACCTCTCTTGCTAGTCTGTTCAACTTCTCTTTCATATCGTCTGAGATTCCCAAAGATTGGAAAGCTGCCGCGGTCATACCCCTCATACCCCAAACTGCTACAGACCTATATCTATCCTACCCTGCCTTTCTAAGGTCTTCGAAAGCCAAGTTAACAAACAGATTACCAACCATTTCGAATCACACCGTACCTTCTCCGCTATGCAATCTGGTTTCCGAGCTGGTCATGGGTGCACCTCAGCCATGCTCAAGGTCCTAAACCATATCATAACCGCCATCAATAAGAGACATTAGGGTGTAGCCATATTCATCGACCTGCCCAAGGCTTTCGACTCTGTCAATCACCACATTCTTATTAGCAGAATCAACAGCATTGGTTTCTCAAATTATTTCCTCGCCTGATTCACCAACTACTTCCCTGATAGAGTTCAGTGTGTCAATTCGGAGGGCCTGTTGTCCGGACCTCTGGCAGTCTCTATGGGGGTGCCACAGGGTTCTATTATCGGGCTGACTCTCTTCACTGTATACATTAATGATGTCGCTCTTGCTTCTGGTGAGTCTCTGATCCACCTCTACGCAGACGACACCATTCTGTATACTTCTGGCCCCTCTTTGGACACTGTTAACTAACCTCCAGACAAGCTTCAATGCCTTTACAACTCTCCTTCCGCGACCTCCAACTGCTCTTAAATGCAAGTAAAACTAAATGCATGCTCTTCAACCGATCACTGCCCACACCTACCCACCCATCCAGCATCACTACTCTGCACGGTTCCGACCTAGAATATGTGGACAACTACAAATACCTAGGTGTCTGATTAGACTGTAAACTCTCCTTCCCGACTCACATTAAGCATCTCCAATCCAAAATTAAATCTAGAATTGGCTTCCTATTTCGCACCAAAGCATCCTACCGATCCTCGACTTTATGTCATTTACAAAATAGCCGCCAACACTCTACTCAACAAATTGGATGCAGTCTATCACAGTGCCATCCCATATACTACCCACCACTGCGACTTGTATGCTCTCGTTGGCTGGTCCTCGCTTCCTACTCATCGCCAAACCCACTGGCTCCAGGTCATCTACGAGTCTCTGCTAGGTAAAGCCCCGCCTTATCTCAGCTCACTGGTCACTATAGCAGCACCCACTCGAAGCACACGCTCCAGCAGGCATATCTTACTGGTCACCCCCAAAGCCAATTTATCCTTTGGCAGCCTTTCCTTCCAGTTCTCTGCTGCCAATGACTGGAACAAACTACAAAAATCACTGAAGCTGGAGACTCATATATCCCTCACTAGCTTTAAGCACCAGTTGTCAGAGCAGCTCACAGATCACTGCACCTGTACGTAGCCCATCTGTAAATAGCCCATCCAACTACCTCATCCCCATACTGTATTTATTTATCTTGCTCCTTTGCACCCCAGTATCTCTACTTGCACATTCATCTTCTGCACATCTACCATTCCAGTGTTTAATTGCTATATTGTAATTACTTCACCACTATGGCCTATTTATTGCCTTACCTCTCTTATCTCACCTCATTTGCACATGCTGTATATAGACTTTTTCTACTGTATTATTGACTGTATGTTTTGTTTATTCCATGTGTAACTCTGTTGTATGTGTCGAACTGCTTTGCTTTATCTTGGCCAGGTCGTAGTTGCAAATGAGAACTTGTTCTCAACTAGCCTACCTGGTTAAATAAAGGTTAAATATAATAAATAAATCATATGAACTTAAAATAATTTGACATGATTTATATGAATCAGGTCATGAACATATGGACTTTAAAATTAACAATGGAGAGGTTAAACGTAGGCTAAGTCTGGCATAAGCTTATTCCCACACTTTACAATAACTCTGTTGCGGTGGTCTTAGGTAGTCTCCGTATAGGCTATTCCTGCCATCGCGACACTGCTGCCAAGTTAAAGAGCTTGTGATCTCCATACAGCACCATGCGCCTTTGGAAAAGCACCCCTCGGCCTCAGAAGATCCCCTTCTGGAGGCAGGCAGCCATAGTCATTATCCCCTAATGTAGGCCTATTTACCTACTAGCCAAATGAAGATCAAAGCAACTCATCATTCTAACATATTTGAACATTTTAATTCATCCTTCGTTCAGTCAGTCTTTAGCCTATCACTTTCATAGTTCATGGCATATTCAGATAGTGGAATAAGCCTAATTCATGTTTACTTTCTATTTTGCAGCTCAGGCGGTTTTTCTAGACAAGGCTCTTCTGTGTCTTCATAGTATCATTCTCAAACAAGTCATTTTCTGAAGCCCAAGCCTATAGTATGCCATCTACTGATATAACGTCATTATCGAATTGCGTTCTAAAACAAGCTCTAGACATTTATTTTGGAAATGAAACCAGAAGCTGCAAAGCATTTCTAACGTCTTGGCTAGAGTTGCTTGATTGACTAGTTAACTTCGACTAGCTGCGTTTGGTTCATGTCCTTTGCACATGCCACGTTCCTGACAAAGTTTTGTACAGATAAAACATACCTGTAACCAAGAAAAGGGAGACGTAATGTAATAATTTATATAATTCTTTGTCCCATCATAGGGTTTGTACATTTACAGATCTAATTTAACAATTATGTTCCATGTTTAACACATGGCTTTTCTTACGATCCTAACAATTTATCTAAGGATCGTCAGAAAACACAAATGATAGATACGTTCAACCTTCTGGTCGCTATTTGGCTCCATAGTTTTCACAATTGGTCCCTTTCAACCAAATTTTGTAAACTCAGTGCGGTTCGCTTCTCGAGAGGTGGTCTGTGTTCGGTTTGCTTGAATTCTGTGGTCCGGTTCCCTTTTTAAGGGCAATGTGAACACAAAGCTTCCCAGGTTCACTTGTTATTTTCCCCTCACCACACAGTAGACTACTGCAATCCTGTTTCCCCTGCCCTAAATCCCCTTCACATTGGAGAGATGATGATGATGTGCAGGTTTGCAGAAAAAACCTTGCTATTTTTGGATATTGATTAGCGATTGTCAGAATGTACAGGCATTCCAAAATATGTGTAGAGTTTTATACTGACTCAATGTTCATATTATTTGTTTGCAATATGTTGATCTATATGCTGAGAGCATCATAAACGGTTTATTCGATTGTGTGGGTGAATAGTGTGAGAAGACAACATATTTGATGAAAATCACAACGTCGGCTACAAAATCCATTCTAGCTCTTAAAGGGGCAGTAGCCTAGATTGGGTGAACACTTTCAATTGGCCGACAGCATTATTTATCCTGCATTTATTCTACTGGTATTTAATCTGTTACCAATAATATTTACATGTTAATATTATCTTCTGGTTACAATTATTATGTCTAATCTTTTACCTAAATGCAATCTATTCGCTTCCAAAATGTATATGGATATATCTAACTTTCCGATTAACACATTCTGATGAAAGGGCTTGTCCTGTACTTTTACCCAGAGTGCATTGAGTGAATGTTAGAACAATTCTTGGTTCCTTTATAAACATAGCAATGTGAATGCAAAGAGGTCTCAGATTTAAAAAAAGGTGAAGTGAACTGCCAAAAGAGTTGAGTCCTCATTCCAAGGCAAGGTTAGTGTGAATACAAAGACAACCGAGTTCTTTAGCTTTATTTTTACCCCAGAGTTCACTTTAAAGAGGACTGAGATTGATTATTTCAAAGAGGACTATATGTGAAAACACCCCCACAGTTGTGTTAAGTTGGCTGGATGTCCTTTAGGTAGTGGACCATTCTTGATAAACAACAGAAACTGTTTAGAGTGGAGAAACCCAGCAGTGTTGCAGTTCTTGACACACTCAAACCGATGTGCCTAGCACCTACTACCATACCCCGTTCAAAGGCACTTAAATCTTTTGTCTTGCCCATTCACCCTCTGAATGGCACACAATCCATGTCTCAAGGCTTAAACACTATTCTTTAACCTGTCTACTCCTCTTCATCTACACTGATTGAAGTGGATTTAACAAGTGAAATCAATAAGGGATCATAGCTTTCACCTGGATTCATCTGGTCAATCTGTCATGGAAAGAGCATGTTTTGTACAGTCAGTGTATGTTACTGTTAGTTCAGTGACAAAATATTGATTATGTGAATGCAATCAGAAATCACAAATCAAACAGTGTGAAAGAAGATGTTTTTTGCTGTCAATTTATTCATATTGTTAAAGGGAAGGACAAACATTTCAACAGATAAGAACCAGGCACCTGAGTCTATATCTTATCTGACCACAGCCAAGACAGACATATTGACACACCAGAAAAACAAGTATACACAGTTTGAATCTCAAGACAATGCTGTCTAAAGCTGATGTGAGTAAGGAGTGGACTATGGTTTTAAGACTTTCTGTTTTCCCTATCAACCGTTCATTAACATTGACACATGATAGCGTTGTAATCTTACTGTGAGGTATGCACCCCTTTCATAACTTCTCAAATGTTTAACCATACCAATCTGTATATTTACCAAGAGTAAACCTCACACAGGGGAGTTGGGGGCCTCTGCAGGTCAAAGGTCAAATAAGGGTGCTTATATTTGTCATTTTTCACACACGTACAAGTCTGTAACCTGTACAAGTGTGTGGTGTGAAATGCAAATGTGAGCCGTTATTGACGGTGACCCGGGTTCAATTAGGGTTTGCTTACCTTGCTCAATGGCAGATTGACAGATTTTAGTAGGCCCAATACAGTATTTAAAGAAGGTACCAGAGTACAGGAAAGATATGTGTCATTACAAAGCCTTAAAAAGCCTGGATGAGAGCAAATCACCACTGGGATATTAGAGACTTAAATTTCTGCTTAAATACAACGCCACTCACTACCCACTGGGCACAGATGTCAATTCAAAGAATATTCGACAATGGTCCAATGTAATTTCATTGAAATCACGTGGAAACAAAGTTGGTAGTCCTTGACAGCCTCCACTGGTGCAGAATTATCATGATTTGGCTAAGGGGCTGCTGTCCCATTTCACATGCACCGGCTGAAAATAGTTTAGTGGACCAGCCCATGTGACCTTGGTGGGACAGTGTCAGAAATACCTGGGCCGATTTATGGTCCCAGTCTGCCCCTGCTTCATCATAACAGTTCTGCATACAGTATAAATCACATTGTGGGAAATGTTCAGATGTGTTCTACATTTTTTATTTTTTTATTTGACCTTTATTTAACTAGGCAAGTCAGTTAAGAACAAATTCTTATTTTCAATGACGGCCTAGGAACTGCCTGTTCAGGCGCAGAACGACAGATTTGTACCTTGTCAGCTCAGGGATTTGAACTTACAACCTAGTCCAACGCTCTAACCACTAGGCTACCCTGTGTCTCAAGTGTACTGTACGTATGCATGGTGGTCAATTATAGTATGTTAGGTTTTATTTTTGCTTTATTTGTTGAAAGATTGTAGGAAATGACCGTTTGACTGTAGTATATTATCAGAAAAAGAGATTCATAAACAATTTTTGTTAACCATATTTAACATACTGTACATGGATATTATGAATCTGGAGGCATTGGTACAAAATACATCTAAAATCAGCTTCATTTACACCAAATAAAATAATGCAATAAAAGTTAACAGTAACCAGACCAAGCAATGGTCCACAGCCTTGTAACTGGGTATTCTGTATTTTATAAGGATCCCCATTACTCTTCCTGGGGTCCACGTAAAACATGAAACATGACATAATACAGAACATTCATAGACAATAACAGTTATTTGAACACAGGGCTTTGAAATAATTTGTGCTCAAACAAACAGCTGCTGTACAAGATGCAACCGTAGTATGGCCACTATGTAGAAACGTCACAACATTATATTGGATAAATAATATTGTGTGCTCTATTGAAGGGTCTGCCTTAAACTAACTGACCCTCATAAGTTAATTATAAAACACACTCACCTGTTAATATAATTTTAATAAGAATGTTCAAAAATATATACATTTATTTTGATCAAATCTGGATAGAATGAGGAATATACTGAATTCAAAGTCTTTATTTGGTGTCAACATTTATATTCTACTTTTTACCCACATCATTTTACCAAAAATTGTTACCTTTTGTGATTTGTGTCATCTACATGTAGTCTCAGATGAGGCATAATGACAAATAATGAAACGTAATTGTGGAGCACTTTAGACACTGAAATATATTTTCACATGGAACGTAACTGTTAAATTAGATCAGTAAATGTACAAACCCTATGTTACGACAATGAATTCTATCAATTCTTACATTACGTCTTCCTTTACTCGGTTACAGATATTTTTTATCTGTACAAACCTTTGTCAGGAACGTGGCATGTGCAAAGGACATGAACCGAACGTAACTAGTCGAAGTTAACTAGTCAATCAAGCAACTCTAGCCAAGACGTTAGAAATGCTTTGCAGCTTCCGGTTTAACGATAAAATAAATGTCTAGAGCTTGTTTTAGAACGCAATTCGATAATGACGTTATATCAGTAGATGGCATACTATAGGCTTGGGCTTCAGAAAATGACTTGTTTGAGAATGATACTATGAAGACACAGAAGAGCCTTGTCTAGAAAAACCGCCTGAGCTGCAAAATAGAAAGTAAACATGATTTAGGCTTATTCCACTATCTGAATATGCCTTGCTGTTGTGTGTTATTTGATGGCCATATTATTGCATAATACATTTGTATAGCCGCGTGGGGCTACTGTAGTGATCATGTAAACTAATGAATCACACTTTTTCCAGTATTTGGGAGCACAGACTGTAGGCCTTATATTAGGCATTTTGACTGTTGTATTAATGAATTCCACTCTGTAAGAAGACTTGTTAAAACCATTTACGTTGTACAATCCCATCACGCAGAGGCTATATCCATATCAATAAATAAGACAGAACAAAATATTGATTAAGTCTTGGCTATAACCTGTCCTGAGTGAAATTGCCAACGGGTCCCAAATGGTCAAGACTATCTATAGCCTATTCTTATTGCCAGATCTGTTTTCTCTATCAGCCACTGCATGTGCTTCTTAAATTATATTGTTTAACATCTATTTAGAGGCTATATTTAGAGATGAGGCATAATGATAAATAATGAAACTTAATTGTTGTGCACTTTATAGACACTGAAATATGTTTTCACAGGTCTCAACCTATTGTATTATTTATTATCATTGGCTGTTTCTCCCCCTGATAAACCAGCCTGTCTAAAACAGACCAGAAAGTCCTAATGGTATGCAGCAAAAAAGAACACTACAAACAGGATGGTGTATAATAGTGTCTTTGAGGGATTATGCCAAGAAAATGATTCTCTCCACCACATTATATTGCTCCTGGTGCTATCATGCCCTCCCTCCACTAGGGGCAGTGTACTTGTAGGCTGATGCTCCACTGTCTCTGTGTCTGGCTGATCTTCCTGGTTGCTCGGGTGCTCCACATCCACAGACTCACTGATGGACGTCATGGACGGTTTGCTGCCTCTTCTGCTTATGGAGGGCCGTTTCCCAAGACTCAAGACTAAGTCCTTGTTTCGTAGCTTCTGCACTGCCCTTAGACTGCGCATGTACAGCTCTATCTTATCCTCTGACAGAGACTCTGTGGAAGCATGGTCCTCCTCGCCCTCCCCTTCACCCTCTTTCCCACTGACAGATTTATCCGATTGAATGCAGGTCTCCCCTTCTCCATTGATAGATTCCATTTCTTCATCTCGAGGATGCTTGGTGTCCAGCCTTACGTCATTGATAGTTTCTTTGTGGCAAGGATTTGACACTTCATTTGTCATGAATGTATTATCTACTGGGCTAGATTTTTCGTTGACCTTTACAGTTGTGCTCTTACCACCCTCACCCTCATTCATATTGTCCATGTTCATGCTAAACTCATCTACCAACTCATTTTGATCATCTACTACAATTTCCTTTACTTCTACATCTGCAGTTTCTTCATCTACAATCTCTTCCTCCTCCTTCTCTTCCTCTACAATCTCCTCCTCTTCCTCTACACTCTCCTCTTCCTCCCACTCTATCCACTTAACATCCTCCATCTCTTCTTCAACTACCACCTCCTCCATTTCTTTCTCCATTTCCCCCTCTCCCTTCACCACTTTCGCTCCTTCCTTCACCATTTCTTTGTCCATTTCCCCCTCTCCCTTCACCACTTTCGCTCCTTCCTTCACCATTTCTTTCTCCATTTCCCCCTCTCCCTTCACCACTTTCGCTCCTTCCTTCACCATTTCTTTCTCCATTTCCCCCTCTCCCTTCACCACTTTCGCTCCTTCCTTCACCATTTCTTTCTCCATTTCCCCCTCTCCCTTCACCACTTTCGCTCCTTCCTTCACCATTTCTTTCTCCATTTCCCCCTCTCCCTTCACCACTTTCGCTCCTTCCTTCACCATTTCTTTCTCCATTTCCCCCTCTCCCTTCACCACCTTCGCTCCTTCCTTTTCCACTTCCTCCTCTGTTTCCTCCACCTCCCCTGTCTCCTCCAACTCCTTTGTCCCAACCACCATCTCCTCTTCCACAGCTATCTCCTCTTCTTCTATTTCCCATTCGTCCCCCTCCACATATTCCCCCATCGTGTCTTCCTCTTCCACAGTCCCCTCCCAGTCTTTTACTATTCGATCTTTCTTTAGAAATGGTTGTCCATTACTTGTGTCTATCTCCTTATTTGTAGGAACTAAATACTTCTTACTGTTCATCATTACCAGTTCAACTTCCTTATGAATACCTTCTTCTTTGAACTTTGAGCCCTTGTCAGTGTCTTTATCATAATCATACCTAACATAGTTTGACATATCTACATCATCATAATCCTCGTTGTCAATAGAATGCCGGTTTTCTTCATTGCATAAAATGTTTGACACTTCAAATGATAGTTCATCCTTTACTTGATCTGTTTGTTTTCTCATCATTAATTTCTCCAATGATGTCCATTCCTTAATGACAATGGAATCATCTTTCAATGCTGTCCCACTGGTTTCTTCCTCCAGTGTGTCCGTACGGAGCACAGCAAAGTTTTGGTGCTCAGTGGTGATCTTTTCCTCGGTCTCTGAAGTGTGAACTTTCAGGTCAGCATCCACAGGCTCTAGCATGGCTATAGGTGTGTCTACTATTTCTGTGAATGGGCTTGTTGACCATTCATCTGTGAGAGGGTTCTCCATTTCATCTGACTCATCAGGTCTCTCATATCCACAACTGGCCCCCTGCAGAGTCATCTCAGCAGAGACATGCTTTGACCCCATTTCAGTTTGTAACCGTAGGAAACTGCCTTGTGTCGCGTCTATCAGAGTTTGTGTTTGTGAAAGTGCTGTGTCTACTGGAGTTTGTGAAGGTGTTGTGTTTGATAATGGGGTTTGTGTTTGTGAAAGTGTTGTGTCTACTGGAGATTGTGAAGGTGTTGTGTTTGGTAATGGGGTTTGTGTTTGTGAAAGTGTTGTGTCTACTGGAGATTGTGAAGGTGTTGTGTTTGGTAATGGGGTTTGTGTTTGTGAAAGCTTACTGTCCTGGTGCATCTGGTTCTGAGGAGGCAGAATGTTCTCCTCAGACCCCTGGAGGCCTGAGTTCACATTAAGGATTTGTGCCCCGAGAGCAGCAGCAGTGTTCAGGGCAGTGCGAGTCCTGAGAAGACCTCCTGCCTCTTCTGACAGAAGTTTAGGTTCAGACTCTCTTTCTGTACTTAATCCAGAGCTGAAGTGTTCTGGGTTTGATTTAAGAGACCCCTGTTGATCTACAGGCTTGTCATCAGGTGTTCCACGAGTATCAGCTGAAACACAGGAGTGAGTTTCTACTTCCTCTGTGGATGGGTAACTCTGGGCTGTGTAGGCTGTTGAATCCCATTCATGCAATTGACCACTTGTTCGATTCCCTCTATGGGTGAAGCTCGGACTCCCACTCTCCACTCTACCAAACCCCTGACAGTATGGTGGGGCCACAACATTACCAAACATAAAGCTATTGGTCTGGCTGCCTGGGACTGGGCCTGCTGTGCTGTTCTCCAACCTGACAATGTTATCTGAATGTGTTATGTCTGTGCTGATGGCAGATTCACCCTTCTCCGTTTCCATCTGCATCAGAGCACTTCCCTCCACACTGAAAACAGACGTATCACCATTTTGGCTCACAGCAGCAGGTTGATCAGTTGAATCTGACTTTCTGCTGGGGATCAGTGAGGCCTGTTTCCCTCTCAGCTCTGATGGGGCTGATCGGAACGTTGGGTCTATTTTCTCAGGTTTCACTGACTCCTGCCAAGACGTGCTGTCTGGGATACCAGGAGACAGTTTGCACGTAGACAGAGAATCTGTTGCCTGCAGCCCAAACCCTTTCCTGCCCTGTGGTGGCAGTGGTTGTACCTCAGGCCTATTTGAAAGCTTTTCCTGTGGGAATGTGCTTTCCTGTGGGATCTGTGATGGTTCCACTGCTCCCTTCTCTTTCTCTTGGGTCTCATCCTCTCTCTGGGTGAAGTAGTCCCGCACCTTCGCCAATCGTGCTGCCTTTCGTCGGTTTCTTCTGCTGGAGTTCCGGCTGCTCTCAACCTGTCAAACAAGAAGGATAGAGTTAATCTTTCCCACACAATGCCTCCTCAATGGTTAGGCTTGTTTGGTGAGGATGATATCTAGAGAGGCACGTTCAGATTAAATATAGCTCATGATTAAGCCAAAACATATTTATATACATTTAATCTTGGCCCCTGAACAAAATCTCACATGAGCACTGGCCTCTGGCCAGTAACATTATAATGTGTTTGTTTGTCTCGACTCACGAGAGACTAATATACATTTAAAAGAGAGCGTGTTACCAATGCAATGTATAGCGCAGTCACTCATGTGACCATGTAAGACCCCTCTTAGCTCCTGTAAAGCAACATGTATAAATACTTGGCATTTAACTCTTTCACGGGGACACAACCTGTATGTCCTCAAGTGTCAAATATGCAACTAGGACAGAATGTTAAAGTAATGACCCTAAGTGCTCAGACAGCAGTGATCACATGACATATTGAGAAAGAGCAAGAGGGTTCACACTATCTTGTTTCAGAGGTCACCCCAAAATGTTTAAGCCTAACCATAGCATTTGACCATGCTATGTATATTTCAAAAGTAACTCAAATAAACCCTTAATTAAACTAAATTAAACCCTCCTTGAAGGCCACAATAACAAGAAAATCACTATTCTTTTTTTAAAATATTCATACAGTACCAGTCAAAAGTTTGGACACACCTACTCATTCAAGGGTTTTTCTTTATTTGTACTATTTTCTACATTGTATAATAATAGTGAAGACATCAAAACTATGAAATAACACACATGGAATCATGTAGTAACCAAAAAAGTGTTAAACAAATCAAAATAGATTTCAAATGTGAGATTCCTCAAAGTTGCCACCCTTTGCCTTGATGACAGCTTTGCACACTCTTGGCATTCTCTCAACCAGCTTCACGAGGTGGTCACCTGAAATTAATTTCAATTAACAGGTGTGCCTTGTTAAAAGTTCATTTGTAGAATTTCCATCCTCTACCTTAATCACAACTTTGCACACTCTTGGCATTCTCTCAACCAGCTTCACCTGGAATGCTTTTCCAACAGCCTTGAAGGGGTTCCCACATATGCTGTGCACTTGTTGGCTGCTTTTCCTTCACTCGGTGGTCCAACTCATCCCAAACCATCTCAATTGGGTTGAGGTTGGGTGATTGTGGAGACCGGGTCATCTGATGCAGCACTCCACCACTCTCCTTCTTGTTTAAATAGCCCTTACACAGCCTGTCAGTGTGTTGGGTCATTGTCCTGTTGAAAACAAATGATAGTCCTGCTAAGCGCAAACCAGATTGGATGGTATATCACTGCAGAATGCTGTAGTAGTCATGCTAGTTAAGTGTGCCTTGAATTCTAAATAAATTACCAACATTGTCACCAGCAAGGCACCCCCACACCACCTCCATTTTTCACGGTGGGAACCATACATGCAGAGATCATCCGTTCACCTACTCTGCGTCTCACAAAGACACGGCATTCGGAGCCAAAAATATAAAATTTGGACTCATCAGACCAAAGGACAGATTTCCACCGGTCTATGATCCATTGCTCGTGTTTCTTGGCCCAAGCAAATCTCTTCTTCTTATTGGTGTCCTTTAGTAGTGGTTTCTTTGCAGCAGTACGACCATGAAGGCCTGATTCACGCAGTCTCCTCTGAAAAGTTGATGTTGAGATGTCTGTTACTTGAAATCTGTGAAGCATTTATTTGGGCTGCAATGTCTGAGGCTGGTAACTCTAATAAACTTATACTCTGCAGAAGTCCTCTGGGTCTTCCTTTCCTGTGTCGGTCCTCATGAGAGACAGTTTGATCAAAGCGCTTGATTGTTTTTGTGACTGCACGTGAATAAACTTTCAAAGTTCGTGAAATTTTCCGGATTGACTGACCTTCATGTCTTAAAGTAATGGACTGTCGTTTCTATTTGCTTATTTGAGCTGTTTTGCCGTAATACGGACTTGGTATTTTACCAAATAGGGCTATCTTCTGTATACCACCCATACCTTGTCACAACACAACTGATTGGCTACATGATTACTACATGATTCCATATATGTTATTTCATAGTGTTGATGTCTTCACTATTATTCTACAATGTAGAAAATAGTAAAAATAAAGACAAAATCTTGAATGAGTAGGTGTGTCAAAATGTGTGACTGGTACTGTGTATATATATATATATATATATATATATATATATATATATTTTGTTTTAATCAGACCTTTATTTTAATGAGGAGTCTCATCGAGACCCAGTGTCCTTTACAAGCCCTGCAAAGGCACATTTGAAAAAGTTACGTAAAAGTTATGTAAATCTATGTATCACAAGGCTTATGTTGTAAGAAAACACTAGATAAATGACATCATTCGATGTTCTGAAATCTAAATTCCACAGGTATTACTCACCATTAGTTTCTGACGATCATCTTGGAGTGCTCCTGACTGAGACTCAGAAGTGTTCACACTAGCCATCTTCCCTCCACGGTTGTGTACGTCTAGAGAGGAATAATTGACATTAGATCAGGATTTATTGTAATTGGTTTTAGTTAATGACTTCATCTAATTGATTTTATCCGCTGTACGTCTGAGTCATTTGACTTTTGAATGTTTTAGTACAATGAACGATTACCTGAAGATTCAGCATTGGTTGACGACCAGTTTTCATCACAGGGAATGTCATGACTGTAAATAAATGAAATGAAAGCTCGGGCAAAAAGACCCCAACAACAATTGTCCAACATTTACTGTAATATCGTCATTTTATAATAAACTGTCAGTTTATTTATCTTTAGGAAGTGAAAAGGGTGTATGTTAAGGTGAGGCAATATCAATATGAAAGCATTGTGCAGCTGTCACTTTACTGGACCACTAGACTGGACCACACATAACCCCTCTATTAGTTTGATAAAAAAGTACTAGCATTCAATCATTCCATCAATCGACACTCAAAACAAACCTGTTGATTAATCTGACCATCCTCACCTGATGGCTTTCAGGATGCTTTTCCTGCGCCCGCTTTTGTCTTTTTCTGGTTTCTCTTTCGACTCCTTGATTTTCTGGTGACAAAACATCACATAGTTCTGGTCACTATTGTTGGCCCAGAAAGTCCCAACAGGGGTCTCGTACCGGAGACAGAAGTCCACTCTGGCCCCCTTTTCCCCAAAGGGGGGCACCAGGGTGAGCTTGAATGAGAAGCAGTCAGTGTCTCCATCGCTGGACCCTGGTATGTACTCTGCCAGCAGGTCAAAGTGCGTGGCCCAGGCATCCAGCGAGGTGCGGATGTACACCATCTTTTCAAAGGAGACATTGAGAACGCGGACCACCCCCCTTAGTATTGTAGTCTGGTAGAGTAACTCAATGCTCTCCAGCTCTAGCTTCTGCTCCTGAACCCTCAGGACCATGGCTTCTTGGGATGGTGACGGAGTGTATAATGAGGACAAGTAGTATTCCTCTACCTCTGTCTCTCCCTCCATGGCATTGAAGTTCAGCGGGACTGTTATGTCCCACGAGTCAAACTCTTTCACTTTCACCAGGTTTAGGCCGAGGGCGTCCGCAAAGGACACTCTCCGAGAGCTGGATGGGGTGAGCTCGAGCTCACAGTCCTTTAAATCACTGGCGCTCCTTCTCCGTGGGAGAGGAGAGGACTTGGGCCTGATGCCACCGATCACCTCCGCGTCGTTCGCCTCATCCCCATCCCAGGTGATAAGCCCTGGGACACCCAGGAGGCTGCTGACCGCGGTGGGTATTGGTTCGACTGCAGAAGGCTCCATTGGGCTGTCTAGTGACAGAGTGAAGGGGAATCGCAGAGCCGAGTTCTCTGCTTTTCTCTGGCAACTGACATTCAACATGCTGTGACTAAACAGATGGATTCGAGTTACAGATGACATTGTAGCAAGGGCCAGCACTATAAATAGGTCAGAAGGGACTTCAACTATGCAGTGTGGGCTCAGGAGAATACCGAGAACACATCATCTCAATGCCTCTTCTTTGAGACACTACAACAATGATATACATAGTAATGCATTGGAATTATAGGCTGATTTCAACTAACTTCCCTATTTGATTCCAACTAATCTCGAGTCCGAGAACCAAATCTCATGTGTGCGCTGTCACAAAAGACTATATTCCAACCAAAACAACGTTTTCTATGATAGTTTGTTGTCTCCTATGTGGAAAGTAATGTTCTTCAACTTCTCCTAATAAGGGTTGAAGGGTTAATTGTGTAATAAATACTGGATAAAACATGTTGGATTTGAAGATGATACTCCTTATAGACACTTCAGGTTAACTGCCAACACGCCCCAAAATGTTTCAAATATTTAAATCCTTTTTCATAATGTCCAAAACTCTGCAGAACATAACATACTTAGCCTTATCAGAAATAACATTATTTAAGGGTTAACCCCATTGTGCAACTCAAAATGGCAAACGATGACCACCTAGCATCTTATCAGAATTCACTATATACAGTTTCCTTTTTGATGATGAATGTTTCATCAGAGTACCTTTTATCTGTGAGGATGTGGCATGCCCAACCCAAATCATGCAGGGACTGAATGTGGTTAAGAAGAAAGTAGCTATACAAGACTCAAACCGATCAAACCATCACAAGAAACACAGGTGGCCACAGGTGGCCAAAAGCAGAAATGCCTTTCTACTAATACCAGACAGCATGTAGGAATACTCTCTAAAGATACTTGTGTACTGCAAAGCTGACAACTGAAATTCACGACAAACAAACAGATATGGACACAGAGAAAGGGATGTTAAAATTACAGCCAGTAGAAGGGATGTTCAGATAGGTAAAGGTAGGTGGAGTAATTTCCAAGGAGACAGAGGTGGAAGAGCTGTGGTCAGGGTCAGTCAGAGACCTTGACACTGTTCCAGTAAAGAGTGAGGTCCTCAAGACAGACCTCAGCACTGTTCGCGAGGACATCCCCACAGAAACAGCCAGTCTGCCGGGTGACATTCAGTCCGAGCCCTCAGACAGAAACAAAACTCGTGAGGGAGGGAGAGGACACAATACATGGAGATCCAGATCCCTCTACAAAGCCCTCACTCTCCTATGTCGCCCTGATCGCCAAAGTCATCCTCTCCTCCTCCTCTCTGAAGCTGAACCTAGCCTCTATCTACAGGGCCATGGAGGAGCGGTTCCCCTACTTCAAGGCCCGGGGGTCGGGGGCTCAGGGCCAAGGCTGGAGGAACAGCGTGAGGCACAACCTGTCCTTAAACGAGCGCTTTGTGAAGGTAAAGTATACTGAACAAAAATATAAACGCAACATGCAACAATTTCAGTTCATATCAGGAAATCAGTCAATTGAAATAAATTCATTAGGTCCTAATCTATGGAGTACATGACTGGGCAGGGGCGCAGCCATGGGTGGGCAAAGGCCAACCCACTTGGGAGCTAGGCCCACCCATTGGGGAGCCAGGCTCAGCCAATCAGAGTGAGTTTTTCCCAACAAATGGGCTTTATTACAGATAGAAATACTACTGTTTCATCAGCTGTCTGGGTGGCTGGTCTCAGACGATCCTGCAGGTGAAGAATGCAGATGTCTAGGTCCTGGGCTGGCCTGGTTACACATGTTCTGTGATTGTGAGGCCAATTGGACGTACTGCAAATTTCTCTAAAATGACGTTAGCGTCTGCTTATGTTAGAGAAATTAACGTTAAATTAATCTGGAAACAGCTCTGGTGGAGTCAGAATGCCAATTGTATGCTCCCACAAAACTTGAGACATCTGTGGCATTGTGTTGTGTGACAAAACTGCACATTTTAGAGTGACCTTTTATTGTCCCCAGCACAAGGGGACCTGTGTGTTGATCATGCTGTCAGCATCTTGATATGCCACAGCTGTCGGGTGGATGGATTATCTTGGCAAAGAAAAAATGCTCACTAACGGATGTAAACAAATTTGTGCACAAAATTTGACATGAATAATAAATAATAATAATATATGCCATTTAGCAGACGCTTTTATCCAAAGCAACTTACAGTCATGTGTGCATACATTCTACGTATGGGTGGTCCCGGGGATCGAACCCACTACCCTGGCGTTACAAGCGCCATGCTCTACCAACTGAGCTACAGAAGGACCAATAATGTTTCTGTGTACAGAACATTTTTGGGATCTTTTATTTCAGCTCATGAAACATGGGACCAAAACTTTACATGTTGCATTTGTATTTTTGTTTTCTATAAAAGGACCATCCTTGGAAATAAGTAATTGTTTTATTCTTGAGAGTTAAACTAGGTATTGGCTGTATAGCCAATGTATTAAAAAAATATATATAGTCAAAATGGTATTAAACTATAAATCAAGGTGGGCCGCTACGAGGACGGGAAGGGCCACCATAATGGCATCCACCCAGCCCACCTGGGAAACTTCCTGTTGGGGGACTTCAGGCAGCACAGGAAGGCCAGGAGGAGCCGGCACCAGAGGGAGCTGGAGGACAAGTACAGTACAGCTGGCTCTCTGGGCTGGTCCTGGACTGAGCTAGGCTGTAGCCATCAGGAGAGGCACTGTGGGGGTAGAAGTGGGCTGCATGGATCCTGGGGCTGGATGAAGCCACAGTACCCTCCACAGGAACCTAGAGGTTATTATGACACTACTGCGTTTGTGGACTGGACTTTGCCTTTTTTTTATCACTCAGAGGCTCCATGGAGGTGGAGTGGGATCTCGGGGAACTTATTACCCAATCGAGAGGTTGCTGGACTCTTATGACAGAACTATGCGACCGGAGAGATGGTGCTATGATTGGCCCATGAAACCCACATGGAGACTGCATAGCTGGGACAAACATGGCCCAAATCATGTGTGCATGACCGGGGAAAAGGAGTCATGTAACAGTGTGTTAGTGAGCCTGCATCCGCTCTACTCCCTGCCGGGCTGCCAATGGAGGTCCCCAGTCTTCAAGAACATTATATTCCCTTAACCAGTATTTTCAAATAAATGTATTTTACCAACCTGTTGTAAAGGTTATTACAATCAGAAAACCTGATATGGGGGAAAATACAGGTACATGTCTGACTACATTAAACTTCTTGTTTCTTTTGCTCTCTCATACACTATGTTTTACCCATGCACATTCACTGACATTTCTACAAACTCTGCATTTATCTAAATCTTTGTTGTTTGTATTTTATAGAAAATGTTATGCACCTCTAGATTATTGATTGAATAAAATGTAATCATGATAGAATTCCTTTATGCTGCTCTATTGGTGATCCAAACATAGTTGGCCTTGTTAGTTAAACACAGTATCAACAAATAGGTTCAGGTGAAAAGAGGAACTGGAGCCTTATGTATTTATTGCATATCATAAGTAATTGAACACAATGAAAAAAACCCCCACATAATTTTAAAAGAGAAACAATTATATTAAACCACAACAAACGTATCTTATTACCTATTCACCAGTTTGCACCAATCCCCTCATTCTCAGTGTACCTGAGACTGCACCTTTGTCTCCAGATTTAAAATGATAGCTTTTGCAAGCGATGACAGTTGATTCAAAATGAGAACTTTCACTTAAATGGAACAGGGCATCAGAAATGATTTGTTTAAGTAATCAACTAATGTAACATTGAACTATGATCATACTCAATGCAAAAACACCATCAATAGACAAAATGGCCATCAAGATGAAAATAAACAGGATATCTGTCCCAAAAGTGTAATATACTCCTAAATGATTACTCCAGAATAACTAGCTTTCACAAGACCACATTTAACCCTCTTCTTTATTACATCATATTCAATTTAGAACCTGTCCTCTTCATCCCCACTGCTGTCCCCTCCTTGTCCGACAGTCATTTTAGAGTCATTCCCAATCATGATATAGCGAGCATTCTGGATGTGGATGTTTCCTGGCGGGTGACTCCACCCATGTTGCGGTGGTGTCGCTGACATATTGGACACATTTCTAGGTGTACTTCCTAAAAATGGATCAGTAGTAAAGTGAGGCATTGCGGGAGTCGAGGGTTGATTGGAAAGTTGTTGTTGCAACAAATATCTCTGCATTCTTTCCGTCTCCTGACCACGAATTAAATCCATTTGAAGCCTTTCCTCTAGTCGTAGTCTCTCCTGTCTCCTAACCTGCGCCCTCACTGCCTGCTCGCTCAACCACAACCTCCTCTGTTTAGCAATCCTTGCTGGAGCCATGGCCCTTTTTGCCTTTCTCTCAAAGGCATTACCTTCCTCTAACGGAATAAAGATCCTCAGAACTTTGGGCATGTTCTCTCGGGGCATACGGTTCTCCTGTGGCAGAAAAGGGATGACAGTGTTGTACTTGTGCAGGTTCTCAATGGCATTCATGAGCACAGAACTGGTTTCTACCTCCAGCAGACGGGTGTTGAAGTTGCGAGTAAGCATCAGGATAGTGAAGGCTGAATTGTTGATGGCATCCTCCACACACATGAGGGTGTTCCTGCCTGGGATGGCAAAGTCCTGAGAGAAGGTTGCTCCTTCACCACCAACTATAGACTCTAGTTCCTCTTTAAACTTCTCAGCCATATCCACATCCTCTGCTGCATGCAGGATGACAAAGGAGAAAAACACTTCCTCCTCCTCCTCCTCCTGATTTGGGGTTTTCAATGGAACACTTGCTGACACTGGTTCAGTGGTAGTTGGATGAGAAGTTGGCCTATTGTTGTTTGAGGGAGGCACAAGGTTATTTTTTGGGTATGGTTTGGAATGTGTGTTTGGACTCTCAGGGTTATCGAACTTAGTCTGAACTGGAGTGAAATTGCCAGGAGAAAGGGGTGAAACTCTCACCTCTGACCCTGTTCTGTGTTCACAAGACACTGCAACACTTGTAACTCTGTCCATTTCTCCTTTAACAGGCTTAGGCACATCTTGTGTGGGTGGTATATCCCGAGACGTAACCCTGGAAAAGTATTTAAATGCACCTTCTTCGCCTGTATTTGTACCATAATGTGTAACAGGTGATTGTACGGGCTCCAAATTCATTGGAGGAGGCTGGGATGGCTCCTCATTGGAGGAGGCTGGGGTGTTGCTTGTTTTAAAGCCAACTGTTTCAGATACACTGATCTCCAAGTGAGAAGGGTAGGAACATATGGAGGTGTCATCCCGTAGGGAGGACGGCGGACTGTGACCACTTCCTGTCTGATTGGGAAAGCCTGGTTTTTGTAAAGCTGTGCTCCCTTGGTCCAGTGTCGGGATGGAGCAAAGGCCTGATGAGGAGTCCTTAGGGAAACACATCCCCCCAACTGTGTCCTCAATCTGAGGCCCACAGACCCTGTTGGCTTCTTCTCTCAGCTGCATCTGTATGTATTCTGATTCGGAACTCTCTTCACCACTGTTCTTGTTCTTGAATGTGGCTAGAGCTGTCTGGTAAGCCAAATCCCTCAGAGATGAGTCACACAACCTCTCCTCAGCCAACACCTTGAAAATCCTTGCTAGGTCTGCTAAGGTGCCCACGGTACACTCTTGGAAAGGAACATGCTCACTGTTGAACATGCTCACTGTTAAGTCCTCCAACTTGACTCCACACATTCTCACCTTTTCAGCCAGATGGTTAGCAATGATGTTGTTGTCCCCCAAAGCCTGGAGCTTGTTCAGTGCCTCTGACCTCTTCCCGAGGTGGATGAGAGACATGGCATGTACCAGCTCTTCGGCCAGGCTATCACCCAACTTGAAAGTCAGGCTTAGCTGTCTCTCGTATGGGACCTTAGAGAGGATCTTAAAGGCATCCACTAACCCAGTCCCTCCTCTGGGCTCATCTTCTGCATGAGCTACCCTGTCCATCTCTAACATCCCTTTCTGATGATATCCTTAACTAATGTATTTGAAATCAGATCAACATTGTTTTGCCAGTTACTTCATCCCTTATGGTGTGTAGACGGTATCATATCTTCGATTCATCAACTTTATTCCACATAAGCACTGACAGGTAAACTGAAATGTAGAGACAAACATGTGAGTAAACTGGAAACATTTCAAAATACATCATACAAATCCTGATATATCAAATGACAAAAACATTGTGCTTTGTAACTAGATACTTCTGCAATGCTTTTTTAATGCAATAGGTTTATTTAGAATAGGTTGATTTAGAATGAAAGTCCCCAAGAGCATCAATATTGATTCTACTCACACTAAATAAGACAAAGTAGCAACACTGCTTATTATTTGAAGTTTGCATAATCCTAGGTGGTGCTGTAAATGTAGGCCTACTACTAGGCCGCATACCTGGGTACATCAATTTAGTCTAGCGATCGATATAAATCACGAAAGTGGACTAATTATAGGCCTACACCACCATCATATAATCCATGTTGAAGTAGAAGTAAACCCCGCGACAACAGTCATTCATTAAAACGGGTTAAACTGACAGTAAAACTTACCGATAAGGAAAAGAGTAACAACAAATCCACCAGGTCACATATTATATGATATAAATCGCGTTTACATTCTCGGAATTTATATTACGTTCGGTGGTTTTGTCTAGAAAATATACAGCTTTTGTCAAAATTGACTTATCAAATTAGGTTATGGTTAGGGTGAACTAAAATGAAAACCAAAAAATAACTTTAGACATCAATTTGACAAAAGTTGCATCCCATCTTGGCACGACAGCATTCAGAATTTAGCCTCGGTCGAGTATCGAGAACACATTCTGTCTCTACACGCCGCGAACCAAGGAAACGATTTTAATTTCTGGGGTGTAGCTATTCCTTGTGCTGATTCCTTTGTAAAACGTTTCGTCTACTTTTACTCCAAGCGGAAAACGCAAACGGACAACTTATATTGGACAAATGCAGGTATGTCCCTCCCCGTTTTGTTCAGTTGTCTTTGTGGCTTCCGTTTGGTTCTTGAACGGTTAACGGTTTCCGTAATGAATACACCCCTGGTCTCAACCAACCTACAGCATGAAGAGGAAAAGAGAGGTCCAACTCTGCGGAAAATCTGGCTCCCTCCAGCAAATTGCGTTTTTTCGCCCACCAAGCAAGAAGTTGTTGTGTTTTTATTTTAACCTCTATTTAGCTAGGCAAGTCAGTTAAGAACAAATTATTAATTACAATAACGGCCTACACCGGCCGCGAGATGCATCGCCTTAGACCACTGCGCCATTCGGGAGCCCATAGAGGACAATGAGATTGTCAAATTTGGTCAACAAAATAATGAATGGTTTATTTGATCAAATATACGTTTCGTAATGCTTAAGTTGTTACGAGTGTACTGATATAATATTGATATTTTGGGGCTCAGCGGTCTAAGGCACTGCATATCCGTGCTAGAGGCGTCTCTACAGACCCTGTTTCGATCCCAGGCTGTATCACAACCGGCCGTCATTGGGAGTCCCATAGGGCAGCGCACAATTGGCCCAGTGTCATTAGGGTTGGTAGGCTGCCATTGTAAATAAGAATTTGTTCCTAACTGATTTGCCTAGTTAAATAAAAATATAGGACACGTGACATCCCAGCAACTTTGAGAAAAAAAACACTTCATATCGGAGTTGTCTCGAGATGGCTATGCATATTCATGCCATGAGGCTAGTAAGCATACATCGCTCTTCATTGAATGCATGCGGTTGACGTCCAAAACCCGAATCAAATATTCAAAGAGATTACAAGAATGAAATGTATCCACCAATCCAAAGAAAGGCGGTAACTAGATAGTCAGCTGGGCTACCTTCTGGACAAAGATTCCCATTGTTAGAGCGAAGAGACATGTACCTTGTCTGTATAGCCATAATCTTCCCCCCACAGTCATTGCATCCAAACAGCGCAGTGGTTTCAACGGGCTTCCGTAAATTTGCTGATACGTCAACAGCCAAGATGGCGGACTGGAATCGAGGTAATTTGATAAGTGACACGTCTTCGTAATGAACATTGTTGACCAATGTTCTTAATCTAACATTTTTACGGACTAATCATTTTGAAATACTTGTATGTAGATTGCTTTTTATGTGTGAAGTGTAGATTATCGAGCTTTTTATGTGTGAAGTGTAGATTGTCGAGCTAACGTTAGCTGTCCCTGGTCGTAGTTATATATTAAGTTTGTAAGCATTACGTTATTTTTTTAACGTGATATCTTGCTCGTATGTAAATATCATATTATTCACTCCCTGTGCTTGTCATGATAGGACAAGGTGCTGTTGACGATATGTTGGACGCGGAAAACAAGCTTATGGCTGACAATTTGGCGTCCAAAGTTTCCAGATTGAAATCGGTATGTATGACCACTGACAAATTACATCTAATTTACCGGTGGTGTGCTACCAACCGCTTGCAAATAAAGTAGCAGGCATAGCTAGTATTGTTGTACAAGTTAGCTGCTAATGTTAACTTAGTTTTAAAAAGTAAATAAAATAATTTATTGTTATTTTTAAAGCTTGCCTACGACATTGACAAAGAAGCTGAAGACCAAAATTCCTATTTGGATGGCATGGTAAGTCTTGAGTGGGGGCAGGGTAATCTGAATGTAGCTGTTTGTAGCAAGTGGCTGTCTAGTTTTGCATCAAATGAGTTTCCTGATGTATGTAGTAGCAAGTTCATCAATCCACTCTTCCTTTTCTGTTTTTAGGATTCCAATTTTCTGAGTGCTACAGGACTGTTGACTGGCAGTGTGAAGAGGTTCTCTGGCATGGTGCGATCTGGAAGAGACAATCGCAAAATCCTCTGCTATGTCTCAGTAGGACTGGTCTTTGTCTTCTTCCTGCTCTACTATCTCATCTACAGGGTCCAGAACTGAAGAGCTTTAACAAGAATGGAACTTTATAGTGTGGCTGGCTACTTCCCTCTCAGTTATACCAAGAAAGACCAAATATAAACTTTTATTGTGAAGGTTTTGGATAGGAAATCATCTCACCCATCACCCCCTCTCCAATTCTCGATATAATAATGTCTTCTGCTCAAAATGAAATACAGTATGTGCAGATGTGTATATAATTTGTCTCAGTTATATGAGAACTTTCATTGTATATACACTATCTAAGACCCCAGTCATGTAAACCCCCCCCCCCACACGCACACACAGAAACAACTCATCCTTACCAGGATGCAGTTGAAAGCAGGACAGTCCTTTATTTACATTGATAAATAGCCCAAGAGATTGGCAGTGTGTCAAAGAATGTCCCAGTGCCCTTTTCACATTACTGAGCCAAGACAGGCAGTACTGACCATAGGTACAATATGAGAGTGTCCTCGGTTATGGCTTATTCTTGTGTTTTGTAATAGTAGTTTGAAGACATGCTCCGGTACTTTGGCTATTTAGTAAGTCTTTTTTAAGACCTCCCGCTTTGGGCAGGATGTGTCACTGTGTAGTTCACACATGCATAATCTATGAGCAGAATTTCTGTTTTTACCTCAATTAGCCATGAAATCCCTAGTTTGAAAGCAACTTTTTTTTTCTGGAAACTGATGTAGTATGCCATTTTCCATGAGCGTTACTTTCAGAACTACGGGCTAGAAAGTATACAAAAGTACTGTAGAATCTCTAAGACATTACCTGAACTTTAACAATCCCTTATTCTGTGATATTAAGTTGTCAGCACCTGGCATGTAATTAACTGTTCTTGCATTTCCTAAACAACTACATAACATGATCCTACATAACATGATCCCTTTTTCCAGTGAGTTGTATAAATCCTTGTAATGTATGTGTAATAAATATTTTGATACTACAGTCGACTCCGGATAAGTGTGAACTCCACAGGTCCCAATTCAATTTTTCTTGCTCTGAATATCTGCTCCAGTGGTTCGTGTAGTTAATGCAGTCCTGAACCAATGGAGCCATTTCACTTATCAGGAGTCGACTAGTTTACAGATGGTTGATTTTTACAGAGATGGCAAGACATTTAGATTTTAAGGATATTAAATGAGATTTTGCAAAAATCTGTTGTAAGTAATAATTTGCTCAATCTACCACTATCCATATCGGAGTGATCCAATTAGTCCATGAGCCAGACCACCAAATATGGATCGTCGACGTCTTTAGTGATTTATGTCCCTAGAGGTGGGAAATGTGTGATACCAGTGCAGCAATGGTAGGTTTCTGTGTATCACTCTTTCATCCCTCCATTTTTCCCTTAGGGATTTTGCCCTACAATAAACAATGTGTAACAGTTTCGCTTCCGTCCCTCTCCTCGTCCTCAACCTGTGCTTGAACCAGGGGCCCTTTGCACACATCCACAAGTCACCCTCAAATCATCGTTACCTATCGTGCCACAAAAGCCGCAACCGTTGCAGATCAAGGTAAATAACTAGGTTTCAGAGTGAGAAACGTCACTAATTGAAACGCTACTAGCACACATTGCTAACTAGCTTGCCATTTCACACTGGTTAAATATACAGAGTTATTGGTTTTAATTATGTATTATTGGAACGCTTAGATTCACAACTATCCATCAGACACACATTTTTGGAAATGATCAGGACAGACAAACTTTGACCTCTAGGGTACATATCAGAATGATCTGTGTTAATGGCTTTAAAAAGGAAACACTGATACATTTTAACATTTGTTTGACAAGTGGTTCAGAAAGGTTTTAAAAGTACCTTTCAAATAATCATATATAACTAACTTTGAAAGCACCAGCTCCAAATATTGTTTAAAAATCGCCCATTTTGGAAGCTTAGCCATAAAATTCCATGTAATAGGGCAGCTATATTTATAGATTCTAACTTTGATAGGCACCAAATTGGCACCATTCTCTCAACCAGCTTCACATGGAATACTTTTCTAACAGTCTTGAAGGAGTTCCCACATATGCTGAGCACTTGCTGGCTGCTTTTTCTTCACTCTGCGGTCCAACTCATCTCAAACCATCTCAATTGGGTTGAGGTTGGGTGATCGTGGAGGCCATGTCATCTGCTACAGCACTCTCCTTCTTGGTCAAATAGCTCTTACACAGCCTGGAGGTGTGTTGGGTCATTGTCCTGTTGAAAAACAAATGATTGTCCCACTAAGAGCATACCAGAATGGATGAGTTATCGCTGCAGAATGCTGTAGTAGTCATGCTGGTTAAGTGTTCCTTGAATTCTAAATAAATCTCTGACAGTGTCATCAGCAAAGCCCTTAGCCATGGTATATTGGCCATATACCACAAACCCCTGAGATGCCTTATTGCTATTATAAACAGGTTACCAACAGGATTACCAATGGCTCATGTGGTTGTATATTCTACATCGCCATGAACATTTGAAACATATTTTCGGGCATACTACAATTATATTTTATACAGGTATGGTCATGCGAAATTGTCCAGTAAGAGCCCATTGAGTTGTTTGGTGGAAAAATATTGGAAAAATCCTTTGTGGGGTTATTGCGGGGATTCTCTGATGGCCCTGTATCTTTTTTTTGCACACACAATGCAAATGCAAATAGTCCGGGTAGCCATTTCATGAGTCTTATGGCTTGGGGCTTGGGGGTAAAAACTGTTGAGAAGCATTTTTGTACGTACTCTTGCCATGCGGTTGTAGAGAGAACAGTCTATAACTGGGGTGGCTGGGGTCTGACAATTTTTAGGGACTTCCTCTGACACCGCCTGGTGTAGAGGTCCTGGATGGTAGGCAGCTTAACCCCAGTGATGTACTGGGCTGTACTCACTACCCTCTAGTGCCTTGTGGTCGGAGGCCAAGCAATTGCCGTACCAGGCAGTGATGCAAACATACACTCAATGTTGTAGCTGTAGAACCTTTTGAGGATCTCAGAACCCATGCCAAAACTTTTTAGTTTCCTAAGGGGAAATAGGCTTTGTCGTGCCCGCTTCACGACTGTCTTGGTGTGTTTGGACCATTCTAGTTTATAGTCAATGTGAACACCAAGGAACTTGAAGCTCTCAACCTGCTACACTACAGCCCCGTTGATGAGAATGTGGGTGTGCTCAGTCCTCCTTTTCCTGTAGTCCACAACTATCTTGGTTAAGTTGAGGGATAGGTTGTTATTCTGACACCACCTGGCCAGATCTCTGACCTCCTCCCTATAGGCTGTCTCGTCGTGATCAGACCTACCATAGTTGTGTTGTCTGCAAACTTATTGATGGTGCATGCCTGGCCATGAAGTCGTGGATGAACAGGGAGTGCAGGAGGGGACTGAGCACGCACCCCTGGGGAGCTCCAGTGTTGAGGATCAGTGTGGTAGATGTGTTGCATATTAAGAAGTTGATTAAACAGCATAATCATTACACAGGTGCACCTTGCGTGGGGGACAATAAAAGGCCACTCTAGAATGTGCAGTTTTGTCACACAACACAATTCCACAAGTGTTTCACGTTTTTAGGGAGCGTGCAATTGGAATGCTGACTGCGGAGTTCTCCACCAGAGCTGTTGCCAGAGTATTTTATGTTCATTTCTCCACCATAAGCCGCTTCCAACTTCGTTTTCGAGAATTTGTCACTATGTCCAACCGGCCTCGCAACCGCAGACTACGTGTGTGGCATCATGTGGGTGAGCGGTTTGCTGATGTTAACATTGTAAACAGAGTGCCCAAAGGTGACGGTGGGGTTATGATATGGGCAGGCATAAGCTACGGACAACGAACACAATTGCACTTTATTGATGGCAACGTAGAATGTATGCACACATGACTGTAAGTCGCTTTG
Organism: Oncorhynchus gorbuscha; assembly: GCF_021184085.1. Taxonomy (NCBI): domain Eukaryota; kingdom Metazoa; phylum Chordata; class Actinopteri; order Salmoniformes; family Salmonidae; genus Oncorhynchus; species Oncorhynchus gorbuscha. The sequence continues at coordinate 16,283,204 of NC_060178.1, forward strand.
GATAAAAGCGTCTGCTAAATGGCATATATTATTATTATATATTAATTTGAATGCACAGAAATACCATGACGAGATCCTGAGGCCCATTGTTATGCCATTCATCATGTTTCAGCATGATAATGCACTGCCCCATGTCACAAGGATCTGTACACAATTCCTGGAAGCTGAAAATGTCCCAGTTCTTCCATGGCCTGCAAACTCACCAGATATGTCACCCTTTGAGCATGTTTGGGATGCTCTGGATCAGCCTGTACGACACCGTTTTCCAGTTTCGCCAATATCCACATTTTCCAACTCTAAGGACGTCATAGACCTTGAAAAAAGTCACTATAAGACGTCGTTGGCCCAAGTGAAGCCGACCGACCACCCTCCTGGCTCAGGGTATCCCAAACTCGGTCCTGGGGCCCCATCCTGAGTGCATATTTAGTTTTTTGCCCTATTATGAGTTGGTTATTTGAATCAGCTGTGTAATGCTAGGGCAAAAACCAAAACATGCACTCAAGGTGGGCCCCAGGACTTAGTTTGTAGATGACCTGGACCTAGTTTGGGAAACCCTGAAAAATTGTTCATTATTAGACATAACATAGGGCGGTATTTTATTTGATTTATTTCACCTTTATTTAACCAGGTAGGCTAGTTGAGAACAAGTTCTCATTTGCAACTGTGACCTGGCCAAGATGAAGCATAGCAGTTCGACACATACAGAGTTACACATGGAATAAACAAACATACAGTCAATAATACAGTAGAAAAAAAGAAAACAAAAAGTGTATATACAGTGAGTGCAAATAAGGTAAGATAAGGGAGTTAAGGCAATAAATAGGCCATGGTGGCGAAGTAATTACAATATAGCAAATTAAACACTGGAATGGTAGATGTGCAGAAGATGAATATGCAAGTAGAGATACTGGGGTGCAAAGGAGCAAGATAAATAAATAAATACAGTATGGGGATGAGGTAGTTGGATGGGCTGTTTACAGATTGGCTATGTACAGGTGCAGTGATCTGTGAGCTGCTCTAACAGCTGGTGCTTAAAGCTAGTGAGGGAGGTATGAGTCACCAGCTTCAGTGATTTTGTAGTTTGTTCCAGTCATTGGCAAGCAGAGAACTGGAAGGAAAGGCGGCCAAAGTATGAATTGGCTTGGGGGGTGATCAGTAAGATATATCTGCTGGAGCGTGTGCCATGAGTGGGTGCTGCTATGGTGACCAGTGAGCTGAGATAAGGTGGGGCTTTACCAAGCAGAGACTTGTAGATGACCTGGAGCCAGTGGGTTTGGCGACGAGAGTGAAGCGAGGGCCAGCCAACGAGAGAGTACAGGTCGCAGTGGTGGGCAGTATATGGGGCTTTGGTGACAAAACGGATGGCACTGTGATGGACTGCATCCAATTTGTTGATTGGCACAGCATCTTCCGGGTTAGGGGAGGGTTTGGCCAGGGTAGGCTGTCATTGTAGAATCCGAATGAGTTCTTAATTGGCTTGCCTAATTAAATAAAGGTTCAATAAACTTTTTACAAGTTCTATTCTCATGTGTATATTACCACCTAGTGGTGTAAAACTGAAACGAGATTTGAGCGTCGATTCGTGTGACGTCGTTTTGTTTCGGTAATTTCCGCTGCATCTCCTTCCTGTGAGACTTGACCGAAAAGCGTAAAGACAACGAAGGTAAGACGCCATTTCTCACCGTTTTAATACATTTGGTTTGAAATAATAATTGAATCGACGGCACAAATTATTTTTATTTTATTCCAGTGCATGAGCGGTTTATGCTCAACACAATATAATCGGGTCGGTGCCATATTCTCCGATTATTTCTCGGTCAAATTCGGCGTAAATCGTTAGACATAGGAAAATGGACGAGACGGACTCGGCAACGAAGGGACTAGTGTTGGACGAGGAGTCCATAGACGCTGCCGGAGAGCCGGTGGAGGAGGGGGTGGATTCGGATACTGAGTCGGAGGCCGAAGTCACCACGATGACAGTAATGGGAGAACCGGGGAACATCGAGATTGGGACCGAGTCCTTGCCGAACTCTGACGATGCCGAGACAGCTTTTGCAGGCAAGTTTGAGAATGCAGCCAGCTAACGTTACTGATACTCGCCAAGCTAGCTAAATGTCACCTACACCTGTTTTAGCTCGTTAGCAAGTACCACATTATGTTTCCTAGCTAACTTCCTTTCATCTGTGCTAGTACTGTTAGTTACAATACTAGACGCATAGGCAAACACAAACAGGCAGGTTAGCTAGCTAGCTAAATCAACCAGTCTAACCTAATTCAGCTGCATTAGTTATAGTACCGTTACCCATTTTGAAATGCATGAACTAGCTAATTTATACATTTGATTATCAGCATAGCCCCTTACATGTACCTCCAAACATGTTATTTTCCGGAGATATTTGTATTTAGCGTTAGGTAAAATACAGGTAATATTGCAAGACGCCCATCTTTCCAGTTTTATACATAATATTTGGTATTCAAATATTTGGGCACAGTCCTTGTTTTTGTTTCCCTATCAAATCATCTATCAGCATACCACCCTGCATCCCCCTGCTGGCTTACCTCTGATTCTAAGTAGGGTTGGTCCTGGTAGCCCTGGATGGGAGACCAGATACTGCTGAAAGTGGTGTTGGAGGGCCAGTAGGAGACACTCTTTCCTTTGGTCCCTAAAAATAAATATCCCAATGCTGCAGGGCAGTGATTGCCCTTTATAGGGTGCAGTCTTTCAGATGGGATGTTAAAATGGGTGTCCTGACTCTGTGGTCACTAAAGATCCCATGGCATTTATTGTGAGAATAGGGGTGTTAACCCCGGGGTCCTGGCTAAATTCCCAATCTGGCCTTCATACCATCATGGCCACCTTAAATAAAAAAATAAATACATCAAAACTAATGTGATTCACATAGTAAGATCTACTACAAAGAGAGCCAAGCCAGTCATGTAGGTAGAGTGCACTTGACTATTTCAACATGTGATCTCTCACAACAGAAGTCACAACAGTCACTGTGGGGGATGTCCAAGCAGCCGAGGACAATGTGTTCACTGCCACCTCAGCCTCCATACCAGAGCATGTTCTTGTAAGTTCTCACATGGTGGTCATTTTGGATCTGAATATCTTGTGGTCTCGGCCTACTAGTGGATTTGTATTGTTTCTGCGTAGCTCAGTTGGTAGAGCATGACACTTGTAATGCAAAGGTTTTGGGTTCGATTCCCACGGGAGACCAGTACGAAAATGTGTGCACTCACTACTGTAAGTCACTCTGGATAAGAGCGTTTTCTAAATGACTCAAATGTTGATGTTGACCTCTGCCACACTAGAGCCCAACATGAGTATTTAACATATCTAGTCATAACGTATATAGTCTAGACTATATATAGTCATAACGTGTATATAGTCTAGACTATATATAGTCATAACGTATATAGTCTAGACTATAGGACCACTCACTAGGCGTATATAGTCTAGACTATAGGACCACTCACTAGGTGTATATCGTCTAGACTATAGGACCACTCACTAGGTGTATATCGTCTAGACTATAGGACCACTCACTAGGCATATATCGTCTAGACTATAGGACTACTCACTAGGCTAGACTATAGGACCACATTTGTGTCAGATTTTCCAACAACTAATCTGAAAAGAAACAGACCGTGGAAAACTAGACTCATATGTCACATCACCTACCCAGCAGCACAGACTGTGCAATGTAATGTTTCTCTCTGATTCTCCATCACATGACAGACTGGCAGGACCACCCTACAGATTGGCGACGGTCTCAATTCCCAGAAGGCCACTCTGATAGTGGTTCACACTGAAGGAATAGTGGACGCAACAGGACTGAAGAACGCTGCAGCCGCCATGTCCTCTGGTATGCACCAGGGAATCTCAATGTGCTCTTGACCTGTATTTTGTATGATACTTTTCATAGAAAGTATTGTATAAAATTCCTACCATCACCTATCATTACTGTGCTGGGAAAGTTGCTGTAATGGACTTGTAGTCAATAGATAGCAGCATCTGCTTTGACCTGTGTGCTTATATTCCAGAGATGCCTAACCAAGACAGGATAAATTTAATGTCTAAATCGGTATATGGCCGCTAAAATATTGCCTGGCCACCAGACTCCTTGTTCTGGCCAAATTCTACACCACGCCCAAGGACGTTACTTTCTTCTCCCCAATGAGTCTATCTGAGTGCCTTCCCAACCCTTCACTGAATGCGAACAAATTCAGGGCCGTCTGATTGGTCCAGAAACGAATGGGTTGGGCCAGAGTCAGAATACACATTGGTAAAACAGCGGTCTGAAAATGTGTCATTGGCTTTAATACTCTGATTGGTTAGAGACGATCCGATTGCTGTTGACTTGTTTTGTACAACGCCCCTCATCCTCCCCCCCTCACTACAAATGACTTCAAAGATGGCAGTCTCAGACTAAAGTATGTAGTGAATGACAGAACAGCGGAAGAATTTAGTGAGTCGTCAGGCTATCTGAAATACATTTCAGGTGTCTCTGTAACTTCAGTGTTGTGTTGTCCCCAGCCCCCCCAGACTCCCCCCACCCCAATGAATCCAGGGCAGGAGAAAGATGGCTCCAAGTACAACTGGGATCCATCTGTGTACAACAACGAGCTGCCAGTGCGCTGCAGGAACACCAGCGGCATGTTGTACAAGAACAGACTGGGCTCAGGTAGGGCTAGTTGGGCCACAAGGTGGAGCTCTTGGTTTGAAGATGAGGACAGCTTTCCTCAGCCCTGGCTGGAAACCGCAGCCACTCTGATGGCCTGTAGTTGAAGTATCAAGACTGGAGAAATAAATGTGTGAACTTGTTGACAAAGTTGAGCAGTGGCGGAATAGGGGTGGTTCTCTGGAGTTGATTGTTTTAACAAATCCAGCTGCTAAAAGTTGTCTGAAAGAAGCCATATTTGACAGATTATAGATTTTCTTCCCTCAATTTGAGAATACATGGGATATGGTGAATGAAGGGGCTAGGATAGTCTAAATAATTAACTGCATGTCCATCTCCATGTAAATAATGGTGGCCGTGTTGTCTTGTCTCTGCTGCCTGTCCAATCGACTGACAACCAGGTGGAAAGGGACGCTGCATCAAGCACAGCAACCACTGGTACACGCCCACTGAGTTTGAGGGCATGTCTGGCCGGGCGAGCAGCAAGGACTGGAAGAGAAGCATCCGCTATGCAGGCCGTCCCCTGCAGTGCCTAATCCAGGTGAGCAAGCCAGTCCACTCAGGCCACAGTCTGTCAGCCGTGACCGGCTCTGATGGAACTGTGCCACCTGCGGTCAGAAGACAATTAAGGGTGTATATACAGTGGCGCAGTGTGTGAAAACCTTGTGAAGACTTACAGAAAACGTTTGACCTCTGTCATTGCCAACAGAGGGTATATAACAAAGTATTGAGATTCACGTTTTTTATTGACCAAATACTTATTTTCTACCATAATTTGCAATTAAATTCATTAAAAATCCTACAATGTGATTTTCTGGATTTTTTTCTTCTCATTTTGTCTGTCATAGTTGAAGTGTACCTATGATGAAAATTACAGGCCTCGTCTTTTTAAGTGGGAGAACTTGCACAATTGGTGGCTGACTAAATACGTTTTTGCCCCACTGTATATAATTAAGGATATATATATTTATTTATTTAGTTAGTTAGTAACTGGCCATATGATTGGTTTCTCAGGAGCGCATCCTCAACCCCCATGCCGCGTCCTGCACTTGTGCGGCCTGCTGTGACGACCTCTCATTGGTGAGTTAATTGACTTTACAGAGACAAAGATGTCAGTGAATGAATGTCTTTTGAACATGTCGGTAGCTCTAGGGATAGGACGCCACAAGGGTATAGGTGTAACAAACAGAACTGCTCAGTACAGGCTCTCAGTGTGCGGTTTGCATGACATGTACGTTTTGTCCAATCACATTCTCTTTGTCTTATATTTTCCCCTAGTGTACCAAGGATAGTCCATCTTACGCAGGGGAGAACATTAATATGGTATGTACCATTTATTTATGACATGCATTGCCAGCCATAATATAAACAATAATGAGCCAATGTTGTGTCTCTGCTAAGTGTGTGATAGTTGTTCCTCTGATCCTGACTAGTGGTTCCCTGGGCTGGCAGACATAAAGGATAGACTCTGGGGGACTGGTTTATTGTTTGCAAGATAAGGGGAGAAATTGTTTCCTACAGCACAACATATATTTTGTTTCACAGCTGCTTTTGCCATCTGCATCAAATGCAATCTTTCATAACTTTGTTGATCACATGAAACAGAACATTCAACTGCCTGTAAGCGTTACTGTTATAGAACTGCTAATTGTTTTTTACTTATTGTTACTGAAACTAATTAAGCTGACCAACAGTTCTCGAAGGTGTGGGAAAAACTGATCACATATTATTTCCACCACGACTATTGATGACTAATTATACCAAAGATACTGGCAACTAATCCAAGACTTGTCATTGGTGTCTTTTCCAATGGGAGCAAATTAAGCAGTGGGCAGAAGAAGCAAGGAGGTGGGCAGAGCAAAGCCCGAGCTAGCAAGATTCTATTGGCGTGTTTTAGCATGTATTTGCATATTTCTATTAGGGAACGCCCACTCTGAAGTGCACGTGTGCAATAGAGCCCTACAGTGAAAGTGTCATAATACCCATAAAACCTAGCAGTGAAACAGGGAAATGGTTCCAATCATTTGTCCACCATTCATTCATTTTTCCCATAGGGAATTTTAGAAACACTGAAAATATAGGCTGTGTTTTGATAACCATTTAAATCTCTTTCGGACAAGTTGACTTTTATCAATATATTCATCTCTTGACGCTCAGATCCGAAAATGCAAAGTAGACTTCATGTAAGACTACAAATCCCTGCAAGCTCCTGCACATCATCTCTAGCTGACACCTTTGCTGACAGGTATTGTGTCAATTTAAAAGTTGCATAAGACAGTTCACAGAATTGTACATTTATTTAAATGTATTCATTGCTACATTTAGCTAACATTAGATGGTTAATCCAGATTTTTACCTTTGCCTCGATTCGGGAGTCTCATCCAGCTCATCATGTATCTAAAATCCCCTATGGGATAAATGTAATTGTTGTAAAACGATTGGAACCCTTTCCTTGTTTGACCGATAGGTTTTATGGATATTATGACACATACAGTGGTACTCTATAACTCAATTCGCCCTTGCACTCCTAAGCTACGCAATTTCTTGAAACCTTTGCAAAGAGTGAAGTCTATAAAAGTTAGTGCACTCTATTTCTAAAAGATTCTAATTTTGGTAACAGAACTGGATTGAGATTGAATGTTTAATCGATGAGAAAATTAGCAGAATGTCGGCAAGGTTTCATCTGGCTCCATCTTCTCCTACTTTCCGCCACCAGACTCTCTCTCATCTCCGCCACCAGACTCTCTCTCATCTCCGCCACCAGACTCTCTCTCATCTCCGCCACCAGACTCTCTCTCATCTCCGCCACTAGACTCTCTCTCATCTCCGCCACTAGACTCTCTCTCATCTCCTCCACTAGACTCTCTCTCATCTCCGCCACCAGACTCTCTCTCATCTCCGCCACCAGACTCTCTCTCATCTCCGCCACCAGACTCTCTCTCATCTCCGCCACCAGACTCTCTCTCATCTCCGCCACTAGACTTGGTGGTGAGTGGAAGTTCTAAACGGATGCTTCAGACTTTGATCTCCCCTGTTGTCTGTGATTCTCCCCTTTCCTTCTGGTCCAGACTGGCCCGGTCAGACTGTTTGTTCCTTACAAGAGACGCAAGAAGGAGAACGAGCAGCCGACCACTCCAGAGAAGAAGGACCTCCCCCTCCCACCGCCCAAGAACATCACACTGGCACCGGGGGCAACATGTGAGTTACACACACACACACACACACACACACACACACACACACACACACACACACACACACACACACACACACACACACACACACACACACACACACACACACACACACACACACACACACACACACACACACACACACACACACACACACACAAATACACAGCTAAATGAGTCTACTTGGACAGAAGAAGAAGGTGAAGATGACTAATACAACTTTAAACTCACATACTCTTCAGATACCACAGACAGACGTTCTGACGTCCTCCCCTTAACCTCTTGAATGACATACATGGGTCCCGTCATTCAGAAGGAATTCTTTAAATATGTGTTACAGACGAGTCAAAGCACAGGACAGAAGACAAAGTAAATCCTGCTCGGTCATCATCTGTCATTACCTTGTCAAAATGGGATCACGGGGTAGCTGTTGGCACCGTTTTGGGGGAATTGAGAGTGCAGATTTTATAAGACAATATACAAATGTTTTTGAGAAAGATCATTTAGAAAATAGATTTCTATTGAGTATGTGCATTTATTGGTTAAAATGCAATGAATGTAATGTTATTTGTTGAAATGAAAATGTACAGACTTTAATGCTGGCATTAGATTTGGGGTGGGGTTTCCAACTGGTGTCCAGTTGGACTACTACTGAGCTAGCCATTGAGAGAAACATTGTCCCAGGGGAAATAAAACTTGGTTGTGCCTCAATCCAGCTCCATATTGTCTTATCTTATCACTTACCATGGTAATAGTGAGTCTGTTTCCTTTTGTTTATCTTTAGTTACTGTGTTGAGGCGATTGATTTCTATCCTCTCTACCAAAACTTACGTCTTTTGAATTGTTTTATTACCAATATAATAGTTTCCACATTTGTTTCAGATCTACTGCATATTGGACCATATCTTTATGACATTGCATTGTTTTTGGCTGTCAATGTTCTGAGATCAGTTTTTATTTGAGATGATTCACAGCTCTATTGGCCGTATAGCCTAGTGGTTAAAGCGTTGGGCCAGTAACCGAAAGGTTGCTAGATCGAATCCCAGAGCTGACAAGGTAAAAAAAAACTGTCGTTCTGCCTCTGAACAAGGCAGTTAACCCACTGTCCCCTGTCCATAATTGTAAATAAGAATTTGTTCTTAACTGACTTGCCTAGTTAAATATAGGTTTAAAAAACAAAAAGTATCTATGTATGACATGACACAATGTATCTTGTCTTATAAAAAGTTGTTCCCAAGTCCCACTGACCCTGTAGTTGGGGACAATATAAAGCACTCAAATGTTTTTATTCTGAAATCAATCAATGCGTTGTCTTTGTCTTCTTTCTGCACTCCAGTCACAGTGTCTCCGTCAGGCCAGATCACCACGTCAGGGACCCTGACCTTCGACCGGACGTCTCCCGGGGACGCCACAGCCCTTCTCTCTGAGGGCACGGCACATGGCGAGGTCTTCACCAGCACAGAAGGTACCTACAGTAGGTTACCACACCACCATCACACAGAAGGCACCTACAGTAGGTTACCACACCACCATCACACAGAGGGCACCTACAGTAGGTTACCACACCACCATCACACAGAGGGCACCTACAGTAGGTTACCACACCACCATCACACAGAGGGCACCTACAGTAGGTTACCACACCACCATCACACAGAAGGTACCTACAGTAGGTTACCACACCACCATTACACAGAAGGCACCTACAGTAGGTTAACACACCACCATCAAACAGAAGGTACCTACAGTAGGTTACCACACCACCATCACACAGAAGGCACCTACAGTAGGTTACCACACCACCATCACACAGAAGGTACCTACAGTAGGTTACCACACCACCATCACACAGAAGGTACCTACAGTAGGTTAGCCCTCAACCATAGTCAGGCATCCAATTCTCGAAGGTCTTCAGTTGAGGATATATCACAGAGTCCCTCGGATTAAACAGTGGTTTTGAATTAACAGCTGGATCCAAAATGCATAGCTCGCTATTTCCACAAGCAAAGTAGACTCTATAGATGTATTAACCTGGTTTCCAGCGTGACATTTAACATATTGCCCTAAGAAATCTGTGTTCCTTGAGTCCTCTGCTCTGTGTGTCTGACAGACAGTGAGGGGGGACAGGGTCATGTTACCTGTGGTTGGTAGTGAGTGGTGGAATCCCTATTAGACTGGGCTCTGGCTGCCTGTCTGTGCCCGGCAGACAGCAGTCTGTATACACCCCCTATTAATCATCCTATCAGAACCCAGGGATGCCCGGGCCATGTATGTGTCCTGATTGGTTTGAGTGTGAGCGACGTGCGTTCCGTTCCTCTGTCTAGCTGACGAGCTCCCGGGGGACGCCTCCATATTAACTAAGCCTCTCTGTCGGGGATACCCGTCTGACCGACGCGCTCTGCTCCCCGTGTGAAAAATGGCCACAATTACCATTTTAACCTCCCCCTTATTTCCTCTCCCCCATTGATATTCTCCTATTTATTTGCATCCCTTTGTGTCTTTCAGGCTTGCACTGTTCTTTCCTCTCTTAAAGAACTGCAGTTTGCTCTCCGTGGTCTATACTGGATTTTAAACCATTTTGTGCAGAATGGCTGGCGTTTGCTGCTCAGTCACTCTACATTAAGAAGAGGGACTGACACACGCACTGATCCACCCTCCCTGTGAGCAAGACTGGTATCCAACAGAGTACTCAGCCAGCCGTAATGGTGTGAGCCGCATCCTCTGTGTGACTGCTGCTAATGTTAAGGTTAATGACGATCTCTGCGCTTAATTAGCCATCTGGTTGGCGGGCAGAGCAGAGCACGGACCTGACTAGCGTGGGTTGGTTGGCTAGCCAGTAATTCACTTTCCTGGCCAGTAATGTACTTCTCTAGTTATTTAGTGAACTCTGTGTCAGTGGTGGTTCTTCAGGATGGCAGTGCGGGAGTAGGCCCTCTTGTAAAGCGACGAATGCGAAGCGTTGAATGGTAATGCTGTTATCGCTCTCTCTCTGTTCCCATCGCTCTCTCTCTGTTCCCATCGCTCTCTCTCTGTTCCCATCGCTCGCTCTCTGTTCCCATCGCTCGCTCTCTGTTCCCATCGCTCGCTCTCTGTTCCCATCGCTCGCTCTCTGTTCCCATCGCTCGCTCTCTGTTCCCATCGCCGCTCTCTGTTCCCATCGCCGCTCTCTGTTCCCATCGCTCGCTCTCTGTTCCCATCGCTCGCTCTCTGTTCCCATCGCTCGCTCTCTGTTCCCATCGCTCGCTCTCTGTTCCCATCGCTCGCTCTCTGTTCCCATCGCTCGCTCTCTGTTCCCATCGCTCGCTCTCTGTTCCCATCGCTCTCTGTTCCCATCGCTCGCTCTCTGTTCCCATCGCTCGCTCTCTGTTCCCATCGCTCGCTCTCTGTTCCCATCGCTCGCTCTCTGTTCCCATCGCTCGCTCTCTGTTCCCATCGCTCGCTCTCTGTTCCCATCGCTCTCTCTCTGTTCCCATCGCTCGCTCTCTGTTCCCATCGCTCTCTCTCTCTGTTCCCATCGCTCTCTCTCTCTGTTCCCATCGCTCGCTCTCTCTCTGTTCCCATCGCTCGCTCTCTCTCTGTTCCCATCGCTCGCTCTCTCTCTGTTCCCATCGCCGCTCTCTCTCTGTTCCCATCGCCGCTCTCTCTCTGTTCCCATCGCCGCTCTCTCTCTGTTCCCATCGCCGCTCTCTCTCTGTTCCCATCGCCGCTCTCTCTCTGTTCCCATCGCTCGCTCTCTCTCTGTTCCCATCGCTCGCTCTCTCTCTGTTCCCATCGCTCGCTCTCTCTCTGTTCCCATCGCTCGCTCTCTCTCTGTTCCCATCGCTCTCTCTGTTCCCATCGCTCTCTCTCTCTCTGTTCCCATCGCTCTCTCTCTCTCTGTTCCCATCGCTCTCTCTCTGTTCCCATCGCTCGCTCTCTGTTCCCATCGCTCGCTCGCTCTCTGTTCCCATCGCTCGCTCTCTCTCGCTCTCTGTTCCCATCGCTCGCTCTCTGTTCCCATCGCTCGCTCTCTGTTCCCATCGCTCTCTCTCTGTTCCCATCGCTCTCTCTCTCTCTGTTCCCATCGCTCGCTCTCTGTTCCCATCGCTCTCTCGCTCTCTGTTCCCATCGCTCTCTCGCTCTCTGTTCCCATCGCTCTCTCGCTCTCTGTTCCCATCGCTCGCTCGCTCTCTGTTCCCATCGCTCGCTCGCTCTCTGTTCCCATCGCTCGCTCGCTCTCTGTTCCCATCGCTCGCTCGCTCTCTGTTCCCATCGCTCTCTCTCTCTCTGTTCCCATCGCTCGCTCTCTCTCTGTTCCCATCGCTCGCTCTCTCTCTGTTCCCATCGCTCTCTCTCTCTCTGTTCCCATCGCTCTCTCTCTCTCTGTTCCCATCGCTCGCTCGCTCTCTGTTCCCATCGCTCGCTCTCTCTCTGTTCCCATCGCTCTCTCTCTCTCTGTTCCCATCGCTCGCTCTCTCTCTCTCTCTGTTCCCATCGCTCGCTCTCTCTCGCTCTCTGTTCCCATCGCTCGCTCTCTGTTCCCATCGCTCGCTCTCTCTCTGTTCCCATCGCTCGCTCTCTCTCTGTTCCCATCGCTCTCTCTCTCTCTGTTCCCATCGCTCTCTCTCTCTCTGTTCCCATCGCTCGCTCTCTCTCTGTTCCCATCGCTCTCTCGCTCTCTGTTCCCATCGCTCTCTCGCTCTCTGTTCCCATCGCTCTCTCGCTCTCTGTTCCCATCGCTCGCTCGCTCTCTGTTCCCATCGCTCGCTCGCTCTCTGTTCCCATCGCTCGCTCGCTCTCTGTTCCCATCGCTCTCTCTCTCTCTGTTCCCATCGCTCTCTCTCTCTCTGTTCCCATCGCTCGCTCGCTCTCTGTTCCCATCGCCGCCGCTCTCTGTTCCCATCGCCGCTCTCTCTCTGTTCCCATCGCCGCTCTCTCTCTGTTCCCATCGCTCGCTCTCTCTCTGTTCCCATCGCTCGCTCGCTCTCTGTTCCCATCGCTCGCTCGCTCTCTGTTCCCATCGCTCGCTCGCTCTCTGTTCCCATCGCTCGCTCGCTCTCTGTTCCCATCGCTCGCTCTCTCTCGCTCTCTGTTCCCATCGCTCGCTCTCTGTTCCCATCGCTCTCTCTCTGTTCCCATCGCTCGCTCTCTGTTCCCATCGCTCGCTCTCTGTTCCCATCGCTCTCTCTAGAGTTTTGATCTGTATTTTTCATAGCCGTTTACATACCACCACCGTCAGAGGCTGGCACTAAGACAGCATTGAATGAGCTGTATTCCCCCATAAGCAAACAAGAAAACCCTCACCCAGAGGCTGCGCTCCTAGTAGCCGGGGACTTTAATGCAGGGAAACTTAAATCCGATTGATCAAATTTCTATCAATATGTTAAATGTGCTACCAGAGGGGAAACAACTCTGGACCACCTTTACTCCACACACAGAGAAGCATACAAATCTCTCCCTCACCCTCCATTTGGCAAATCTGACCGTAATTATATCTTCCTGATTCCTGCTTACAAGCAAAAATTTAAACAGGAAGCACCAGTGATGAGATCAATAAAAAAGTGGTCAGATGCTAAGCTACAGGACTGTTTTGCTAGCACAGGGTGGAATATGTTCTGGGATTCCTCCAATGGCATTGGAGTACACCATATCAGTCATTGGCTTCATCAAAAAGCACATCAATGACGTCGTCCCCACAGTGACCATACAACCAGAAGCCATGGATTGCAGGCAACATCCACACTGAGCTAAAGGCTAGAGATGCCGCTTTCAAAGAGCGCGACTCTAATCCGGAAGCTTATAAGAAATCCTGCTATGACCTCAGGCGATCCATCAAACAGGCAAACCGTCAATACAGGTCTAAAATCGAATCGTACTACACCGGCTCGTCGGATGTGGCAGGGCTTGAAAACTATTACAGACTAGGAAGGGAAGCACAGCCGAGAGCTGCCCAGTGACACGAGCCTACCAGATGAGCTAAACTACCTCTATGCTCGCTTAGAGGCAAATAACACTGAAACATGCATGAGAGCATAAGCTGTGTGATCACGCCCTCTGCAGTCGATGTGAGTAAGACTTTAAAAACAGGTCAACATTCACAAGGCCGCAGGGCCAGGCGGACTTCCAGTACGTGTACTGCCAGCATGTGCTGACCAACTGGCAAGTGTCTTCACTGACATTTTCAACCTTTCCCTGTCCAAGACTAATACCAACTATGTTTCAAGCAGACCACCATAGTGCCTGTGCCCAAGAACACTAAGGTAACCTGCCTAAATGACTACCGACCTGTAGAACTCACGTCTGCAGCCATGAAGTGCTTTAAAAGGCTGGTTATGGCTCAAATCAACACCATCATCGGGTTGAGAGCTTCAAGTTCCTTGGTGTCCACATCACCAATAAACTAACATGGTCCAAGCACACCAAGGCAGTCGTGAAGAGGGTACGACAAAACCTATTCCCCCTCAGGAGACTGAAAATATTTGGCATGGGTCCTCAGAAGGTTCTACAGCTGCACCATCGAGAGCACGTTGCATCGCTGCCTGGTATGGCAACTGCTTGACTTCCGACCGCAAGGCACTACAGAGGGTAGTGCAAACGACCCAGGTCCTGCCATCCAGGACCTCTATACCAGGCGGTGTCAGAGGAAGGCCCAGAAAATTGTCAGACTCCAGCCACCCTAGTCATAGACTGTTCTCTCAGCTACCACACGGCAAGCCGTACCGGAGCGCCAAGTGTAGTTCCAAAAGGCTTCTAAACCGCTTTTACCCCCCCCAGCCATAAGACTCCTGAACATCCAGTCAAATGGCTACCCAGACTATTTTCATTGCCGCCCCCTCCCCCCACCCCCCACCCCTCTTGACAACTGAGAGTAGCAGTGATGTAATCTATGCATAGTCACTTTAATAACTCTACCTACTTGTACATACTACCTCAACTAACCGGTGCTCCCGCACATTTACTATGTATCGGTACCCCCTGTATATAGTCTCGCTATTGTTATATTACTGCTGCTCTTTAATTACTTGTTTTATCTCTTCATATTCATTTGTTTTTGTTTTTTTCAAAACTGCATTGTTGTTAAGGGCTCGTAAGTAAGCATTTCGCTGTTATATTCGTTGCATGCGACTAAGGTTTGATTCGAACTAATTGCCCGTCGCTTCAATTACTTGAATTCCATTGTACTTTTTTTGTTTTTTTGAGCCCAACGCACTGTTTCTCTAGAACTCATTTTAAATAATTCAAGACAGAAATCAAGTCAGGAACTATGTGGGACACTGGGCTGAAGGGAGTTGTAGTTTCCATTAAGCAAATTTTCAACCTAGTTCAGCACAGAAACAAGGTATTTAACTACAATGACCATAATCCATTGCATCTGTTATTTGATACACTTTTACACGGCTCGCATGAGAGAGTAATGTACACAACATGTCAGGCAGCTCTGTAGCAGGCTAGCCTCGCTGAATAGGATGACTAAAGATAGATAACGTTAGATGGGCTGGCTGGCTGACTGTTACTGCCTGGATGAGAAGATGACTTTAATGAATGAAAAATAATAATGTCCTCAAATAAAATCTTAAGTATAGGACGGAACTAATATTATTTTCATCGTAATTTACCATTTTTCCTTTGTCTACCCAATGTGGACCTGACGGAGATGATGGAATATTTGGTTTTGGCAATTTCATTTTCACAATTTTTTTACTTTGCAAGTTCAATTAATAAACTCTAAAATAATTATTTCATTATGCATTTAATGTAAGAATAAATAAAAAAATCGTATTTTTTTAATAAGCGAAACCGAACGGACCTCAAAAAGCTCAGCAATAGTACACCTTCGTTTAGTACTGTGAGAAGCCAAAAGTGTATAGACCAAATGATAGAGGAATTCTAAATTCCTGTATGTTTTATTGCCAAAACCAATTCTCACTCATTTCTAATTCATTAATGAGTTGTAAGTTCATTAATTATGCATGAAGTAGATCGAGACCAGTCTTAAAAGCCAAAGGTAACTGCTTTTATTTCAAGAGAGTGCTAAACGTATACACACATTTCCACAGGTTATAAACTGAAAATGACGTCAGCGTTTTCCAAACGTTCTATTTACAAGCAGAGGGGCCCTCTAGCTCTTGAGCCTTTGCGTTATCAGCACGAAGTCAAGGCCAGTCAGTATAAATCAACATTCTAGACAATCTGGAGATGGCCCGTTCCCACCACCTGGAGATTTGTACAACTGAATGAACTAAGGAACAGACCTTCATTGTTACTAAACTCCTGACTACATTATATACAATTGGGAAAGGGAGCAAGAGAGAAAATTCACATGTACAGTACATTATAGCATTTGGACTAGTCAGTTCTGATTGGAATGTATACATAATTAGTCATTTCAACCATAATTTCCTCTATCACCAAAGCACTCTGTCTGCCTGCCTGATGTCTTTTGTTTAGTGGATATACCAGGGCTCTCCAACCCTGTTCCTGGAGAGATACCCTCCAGTAGGTTTTCAATCCAACCCCAGCTGGAACTAACCTGATTCAGTTGATCAACCAGCTAATTATTAGAATCAGGTGTACTAGATTAGGGTTGGAATGAAAACCTAGAGGTAGCGCTCCAGGAACAGAGTTGGAAAACCCTGGTATGGACTGATGCACTCTCTGTCTGCCTGGCATGCTGTCTTTTTGTTTTCTTTGTTGTTCTCTCTGGCCAACTAGTTAGGATTGCACTGTACTGTCTGTTCTATAGTCCTCTTCTCAACCCCTGATGCGTCTCAGTCTTTTCAAGTGAACAATGAGGAACTAAGTTTGTTGAGGGAATTATTTATATCCTCTCCTAGGAGAGTGTTTTTGACTTTTATTCCCTCTGCAGTGGATGTTATGGGGCGTTGTGCACCTCCAGGACATTGATCCTCTAATCAAGGCTTTACAGGTGGAGATCACAGGTGTCATTCTTTTCAGGAGTCTCTCTCTAGCCGTCCCTCTCTTTTTCTCTTTAGCTCTTGAATTCTCGCACACTCGCTATCTCTCACTTTCTCTCTCCTCTTCCTCTCACACTTCTCTGTCTCACTTTCTCTTCCCTCTCACTCTCTCTCTGTCTCACTTTCTCTCTCCTCTTCCTCTCACACTTTCTCTCTCCTTCTCTTCCTCTCACACTTTCTCTCTCCTTCTCTTCCTCTCACTCTCTCTCTGTCTCACTTTCTCTTTGCTCTCATTCTGTATCTTTTTCTTTGACTCCCACACATTTCTCTCTCTGTTTCTTTCACTTTCTTTCTCTTCCATATATTTATCTCATCTCATCCCCAACTTTTTATAGCTCACTTTGCTATTTTTATCTCTCTTTCTTTCTTTCTCTTTCTTTCTTTCTCTCTTTCTTTCTTTCTTTCTTTCTTTCTTTTTTTTTTGTTGTCTGTAGCTGTGTGCAAGTGCATTGTTGTACTCCCTGCAGATCTCTTTTACTCAAGCGTACACACACACACCCGCATGCATGTCTACACACACCAGTGACGGTCGGTGCCTTTTAAGAGGACGTTTTATTTATTTGTGTATATATATGTATATTTAAAAAACATGTAATATGAGCAAGGTCTTATTTCTATTACAGCATATTGGATTACTGTCATTCATTTTCCATTCACCCAGTTCAATGTGACAGGTTAAGGCTACTTAAATTTTCCCAATACTCATCATGAGGTTGCTACTGCCTATAAATGAAAGTTTACACAGTTGGTGCACACAGGTCAAGATAAACATTTGAGGTGACAGTGACACATGGACAGACAGTGACACATTCAATATCGCCTTGCACACTCTTGCCTGCATCTAGCTGATCTAGGGTGTAATCATTAGTCCAACAGTTGCAAGCGTTTCTATTGAACAAATTCAGGTATGTTTATACCCGTTTTGTTCTGTTTGCTTCCACTTAAGAAAAGTTTTTCAACAGAGTTGGCGGAATGAATACACCCCTAATCATATACAAGCAGTTCACTTTTATATAGAAACATACAAACAGCTCGTTGTATTCCTTCTCGCATCTTCACGCTCTCCTCCTCTCACCTTTTCCTGCACAACACATCAGCTTTTTGTGACCAGGCCAAAAAATCTTTCCAATCCATACCTTCATATCATAACTGCTACACACAGCATACATCGTTGTCACCATATTAGCTAAAGTAACATCATAGTCAACATAGCTAATAGAACTAACACGTTAGTAAACCTATTACAATCATGCAGGACAGTCAGTAAGCAGTTTAACAGATACACCTGCGGCTCCGGTGGAAATAATTTAGTAAAACCAAAAGCTTACCTTGACTTGAAAGAGTTCCAGTGTTTTGATAATCATAGCCAGCTAGCTAACATAGCATCCCTCTGTTCGAGCCAGGTGTTTGAGTAGGCTAAACTAGATAGCTGCATTTGCTAGATAAGTGAGAAGAGAAACAATTCTGAAATATCTTTCTTTCTCCACCTTCATTTTTGAAGAAATTAATATGTTAGCTGTAGCATATGCTTTCAGTACTAGGTACATGTCAGTTCATGCTGCAAGAGCTCAGGCTAGATTTGAGGATGTCCTCTGGAAGTAGTCATAATTACTGTGTAAGTCTATGGAAAGGGTTGAAAACGGAGCCTCCTAGGCTTTATATTGGAGTCAATGTACTCTGAGAACGGAAGTTAGCTGTCCTCCAGCAACACCATGGTGCTACTCTACAGAGTGCTGCTGAGTCTACTGTAGACCTTCATGGCTAAACAATTTGTTTGAATTATTTGTTGAAGGGAATATATTTAGTATAGTTTTATCTAAAAAATTATAACTTTTTAAATGTTTGGCTTTGAAAAATAAATGAAATTCACTGAGGAGGCTGGTCCTCCCCTTCCTCCTCTGAGGAGCCCACACACACACACACACACACACACACACACACACACACACACACACACACACACACACACACACACACACACACACACACACACACACACACACACACACACACACACACACACACACACACACACACCTTGTTTGATAGGTGGAATATGTTAGCTGTTTGAAGGGGGAACACCTTGTTTTGAATGAACAATCACAAGCTTGCATCACACCTGGTGATGTGATATGATGGGACTGGTCATTGTTGATTATATTTCCTTGCTCAAATGAATGTCCTCTTTTCCACCACATGCATTGTATATAGAGTGCATTCGGCAAGTATTCAGACCCCTTGACTTTTTCCACATTTTGTTACATTACAGCCTTATTCTAAAATGGTTTAAATGAAATGTTTTCCTCATCAATCAACACACAATACCTCATAATGACAAAGCGAAAAAAAAAATTGAAATGTTTACACGTTTATTAAACGGATCCCTTATTTACAGATGAATTCAGACCCTTTGCTATGAGATTTGAAATTGAGCTCCGGTGCATCCTTTTTCCATTGATCATCCTTGAGATGTTTCTACAACTTGGAGTCCACCTGTGATAAATTCAATTGATTGGACAAAATTTTGGAAAGGCACACACCTGTCTATATAAGGTCCAACAGTTGACAGTGCATGTCAGAGCAAAAACCAAGCCATTAGGTTGAAGGAATTGTCTGTAGTTCTCAGAGACAGGATTGTGTCGAGGCACAGATCTGGGGAAGGGTACCAAAACATGTCTGCAGCGTTGAATATCCCCAAGAACACAGTTCTTGAATGGAAGTAGTTTGGAACCACCAAGACTCTTCCTATAGCTGGCTGCCCGGCCAAATTGAGCAATTTGAGGAGAATGGCCTTGGTTAGGGAGGTGACCTAGAACCTGATGGTCACTCTGACAGAGCTCTAGCCATCTCGGCAGCACTCCACCAATCAGGCCTTTATTGTAGAGTGGCCAAATGGAAGCCCTCTTCAGTAAAAGGCACATGGCTGCCTGCTTGGAGTTGACCATGACAAACAAGATTGAGTCTGATGAAACCAAGATTGAACTATTTGGCCTGAATGCCAAGCGTCACATCTGGAGGAAACCTGGCACTATTCCTACGGTGAAGCATTGTAGTGGCAGCATCATGCGGGGGGGTGTTTTTCAGCGGCAGGGCCTGCGAGACTACACTGCATAGTGACACACAAAGTGCATTCGGAAAGAATTCCACCCCTAGACTTTTTCCACATTTTGTTACATTACATTGTAAAATGGATTAAATAGTTTTTCCCCCTCATCAATCTACACACAATTCTCCAAAATAACAAAGCAACAACAGGGTTTTTAGAAATGTTGCAAATGTATAAACAAAATAAAAAATCACTTACATAAGTATTCAGACTTTACTCAGTACTTTGTTGAAGCACCTTTGACAGGGATTACAGCCTTGAGTCTTCTTGGGTATGAAGCTACAAGCTTCGTACACCTGTATTTAAGGAGTTTCTCTCATTCTTCTCTGCAGATCCTCTTGAGCTCTTTCAGGTTGGATGGGGAGCGTATGACTGCATGCAGGGTGCGTGTTTGTGTGTGTCTTGAGCCTCCTCTCATGCTGTGTGTGTGTTAGGGCTCCTGTGATGTATGTGATGACGCTTGTCGCTCTCTGTCTTTCCATCTCCCTCTCTCCCACCGGAGTAGATGGGGCTTCTTTGTTTAGACTGTTGTTGCTCTTTGTCTGTTCTGCTGTGCTCTCTGGTACAGTTGGAGGAAGATGAAAGCCCATTAGTGATTTATCTCTCCAACGGTGTGCTGCTTGGTGGAACCCTATGATTATTAAACCTTTCCCTGAGTCACAGCCACAGACCAGTGGAGGCTCCTCAGAGGAGGAAGGCGAGGGCTATCCTCCTCAGTGAATTTCATAAAAAATAAAAATGGTAAAACATTAAAGTTAACCCTTTTAGATAAAACTAAATATAATCATGTGTCACCAAATACTTGTTGTTTTGCAAAGAAGGTCAGTTGCCTCAAAAGCACTCTGTAGGGTAGCACATGGTGTAGCCGGAGGACATCTTGCTTCCATTCTCCTCTGGGTACATTGACTTAAATTCAAAACCTAGGAGGCTCATGGTTCTCGCCACCTTCCATAGTAATTATGACAACTTCTGGAGGATGTCCTCCAACCTATCAGAGCTCTTGCAGCACGAACTGACATTTTGTCCACCCAATCACAGGATCAGATAATTAATCTAGTACTAAAAGCATAAGCTACAGCTAAATAGCACTGCAGTGCATAAAATGTGGTCAGTCTTTGACTCAAAGAGAGAGAGAGACCATAGTTTAAGTTTTTAACAGATTAATTTAATCCAAAATGAGACGCAAGAGTGTATTTTTTTCAGGGTCACTTACTTAGCTAGATGCAGCTAGCTAGTTTAGTCTACTGAAACACCCTGCTCAAAGAGAGGGATGCTATGTTAGCTAGCTGGCTATATTTTTCCAACACAACACTGGAACAGTCGAGGTAAACTTTTGGTTTTACAAATGTATTGCCACCGGGGCCCGCCGGTGTAACTCTTACTGACTGTACACTGTAACCTTACTGCTTGATTCTATTGGGTTTACTAACATGTTTTTAAAAAACGTATCCTTTATTTAACTAGGTAAGTCAGTTAAGAACAATTCTTATTTACATTGACGGCCTACACCGACCAAACCCGGATGACGCTGGGCCAATTGTGCGCCGACCTATGGCAATCCCAATCACGGCCGGATGTGATACAGCCTGGATTCAAACCAGGGTGTCTGTAGTGTTACCTCAAGCACTTGGGAGCCCCGAGTGGCGCAGAGTTAGTTCTATTAGCTATGCTAACTATGATGTTACTTTAGCTAATATGGTGAGAACGATGTAGGCTGTTAGTGGTTTTCTTGGAAAGGTTTTTTCGCCTGGTCACATACAGCTGATGTGTTGTGCACTTAAGTCCAAAACCGAAGGGAAGAGGTGAGAGGAGGAAAGTGCATAGATGCGAGAAGGAATACAACGTGGCTGCTATGAAAGTGAACTGTGTTTAAGTGTGAACAGGGGTGTATTCATTCTGCCAATTCTGTTGAAAAACTTTTCTTAAACTGAAGCAAAGGGAACAAAACAGGGATAAATTTATTTATCCAATAGAAACTTTGCAACTGTTGTACTTGTCTCTCGACCTGTCTGCACCTACGTTGTAAATGTTCATTCATATGCTAGGTTGTAGCAACCTCATGAGTATAGGGAAAATTTGAGTATCATGAAGTAGGCTAAACCTGTCGCTGTTACATTGAACTGGGTGAATGGAATATGAATGACAATCATCCAATATGCTGTAATAGAAATAAGGACATGCTCATGAATATTTTTTTTGTCCTCATCTTAAAAGACACTGACCGCCACTGCCACAGACGTATCTCTCCTCCTCCATGATACTTGGACAATGGGTGGGGCACGCAGGCTTATCTGGCCTAATTTTCTCCCTCGTTCCACCCAAGTTTCCCCCCTTTTCCAGTCTTATTTTGGAAGCATAAAATAAGGAGTCATGTCAGGAGTTACTAGGTGTGGGGGCGATCAAGGTTTGAGGAAGGGCAGCTATCGTTGGGGTTGACATGATTTCAGAAGGTAGTTTTTGCCCTGATTTTATTTATTTATCTGCCTTACATATTAATTGGACGGGCCTAACATTCTTATCAATCGCTATTATCAATAAATACACATTTAAATGCATATTTGTTTTCTGTCAAACAATATATTGATTGTTTGTATGCATACCAATGCCCTTATTGAGAGTATATTGGTTCATAATCCATATTCTACATTCCTTGCCTCAAATAATTAAGAAATGATTATTTAATACTCTCATTGTACGTTAGGAATGGAAAGGTTTAATCTAACCCCTCCCTCCCTTCCTACAGTGTTGACAGCGCTACCGGCACTGGCCATGGCCCCCCAGGCCAAGGTGGAGTCTCCATCCTCATCTCCGGGGCTGGTGAACGGCGGGCTGGAGGTGTCTGGGGTCAGGGAGGGCCAGAGGACATGGCTTTACCTGGAGGAGACGGCCAACAGCCTGCTGAGCACGGTGCAGCAGCTCAAGGCACTGATCGACCAGGCCAAGCAGTCCTGCCACTGCCAGGCAGGCCATGATGCCTTCAGCCAGGACAAGATCCACGGCAGCAGGAAGGAGGTGAGGGGACTGGAGGAGACCCTGGTGGTTAGTCCAGGATCATGGTCATTATGGCACAATGTAGTGAAACGTTTTCACACTGTAGCATTTTCTTCTGTTTTGTGCCTATTGAACATGACCATGGGGAAATGCTGGGTTTCTTGAGGTGTTTAAAAAAAATAGTAATAATAATTTTAGTTTGACTTCTATTTGCGGTCTTCCCTCCTGCAGTGTACACTCACCCAGCCCTTCCAGAGTCAGATATCATTCCAGCACCCAGATGACCCAGAGGGGAAGAGAGGCTCAGAAATTACAGAGATCATCATCAAGGTACATGGAGAGACCTCTTACTCTCTTTCTCTCATTTTCCCTTTCTCTCTTTCTCTCTTTCTTTTTCTCTTGGCTGTGTTCCATTCAGTCCATTAAAGAGAAAAATACTCTTTTATCCAGGTCTCCCCTTGGAGGATAAAACTGTCAGAGCTGGTTGAAATATCATGCCTGCTACTTCACACACATAAACAATATAGATACGAGAGAAACAAACAACCTTGAAGCTACATGACTTATCCCACCTGAGAGCATTTGTTAGATAGAATGGGGGAAAGGGAAATGTAACCCTGGTATCATATCAACAAAAAAGCCAGCGGTGTCATTTTGTGCCTCTTGGTTCCCCTGGAGAAGCACACCTCTTCTATCATGCTAAGTATGACCTGCGTTATCTGATTTCCAGTTCATTTTCAAATCAATTCTATCCCTTTTTTAGATTGTAATTTCATTCTGTGACTTTCTCTCCCACAGCAAATGTGCGTGAACTGTGGACGGGAGGCCATGAGCCAATGCACGGGATGCCACAAGGTCAACTACTGTTCCACCTTCTGTCAGAGAAAGGTGAGACTTAACCCTCTACAGACCGTGTCACTGCACTAAGTTGTCAGGGGTCGTGTCAGCTCGGCTTCATTTCGTTCTGCAGGGCATAAAAGGTCTCTTAGGACCCATGAACATGTCATCAAGTCTGTTGATTGGATCACAGCCCACCACCCTCCCCACTACTGATCCCTCGTCAGTGGTGGGGGTGTGATTCAATCAAACAGCCTACTCTTAGGAACCAAAAACAGGCAAAATGAGGGAAAAACATTACTTCTTGAAATTGTGTCCAGATTGAATCGCCCCCTCAACTCACCCACCACTGACCACTTGTCTCACTCCTTTCGTCTGCCTTATTCTTATTGCAGGACTGGAAGGAACACCAGCACAACTGCTGCCAGACCAGTGGGGCTGTGGCTGTACAGGAGGAGGTGCCCATGTCAACCATAGACATGGACAAAGTCAAGGTCTAGCAGGTATAGACACTGAAAACAGATTCTGTAAAAACAGCAAAGTCCTCCTTTCAATACCTTGGAGACTTGAGCATGGCCTCTCATTCAGAACTCAGCCAGCTGGAATTTAAGTGCTGCTGCTGCTCTTTTGAATACATCAAAGATAGTTGCTAGACTTTGTCATGTCCCTAGAGCATGCATTTGATGATAGCTGGGATTTATTTTACACCAAACAGAGGTTTTGCAGTATGCTATTACATTGTCTCCTGTCTGAAGAAATAAATGTGAAGATTTTGACTCCTGAAAACACAACATTACACCCCGGGACCTCTGTTAATGTGTTTCCTCTAAAAAATGCAGCTCCGAGGCCTGTGTGCTTCAGATGATCAAGTATTTGAAGAGTAGTGATTGCTTCCCTCAACCCCTGTACGTTTCAAATATAGTCCACGACCAGGGTTTAAAAACACAGAATGCCTGTTGCCGAAAAAAGACTTGCTCTATCAATACATTTATTTAATTTAACATGTTTTATGTATTACATTGGCTCTGTCCTACGTTGAATGGAGCAGGACAAGCTGGTAAACAACTGTAGGTTATACACTGCTCAAAAAAATAAAGGGAACACTTAAACAACACAATGTAACTCCAAGTCAATCACACTTCTGTGAAATCAAACTGTCCACCTAGGAAGCAACACTGATTGACAATACATTTCACATGCTGTTGTGCAAATGGAATAGACAACAGGTGGAGATTATAGGCAATTAGCAAGACACCCCCAATAAAGGAGTGGTTCTGCAGGTGGAGACCACAGACCACTTCTCAGTTCCTATGCTTCCTGGCTGATGTTTTGGTCACTTTTGAATGCTGGCGGTGCTTTCACTCTAGTGGTAGCATGAGACGGATTCTACAACCCACACAAGTGGCTCAGGTAGTGCAGCTCATCAAGGATGGAACATCAATGCGAGCTGTGGAAAGAAGGTTTGCTGTGTCTGTCAGCGTAGTTTCCAGAGCATGAAGGTGCTACCAGGAGACAGGCCAGTACATCAGGAGACGTGGAGGAGGCCGTAGGAGGGCAACAACCCAGCAGCAGGACCGCTACCTCCGCCTTTGTGCAAGGAGGAGCACTGCCAGAGCCCTGCAAAATGACCTCCAGCAGGCTACAAATGTGCATGTGTCTGCTCAAATGGTCAGAAACAGACTCCATGAGGTTGGAATGAGGGCCCAACGTCCACAGGTGGGGGTTGTGCTTACAGCCCAACACCGTGCAGGACGTTTGGCATTTGCCAGAGAACACCAAGATTGGCATTGGCCACTGGTGCCCTGTGCCCTTCACAGATGAAAGCAGGTTCACACTGAGCACATGTGACAGTCTGGACACGCTGTGGAGAACGTTCTGCTGCCTGCAACATCCTCCAGCATGACCGGTTTGGTGGTGGGTCAGTCATGGTGTGGGGTGGCATTTCTTTGGGGAACCGCACAGCCCTGCATGTTCTCGCCAGAGGTAGCCTGACTGCCATTAGGTACCGAGATGAGATCCTCAGACCCCTTGTGAGACCATATGCTGGTGCGGTTGGCCCTGGGTTCCTCCTAATGCAAGACCATGCTAGACGTCATATGGCTGGAGTGTGTCAGCAGTTCCTGCTAGAGGAAGGCATTGATGCTATGGACTGGCCCGCCCGTTCCCCAGACCTGAATCAATTGAGCACATCTGGGACATCATGTCTCGCTCCATCCACCAATGCCACGTTGCACCACAGACTGTCCAGGAGTTAGCGGATGCTTTAGTCCAGGTCTGGGAGGAGATCCCTCAGGAGACCATCCGCCACCTCATCAGGAGCATGCCCAGGCGTTGTAGTGAGGTCATACAGGCACGTGGAGGCCACACACACTACTGAGCCTCATTTGGACTTGTTTTAAGGACATTACATCAAAGTTGGATCAGCCTGTAGTGTGGTTTTCCACTTTAATTTTGAGTGTGACTCCAAATTCAGACTTCCATGGGTTGATAAATTTGATTTCCATTGATCATTTTTTGTGATTTTGTTGTCAGCACATTCAACTATGTAAAGAAAAAAGTATTTAATAAGAATATTTCATTCATTCAGATCGAGGATGTTATTTTAGTGTTCCCTTTATTTTTTTGAGGAGTGTATATAAAACACAATGACAAATAAATTACCTTGTTGATTGTCCTCTTGCTTGTTCCTAATGACTGCCTGCTGTGAGAGATTATGGGATATAATGACCTAAATAATTCTGCAAAGTCACATTGATAGGTAATGACTACTGAGAATTTCACACGGTTTGTCATTTTAACATATTTTCTATGTAACTTGCAACAAACCTGCAAACTGCTTTTCAAACCAGCTTGCTTTGAGTTTGACTGGGTGAAAATATGTTTTGATTACATTGCAACACAGCAATACAGTCTACATTTTCAACACATTTTTCATTTGTATATTTCCACAAGGATATTGACTTGAGATGGTGAATGAACTTTGCCCTGAGTCAGGAGTTCATACAGGGCAAGAGTTGTCTGACACATAGGCAACTGCCATCCACCCACCCACTGTCTCTGGACATCATCGTTAAGTGTGTTACTACCATGGTTATTATTGAATGGATGGTGGACATGATTGAGATTATCAGAGTTTTTCTCAGTGATAGCTGTCAACTGCCACACAGCTGCACTGATGTGTATTAATCCAATGGATTAAAGCTGTCAGGTGACTGGAGGAGGGGAGGATGTGTGTGCTGCATACAGTACGACCCGCTATCTTTCTGTGAAGACCAACAACACCACTACTCACCGGAGAACTAGTATGAAAAATGAGGGTCAATTTGAGCAACAGCTACCCGTCCAAAAGAGGGTCCATTACATTGATAAATTAAGACTGCTGTTCAGGAATTGGAAGAGTTTTGAGACCCACAATGACCTACCCAACTTTCTGGGGGAGTCCTCCTGACTTCCTGTGGCCTCTGGAGGCAGTAATCACAGTAAGCCCTTCAACCAGATTTAGGGAATGAAAGGTTAACCTTATCCAGTATATTAATTTGACAGGTATGTCCGTTTCAATGTTTCAGATAGAGGTCAGTCATGTTCTCTAGTGAGGTCACCTCGACACATGCTGTTGTCACCAATGAGTTCTCTCACTCTCCCCTTCTGTTCCTCGTTTAGTTAGATTAGAGAACTAACCAAATAGAATGACTCATGGAAGAAAAATGTTCCTTATGCAATGGAGCACTGCACAATGACCCCGGCCTCAGCTCTCCAACACTGAGCACACAGCCTTGTCTTGTCTGGCGTTGTAATCCCCTGCATCTGTCAAACTCACGCGTCACTCGCCGTATCAGGCATGAAATGACTGCTGCTGTACCGCACCATGGCTGCCCAACCACCACTGGGCTGAGCCTGTGTCCACTGCACAGGGAGGGAGAGTGGAAGGAAATTAACAGTGGTTCTAATCTGATGCCCTGGACTGAGAGCCACTCTGAGTTTGTCCTATTTGGTATATTTGACAAGTACTTCAGCTGCAAGGAAGGGGAGAGGCTGAAGGTAGGGGAGGAAATTTGCAGATGGGCCCATATGGATGTGGTGAGACAAATGCCCTCTACCACTTTCCACCTTCACGGAGGATGTGTAAACCCTCTACAATGTTTTCCCTTCTCCCCTCTAACCCCTAATGCTTTCCTCAAGGTAGATTTGAACTTTTTTCGTGGAATGTTGCACACCTCAAAAGCACCCAAGCTAGTAGCTTAAATAAAAACGGCTTATGAGAAACCAGACCAGAGGAAATAACCCTGAAAAACACTACTACTATTGGGTCGTTTGGCATTGTTATTTGGAGCCTTTTATTAGTCTTTCAAGATGAGGTTCTGGTTGGGGGTTATTTGTCAATTTTCTAGATCTGGGAGCTCCTATGAATTCCCTCTGTCATGTAATGATTCTCTTGTATGCCTCTGATCAACACCTATCTTGAAAAGAAGAAGAAAAATCATTGTTTATTTGCATTTGTCAATTTCTTGGGGTTGGGTGGGTGGGGGTTACAGGTCAAATATGAATGTGGCAGTGCTGGCAACACTAGTAAGTCGCTCTGGATAAGAGCGTCTGCTAAATGACTTAAATGTAAATGTAAAACACTAGCTGCAGTAACCCATGGGGGGGGGGGGGGGGGTCACACTCATACATTCAGAGAGGGTATATTATTACAAAATCGAAGTCTGACTGCATGGAGATGCTTGGGAATATGGTCAATACGGGGGACCGTATTGTGGGTGTTTCAGGGAAAAAGTGTACATTTGACCTCTATCATCTAGGATGTGACAATGGTTAATAGAATCTCAATTTCTGCCCATTTTTTTGCGCGGTCTTGCAGGCCTTCTCGTGCAACTGTGCATTTGTAAATCAAGTGCATTTGTAAATTGAGACCTTTCTTGAGGTGGGCTCTGGGATGGTGCATTTGTTGAGAATGTGAGCTTATGGTTGTGTGGGAGGAAAGGGTTGAGTGTGTGTGTGTGTGTGTGTGTGTGTGTGTGTGTGTGTGTGTGTGTGTGTGTGTGTGTGTGTGTGTGTGTGTGTGTGTGTGTGTGTGTGTGTGTGTGTGTGTGTGTGTGTGTGTGTATTCCACAACTGTTGCGAAGGAGTAAAAGATGTTAGGGACAATAGAGGATGATCCACAGCTATATATAATACACATCGAGGTGAGGGCGATGGAAATGCATTTGGCAGTTGATCTACTTCAATTTGGTAAATGGCACTGCTCTTTTCAAAGGATGGATCCCTGTCGGATCAGGACTATGGGATACAGAGGGTCGAGGGTGGTCTGCTGTACATTGGGATGACAACCCAACTCGAGATGAGGAGGGCTTTTAGCGCATGGAATAGTAGGGACCAATTGGAGGTTTACTTAGTAGCAATGCAAATATCATGCAATAACTTTTTTGCCCGCTTTGAGGACAATACAGTGCCACTGACACGGCCTGCAACGGAAACATGCAGTCTCTCCTTCACTGCAGCCGAGGTGAGTAAAGACATTTAAACGTGTTAACCCTCGCAAGGCTGCAGGCCCAGACGGCATCCCCAGCCGCGCCCTCAGAGCATGCGCAGACCAGCTGGCCGGTGTGTTTACGGACATATTCAATCAATCCCTATACCAGTCTGCTGTTCCCACATGCTTCAAGAGGGCCACCATTGTTCCTGTTCCCAAGAAAGCTAAGGTAACTGAGCTAAACGACTACCGCCCCGTAGCACTCACTTCCGTCATCATGAAGTGCTTTGAGAGACTAGTCAAGGACCATATCACCTCCACCCTACCTGACACCCTAGACCCACTCCAATTTGCTTACCGCCCAAATAGGTCCACAGACGATGCAATCTCAACCACACTGCACACTGCCCTAACCCACCTGGACAAGAGAAATACCTATGTGAGAATGCTGTTCATCGACTACAGCTCGGCATTCAACACCATAGTACCCTCCAAGCTCGTCATCAAGCTCGAGACCCTGGGTCTCGACCCCGCCCTGTGCAACTGGGTACTGGACTTCCTGACGGGCCGCCCCCAGGTGGTGAGGGTAGGCAACAACATCTCCTCCCCCCGCTGATCCTCAACACGGGGCCCCACAAGGGTGCGTTCTGAGCCCTCTCCTGTACTCCCTGTTCATCCACGACTGCGTGGCCACGCACGCCTCCAACTCAATCATCAAGTTTGCGGACGACACAACAGTGGTAGGCTTGATTACCAACAACGACGAGACGGCCTACAGGGAGGAGGTGAGGGCCCTCGGAGTGTGGTGTCAGGAAAATAACCTCACACTCAACGTCAACAAAACTAAGGAGATGATTGTGGACTTCAGGAAACAGCAGAGGGAACACCCCCTATCCACATCGATGGAACAGTAGTGGAGAGGGTAGCTAGTTTTAAGTTCCTCGGCATACACATCACAGACAAACTGAATTGGTCCACTCACACTGACAGCGTCGTGAAGAAGGCGCAGCAGCGCCTATTCAACCTCAGGAGGCTGAAGAAATTCGGCTTGTCACCAAAAACACTCACAAACTTCTACAGATGCACAATCGAGAGCATCCTGGCGGGCTGTATCACCGCCTGGTACGGCAACTGCTCCGCCCTCAACCGCAAGGCTCTCCAGAGGGTAGTGAGGACTGCACAACGCATCACCGGGGGCAAACTACCTGCCCTCCAGGACACCTACACCACCCGTTGTTACAGGAAGGCCATAAAGATCATCAAGGACATCAACCACCCGAACCACTGCCTGTTCACCCCGCTATCATCCAGAAGGCGAGGTCAGTACAGGTGCATCAAAGCTGGGACCGAGAGACTGAAAAACAGCTTCTATCTCAAGGCCATCAGACTGTTAAACAGCCACCACTAACATTGAGTGGCTGCTGCCAACACACTGTCATTGACACTGACCCAACTCCAGCCATTTTAATAATGGGAATTGATGGGAAATGATGTATATATATCACTAGCCACTTTAAACAATGCTACCTTATATAATGTTACTTACACTACATTATTCATCTCATATGCATATGTATATACTGTACTCTACATCATCGACTGCATCCTTATGTAACACATGTATCACTAGCCACTTTAACTATGCCACTTTGTTTACTTTGTCTACACACTCATCTCATATGTATATACTGTACTCGATACCATCTACTGTATGCTGCTCTGTACCATCACTCATTCATATATCCTTATGTACATGTTCCTTATCCCCTTACACTGTGTATAAGACAGTAGTTTTGGAATTGTTAGTTCGATTACTTGTTGGTTATCACTGCATTGTCGGAACTAGAAGCACAAGCATTTCGCTACACTCGCATTAACATCTGCTAACCATGTGTATATGACAAATAAAATTTGATTTGATTTGATGGTACAGCTACATAGATACTCAATCATCATGTTACTTTTTAATGGTACGTTTACAAACATAGATTTTGATAAAAATAATTGAAAGTTGTCTCATTATGGTAAGTGGTGAAATAAGTATAGCCAGTTACAATTGTAATGGCCCAGCAGATAATAATAAAAGTTCATCAGTATTTACCTGGCTAAAAGAGAAGGAATATAATATCTATTGTTTACAGGAAACCCATTCAACAATTTTAGATTAAGTTTTGTGGAAAAAGAACTGGGGGGGGGGGGGTGAAATATATTTCTCCCATGGGCAAAGAAATTCAAAAGGGGTGATGGTTTTAATTTTAACAATACTTTTGATCCAAATGTGCAAATTGTCCAAACAGATCCTTAAGGTAGATGGATTACTTTAAATATGTTATTGGACAATAAACAGATATGGCTTCTTAACCTATATGGTCTGAATAATGATGATCTAAGCTTCTTTGAAAATATATATAATAATTTATTAACTCTACAAGCAACACTAGACTATATTATTATGGTGGGAGATTTTAATACGGTCTTAAATACCTCTATGGACCGGAAAGGAAATCACACTACAAACTATCACCCTCAAGCACTTAAGGAAATCACACTACAAACTATCACCCTCAGGCACTTAAGGAAATCACACTACAGACTATCACCCTCAGGCACTTAAGGGAATCATGAATGTCATGGATATATTGGAATTAGTGGATATATGGAGACTTAAATACCCTGACCTAGTGAGATATACATGGCGGAGGCTTAATCTTAAACTAGTCGTCTTGACTACTTTCTTATGCCATTCTCTCTGGCACCAAACGTTTAAAAACTGTTGATAGGGGACAGAATGCGGTCAGATCATCACATAATTGGCATATATATTACTCTTACAGAATTTCCACATGGATGAGGATATTGGTAAATTTAATCAAAGCCTACTAGATGATAAATTGTTTAGAACTAAACAGAATAATTTATAACTGACTTTTTTCAGACATAACATAGGTATAACAGATCCCCATATTGTATGGGACACTTTTAAGTGTGCCTTTAGAGGCCATGCAATTCAGTACTCCTCTATATAAAAATGCAATTTAGATCAAGAGTCCATATTAACAAAGGAAATTGAAGGGCTAACAGTACAGTTAGATAGCAATAAAAATGGTACCATAGAGGCACAGAATAAGTTAGAGGAAAAACAAAAAGAAATGGGATCTTTCTTGAATAAGTTCCTCCGTGTAATATATTGTAAAAATAAAGCAAACTGGATGGAATATGAGGAAAAATGTACCAAATTATTTTTCAATCTTCAATATAGAAATGTTACCAAATAAAATGTATTAAAACTTGTTACAAATGGAGTCACGCATGATTCACTGAATGATATTTTGAAAGAGGAAGTACTTTAAGAATATGTTTTTGTTTGTCTCCATCTCCACTAACTGAAGCTAATTGTATGGATTTTTTCCCTAATAATAATGTCAAATGAACATCTGTACAGAAAGACTCATGTGAAGGCCAAATTACAGGAACTGCTTGAGGCAATTGGGGCCTTTGAGGATGGGAAAACTCCAGGGCTGGATGGCATACCAGTGGAAGTATATAAAACTTATTTGATATACTCAAAGGACCATTATTAGCATGTTTTAACCACTACTATATAAATAGTAGATAATCAGACGCGCAACAAGAAGGTCTGATATCATTATTACTGAAACAGGACTCAAGTGGTGTATATAAAGATCCAGTCCATTAAAAAAATTGGAGACCTCTTACACTTCAGTGTTATGATGCAAAAATCCTAGCCAAATGCTTGGCACATAGAATTTAAGAAGTATTCTCAGATATTATTAATCCTAATCAGACAGGTTTTTTACATGGGCGATACATTGGAGATAGTATAAGACAATTACTGGAAACGATAGAATAGTATGAAATATCGGGGACACCAGGCCTTGTTTTCATAGCTGATTTTGAAAAGGCTTTTGATAAAGTATGACTGGAGTTTATATACTGCTCAAAAAAATAAAGGGAACACTAAAATAACACATCCTAGATCTGAATGAATGAAATATTATTGTTAAATACTTTTTTCTTTACATAGTTGAATGTGCTGACAACAAAATCACACAAATTATCAATGAAAATCAAATTTATCAACCCATGGGAGGTCTGGATTTGGAGTCACACTCAAAATTAAAGTGGAAAACCACACTACAGGCTGATCCAACTTTGATGTAATGTCCTTAAAACAAGTCAAAATGAGGCTCAGTAGTGTGTGTGTGGCCTCCACGTGCCTGTATGACCTCCCTACAATGCCTGTGCATGCTCCTGATGGGGTGGCGGATGGTCTCCTGAGGTATCTCCTCCCAGACCTGGACTAAAGCATCCGCCAACTCCTGGACAGTCTGTGGTGCAATGTGGCGTTGGTGGATGGAGCGAGACATGATGTCCCAGATGTGCTCAATTGGATTCAGGTCTGGGGAACGGGTGGGCCAGTAC
Organism: Oncorhynchus gorbuscha; assembly: GCF_021184085.1. Lineage (NCBI taxonomy): Eukaryota > Metazoa > Chordata > Actinopteri > Salmoniformes > Salmonidae > Oncorhynchus > Oncorhynchus gorbuscha. The sequence goes on from NC_060178.1 coordinate 16,316,884, forward strand.
ATAGCATCAATGCCTTCCTCTTGTAGGAACTGCTGACACACTCCAGCCACATGAGGTCTAGCATTGTCTTGCATTAGGAGGAACCCAGGGCCAACCGCACCAGCATATGGTCTCACAAGGGGTCTGAGGATCTCATCTCGGTACCTAATGGCAGTCAGGCTACCTCTGGCGAGCACATGGAGGGCTGTGCGGCCTCCCCAAAGAAATGCCAACCCACACCATGACTGACCCACCGCCAAACCGGTCATGCTGGAGGATGTTGCAGGCAGCAGATCGTTCTCCACGGCGTCTCCAGACTCTGTCACGTCTGTTATGTGCTCAGTGTGAACCTGCTTTCATCTGTGAAGAGCACAGGGCGCCAGTGGCGAATTTGCCAATCTTGGTGTTCTCTGGCAAATGCCAAACGTCCTGCACGGTGTTGGGCTGTAAGCACAACCCCCACCTGTGGACGTCAGGCCCTCATACCAACCTCATGGAGTCTGTTTCTGACCGTTTGAGCAGACACATGCACATTTGTGGCCTGCTGGAGGTCATTTTGCAGGGCTCTGGCAGTGCTCCTCCTGCTCCTCCTTGCACAAAGGCGGAGGTAGTTACATTGTGTTGTTTAAGTGTTCCCTTTATTTTTTTGAGCAGTGTATATAAATGCCTAGAATATTTCAATTTTGGGGATTCTCTTGTAAAATGGGTTAAAGTTATGTATAGTAACCCTAGGTGTAAAATAGTAAATAATAGCTACATATCAGAAAGTTTTAAACTATCTAGAGGAGTAAAACAAGGTTGTCCACTATCAGCATATCTATGTATTATTGCCATCAAATCAAATGTATTTATATAGCCCTTCGTACATCAGCTGATATCTCAAAGTGCTGTACAGAAACCCAGCCTAAAACCCCAAACAGCAAGCAATGCAGGTGTAGAAGCACGGTGGCTAGGAAAAACTCCCTAGAAAGGCCAAAACCTAGGAAGAAACCTAGAGAGGAACCAGGCTATGTGGTGTGGCCAGTCCTCTTCTGTTTGTGCCGGGTGGAGATTATAACAGAACATGGCCAAGATGTTCAAATGTTCATAAATGACCAGCATGGTCGAATAATAATAAGGCAGAACAGTTGAAACTGGAGCAGCAGCACGGCCAGGTGGACTGGGGACAGCAAGGAGTCATCATGTCAGGTAGTCCTGGGGCATGGTCCTAGGGCTCAGGTCCTCCGAGAGAGAGAAAGAAAGAGAGAAGGAGAGAATTAGAGAACGCACACTTAGATTCACACAGGACACCGAATAGGACAGGAGAAGTACTCCAGATATAACAAACTGACCCCAGCCCCCCGACACAAACTACTGCAGCATAAATACTGGAGGCTGAGACAGGAGGGGTCAGGAGACACTGTGGCCCCATCCGAGGAAACCCCTGGACAGGGCCAAACAGGAAGGATATAACCCCACCCACTTTGCCAAAGCACAGCCCCCACACCACTAGAGGGATATCTTCAACCACCAACTTACCATCCTGAGACAAGGCTGAGTATAGCCCACAAAGATCTCCGCCACGGCACAACCCAAGGGCGGGGGGGGGGGCGCCAACCCAGACAGGATGACCACATCAGTGAATCAACCCACTCAGGTGACGCACCCATCTAAATGTTAGCTGTTAAAATAAAAAATATTATTGTTTGATCTAATTTTATTTCACCTTTATTTAACCAGGTAGGCTAGTTGAGAACAAGTTCTCATTTGCAACTGCGACCTGGCCAAGATAAAGCATAGCAGTGTGAACAGACAACACAGAGTTACACATGGATGAAACAAAACATACAGTCAATAATAAAGTAGAACAAAAGAAAACAAAAAAGTTTATATACAGTGAGTGTAAATGAGGTAAGATAAGGGAGTTAAGGCAATAAATAGGCCATGGTAGCGAAGTAATTACAAAATAGCAATTAAACACTGGAATGGTAGATGTGCAGAAGCAGAAGATGAAGGGGTGCAAAGGAGCAAGATAAATAAATAAATACTGTATGGGGATGAGGTAGGTAGATAGATGGGCTATGTACAGGTATAGTGATCTGTGAGCTGCTCTGACAGCTGGGGATTAAAGCTAGTGAGGGAGATGAGTCTCCAGCTTCAAATATTTTTGCAGTTTGTTCCAGTCATTGGCAGCATTGAACTGGAAGACGACCAAATGAGGAATTGGCTTTGGGGGTGACCAGTGAGATATATCTGCTGGAGCGCGTGCTACGAGTGGGTGCTGCTATGGTGACCAGTGAGCTGAGATAAGGCGGGGCTTTACCTAGCAGAGACTTGTCGATAACCTGTAGCGAGTGGGTTTGGCGACGCGTTTGAAGCGAGGCCCAGCCAACGAGAGCATACAGGTCCCAATGGTGGGCAGTGTATGGGGCTTTGGTGACAAAACGGATGGCACTGTGATAGACTGCATCCATTTTGTTGAGTAGAGCGTTGGAGGCTATTTTATAGATGACATCACCGAAGTTGAGGATCGGTAGGATGGTCAGTTTTACAAGGGTATGTTTGGCAGCATGAGTGAAGGATGCTGTGTTGCGATATAGGAAGCCAATTCTAGATTTGGAAGGAGTCTAACTAGTCTAACCAGACACCTAGGTATTTGTAGTTGTCCACGTATTCTAAGTCAGCCGTCCAGAGTAGTGATGCTGGACAGGTGAGCAGGTGCGGGCAGTGATCTGCTGAATAACATGCATTTAGTTTCCCCTGCGTTTAAGAGCAGTTGGAGGCCACGGAAGGAGAGTTGTATGGCATTGAAGCTCGTCTGGAGGTTAGTTAACACAGTGTCCAAAGAGGGGCCAGAAGTATACAGAATGGTGTCATCTGCGTAGAGGTGTACCAGAGAATCACCAGCAGCAAGAGCAACATCATTGATGTATACAGAGAAGAGAGTCGGCCTGAGGATTGAACCCTGTGGCACGCCCATAGAGACTGCCAGAGGTCCGGACAACAGGCCCTCCGATTTGACACACTGAACTCTATCAGAGAAATAGTTGGTAAACCAGGCGAGGCAATCATTTGATAAACCAAGGCTGTCGAGTCTGCCAATAAGAATGTGGTGATTGACAGAGTCGAAAGCCTTGGCCAGGTTGATGAATATGGCTGCACAGTAATGTCTCTTATCGATGGCGGTTATGATGTCGTTTAGGACCTTAAGCGTGGCTGAGGTACACCCATGACCAGCTCTGAACCAGATTGCATAGCGGAGAAGGTATGGTGGGATTCAAAATGGTCGGTGATCTGTTTGTTAACTTGGCTTTTAATACCTTAGAAAGACAGGGTAGCATAGATATAGGTCTGTAGCAGTTTGGGTGTAGAGTGTCACCTTTGAAGAGGGGAATGACCGCGGCAGCTTTCCAATCTTTGGGAATCTCAGACGATACGAAAGAGAGGTTGAACAGGCTAGTAATAGGAGTTGCAACAATTTCGGCAGATCATTTTAGAAAGAGAGGGTCCAGATTGTCTAGCCCGGCTGATTTGTAGGGGTCCAGATTTTGCAGCTCTTTCAGAACATTTGCTATCTGGATTTGGGTAAAGGAGAAATGGTGGGGGCTTTGGCAGGATTATAAATCCATGGTTTAAAAACTAAGTTGTCACACTTGATGATTCATGTTTTCTTTTAAAACCACAATTAGTCTCTCCACGGCCTCATAGAGGATCTAGATACTTTTGCTATCTTCTCTGGATTAAAACCAAATTATTATATGTGTACTATTTTACGTATTGGATCACAAAAAAATGCTAATTTTATATTACCATGTAGTTTACCAATTAAATGGTCTGACGGAAATGTGGACATACTTGGTATACAAGTCCCAAAAAATAGATACGATCTTGCTACCATGGAAAGGAAAATACCTGTCTATTTGTGGAAAAATCACCCTAATTTAACTCTTTAGTCACATCACCGTTGACCTATTTGCTTATGGTTTTGCCTACACCTAGTGACCTGCTTTTTAAATTATATGAACAGAAAATATTCAATTTTATTCGTAACGGCAAGCCAGATAAAATTAAAAGGGCCTATTTATATAACGAATATGAATTCGGAGGGCAGAAATGATTAAATATTAAAGCATTAGACGTCTCACTAAAGGCATTAGTCATACAACAGTTATACTTCAATCCAAACGGGTTCTCTAGTAAATTCGGATGAGACATTCATACCATGTTCAAGAAGGGCCTTTTTCCCTTTATTCAGATTACACCGGCTCACTTTCGGTTGTTTGAAAAGGAAATCCTCTCCAAAATATCTTTATTTTTTAAACAAGCCTTAGAAAGTTGGTTGCAATTTCAGTTTAATCCACCTGAAAAGACCGAACAAATAATACAACAAATATTGTGGTTAAATTCAAATATACTGTATAAACTGTATTTTTCGAAGAAATGTTTAAAAAAGGTATAATGTTTGTGAATGATATCATAAATAGGACTGGTGGAGTTATGTCACATGCAGCTAAAACAGACATATGGAAATGTCTGCTCTACCTAAAATTACAACCAATTAATTGCAGCATTACCACAAAAATGGAAGAGGCAAGTAGAAGGGGAAAAAAGTAAGGAACTTGTATGTCGGCCCTGTATTACAGAACATAAATGGTTAAAGAAAATTGTGACAGCTGTGCCATATAAATTGCTAAATAGTTGGGAAGAGATTTTCGATGTACCCATTCCATGGCACATGGTTTATGAATTGATACGCAAAACAACTCTGGGTTCAAAACTTCTAATTTTTCAATTTAAATTACTATACAAAATTCTTGCAACTAATAGAATGTTATATATATGGGGGATACAATCTTTCCAGCTCTGCACATTCTTCTGTGAGGAGGAAGAGTCATTAGATCATGTATTTTGGTATTGTCCATATGTAGCTCATTTTTGGTCACATGTCCAGGAATGGCTGAAGAATTGCAACATTTGCCTAGAATTAACGCTGCAGACGGCAATACTGGGTGATTTGAAAAGCCATAATCAATCAATAATATAATAATTATTATAGCAAAAATGTTTTCGTTTTTTTACAATCTGTAGAAGCTATGAGAACAGAAAGGTTCAATTCGTTTGTGAAGCATCACAGCACAGTTAAAATATATGGCAAATAGAAATCCGAAATGGATGATGTTGAGAGATAGATGGGAGAGGTTGAGTGGAGCTGAAGGGTGAAGGGTTAGGACTAATAACAAGATAAACAATGTAAAACATACGGGATCTGTAAAATGTATATAGGTTCGGAACTTTTGTGAAATAGTATAGTTACAAATAGAAATCGAACTGAATGGACATCAGAAATAGAGGAAGGACTAAGAACAAACAAGAGAGAACTATTGTAAAGTAGACTGTGTCTGTAAAATGTGTATAAGATGTATACATGGAAGGTAAAAGTGTTTATTAGTTTACTCCAATTGGGGGATCGGTGGTAGGGTTTGCGGGGAATAATAATAAAGGTATATTCTTTAAAAAAACGATATATAGGCATGTGTATGTATATATGTGTATGGATATATATATTTACCAAAAAAACTAAAATGATGTCAATTTACACACTTACTTTGGGTGATGTAGTGTATAAACTATGTGGAAAACTGCTCGTCGATCATCTCATTCCAAAATCATGGGCATTTAATATGGAGTTGGTCCCCCTTTGCTGCTATTACAGCCTCTACTCTTCTGGGAAGGCTTTCCACTAGATGTTGGAAAATTGCTGCGGGGACTTGCTTCCATTCAGCCACAAGAGCATTAGTGAGGTCGGGCACTGATGTTGGACATTTAGGGTTGGAACGCAGTCAGCATTCCAATTCATCCCAAAGGTGTTCGATGGAGTTGAGGTCAGGGCTCTGTACAGGCCTGTCGAGTTCTTCCACACCGATCTTGACAGACCATTTCTGTATGGACCTCGCTTTGTGCACGGGAGCATTGTCATACTGAAACAGGAAAGGGCCTTCCCTAAATAAACTGTTGCCACAAAGTTAGAAGCACGGAATGGTCTAGAATGTAGTGATTATATTTCCCTTCATTAGAGTTAAGGGGCATAGCCCGAACCATGAAAAAAAGCCCAAGACTATTATTCCTCCTCCACCTAACTATATAGTTTGCGCTATGCATTGGGGCAGGTAGCGTTCTCCTGGCATCTGCCAAACCCAGATTTGTCTATTGGACTGGCTGATGGTGAAGCGTGATTAATCACTCCAGAGAACAAGTTTCCACTGCTCCAGAGGCCAATGGCAGCAAGCTTTACACCACTCCTGTCGATGCTTGTCATTGCACATGGTGATCTTAGGCTTGTATGTGGCTGCTCGGCCATGGAAACCATGAAGCTCCCAACAAACAGTTCTTGTGCTAATGTTGCAACATCCACGTCCATTTTTACAGATGCGCGCGACTCTTGGTGGCAGTAAGAAAGTCATCGCCATCAGCGCGCATTCAACAGCCTAGATTTACATTTTGATTACTTGTAAACAAAATCACTTTTTGGGATTCAACAAACGCTTACAATGATATTCTGATTCTTGCTTGAACCGTTGCTAAGATTTATATTTAGTTGTGATCTTTGCAAAATAACAATTTGGGTGCAGCATTTGTTAGCTAGAATGCTAAACATTCATTGATTACGGCTGTAGCAAAAACTAGCCAAAGAGACATTTTACTAGTTGAAGTGTTTTTTTTTTTTTTGTATAATGCAGTTGATTTGTGATGATGACACAAACATTTATATTAAACAGGACATTCATATGAGCCTTAATCCAATTATAATCCAAAAGTAGTGTGAAATGCACTCATAAGCAATATGTAAATATAGGCCGGCGCTCTATAAGAACTCCCTCTTGTTCTGCCACCAACTTGCGCGCATCACCCTCGTGCGGCAATGTTTGCAAACACAAAGGGGTTTATTACGGGAAGCCAAGGTCATATTTTTCCATGTTCTGTTCCAGTTAAAGTGTTGTTCAGATCAGTGGACCATACGTTTTTAATGGCTCGCTCAGAATATGAGCTTTCCAAAAGTTGTTTACATATTATAGAGATCAGTCCTGTTGGGAGCCCAGATAATTGAGTTCTAAATCCCATCATTGGATGGTTCAGTCGTTGGGTTTCCCAGGGGACTCCCTAAACCAGTATAGCTGACCTAAGTCAATATTTAAAAAAAGAGTTACCTGGTTATGTGTCTTTCAGATCTTGGAATGTTCTCAAACAATGACTGTCCATGATATCGGCAAATGTATGGATTCCACATTTGAGCCATGGGGGGATACAAAAGTCAACTCTACATATGTATCGCAAGGCATTATTGTGAAATACTAACCCTAGGAAGCTCTTTGCCACCTTCTCCTCCCTCCTGAATCCTCCCCCCCCCCTCCTCCCTCTCTGCAGACGACTTCGTCAACCATTTTGAAAAGAAGGTCGACGACATCCGATCCTCGTTTGCTAAGTCAAACGACACCGCTGGTTCTGCTCACACTGCCCTACCCTGTGCTCTGACCTCTTTCTCCCCTCTCTCTCCAGATGAAATCTCGCGTCTTGTGACGGCCGGCCGCCCAACAACCTGCCCGCTTGACCCTATCCCCTCCCCTCTTCTCCAGACCATTTCCGGAGACCTTCTTCCTTACCTCACCTCGCTCATCAACTCATCACTGACCGCTGGCTACGTCCCTTCCGTCTTCAAGAGAGCGAGAGTTGCACCCCTTCTGAAAAAACCTACACTCGATCCCTCCGATGTCAACAATTACAGACCAGTATCCCTTCTTTCTTTTCTCTCCAAAACTCTTGAACGTGCCGTCCTTGGCCAGCTCCCCCGCTATCTCTCTCTGAATGACCTTCTTGATCCAAATCAGTCAGGTTTCAAGACTAGTCATTCAACTGAGACTGCTCTCCTCTGTATCACGGAGGCGCTCCGCACTGCTAAAGCTAACTCTCTCTCCTCTGCTCTCATCCTTCTAGATCTATCGGCTGCCTTCGATACTGTGAACCATCAGATCCTCCTCTCCACCCTCTCCGAGTTGGGCATCTCCGGCGCGGCCCACGCTTGGATTGCGTCCTACCTGACAGGTCGCTCCTACCAGGTGGCTTGGCGAGAATCTGTCTCCTCACCACGCGCTCTCACCACTGGTGTCCCCCAGGGCTCTGTGCTAGGCCCTCTCCTATTCTCGCTATACACCAAGTCACTTGGCTCTGTCATAACCTCACATGGTCTCTCCTATCATTGCTATGCAGACGACACACAACTAATCTTCTCCTTTCCCCCTTCTGATGACCAGGTGGCGAATCGCATCTCTGCATGTCTGGCAGACATATCAGTGTGGATGACGGATCACCACCTCAAGCTGAACCTCGGCAAGACGGAGCTGCTCTTCCTCCCGGGGAAGGACTGCCCGTTCCATGATCTCGCCATCACGGTTGACAACTCCATTGTGTCCTCCTCCCAGAGCGCTAAGAACCTTGGTGTGATCCTGGACAACACCCTGTCGTTCTCAACCAACATCAAGGCGGTGGCCCGTTCCTGTAGGTTCATGCTCTACAACATCCGCAGAGTACGACCCTGCCTCACACAGGAAGCGGCGCAGGTCCTAATCCAGGCACTTGTCATCTCCCGTCTGGATTATTGCAACTCGCTGTTGGCTGGGCTCCCTGCCTGTGCCATTAAACCCTTCAACTCATCCAGAACGCCGCAGCCCGTCTGGTGTTCAACCTTCCCAAGTTCTCTCACGTCATCCCGCTCCTCCGTTCTCTCCACTGGCTTCCAGTTGAAGCTCGCATCCGCTACAAGACCATGGTGCTTGCCTACGGAGCTGTGAGGGGAACGGCACCTCAGTACCTCCAGGCTCTGATCAGGCCCTACACCCAAACAAGGGCACTGCGTTCATCCACCTCTGGCCTGCTCGCCTCCCTACCACTGAGGAAGTACAGCTCCCGCTCAGCCCAGTCAAAGCTGTTCGCTGCTCTGGCCCCCCAATGGTGGAACAAACTCCCTCACGACGCCAGGACAGCGGAGTCAATCACCACCTTCCGGAGACACCTGAAACCCCACCTCTTTAAGGAATACCTAGGATAGGATAAGTATTCCCTCTCCCCCCCTTTAAGATTTAGATGCACTATTGTAAAGTGACTGTTCCACTGGATCTCATAAGGTGAATGCACCAATTTGTAAGTCGCTCTGGATAAGAGCGTCTGCTAAATGACTTAAATGTAAATGTAAATGGGCATGCCATTTTGATTCCCAGAAATACAGTATAAAGTGTGGTGCTCCTACATCTTTTCCTTTTTGCAAGTTTGTTTGTTTGTTTTATCCGGGCTCACTTACCTTGCCATATACACTGTGTACAAAACTGTAGCAACACCTGCTCTTTACATAAGACTGACCAGGTGAAAGTCATGATCCCTTATTGATGTCTCTTGTTAAATCACCTTCAATCAGTGTAGATGAAGGGGAGGAGACAAAATATTTAAGTGCCCTTGGTAGTAGGTGCCAGGTGTACCGGTTTGAATGTGTCAAGAACTGCCACGTTGCTGTGTTTTTCACGCTCAACAGTTTCTGTGTGTATCAAGAATGGTCCACCACCCAAAGGACATCCAGCCAACTTGACACAAGTTGTGGAAAGCATTGGAGTCAACATGGGCCAGCATCCCTATGGAATGCTTTCGACACCTTGTAGAGTTCATGCCCTGATGAATTGAGATTGTTCAGAGGCCAAAAGAGGGTGCAACTCAATATTACAAAGGTGTTCCTAATGTTTTGAACATTGTGTACATTTTGAAACCGCTATGGATTATCCCAATAGCCAGAAGGGGGAGACAAGGGAAGTGTTGAACTGCAGAAATTCAGCCGTGGCAATATATTCATTTTGACAATAGATATTCTTCCGGCTCTGCTGAGGTCGGATGGAATTGAGTTGAGCGTTCTGTTAATGTTTTTGGAAAAGATAAAACATCTGAAGAAGGAAATATATCTATTCCCAAATATTGAAAAAGGGAAACGATTGTGATTCCATAAGAAGAGAGTACTCCATCGGGGGCTTGAGAGGCAGTAGGGCATATTTGGTTAGATCTATTTCATAACTTGAGATGGCGCTGAATTTGTCTATGATCTTCAAAGCTTTTGGGAGGGATTGAGATACTTTATCTGAACAATGTAAGATATCGTCAGTGTATAGTAAGATGATGTAATCCGTAGAATTGAGAGATATTGGTGGAATTTCTATCGATTTTCAAATTGCCTGGACCAGGAGCTCCATAGACAATGAAAATATGGGATCACCTAGCCTGCTACTTGTAGTTACGGAACAGAGTAGTAGTAGCAAGTAGTGCCTTTTAATACTATGGCTGAGGGATTGGCATATAGTATTTTAATCATATTAATGAAATTGGAGCCAAGCCACATATGATGAACACCTATCCTGTACCCCAGGTTATAAGCAACAACAAGCCCCATATGGTGAACACCTATCCTGTACCCCAGGTTATAAGCAACAACAAGCCCCATATGGTGAACAACTATCCTGTACCCCAGGTTATAAGCAACAACAAGACCCATATGATGAACACCTATCCTGTACCCCAGGTTATAAGCAACAACAAGCCCCATATGATGAACACTTGTCCTGTACCCCAGGTTATAAGCAACAACAAGCCCCATATGATGAACACCTATCCTGTACCCCAGGTTATAAGCAACAACAAGCCCCATATGGTGAACACCTATCCTGTACCCCAGGTTATAAGCAACAACAAGCCCCATATGATGAACACCTATCCTGTACCCCAGGTTATAAGCAACAACAAGCCCCATATGACGAACACCTATCCTGTACCCCAGGTTATAAGCAACAACAAGCCCCATATGGTGAATACCTATCCTGTACCCCAGGTTATAAGCAACAACAAGCCCCATATGATGAACACCTATCCTGTACCCCAGGTTATAAGCAACAACAAGCCCCATATGATGAACACCTATCCTGTACCCCAGGTTATAAGCAACAACAAACCCCATATGATGAACACCTATCCTGTACCCCAGGTTATAAGCAACAACAAGCCCCATATGATGAACACCTATCCTGTACCCCAGGTTATAAGCAACAACAAGCCCCATATGATGAACACCTATCCTGTACCCCAGGTTATAAGCAACAACAAGCCCCATATGGTGAACACCTATCCTGTACCCCAGGTTATAAGCAACAACAAGCCCCATATGGTGAACAACTATCCTGTACCCCAGGTTATAAGCAACAACAAGCCCCATATGATGAACACCTATCCTGTACCCCAGGTTATAAGCAACAACATTGCAGTGAGTCACTCACTTATTCTCCCAATGTGTTCATCTTTACTGCTGCAATTTGAGCTTTTCTATTTGGGTTGCCAGTAGGGGGGAGCTGGGGAAGTGTCCGTGGGGAGTAGGCACCTTGCTATCTCAGTGGATGACAAGGCCTGCGTCCCAAATGGTACCCTATTCCCCAAAAGCACTGCTTTTGACTGATAGAACCTGTTGAGACATGACATTTCATATTACTATGTGTGTATGCTATGAATCCCTGTGGTACTGACTGCTTTCAAATCAGTGTGCACCCTGTAGGCTAGCACCTGTTGTGAGATTTGTGGTCTATTTGTGACCCAGGCCAGGGGCACCTGAGGAAAGATTTAACCCCAGGAGAACAGGAACACTTCTACCAGGGTGAGGCTTTCCAAACGGTGCTGCTGCTGGTGCTACAGTTTCCTTTCTCATTCTGTGACCGAGTTCCATGAAAAGAGGTTTCATTGGAGGGAGTCTGTGTGCAGGAGGATGCACTATTAATTTATCTCATTATGGTTAGATGGCTCACTTCTAACTCCTTTGTCTAGACTTGTTTAGGTTTGGACCCTGTGTAAATCTGTAACCCTTTCAGGAAAAGTGCCTCGGGATTTAAAAAAATAATTTGTCACCATATAGAGTGACTGAGCATTTATCCCAGTTATTAGTGCCTGTAGTCTGGATAAACCCAGCTGGAAAGGGCAATATGAAGAAAAAAACATCTGAGACACCTCAGTCTGTCATACAAGCCACACAATGACATTGGAAAATGAACAAGGACAGACAAACTTCCCTCTGAAGTTTGGTCTCGGAGAGCCCAGGGATGTGAAGATGAGCTTTGGACTTGGACATCAACTTGTCCGTGCTTGCTAAGCAGGGTGGAGTATCCCAGCTGTCATTTGACGTTATCCTTTATTTTAAGAGTAGCTTCGCCTCCACATTTCTCGTTATTGCTGACATAAACATTCACCCCACTCCAGTAGTTACTTTGCATCATGGGGAGGTCGGGAGGGACTTAGAGAGTTGTCCTTGGCCATCTGTTGGCAGACAGTCTGATGCTTTGTAGCTTTGTGATTGTAATGAGAGATGACACACTCAGGTCTACTTAAAAGCTTGGGAGTGAGACACCCACTTCCTTCTCTGTCCACCCACCTCCACAATTTCCCCTCCATAATCACATTTTACAGCAGTCCTATCCAAAGATTGTTCTTCTCTGCTTTCTCTCCATTCTCCTAGTTGAGATAGACTTAAAATATATATATGCTATTTAGCAGACGCTTTTATCCAAAGCGACTTACAGTCATGTGTGCATACATTCTACGTATGGGTGGTCCCGGGGATCGAACCTACTACCCTGGCGTTACAAGCGCCATGCTCTACCAACTGAGCTACAGAATAAAATACGCATCAGCTGTCTTGGAGGAGAGTGAAGAAGAATGTCATAGTGTAAGCGAGACCTTTTCATGAAGAGTTGTGTGAAAAACAAAGTTTATGGAAGGACTGACATTAAACCTTTCAACTCACAGCTGTTATGTGTTCATAGATATACAGGTCACTCTTCTGGTCACTCTTTTGAATGCCCTCAATTGGAGTTGACTTTTATGTTAGCACATCAACACTAGTTTACCCTACCCTGATTTTGAAATGGAACTAATGTTTTTGGCCCCTGTCTTCACCTGCTGTTGTTGCTAGGCTAACCTCTGTCATCCACCTGTGGCTAATGGACCAATCATCCTGAGGGGGAAGAAGTGTGTGGATTTAAATTACTCTCTCAATACCTGTCACACTGCAAGCAGATGGTGTCTGAAATTGCTCCATCATATTTAATCCTCCCTCCCAAAGCTTTCTCCTTGGGTTGGAACCATGACTCTATTTTTTTGTTATTTTCGTGTCTTGGGTACATGATTTGAGCTGCTAGGCAACACAGAGGAAACTTTCTTTGTTCTTTTGCCCTTTCAGTTGACCGCTTCTCAGTTTGTCAAAGCCTCAATATCCGTACAGGCGTGAGGGATATTTTTTAAAGAGGTTTCCTTTTGTTGTGACGATCTTTATCAGACTAAGTCGGGAGTCATCTCAGGATTTGCAGTATTGTCGTGGTTGTGTGGAGAATTATATATATTCTTTTGATGAGAGGTAGGTGTGACGCAGTGGTGGCGTGGAGTATGTTTTTAACCCTGGTCCTCAATGTTCAGAAGACAGAAGTCCTCATTTTAAGTGAAAAAACATTTAATCTTAAAGATTCATTTTGTACACATTCAGTTACCTCTAATAACCTCAGAAATGGCTTCTATTTCTGAATATCTTTTTTAGTTGAAGGGATTCAATGCTATTCCTCATCACAAAGATTTCCACAATAAACATTGAAACGGCATATGGCCAGCTGACAAACAAACATTTCTGTCACAGTAAGATAAATCACAAGCTTAAATCAACAGAAAACAACATTATGTACAAAAATAAAATCCCAATTGGGAGAAAAATATGTAATGGCAAGATATACTGTACAACAAAGCTCAGATTTGATATTGTCACATCTATACAATGGTATCGTTTGTGCTTTCTTGTCCATTTATTGGCGGTGGTGGCTTACCCTGGCCCCAGATATGTTTGTGCTGTGTTGCCAACTCACATTGCCATAGGAGTTGACCATAAGAGTTTGCGAGACGGCACAAACAGATCTGGAACCAGGCTAGCTGTGCCGTCTTGTCTACCGGTATGTACAGCAGCTGTGGATGAATTTCTTGAAGTAGTTCCTGAACTCTGTGTTGAAGACCGTGTAGATGATGGGGTTGACGGCGCTGTTGACGTAGCCTAGCCAGGTGACAATACTCATCAGGGCGGGGGGGATGAAGCAGGTGGCACACAGGGCCCGCATGGTGTGGACCACAAAGAACGGGGTCCAGCAGAACAGGAAGACACCTGGGATGGAATAGACACACACATACACAGAGGTAGTCAGGCACATACACAAGCGCACAAACGCAGGAAGGTACATGGGAACAAGCATAGGAAAACATGCACACAGGTACGCACAGGCACGCACAGGCAGAACGGCACGAATGGGCACAGACACACACACAAAGAGGGAGGTTTAGATTTCCTAAACCACAGGGATCGCAGTAAAATTACACCTCTAAGACTTCTCTCATTTATGAAAGGATTGTATGTCAGGCTAACATAGGCTTGAAACTGTATTGCTACGCTTGTGTTCCCAATGGCACCCTTTCCCCTTTTAAAGTGCTCTACTTTTTGATCAGGGCCCAAAGAGCTTTGGTCTAAAGTAGTGCACTTTATAGGGAACAGGGTGCCATTTGGAACGCATCCCACATTTAATAAAACTGGAATTGCTCAATATATGATGAGTCTTACTTTGAGGACATGAATGAGCGGCCAATTGGAAAAGATATAGCTAGCAATAATGATCAAGTCAAACACAATCAAAATCAAAGACTGAGCCCAGAACTACTGTAAGCCGCCCCCCTCTTAAAGCCCCATCCAGATGAATGTATTTCAGATTGAAGTAGCCTGAAGAGGCACTGCTGAATAGATTCTACACATCACTGAGAGCTCAATTACATATACATCATGAAGTGTGATCATATCCCCATGGTGTAATATAGATGTAAATTTTTTTAAAGTGCAAAAAAAAAATGTTAAAGTGTAATTTCCTATCAGCGCGACGCGACTATGGTAATAAAACGGAACTGATCTGGATTGTAAGTAGGAAAATTACATTTTCAATCAAACACTGGCCCATACATAAACCAATTGCTCATACAGGAGCAAAGTATATTGGGTGAATACTTCAGATATAAGCAGAACCTTGCCAGATCAAATGATGTTTGTACGTAAAGAAGTATGCCTGCAGAAAAATGAGAAGGGTGTATACAGGTGTAGGGTATATATAAGATAAACTGCTACAAATGCTCCTCCACCACCGTTCGAACTATACCAGTCAGCCAGCTTCCCTGCCTAGCCCCCGCTCGGCTGAATAATTCAGAAATGCTGATGAGATTTCTATTAATAATCTAGAATGGGGGTTAGGATGAGTGATGGATCAGAAACAAACTGTTCCATCCTGCATGGGGAGGTCTGGGTTCCATCCCAAATGGCACCCTATTCCCTATATAGTGCACTACTGATCATAGCCATATGGGCCCTGTTTAAATGTAGTGCACTTTATAGGGAATAGGGTGTCATTTGGGATATATCCCTGCTCTGAGCACCAACTCTCTCTGGAAGCTGGGCTTTCCTTTCTCCGACTCATTCACTTACTGTGGAGGGAGGGCTTTGGTTGAACAACTGAATGTGAGGCAGAAATAGCATTTGATTTTTTTCCATCGGTTCAGCATTCCTCAGAGAAGCTCTGAACTGTGAATAAAGTCTCCTAGTCATCTAATGTAGGTCCCTCAGGAGCATGAATAAGAGTCTTATCCAATGTAATGTAGAGTTCCTTCCCACCAGAAATCTACCTTGGTTTGTGTTTGAACCATTGAATTATATTAGAGATATCCATCACTCCTACCATTCCCCTCTGGCTGGGCCAAGGAGAGACCCTTGTTTTTTTCCACACACAATACCCCATAATGACAAAGTGAAAACATGTTTTTAGACATTTTTGCAAATGTAATGAACATGCAAAAGTTTACATACACTTAGGTTGGAGTCATTACAACTCATTTTTCAACTACTCCACAAATTTCTTGTTAACAAAATATTGTTTTGGCAAATTGGTTAGGACATCTACTTTGTGCACGACACAAGTAATTTTTCCAACAATTGTTTAGAGACAGATTATTTCACTGTATCACAATTCCAGTGGGTCAGAAGTTGACATACAGTAAGTTGACTGTGACTTTAAACAGCTTGGAAAATCCCAGAAAATGATGTCATGGCTTTAGAAGCTTCTGATAGGCTAATTTACATAATTTGTGTCAATTGGAGGCGTAACTGTGGATGTATTTCAAGGCCTAACTCAGCGCCTCTTTGCTTGACATCATGGGAAATCTAAAGAAATCAAGACCTCAGAGAAAAAAAACGCCTGAATGTACCATGTTCATCTGTACAAACAATAGTACAGAAGTATAAACACCATGGGACCACGCAGCCATCATACCGCTCAGGAGGGAGACGCGTTCTGTCTCCTAGAGATTAACGTACTTTGTTGCGAAAAGTGAAAATCAATCCCAGAACAACAGCAAAGGACCGTGTGAAGATGCTGGAGGAAACGGGTAGAAAAGTATCTATATCAACAGTAAAACAAGTCCTATATCGACATAACCTGAAAGGCTGCTCAGCAAGGAAGAAGCCCCTGCTCCAATGAAAGGCTGCTCAGCAAGGAAGAAGCCACTGCTCCAAAACTGCCATAAAAAAGCTACAGTTTGCAACTGCACATGGGAACAAAGATTGTACTTTTTGGAGAAATGTCCTCTGGCCTGATGAAACAAAAACAGAACTGTTTGGCCATAATGACCATCGTTATTATGTTTGAAGGAAAAATGGGGAGGCTTACAAGCCGAAGAACACCATCCCAACTGTGAAGCACGGGGGTGGCATCATCATGTTGTGGGGGTGCTTTGCTGCAGGAGGGACCAGTGTGCTTCACAAAACAGATGGCATCATGAGGTAGGAAAATTATGAGGATATATTGAAGCAACATCTCAAGACATCAGTCAGGAAGTTAAAGCTTGGTCGCAAATGTGTCTTCCAAATGGACAATAATCCCAAGCATACTTCCAAAGTTGTGGCAAAATGGCTTAAGGACAACAAAGTCAAGGTATTGGAGTGGCCATAACAAAGCCCTGACCTCAATCCTATAGAAAATGTGTGGGCAGAACTGAAAAAGCATGTGCGAGCAAGGAGGCCTACAAACCTGACTCAGTTACACCAGCTCTGTCAGGGAGAATGGGTCAAAATTGATCCAACTTATTGTGGGAAGCTTGTGGAAGGCTACCCAAAACTTTTGACACAAGTTAAACATTCTAAAGGCAATGCTACTAAATACTCATTGATTGTATGTAAACTTCTGACCCACTTGGAACGCAATGAAAGAAATGAAAGCTAAATAAATAATTATCTCTCCTATTATTCTGACATTTCACATTCTTAAAATAAAGTGGTGATCCTAACTGACTTTGGACAGGGAATTTTTACGAAGATTAAATGTCAGGAATTGTGGAAAAACTCAATTTAAATGTATTTGGCTAAGGTGTATGTATACTTCCGACTTCAACTGTATATACAGTACCAGTTAAAAGTTTGGACACACCTACTCATTCAAGGATTTTACTTTATTTTTACTAAGTAAAGCTGTTTGAGAGAATGCCAAGAATGTGCAAAGCTGTCATCTCTGCAAAGAGTGGCTACTTTGAAGAATCTCAATTATCAAATATTTGTTTATTTGTTTAACACTTTTTGGGTTACTACCTGGTTCCATATGTGTTATGTTGATGTCTTCACTACTATTCTACAATGTAGAAAATAGTACAAATCAAGAGTAACCTTTTGAATGAGTAGGTGTATCCAAACTTTTGTGTGTGTGTGTGTGTGTGTGTGTGTGTGTGTGTGTGTGTGTGTGTGTGTGTGTGTGTGTGTGTGTGTGTGTGTGTGTGTGTGTGTGTGTGTGTGTGTGTGTGTGTGTGTGTGTGTGTGTTGTAATTCTTTTTTTTTTTTTTTTTGCTCAGATAACTTGGGGGACCAAATAAAACCACTTGTGAAATCCGTCCCGTAGGCTACCAGTTGGGAAACCTGTCATAGGGCGTCTTATTATAAACCCCCAGGGCCAGGATTAGGAAAGCGTTATCTAATGGAATAATGTGTTTCTGGGTTTCTGAGTCAGTTCTGACCAGACCGCTCCAACACTCCTGCTATTTGGAGTTGTTGCAGATCCATTCTCACCTCCTACTATTAAATAAAGAAAAGGATGGAAGGCTTGAGTGAGGCTGGTTGGAATGGTGTCTTCTCTCCAAGAGTCCCCTATTTTCAGACACCACCTGACTTTGAGGCATCTATTAGTCTTTTCCCCACATAACTATTATTAACTAACTATTTATTTACAATGTAGGCTACTACTGCAGTGTAAGTTACTATTTCTGTTAGTATCCTGATTCAGATAAGATCAACCGTTATTTCAAATCTATTTCATTGACTTGTGGGGGCACCGGTTAGTCGAGGTAGTATGTACATGTAGGTAGAGTTATTAAAGTGACTATGCATAGATAACAACAGAGAATAGCAGCGGTATAAAAGAGGGGGTTGGGGGGGGGCACTGCAAATAGTCTGGGTAGCCATTTGACTAGATGTTCAGGAGTCTTATGTCTTGGGGGTAGAAGCTGTTTAGAAGCCTCTTGGACCTAGACTTGGTGCTCCGGTACGGCTTGCCGTGTGGTAGCAGAGAGAACAGTCTATGACTAGGGTGGCTGGAGTCTTTGACAATTTTTAAGGCCTTACTCTGACACCGCCAGGTATAGAGGTCCTGGATGGCAGGAATCTTGACCCCAGTGATCTACTGGGCCGTTCCCATTACCATCTATAGTGCCTTGCGGTCGGAGACCGAGCAGTTGCCATACCAGGCAGTGATGCGACCAGTCATGATGCTCTCTATGGTGCAGCTGTAGAACCTTTTGAGGATCTGAGGACCCATGCCAAATCTTTTCAGTCTCCTGAGGGGGAATATATTTTCTTGTTCCCTCTTCACATTGACTCTTGAACACAGGGTTTGAAATACTCCCTGAATGCTCCCTCAAATTCCATACTATAGGCCACGCTTCAGTTCTGACATGCCTTTTCAATGAATTCACCAACTCCATTAAAACCTCTTGCTTCTACCTGGCACGCAGGCGTCCCATCTAGAGCTCTGGAAATGCAAATGCGCTACGCTAAATGCTAATAGTATTAGTTAAAACTCAGACGTTCATTAAAATACACATGCAGGGTATTAAATTAAAGCTACACTCGTTGTGAATCCAGGCAACAAGTCAGATTTTTAAAATGCTTTTCGGCGAAAGCATGAGAAGCTATTATCTGATAGCATGTAACACCACAAAAGACCCGCAGGGGACGTAAACAAAATAATTAGCATATTCGGCGCTACACAAACCGCACAATAAAATATAAAACATTCATTACCTTTGACCATCTTCTTTGTTGGCACTCCTAGATGTCCCATAATCACTATTGGGTCTTTTTTTCGATTAAATCGGTCCATATATAGCCTAGATATCGTTCTATGTAGACTGTGTGATACATGAAAAAAAAAGACTTTTGTATTTTTGAAATACTTTTGTAATGCAACTTTAGGTATTAGTAAACGTTAATAAGCGATCAAATTAATCACGAGACGAAGTGTTTTCTATAGGGATCCATCTTGAAATACTGTCCATCTATTTCTCAACCAAAATATCCGGTCGGAGACCGGAAGAAATGGGCTGTCTCTTGTTCGTTTGACCAAGAAACAAATCCTAGGCAAATGACAAGACTGTTGACATCGTGTGGAAGCTGTAGGTACTGCAACCTCAGCCATATTTAATGTCTTTCGCCCATAACAATGGGTTGAAGCGGCGGATGGATATATTTTTCCACCTTCAGTGATCAGATTTTCCTGCACTTTTCAATGAAACGCACGTTATGTTAAAGCCACAGCCGTGATTTAACCAGTTTTATAAACGTCTGAGTGTTTTCTATCCAGACATACTAATCATATGCATATACTATATTCCTGGCATGAGTAGCAGGGCGCTGAAATGTTGCGAGATTTTTAACAGAATGTTCGAAAAAGTAGGGGGTAAGCTTAACAGGTTAATCTACATCATCCCTGGATAGATAGACTCACAGATAGCACAAGGACACAAGACTAATTGACGGTGACGGAGTTTCTCTCTTTCTCCCCGCTCCTTCCCCTCTCCCCTTATCTTTCTCCCCCTTTTCTCTCTGTCCTAGTAGACTCATTTAGCTGTGTGTGTGTGTGTGTGTGTGTGTGTGTGTGTGTGTGTGTGTGTGTGTGTGTGTGTGTGTGTGTGTGTGTGTGTGTGTGTGTGTGTGTGTGTGTGTGTGTGTGTGTGTGTGTGTGTGTGTGTGTGTGCTCCTTTAGTGTGTGACTTTCCAGTGTGGATGATTGTGGCCTGGGTATTGAAAGGATCATCCAGAACAATTTCCTGCCATGCCCTCTGCCCGTACCCTCCAATAGGCAGACAACCAGAATATGTGTGTGTGCATCTACTGCGAAAGACTACAGGATTGTCTCTCTGGCTTAAAGCAGGCACAAAACTTCTCAAGGGGGAAAACTGCATTAAAGAATGTGTGCAATGCTAGAAGGGCCCTTGCTCCGGATAATTGTCCTTTACATTTGGTAATACATTTGGTAACACCTTGTCTTTTTGTAGCGTAGAATCTTGTTTGTTTTCTCAGCTTTAGCATTAAATGTTGACACATCCATTAACTGAAATTTATTGAAAAGGAAATACAGAAATATCATAAATATTCACACCCCTGAGTAAATACTTTGTAGATGCACCTACGGCAGCGATTACATCTAACTCTTTCTGAGTCCGTCTCTAAGAACTTTCCTCATCTGGATGGTGCAACATTTACCCATTTATTGTTTTCTAAATTCTTCAAGAACTGTGAAATTGGTTGTTGTTCATTGCTAGACAACCATTTTCAGGTCGTGCCATAGATTTTCAAGTATATTTAAGTCAAAACGGTAACTCGGCCACTCAGGAACATTCACTGTCTTCTTGGTCAGCAACTCCAGTGTAGATTTGGCCTTGTGTTTTAGGTTATTGTCCTGCTGAAAGGTGAATTAATCTCCGTCTGGTGGAAAACATATTGAACCAGGTTTTCCTATAGGATTTTGCCTGTGCTTAACTCCATTCTGTTTATTTTTTATCCTGAAAAACTCCCCAGTCCTTAACGATTACAAGCATACCTATAACATGATGCAGCTACCACTATGGGTGTGAATACTTTCTGAAGGCACTGTGTATTTTAGTGAGCATATTTAGCAGTTTTAACCCCTACAGCGTGAATGATTGTTCTAGGTCTCACAGGAGGTTGGTGGCATCTTAATTGGGGGGGACTGGCTCGTGGTAATAGCTAGAGAGGAATAAGTGGATAAGTATCAAAGACATGGTTTCTATATGTTTGATGCAATTCCTCACCATAACCTTCACTCCAGATCAAAACTCCTGGAACTGAGACAGACCAGATACAACTTCAATTAGTACTGAGGTGTGAAGTGAGAGGTGTCAAAGCCTTGGTAGGCTACACCCCCAAATCCAGAGGCCTTGAAGCCCCCTCCCGCTGTTCACAGACCATCCACTGACATTTTCTACAAGAAATCTGCCTCCAGAAATAAAAGCTTCTCCCAAGTGGGTGTGTCACCTACTCCCGTTGTCTGCTGCACTGCTGCTTGGATTCCACCTGGCGATCTGTTCACCGTCTGCTGTGGCCTGTCTCCCCCTGTCTGGTATAGGTACCCCCACCACACTCCTCCCTCTCTCCCGAGCTTTCGCTCTCCTTCAGCACACAGACACTGTTGGGGCGAGTGACTCTGAACTTACAAATGACTAGTTATATATTTTTTCTTGTGCATTTTGCTATGTGCCTCATGACTCCTGCATGCTTTGTTGACTATGAACCTTCTTGTTTATCCAACCGTGGGACAGACTATGTTTGTTCCCACACTCGGGACTCTGACTCTATTGGTTACACAGACTTTTCTAACCACCTCTTGCCGGCTTTGTATTCATGTTAACTGATGAAATTGCTGTATAATATGATCTTGTTGCCATTTAATGCACATTCAAATGTCATGAATCAACACTGCAGAGCTCCCTGTCCTCTGCCGTGTCTTGATTGTATTACTGTTGATGATATCTAGAAATGTGCATGTACACTCTGGCCCATCTACTGTTGCTATCCCCAATTCTGACGGCTCTGATATCTGTTTCACTGATTTCTGCTCTCGTAAAAGCCTGAGTTGTCTCCACGTTAACACTAGAAACTTATTACCTAAAATGGATCAATTGAAAGTGTGGGTTCACAGCTCCAATCCAGATGTTTTGGTCATTACTGAGACGTGCTTACGGAAGAGTGTTTTGAACACTGCTGTTAACCTTTCTGGTTATAACCTTTTTTGGCAAGACAGATCTTCTAAAGGTGGGGGAGTGACAATCTTTACCAAGGATCACCTTCAGAGCGCGGTTGTCTCCACCAAGTCTGTCCCCAAACAATTTGATTTGCTGGTTTTAAGCATTAAACTCCCTCTTTTTACCCTGCCCTGCTACAAAGTTGGCTGGCGGTCACTGAGTTTTACCCTGCTGGCGGTCACTGAGTCCGAGGTGCAAAAGTAGCACCTTAAACAGATGGTTTAGATCCTTTCGTCTTTAAGGTTGCGGCCCCTATAATCGGCAAGCCTATCTGTGACCTTTTCGACCTGTCTCTCCTCTCTGGGGAGGTTCCCATTGCTTTGAAGGCAGCCACGGTTAATCCTTTATTTAAACGGGGAGATCAATCTGATCCTAAATGCTAATAGGCCTAATTCTATTTTGCCCTATTTATCAAAAGTGTTGGAAAAACATTATTGATGTCTATAGTATTCTTTGGTAAGTAATCTGGGTTCCTCTCAAGGGAAATGTCACCATTGCCCTTGATTCTAAGCAATCTTGCACTGCTATTTTAAAGTTTTGATACGGTAGACCATTTCATTCTTGTAGGCCCCTCCCCGGATTTTGTGTTAAACGCTCTACTACAAAGCGTTCTTAGTGTCCAACAAGCTTTCTCTGCCCTTTACTGACTTGCCTAGTTAAGTAAAGGTTACACACATATACACACACCACACTGACCAAAAAGTCATTTTGTTGCCATTTACGTATGTCCCCATTATCCCCCATTATCAGTAAAACATAATCAAAACCTATTTCTTTCACTTACTTGCTGTGCTGTTTTGTTGTTCATTTGTTCAGTAGTTTCCTTCTCAACCAGGATTTCATCATACATGTCAAGCAGTGAAGTTTCAGCTTTGCACATCGGCGTTATCTTCACCGATAGATTGTGCATCCCTAAGTACTACCGCTGAGGGTTTAGAGCTTGAGGTAGTCACCTCATACAAGTACTTGGGAGTATGGGTAGACGGTACACTGTCCTTCTCTCAGAAGATATCAAAACTGCAGGCTAAAGTTAAATCTAGACTTTGTGTCCTCTATCGTAATCGCTCCTCTTTCACCCCAGCTGCCAAACTAACCCTGATCCAGATGACCATCCTACCCATGCTAGATTAAGGAGACGTAATTTATAGATCGGCAGGTATGGGTTCTCGAGCGGCTAGATGTTCTTTACCATTCAGCCATCAGATTTGCCACCAATGCTCCTTATAGGACACATTACGGCACTCTATACTCTTCTGTAAACGGGTAAACTCTGTATACCTGTCGCAAGACCCACTGGTTGATGCTTATTTATAAAAACGCTCTTATGCCTCACTCCCCCTATCTGAGATACAGTGGGGCAAAAAAGTATTTAGTCAGCCACCAATTGTGCAAGTTCTCCCACTTAAAAAGATGAGAGGCCTGTAATTTTCATCATAGGTACACTTCAACTATGACAGACATGAGGGCAAAAAATCCAGAAAATCACATTGTAGGATTTTTAATGAATTTATTTGCAAATTATAGTGGAAAATAAATATTTGGTCAATAACAAAAGTTTATCTCAATACTTTGTTATATACCCTCTGTTGGCAATGACAGAGGTCAAACGTTTTCTTTAAGTCTTCACAAGGTTTTCACACACTGTTGCTGGTATTTTGGCCCATTCCTCCATGCAGATCTTCTCTAGAGCAGTGATGTTTTGGGGCTGTTGCTGGGCAACACAGACTTTCAACTCCCTCCAAAGATTTTCTATGGAGATGAGATCTGGAGACTGGCTAGGCCACTCCAGGACCTTGAAATGCTTCTTACGAAGCCACTCCTTCGTTTCCCGGGCGGTGTGTTTGGGATCATTGTCATGCTGAAAGACCCAGCCACGTTTCATCTTCAATGCCCTTGCTAATGGAAGGAGGTTTTCACTCAAAATCTCATGATACATTGACCCATTCATTCTTTCCTTTACACGGATCAGTCGTCCTGGTCCCTTTGCAGAAAAACAGCCCCAAAGCATGATGTTTCCACCCCCATGCTTCACAGTAGGTATGGTGTTCTTTGGATGCAACTCAGCATTCTTTGCCCTCCATACACGACGAGCTAAGTTTTTACCGAAAAGTTATATTTTGGTTTCATCTGACCATATGACATTCTCCCAATCTTCTTCTGGATCATCCAAATGCTCTCTCGCAAACTTCAGACGGGCCTGGACATGTACTGGCTTAAGCAGGGGGACACATCTGGCACTGCAGGATTTGAGTTCCTGGCGGCGTAGTGTGTTACTGATGGTAGGCTTTGTTACTTTGGTCCCAGCTCTCTACAGGTCATTCACTAGGTCCCCCCGTGTGGTTCTGGGATTTTTGCTCAACGTTATTGTGATAATTTTGACCCCACGGGGTGAGATCTTGAGTGGAGCCCCAGATCGAGGGAGATTATTAGTGATCTTGTATGACTTCCATTTCCTAATAATTGCTCCCACAGTTGATTTCTTCAAACCAAGCTGCTTACCTATTGCAGATTCAGTCTTCCCAGCCTGGTGCAGGTCTACAATTTTGTTTCTGGTGTCCTTTGACAGCTCTTTGGTTTTGGCCATAGTGGAGTTTGGAGTGTGACTGTTTGAGGTTGTGGACAGGTGTCTTTTATACAGATAACAAGTTCAAACAGGTGCCATTAATACAGGTAATGAGTGGAGGACTGAGGAGCCTCTTAAAGAAGAAGTTACAGGTCTGTGAGTGCCAGAAATCTTGCTTGTTTGTAGATGACCAAATACTTGTTTTCCACCATAATTTGCAAATAAATTCATTAAAAAATCTACAATGTGTGTTTCTGGATTTTTTTTCTCATTTTGTCTGTCATAGTTAAAGTGTACCTATGATGACAATTACAGGCCTCTCTCATCTTTTTTAAGTGGGAGAACTTGCACAATTGGTGGCTGACTAAATACTTTTTTGCCCCACTGTATATACTGCAGCCCTCATCCTCCACATACAACACCTGTTCTGCCAGTCACATTCTGTTAAAGGTCCCAAAGGCACACACATCCCTTGGTCGCTCGTCTTTTCAGTTCACTGCAGCTAACGACTGGAACAAGCTGCAACAAACACTTAAACTGGACAGTTTTATCTCAATCTCTTCAAAGCCTCAATCATGGACACTTACTGACAGTTGTGGCTGCTTTGCGTGATGTTTTGTATTGCCCTTTCTGCTGTTGTCTGTGTCTAATAATGTTTGTACCCTGTTTTGTGCTGCTACCACGTTGTTGTCATGTTGTTGCTACCATGCTGTGTTGTCATGTGTTACTGCCATGCAATGTTGTTGTCTTAGGTCTCTTATGTAGTGTTTTCTCTCTTGTCATCTTGTGTGTGTTGTCCTATATTTTCATTGAATACATTTTTTATTTTTAATCCCCATCCCTGTCCCCGCAGGAGGCCTTTTGCCTTTTGGTAAAATAACTCACTTGCCTAGTTAAATAAAGGTTTAAAAGAAATCCATTCGCTCTGTTTCAGGCATTATTATGAGCCATCCTCCCCTCCGCAGCATCCACTGATAGTTGTAGAATACATGAACATTCCAACATGGCCTACAGTCAGCTTGGATTCTCGTTGACAGTTTTTACACAGGAAGCACAATTCTGATATTTTTTCACCACTAATTGGTATTTTGACCAATTAGATCAGCTCTAAAAAAGATCTGATGTGAAAAGATCTGAGGTGATTGGGACAAAATAAAAATCAGAGTTGTCCACAGTAGTCCACAATGGGGCAAATCTTCCAAGACTCCATACTCCATGATCACTGTCGATGATCATTCATCTGTGTTTACTCAGCTGTGTTTCCAGGTCCATGCAGCCAGTCAGAAGGCTGAGCCCTCTACACAACAATATGCTGAGGCTGTAGGGATAACTCCCTCTCTAGGTCTTAAGACCTCAGGCAAACCTTACATAATGATTGGATTGAGAGTTAAGGTAATTCGCCAATGTTGGCTAGGGTATCATAATGACTCATTAGGCCCAATAATGACCCTGTTTATCCTTTTTCCTTAACAAGGTCTTTACACGTAAGAAAGACAACTGTTTAGAGAGTAAAAACATTGAAAGGACCACACAAGACTTTAGGCCAGAGGTGAGGTTTTAGAAAGCTTTGTATAGCTAGAGTGGTATGTTAGTTCTCGTGTTGATGACTCAGACCACTCAGTGCACAGAAGATGGACCCTCAAAAATATTTACGACGAATTTCTTGCGGTTGTTGTGTGGCTGGGTTGTTGAGAGAAATACCATGTGGAACTCCAGTTCAATGCTGTAAGATCTGTCACTATGTTGTTGATGAAACCTGTTTTTTTGCTATTTCATGCTTGAAGCCAGCGTTCAACTTGTGCTTGTATTCTTTGTATGACACATCGTTTCCTATACGAAAATAATTACATTTAAAATATATATTTTGATACATATTTTAGGATGAATGTGAAATATTTAAAATTGGCAAAATAATGTATTTTTTTAAAACAATTTTTTACATACATTCAAACATATTACGGAATGTACTTTAAATGTATATGCATTGAGTTTACCAAACATTAGGAACACCTTCCTAATATTGAGCCTCAATTCATCAGGGCATGGATTCTACACGGTGTCAGAAGCATTCCCCAGAGATGCTGGCCCATGTTGACTCCAATGCTTCCAATAGTTTTTCAAGTTGGCTGGATGACCTTTTGGTGGTGGACCATTGTTGATACACTGTTGAGCATGAAAACCCCAGCAGTGCTACAGTTCTTGAAACAAACCTGGCACGTACTACCATACCCTGTTCAATGGCACGTAAAATACTTGTTCTTGCCTATTCACCCTCTGATTGGCACACATACACACAGTCCATGTCTCTTTACACGTGAAATGAATAATGGATCAGAAAAGAAAGGGCATATAATCTTAATGTGTTGTAGACTCAATGTATGTTGAATGCATTGGGAATGTATTTTAAAATAGATTTTTACATGTAGAAGCTTAACCTTAAAGCACAGAGCACAACATAACACATTAACTGGCATGACAATCCGGGTCATGGGAGGCCAAAAAGCTCTACAAGAAAGCCACAAACCCTAACAAACAACGCCTCCAAGTCTTCTTAAAAGGCTGCCAGCGCTACAATATATTTTGTCAAGATGCATTTTTATTGTACTTGACACATACCAGAGGATACCAAAAACACTAACATGAATTTAAATGCATCTAAATTACTAAAACAATTGTAGTGACCACATTGAGAATTCAATAAATATGAATTTTCTATATGAATAAAGACTTGCTAAAGTGCCTAAATTCTGCATTTTGACATGTCCCTCCGTGCAGTCTGTGACTTCTTGGAAGGTTTTAACCCACTAACCCCCCAAAATAATCAGTCATTCAGTACATTTACATGCACACAAATAATTCGATATTAAACGGATTATGGCAGTGGGCAGATTATGCAAAAGTCATGTTAACACCTTACTCTGGTCAAAATCGAAGTAAACATACACCGATTAAAACACTTGATTTTTCTGAGCAATCTTTCAAGTTATTACGATATGTAAACACCTTAATCGGCGTTCCAGCGGTGTATTTGATCTGCATGTGCGAGCATCAGCCGAGCGAGCCTCCTGCTTTAGCGCGAGTAAAGTGAGTTCGGAACAACAATGTCTGCATCGTAAAAGTAGTTTTCACATAAAACTTTATATGTCCAAACTCAGAATCAAATATGCTTCCCAAAAATAACATGTTCACTGTGGTAGAACGTTTATTTTCATTGACGATTCTCTGCATGTATCAGAGTGCCATCAGGCAGCCTGATTTCAGATGTGTCCATGTAAACAGGATTATTATGGGATTCGTTCTTATTGCAAAGCATGTAAACGTTTTAATAAAATTATTATAGTAATCAAACTATCCAATCTGACTGTGCAGAACCATACTCATTGTAAAGCCCTAGTTATTAAAGTCAACTGTTACGTGAACTGAACTCTCGTTTTAATATGGTGAATACTAGGCGAAAAGGGTCCATATCAAGGGATATCTATCTTTATCTACTGTATATATTTCCGGATATCTAACATTTGATTAGATATAAGTAGTAGACATGTTCCAGAAACGCATGTCATGAATTTCATATACGGAACTAGGATATTCTCCATAAATGGACAGTTTCTACATGCATCCAATCCGGACCTCAGAACTCTCCCTGCTGTCGTATGAGTCCAGTGAGATATCTGGGGTGTGAGCGTGCCCCCGTTTACATATTTGTAGAACACCTTTTCTGAGTCAAGATCAGTAGCGGTGCGTGGGTAAAATCACCGGGGAAGCCAATACAGGAAACAAAAAGCCATATTACAACCTATGGGTTGTGATAATTCCGTTTGCTCTATAATTAGTTAATATGCCTTGACACGTGATGTATAGTGAACTAACCTTCCACGGAGTATTATTTTCCAGAGAAGGCATAGAGCCACAAGTTGATTATCTCTTTTATACCATGGCTATAATTTAACACATTTGCCGCTAGAAATGTGTTCAACATCCACTGAAGCTGCTAGGAAGTTTACTAGATCGCGACAGAAGTTGCCTTGGTAACCATACAAACTGATTTGCTAGTTTAGCAAACCAAACCTAGCTTGCTATTATGAATATCCAATTCAACCATGCCAATAATGTTTTCAATTTGACTTTTGCTTTCAAAAGCAGCTGCCTCACCTGACTCACCATCCCTCCTCTCTACCTCCACTGAGAAAAGGGGCCAGAAACTCCAGACGCACTGCATTATGTATGCCTCAAGCACCAATTCATGTTGTTACTCCTATGACCAAAGAAAGTGAAATATTCAATAACGCAAGCTTGTCGGACAACTTTGCTATACTCATTCATTACAGCTTTAGTGCTGGTTGTAGTGTGAGTGTTGAACAAAGTGTTGACAGTGCTGAATAACTTAACTTAAACATGAACTTACTCATAAAAACAGCAGCTCTTTGCTATATTTGTTGAGTCTCTCTAGTCATGGTTTTAAATGTTTTTCAATCTCACAGTATCAACTTTACTGTGTATTCAAGGGTATCTTTTTAGAGTCAATGGCTCAAGGAAACTGTGCAGACACAGTGATCTGAGCTATCTGATTGGCCAGCGGTAGGCCTATAGGTGCACTTGATTTGCACTTTGGGCCTGCCGAGTAGGCGGAGTTCTATGTTTGGTGATTGACTAGGAATGCCTTGAAGATCGGCCAGTCGATCAGGATCAACTGGTTGGTAACCACTGTTGTAGAATATTCTAACTCCTCTTTGTTATGTTACAGCCTTATTCTAAAATGGATGAAATAAAAATGATTCCTCATACATTTTTCACATAATGACAATTCGAAAATAGTGATTTCGACATTTTTGGAAATGTATAACATTTTTAAATTAGACATACCTTATTTACATAACTATTCAGACCCTTTGCTATGAGACTCAAAACAGAGCTCAGGTGCATCTTGTATCCATTGATCTTCCTTGAGATGTTTCTACAACTTGATTTCGACTCCACCTGTGGTAAATTCAATTGATTGGACATGATTTGGAAAGGCACACACCTGTCTATATAAGGTCCCACCGTTAACAATGCATGTCACAGCAAAAACCAAAGCATGAGGTCGAAGTAATTGTCTTTAGAGCTCTGAGATGGGATTGTGTCGAGGCACAGATCTGGGGAAGGGTACCAAAGAAATTTTGCAACATTGAAGGTCCCCAAGAAAACAGTGGTCTCCATTCTTAAATGGAAGAAGTTTGGAACTCCCAACTCTCTTCCCAGAGCTGGCTGCCCGGCCAAACTGAGCAATTGGGGTAGGAGGTGACCAGGAACCCGATGGTTACTCTGACAGAGCTCCAGAGTTCCTCTGTGGAGATGGGAGAACCTTCCTGAACGACCATCTCTGCAGCACTCCACCAATCAGGATTTTATAGTAAAGTTGCCAGATGGAAGCCACTCGTCAGTAAAAGGCTCAAGACAGCCCACTTGGAGTTTGCCAAAAGGCACCTAAAGGACTTTCAGACCATTAGAAACAAGATTCTCTAGTCTGTTGAAAACAAGATTGAACTATTTGGCCTGAATGCCAAGTGTCACGTCTGGAAGAAACCTGAGGCCATCCATGCGGTGAAGCATGGTGGTGGCAGCATCATGCTGTGGGGAGGTCTTTCAGCGGCAGGGTCTGGGAAACTGGTCAGGATCGAGGGAATGATGAACGGAGCAAAGTACAGTGAGATCCTTGACAAAAACCTGCTCCAGACACGACAACAACACTAAGCACACAGCCAAGACAATGCAGGAGTGGCTTCGAGACAAGTCTCTGAATGTCCTTGAGTGACCCAGCCAGAGGCCGGACTTGAACCCGATCGAACATCACTGGAGAGACCTGAAAACCTGACAGAGAAGAATGGGAGAAACTCCCCAAATACAGGTGTGCCAAGCTTGTAGCATCATACCCAAGAAGACTCGAGGCTGTAATTGCTGACAAAGTTGCATCAACTAAGTACTGAGTAAAGGGTCTGAATACTTATGTAAATGTGATATTTCAGTTTTTTTTTATACATTTGGGAAAAATAAAATAAAAACAGTTTTTGCTTTGTTATAATGGGGTAATGTTTTTAGATTGATGAGGAAAAACACAATATAATAAGGCTGTAACGTAACAATGTGGAAAAAGTCAAGGAGTCTGAATAGTTTCCGAATGCACTGTATCGAATGCACTGCATCTAAGCCTTTATAGTTAGGCATGAATGAATCCACATATTAAAAAATATATATCATATCCGTTGTCATTACCTGATAATTAATGTATCCGTATTTAAAAAAGAAAAAACAATTTCAGTAGATATCGTTACATGATATGTAATATTCATCCTCTTATGACTGATCGAAAATGGGCTAAATCCGACTCATGAAAGGTCAAGTGGCCAAATTATTTGACCTGTTCAGGCACTGAAAATCATCATGCTTCTTCACTTGAAGGTGACATATCTGAGCATACACTTGCACCATATTCAGTAGTAAGCTATACAAGGCACGGAAAGGAAACATTATCATATTTAAATGGCTATTTCCAAAGAATATCTCTGCTATTTCTTTATTTTTATTTTTATGCAGCATAGCAAATATAGAGCTCCAATCACAACAGCAATCACAACAGGTTTTCTGTGAAAATGCAAACGTAAGCCAATCTTTGCTAAACATTTATTTGATTTAATAGAAAATAAAAGTTGCACACCCTCAACACTCCTGCTTGCCCTGTTTCTTATGGACGATGGATGTGATGGGTGCAAATTGGGTCATCAGTGGCAGTCCCTTGCAGTCCAGACCCAACATGGTGGTAGTGCTGGTCTATGATCCACTCCAAACTGTAAATGCATAAATCATGAATCAAAATTGAGTCAATATTGCAAAAAACATTTTTTTTCACAAAACCATACCACAAGGTAGGTACTCTACCTCCTTCATTCATGATGACAAAACTAACTGGAACAAGCTAGCTAGCTATCTTATATTAATCTGTAATGCAAAATATGCCTAAATGTTTTAAAACATTAGCTATCACCTTGAGTCTTGATAGGGGGTGAAAAGGTTTTCGTTATTTGTTAGCTAACTAGTCTACCAGGTAGCTTGTACCCCCACATCTAGCCTCAAGGTATTTTATTAGGATCCTAATTAGCTGTTGCAAAAGCAGCAACTACTCTTTCTGGGGTCCACACAAAATATGAAACATGACATAATACAGAACATTAATAGACAAGAACAGCTCAAGGACAGAACTACAGTTGCTAAGATAAATAAAACATCTGAAATTAGATACTCACTTTAGCGTTAACTTCTTGGAGGTATTTTCTGAACAACTTCAAATTTCTTTGTTTCTCCAGTTTTCAGTTCGACCACACACCATTGACACACTCATTTGTGCCGCCCAAATAAAAAAAATGATACTTGGAACTGCACAGCAGAAAATACATGATTCTTGTTGCTAGGTTACCAGTTACAGTGCTTTAGCTTGCGGTTTGCTTGTGCCTTTATCTAGAGGGAATAGAAAAAGTATAGTGTCTGAAAGAATGATATGGATTTAATATTTGTCAAATTATTGAGCATGTCCTCAACTCAAATAAGCATCCAAAATTGTCCTTATTTAGCATATCAAGATCCTGATATGGACCTCAGTCAAGAGCATGTGGCTTGTACCGTATGTGCTGAGAACATACACTATGTAGGCCTACTGTCAGTATTTGTCATCAGGACTATATTGACATTTTATTTTCTATCTCAGGATATCTAATGACTCAATATCCAGAGGAAATCCAAAATTCAGAAATGCATCAAACCGTCTTTATTTTCAGCATATCAAAAAAGCATATCAAGATCAGGATATGGACCTCAGCCAAGAGGAGCATATCTGGAAACAATATAGCTTAATATCTTGAATGTGCTGAGAAAACACAGATATGCGATGTGTACAGTCAGTATTTGTCAACATGAAGAGAGAAAAATAGATGTCTCATATCTCAGGATATAGTCCATATCTGGCCATAGAAGTTGTCCATGTGTGATATTCGGGGTAATAGACTCTTTTCTTTCAAAAGAAACATTGGACATATAATAGTCAAATCATAATGTAAAAGCTGGTAAGCTGGTTCTACTCTTTTTGGGCATTTTCTTGTGTTTTGTGGTGAAAAACTGAGTGGGTGGAGCATAACATGTCAACCCTGTTACCCATAGATAGACACGCTACAAATGTTTTAACAGTAAACCATTTTTGTGAAACTTGCATTCAATTGGCCCTCCCTGTTGCACACAACAAGCTTCCATTCCCTGTGTCATGGCTGATTTAACTATACTGAGCAAAAATGTAAACGCAACATGCAACAATTTCAACGCTTTTAACTGAGTTACAGTTCATATAAGAAAATCAAGTCAATTGAAATAAATAAATGAAGCCCTAATCTATGGATTTCCCATGACTGGGAAGGAGTGCAGCCATGGGTGCACCCACTGGGGGTCCAAGCCCAGCCAATCAGAATGAGTTTTCCTCACAAAAGGGCTTTATTACAGACAGAAATCTTCCTAAGTTTCATCAGCTGTCCGGCTGGCTGGTCTCAGACGATCTCGCAGGTGAAGAACCCGGATGTGGAGGTCCTGGGCTGGCGTGGTAACACGTGGTTGTAAGGCCGGTTGGACGTACTACCAAATTCTCTGAAACAACGTTGGAGGCGGCTTATGGTAGAGAAATGAACATTCAATTCTCTGCCAACAGCTCTGGTGGACATTCCTGCAGTCAGCTTGCCAATTGCACCTCAAAACTGTGTCCAGGCACTCTGCATCTCGAACCACCCAGTTTATAATTATATAACTGCCAATGTTTTGGCTTGGTGGCCCTAAAAATATCTCCATTGATCACTACATAAAGAGTAATTTAATAAGCCGAATTTGGAACCACTTTGTCTACCCTGTAGACTAGATGTCATAGCCATGCATTTCTGGAATATTGTCAGGCTTTACCTGCATTTGAGCAACGCAGTTGATGATGGCATGGATTTTGAGAGTGGAAGCACAGCCTATCCATCCATGATGCACAGTGCTCATGGAAGGAGAGATGTGCCTTTTGCTCCGGTGAATCCCGTAAAACAGTGATTTGTTTTTCATTTAAGTTGATTAACAGCCAAAATGATTATGTAGAAAGATTCCCCGGCTATGGGTTTATGGTGAGAACATACTTTTCTCAAATGCAATGGAATTCCGTCCGCTATTTCTGGAGAAGTGCATATTTGATTTGTAAGATGGTACCATGATGTTTATAAAACATTATATTTGTGAGTATAATGGTGAGTGGAAATTCTCCTTTTCTCTTTATATTGGATCTTTATCCAGCTCCTATGAAAAATGTGTACAGTATATGTGTGGAAAACTCTCCATAGTCTTAAATTGCCTTGTCTGTATTATACACCCATGGTGAGCAATTATTGTGCCTGGAACTGTATTTAGACATAGACTATTTAAAACAAGTAGTTTTTTCGTTTTTAGTAGAATTTGATTATAATTATACACTGGTTTCTGAAGGCCTTATCAATAGCCTAGTGAGTTGAATCTTCCTTTTTGACTATGTTTGGCATTTTCATGCCTAGACTGCTATAGCCAATGTTTAACAATTTAGTTCCATATTGAAGCAATGCAATTTGAACAATGTGGACTGAAAACATATTCAACATATTTAGCAAATATGGGACAGGGTATTTAACGAATTGGGCTATAACGGACTAACATTCAAAATGGAGTTGATGACAATGCAATTCATAAAAGACCTCAAATACACAACTTGAAGCAACCACATCTAGCCATGGAGTACGTTCTGATTGGCCAGTGAGGGGCCAAGTCATGACACATCCACTTGTTTATTCATCAAAACCCAGCCCTTTCACACCACCACTAGCTACTGCGACAATAATTACAGTTGTGAAAATAGCTAAAATATTTCTGACACACGCCCGAACCTATAACGCTACGGTCAGTGCCAAGATTTTACATTGCATTAGGTTTATTAGAATAGAACCCTACATTTTGCATTTAAATCAGAAATGTCTATTTAGCTTTTTTAATACGCAGCGTTAATGGAAATTCAAGAGAACTGCCTGACTCTGAACTTGGGTTTGGGTCGAGGGAGTGTTTTCTGTGAGTGCTGGCTTTTTAACAAAGACAGGCACCTTCTTTCTGTAGCATTGACACTGCAACAGTTGCACAGTTACACGAACAGTTGCATCAGTGCCCTGGCCAATACTGTTACCACAATAGAGGCTCCGCAAAGTGCAACCAAACAGATAAGAGAACAAAAAGAATTCCACTCACCCACAACGACAGGAAGCACTTTCATGGCCTTCCTCTCTCGGCAATTAATCTTGGCCCTCTTCTTCTTGTGAGAGTCGGGTGTGGGGTGGAGGTTATGCTTAATGTTACAGTAGGCCACCACAGTGGGCACAGGGCCGTCCTTGTATTCTGGAGTGGTGGAGGAGTTATAGGGAAAGTCTGGAGTGTCTGGTGAAGAGTTGTTATAGGGGCCGTCTGGAGACTCTAGGGGGTAAGGGTCCAGCTCCTCCAGGTTAATATCCTTTAGTTCCCGCTTCATGTCTGTCAGCTCATCCCGCTTGATAACAGGGGGCGGAGGAGGCAGGGAGGCCAGTGGGGGCAAGGAGGCAGCGGCCTCCTGGAACTTCCTACAGGCCTGGATGCTGCTCCTCAGCTTGGCCTTGCGCGCCTCCTCCCACCTCCTCAAGCCCCGGAACATCCCGCAGTAGAGGAGGAGCATGATGGGGCAAGGGATGAAGAAGGAGCAGACAGAGGAATACACCACGTAGTTGTCATCTTCTAGCTTACACTCTGTTGGGTCCCGCTGGGGGACGTTTTGGATGCCGAACATGACGGGCGAGGCCACCGCCAAGGCCAGGATCCACGTGGCGGAGAGCAGGAAGATCTGTCTCTGGTCCACGTGCTTACGGTTGTAGTTAAGTGGGATGGAGACAGCGATGAACCTGAATGAATCACATCAACCAGAGAAGAGATTGAGAGGAGTTGTATCTAAACTCTGTGTAGAAGAGAAATATTTACGAATGAAGTAAATTAATGATTTACTTAGATCTGTCATTCTAGTACATCACATTTGACAGAAATGCAGGAAATGTATGTTGGTGTACGTGTTGGATTCTCATTTATTTCAGATTTCCATTTGTTGGAAAGCTAAAAATGTTTTCTTGGCTATAGGCAACATGGAGGCAACAAATACTTGAACAGGCCCTATACATCTTCATTTCAGTGAGAGACTTTGCAACAGTGAGCAAAGATAAGGATAATCATATCAGGTCAACTAGCTAATGATTCCATGCCAATTCTGGCAGTTGATCAACATGGATACATATTTTATCCTGAGGTTTCTGTTTTTTTCCCTTTTTTTTCTGTCTGCCTAATTTGTGCTTTCTGTTAAGAGTGAGTGCTTTTAGGGAGAAGGGGGACAAGAGATGACAGGTCATTGCTGGATGCATGGTCATTTTTCCTAATAAGATGAATTGACTCATGCTTGTAATGCAATGCTGTTTCTGTCATAAAGTGATACTTGACCTCAGAGCTTCGACCACCACCTGAGAAATCGGACAGAATGTTAACAGAGAGTTAAAGGCTGATCACCTGTCGATGCTGATGGCACAGAGGTTGAATATGGAGGCTGTACACAACATCACGTCCATGGTCATCAGGCTATCGCAGATGTGCATGTTCAGTGACCATAGACCATCCTGGAACTGAAACAGATCAGAGCAACAAAACCCACATGGTCAGAGAGCAGCATCAAAGACATCAGTCTCTTTCTCCATTCTCCATCTTTCCCCGATTCCCCACATCCTCTGTCCTTGCCTCCTTCTCAAAACGCATTGAAGAAGGTCAGAGGGGAGGCACCTTGTACCGTCTCCTTCAATAAAGCTGATAATTAAATTAATTTAGAGAGCCATGGTCTTCTGACAACTCCTTGCCCCTCCCTGGCCTCTAATCACTTCCACAAGGTATTCCGCCAGGCTAGTGTTCTGCACCCACCAGATTGGCTGTGTGAGACATCTTAATTTCCTCATTAGCATTGCTGCAGCTCTGTCATACAGCTGAGCAGAGTAAAACACACCACTCTCCAGCCCGGCCCCTCTGGCTGATTGGGAAATGCAGGTTTGGTGCGCAGTGCCAGGTTATGGCACGTTTTGTTCTCATCAAAATTGAAAGGATTTTAATGGCCTTTTATCACCTGAGGAATAAATGGACAAACCTTTTAATTGGCTTTTTCTTAATGTCTTCTCTCTGTCTGATCAAAATGACCCATATAAGGCTGCCAGGTTGGCGGCATGTGTTCACTGCCAGTCTACCATTTGATGTGATACATGAACCTCGGTTTCAACACTATAGGCTAAACACTTTCCTAATTCCTTCCTTCTCCTCAGCCTTGAAGTAGCCTAATCACTGTTCCAACTTGGCTGGATTCCACCACTTCCACTGAGTCATGTCAGATCAGCGATCACCCCAAGGACGGGAGGGAGATGGGCCACTAAATAATTTCATCGGACTGGCCAGTCGGATGCTATTTCAAGCTGTCTTGTCCCCTCTGAAGGCGCCATAACGGTGTCCAGTGTGGCGCTTGGGACAGTGGCCCTGGGAATGGAATGTTCTGTCAGTGACAAACCATTGTTCCTCTGCTGGGTCTCTGGGCTACTAGTGGCTGTCTGGCTTAGGGGAGGAGGAGAGGGGCATAGGGGAGGTGCTAGTCAGCTTCAGTTTCCCGGCCCAGTGATGACTACCGCTGGGAAAATGTGTGTGTAATGCTGCGGGTGAGGCATGTGCTGTGGCAAAAGGAATGGGGATGCATCTGTGCAGTGACTCGTTTCAGGGGGTTCTGGTACTATTAGTGGCGAGGCAACCCAAGCATCTGCCCGAGGGGTCAAATAGAGTTTATGCCTAGCTAGCGTAGCTATATCTACATGGTTGAAGTTAGATTCCAATCCTCATACAGTGCATGATTTTTTTTAGAGACAGTGGATGTCAGTGTTATCTGATTATTTCTGAAATATTTACACCGAACAAAAATATAGACGTAACAGTTGCAGTTCATATAAGGAAATCAGTCAATTGAAATAAATTCATTAGGCCCTAATCTATTGATTTCACATGACTGGGAATACAGATGTGCATCGGTTGGTCACAGATATATATATTTTTAAGTAGGGGCATGGATCGGAAAAACCAGTCACTATCTGGTGTGACCACCATTTGCCTCATGCAGCACGACACATCTCCTTCGCATAGAGTTGATCAGGCTGTTAATTGTGGCCTGTGGAATGTTGTGCCACTACTCTTCAATGGCTGTGCGAAGTTGCAGGATATTGGCGAGAACTGGTACACGCTGTCGTGCACGTTGATTCAGAGTATCCCAAAAATGCTCAATAGGTGACATGTCTGGTGAGTATGCATGCCAGGAATTGTGTACAGATCCTTGCGACATGGGGCTGTGCATTATCACGCTGAAACTAGAGATGATGGTCGCGGATGAATGGCAAGACAATGGGCCTCAGGACCTCGTCACGGTATCTCTGTGCATTCAAATTGCCATTGATAAAATGCAAGTGTGTTCGTTGTCCGTAGACCCTACCACCAACATGGGGCACACTGTTTACGATGTTGACATCAGTAAACTGCTCGCCCACACAAAGCCATATACGTTATGCTGTTTGCCATCTGCCCGGTACAGTTGAAACAGGGATTCATCTGTGAAGAGCACACTTCTCCAGCGTGCCAGTGGCCATCGAAGGTGAGCATTTGCCCACTGAAGTTGGTAACGATGCCGAACTGCAGTCAGGTCATGACCCTGGTGAGGACAACGAGCACACAGATGAGCTTCCCTGAGATGGTTTCTGACAGTTTGTCCAAAAATGTTTTGGTTGTGCAAGCCCACTTTTTCAGCAGCTCTCCGGGTGGCTGGTCTCAGGCGATCCCGCAGGTGAAGAAGCCAGATGTGGAGGTCCTGGGCTGGCGTGGTTCCACGTAGTCTGCGGTTGTGAGGCCAGTTGAAGTAGAGGCAGCTTATGGTAAACAAATTATCATTCAATTCTCTGGCAAAAGCTCTGGTGGACATTTCCTGTTGCACACTCAAAACATGAGATATCTGTGGCATTGTGTTGTTTTGACCAAACTTCACATTTTAGTGGCCTTTTATTGTCCCCAACACAAAGTGCACCTGTGTAACGATCATGCTGTTTAATCAGCTTCTTGCTATGCCACACCTGTCATTTGGATGAATTATCTTGGCAAAAGAGAAATGCTCACTAACAGTGATGTAAAAAAATGCGTGACAACATTTCAGAGAAATAAACTGTGTGTGCATTCGGAACATTTCTGGTATATTTCACATATTTCAGTTCATGAAACATGGAACCAACACTTTACATGTTGCGTTTATATATTTTTTCAGTGTAGTTACAGTATTCTTTTATCATTATTGGTAAAGTTGAACATTCAGTATTAAAAACCATGCAGCAGGAATAGATCTGGCGAAGCCATTTTGTGTAATGATAATTTAGCTGGCTCAAATACTTAATGTAGTCGACAAACCATATAGAGAAAGTTGGACAACAGCAATCTAGGTTCACATGTCTTTGCAAACCATTGTGTTAATGAGTTAACTGTGTTAATGTGTTAATACAGTATGTCATCTATTCTGTGCAGTGTGCATCCTTGCATCAGCTACAACACATGTAATAAACCTTTCCCCTCAAGACAATAGGTTGTTAGACAATAATCAATTGTGTAAATATTTCATACTGTTAACTATGCATAATATCAATACGAAATTACATTTGATATTATTGATTAGACATGTGGTCTGTTCTGTCATAGTCTATGGTTTGGAGTGACAAATGGCATATTACAATATTACAATGTTACATTATGTGCTCTTATTTGAAATGGCTTCCAAGCATAATTAATTGACCCGTATGAATATCATATTTAGATTATTTTGTTATATCATATTATCATGTGTAATTATTGTAATGATTAATACTATCACTATTAATAATAATCATCATCATCAGGGTATCATAAAGTTAGTCAAATATAGTTAAATAAATTTTACTCACCTCCACATATATAAATAGTGGCAAAACCAAAACTGCCAACATCAAATCAGCCACAGCCAGACTGACTATGAAGTAGTTGGTTGTAGTTTTCAAAGCTTTTTCCCTGTACACGCTAAGGCATACAAGCAAATTTCCACAAATGATGACCACAATTAGCAATATTCCGAGTATCAGAGCAGGGAAGTTATAGTCAGTGTCCCGGGTTTTTGCGGTGTTAATCTCAGCACCCAGAACTAGCACGGTGTTGTTTGAGACAGTGAGGTTGCCTGGCATTTCTGCGGACAGCCGCTCTCGCACGGAAAAGGATACTCTCCCTCTCTTCCAATAGAAAAAGAAGAAGAAGCCGCTCTGTGACGGCCGGTCCGAGCGAAAGCGGCAGTCGTGAAAGGGATTTTCATGTAGGCATCGTTTCAAACAGGTATGCAGGATGGGTTTATTTTGCCATGTTGAAGTTTTCATTCCCGAAAACTGTTGAGACGCCTTGATGTCCTGAATAATGCGCGTCTGTCTTTTCAGTCCTGTGCGCGCTGGACAGAACCACAGAGCGGCATTAGCCTATGCTTTCCAACAAGAAGCTTTCGTGCGCTCTCTTTATGCGGGGTTCCAGTTGATAATAACAGGTAGATATCACCGAAATGAATCAAACTGCTAGTCCACCCAGAAGCGGTAGATTTAATCCCGTTGTGTATGATTTAAAATCGAGTCACTTTGACACCGCACCATCGAAAGGCTATGCATTCTGCTGTGTCTCTCCGCAGCCTAGTTATTTTCAGTTAAACTGATGAGGCTTATCAAGTCCGTCATTCCAAATCCAGGTGCTTAAAGCCGCTTATACCTGTTCTGGCTGTTTTCATGCTCTGTCCTTGAACCCAAGTCCAATACACAATTTAAGAGCTATGTGCATGCATTTGTTAGACTACTTGTCAGTCGCAGTGAGTGTTTTTTTGCAGAGGCATCATGCTCATCTGAACATCTACGTTTGGGCCACATGGGGTTGTAGTACCTTAATTGGTAATGGCTGGAGCAGAATAAATGGAATGGTATCAAATCCATTCCATTCGCTCCATTCCAGCCATTACTAGCTCAATGTATGGTAGTTGCAGTATGGTAGCTCAATGTATGGCAGTTGCGTGGTAAGAAACCTATAGCAGAGGGCTTTCGACACACCCACTCCTTTCCAAACGCCCACTGCTTTACTTTCAACACAACGACTTGACCGTACTCCCGTCGCCATATTGTGATGCAGCTACCCCTTCTCTATATGTGGTCATGATGAGTTTACTTTGAATTAAAACACATTCACTTTACTTTTAATTAAAACACATTCACTTCGGCAGTCACTATTTTTTATGAAAAAAAGGGCAATTTAAGTCATACAATCAAAATGTTGACACACAGGTCCATACAACTATGAATCCATGAAACTATGATTGTGTTTGGAAAAGGTCAGAAATACAGTCTTGCAGCAAAGAAAGATCTCAGCACTTCATAGAGGCACAGCTCTGATTCAAATCATATACTGATTAATAAAGCCATGATTTGATTTTTTTAATGATCATAACCTATTGTCAATTATGATAATGTGTTTGAATAGTCATGATTTTAAATTGATGAGTTAATTCAAATAGATTGCCAATACAGGTAATTACTGGGCTAGTTTCATCTCATATTCCATAAGATATATATCCCATATTGGAAACTCAATGAAAGTTTAACATACTGTTTCAAATATGTTCCATTTTGAAAACACATATATCAGAAAAGGAAAATTGCTGAAAAAGCGTAGATGTTATGGATTTGCATCCTCCTTATTATGGATTGAGAGTTATCTATCTGAACAAAAATCATTTTTGCTATATAAATACCGTAGAACAGTGGAAAGCCTACTTGAAGGCACGCGCACACATTCTTTTTGCTGCGTCAACCTCTCTCAACCTGGGTGACGCGATGGAAGCTAACAAATCATTCCGAATTGATTGACAGCCCAGAAAAGACAGTAAAACATTCCATATGTTCAGCAAGTAAAGCATTGCAACAAAAAATGACCTCTGCAAGCTCCTTGTAGTTTCACTTGTTAGCGGGAACTTTCCCTCTCGTCGTGTCCTCTAAAAGCCAATTCTCGTATTCTCAAAAACGCAGCGGTGTTGATAAGCTGCTTGAGAACATCTCTGTTTCTTCTTATTTTCTAATTGTGTTGCGCAGTTTGAATACACAGACCTTTGTCATGATTGATGCAGCTTCTTCCCAGAAGCTTGAGTCTGATGTGGGCATTTATATGCTCACTGCTTTTGTTTTGCCGTTTAGCTGAACGATCAATGCTCTTCAGGTCATTGTACCTCTCTTTCACCCAAGGCTCAGACTTTCTAAAAAGCAGGGAAGGCCAGCAATTACAGGCAGCTTGATGAAATTCTCCCTGTTAACCAGCTATACTTTTGATACCAATTGGTATTGAACCCCCTCACCTTTTCATCCTTCTTCCTGAAACTGATCTCAGGCAGAGGTCGACCCTCAGTTTTAATTCGCACATTTTTAGTGTACCCTGGAAAATGAAAGGGGTTCTCATAATACTGTTATTGCATCAAATGGTTGTTTTATGCAATAGAATAGGGTTCTATTAGTACTCACGTATCTGTGTCTGTGTGAACTGAGAGTGGGCCTCTGGGGCTTAATGCTGACAGTGGATTTACGATGCCTTGGTGATAAAACCTAAAGACTGCATTCCATAGCATGAGTTGGTGTTTGTGTATTATGAGGTACCGGGGAGGGGAACCTTGTTTTGGGGGCCAGAACCTGGCTTCTATATAATGAGGACAGTCCTCACAGCAGATCCTAACCTTTTGACACATTCCACACATCTGCTGTTTGTCATGTATTCAGAAGGATATGTTTATTTTTTTATTTCACCTTTATTTAACCAGGTAGGCTAGTTGAGAACAAGTTCTCATTTGCAACTGCGACCTGGCCAAAATAAAGCATAGCAGTGTGAACAGACAACACAGAGTTACACATGGAGTAAACAATTAACAAGTCAATAACACAGTAGAAAAAAATGGGCAGTCTATATACAATGTGTGCAAAAGGCATGAGGAGGTAGGCGAATAATACAATTTTGCAGATTAACACTGGAGTGATAAATGATCAGATGGTCATGTACAGGTAGAGATATTGGTGTGCAAAAGAGCAGAAAAGTAAATAAATAAAAAACAGTATAAAAACAGTATGGGAATGAGGTAGGTGAAAATGGGTGGGCTATTTACCAATAGACTATGTACAGCTGCAGCGATCGGTTAGCTGCTCGGATAGCTGATGTTTGAAGTTGGTGAGGTAGATAAAAGTCTCCAACTTCAGCGATTTTTGCAGTTCGTTCCAGTCACAGGCAGCAGAGTACTGGAACGAAAGGCGGCCAAATGAGGTGTTGGCTTTAGGGATGATTAGTGAGATACACCTGCTGGAGCGCGTGCTACGGATGGGTGTTGCCATCGTGACCAGTGAACTGAGATAAGGCGGAGCTTTACCTAGCATGGACTTGTAGATGACCTGGAGCCAGTGGGTCTGGCGACGAATATGTAGTGAGGGCCAGCCGACTAGAGCATACAAGTCGCAGTGGTGGGTGGTATAAGGTGCTTTAGTGACAAAACGGATGGCACTGTGATAGACTTAGATGTCAAAGACTTAGATAGATGTCTTTGCTATAAAGCTGTAACTCAGTTCTGCTCTTCTGAGTTCTCAGTGACCACCTCCAGGGTGGTTACTACCAACTCCAGGGTGGTTACTACCTCCAGGGTGGTTACTACCAACTCCAGGGTGGTTACTACCTCCAGGTTGGTTACTACCACCTCCAGGGTGGTTACTACCAACTCCAGGGTGGTTAATACCTCCAGGGTGGTTACTACCACCTCCAGGGTGGTTACTACCACCTCCAGGGTGGTTACTACCAACTCCAGGGTGGTTACTACCACCTCCAGTGTGGTTACTACCACCTCCAGGGTGGTTACTACCTCCAGGGTGGTTACTACCTCCAGGGTGGTTACTACCACCTCCAGGGTGGTTACTACCACCTCCGGGGTGGTTACTACCACCTCCGGGGTGGTTACTACCACCTCCAGGGTGGTTACTACCACCTCCAGGGTGGTTACTAAATATTGATTCTTCATCTACTATAGTCCCACAACATTTCTATATACTATATTTAAATTGTTTTAAAATAATGTTTAACTTATATGTTGAAAGGTTTCTAGTTTGCTCAGTTAATTTATTCCATTTCTTTATTGATCTAAATCGAAATGTTCTTTTGCCCATTTCTTTTTTCTGTCTGGATAACGCATAGATGGTGGACAATCTATTCCTAGTATTTACGGAATGTCTGTCTCTTACCAACTGAATACCGTTGTGAATAGAACTTGGCCGTTTTAAATGATGTATATTATAAAATAAAATAAGCATGTTTTTTTCAATTATCTTGTCGATTGATGACCAACCAAGAACACGACTTGGCTGCATGACTGCAACAGAAGAACCATATCTCCGCCTTAAAACAATCCTTGCTGCTTTATTCTGTGCATTCTACAGCCTCCTAAATTCACTAGATGATGCATTTCCCCAGACCACCGAACAATAGTTCACTTGACTCTCAACCAATGCCTGTGTTATTTGCTGAAGGATTTTCCCTGGTAAATATTTAGCTATCCTTCTGATTATGCATGCTGTTTTAATATTATTTTTTTTACATTTACATTTTTTTTACATTAGTTATTTGAGA
This sequence comes from Oncorhynchus gorbuscha, assembly GCF_021184085.1. Taxonomy (NCBI): domain Eukaryota; kingdom Metazoa; phylum Chordata; class Actinopteri; order Salmoniformes; family Salmonidae; genus Oncorhynchus; species Oncorhynchus gorbuscha. The sequence goes on from NC_060178.1 coordinate 16,361,771, forward strand.
CGACCATGATAAGCAGTTGTCTAGCTGCACTCCCAGTAGTTTGGTTTCTGCCACTTCTTCAATTTGTACTCCTCCCATACTTAATTGTATCCCATGCTGTTTTGGCCTTTTCCTAGTTGAACAGACCAACATAACTTTGGTTTTCTTGGTGTTTAAAGCAAGTTTGTTTTGGCAAACCCATTTCCTGATATTCTCCAAATCTCCTTGCAAAGCTTGCTGTACCTGTTGAACCGATTGTCTTGCTGCATAAATTGTAGTATCATCTGCAAATATAGTAGCTTGAGTTTCAACCAAGGCATAGGGAAGGTCATTGGTGTATATTAAGTAGAGAAGTGGCCCAAGGCAGCTGCCCTGCGGTATTCCACAGTTTAACACATTAGGGGAAGAAAATTAACCATTGATATAGGTGGACTGTTTCCTGTCAGTTAGATACGACTGTACCCAATTCAATGCTACCTCCTTAAAACCATAATGCATTAATTTTGTCAAAATAATTTCATGATCCACTAAATCAAATGCTGCACTGAAATCTAAAAATAGTACACCTACAAACCTGCCATTATCCATAGCATTGAGCCACTGGTCAGTCATGTCAACCAATGCAGTGGTAGTGGAATGGTTTTTGCGATAAGCATGCTGATTGGCTGTAATCAGATCATTCTTTTCCATATACTCCCACATTTGTCTACTCACAATACCCTCCAATATCTTACTGAGTGTAGGGAGTAGACTAATTGGTCGACTATTGGCAGAAGTAATGGGTTCTTTGCAGTCTTTCGGAATAGGACACAGTTTCGCATGCTTCCATACATTTGCAAACAACCCCTTTTCCAGTGACCAATTAAATGTGTATCTCAGTGGAACTGCAATCTGGGGAGCAGCACAGCGAAGCAAAAAATTGTCCATCAGACCATAACCTGTAGATTTACCATCAGGTAATGACTTCAATAGGTTTAACACCTCCTCCACTGACACCGTTTGTAGACTAAAAGAGCAGATCTTATTGCTCATAATATGATCATCAATCCATTGGACAATAGCTTGTTTGGAAGAATGTATGTCGACATTGTTGCTTAGTCATTTAATTTTCTGTGTAAAAAAATCTGCAAAATGATTGGCAATATCAACTGGTTTTGTTATTATTCTTCCGTCAACTTCCACACTAGATGGGCATGATGAGATAGATGTACCAAGTAAGCCCTTAACTGTGTTCCATATCTTTTTAGAATAATTTTTACAATCAGTAAAAGCATTGTGGTAAAATATATATTTTTTCCTTCGATTCAATTTAACTGCATAATTACGTAATGTTCTATAATTCTGTTCATCAATTTCTAATTTTGACTTAGCTGCTAAGACTTTTGCCATATTTCTTTGAGAAAAAGCTTCACCCAGTTCATCATCAATCCATGGAGATGGACGGGCACCAACTGTTCTCTTTCTTATAGGGGCATGATGGTCCATTACCTCCATGAGCAAATCAATAAAACATTCTGTAGTGGTTTAAATCATCCTCTAGATAAATCAGCTCCCAGGGTACAGCAGCCAAATCATTTAGAAATAACTCATGATTAAATGTTTTAACATTTATCTTGACCACAATCCTAGGGGGTTTCTTTGGAACCTTGGTGTTTGTGGTTATGGTCACAATATTATGGTCTGTCCAGCCCACTGGCATTGATCTGGCTTTTAAGCATTGCAATGGTATATTACAGAAAATCAGATCAATGCATGTGTCTGAACGATGACCCAACTTAATTGAAGATCTAGTCGTATCATTAACCATGACTGTAAGTCACTTTGGATAAAAGCGTCTGCTAAATGGCATATATTATTATTATTATTATTTGTTTCAAACCACAGTTCTTAGCATATCTCATCAATTTAGTTCTATTTAAATTATTGTGATCCTTCCAATTTATATTAAAATCCCCCAAGATAAATACATCTCTCTTGGTATCTGTGGCCTGGTCAAACCCAGTACATAAGTCATCCAGATAGGACACCTTAGAGCTAGGAGGTCTATACACACATCCTACCAATATGGGTGCCTGGTGAGGTAGATGTACTTGAGCCCATAGTGCCTCTATTTGACCTACATTAAGGTCATTCCTCCTCTTAAAAGGTATATGATTCTGAATATACAGTGAAACACCCCCACCATTCCTGTTCCTGTCCCTTCTCAGTAGACCATATCTTTGAATGTTCATTTGCCCATCATTATGGTCCTTCTGTAGCTCAGTTGGTAGAGCATGGTGCTTGTAACGCCAGTGTAGTGGGTTCGATTCCCGGGACCACCAATACGTAGAATGTATGCACACATGACTGTAAGTCGCTTTGGATAAAAGCGTCTGCTAAATGGCATATATTATTATTATTATTATATTATTTACAGATGCATCTAAATGCGTTTCGGTCAAAGCCAAAATATGAATATTATTTATGTTGACCAAGTTAAAAACCTCGTTTGTTTTGTTAGGAAGGCTACATACATTAACCTGAGCTATATGCAACCCTTTCCTTATCAAGTGGAGATCAATATAGCATGTATTTCTTATAGTTGAAGTTGTCATGATACACTACAACACACAAACTCCGTTTTAAACATTAAATTAAAATAACCAGGGAGTTACTTTAGAGTCCTGATACAGTTGCCCGTTGATATAAAGTTTATCCATCACCATGGAGACTCGTTGATTCAGGCAACGCTTTTCCTTCATGATGGGATATAGTTTTTTTCTCCTTTCATTGATCTCGGTGGGGAAGTGATCATTCATTCCAAAATCAGTGTTTCTGAGTTCTCTCCCCATGTTCTTCGTCATTTCCTTTTGCTTAAATTTATCAAAACATGCAATAATAGCCCGTGGCCTATTTCCAGAGGCCTTGCCTATTCTATGGGCTCTGGAGAAAGTGGCATTGCGCGCAACATCGGTGGGCAGTTTTAGTTGAGTTGACATAAAGTCTCGTGTCATTCTCCGGTATCCCTGAAAATATTACATTGTCCCGCATTGATCGACATTGTACATCAAGCAATGTTTCTTTAAGTTGTTTGTTCTCCCTTTGCACCACCTCCACCTTGCTATGAAGAGTCTACAGTACCTTTGCACCACCTCCACCTTGCTATGAAGAGTCTACAGTACCTTTCACCTCCACCTTGCTATGAAGAGAGTCTACAGTACCTTTGCACCACCTCCACCTTGCTATGAAGAGTCTACAGTACCTTTCACCTCCATCTTGCTATGAAGAGAGTCTACAGTACCTTTCACCTCCACCTTGCTATGAAGAGAGTCTACAGTACCTTTCACCTCCACCTTGCTATGAAGAGAGTCTACAGTACCTTTCACCTCCACCTTGCTATGAAGAGAGTCTACAGTACCTTTCACCTCCACCTTGCTATGAAGAGAGTCTACAGTACCTTTCAGCGCCGTGTTCTCTTTCCTTACATCATCAATCTACATGTTTCTTTGAGTTCGTAAGTATCTCTCGTCAATGAATCGTTCAAGCTCTTCAATGGATTCTAAATCACCCAGCGTGTTTACAGAGTTAACTCCACAACAACACCCTGGCCCATCTACTGTTGCTAGCCCCAATTCTGACTTGTGCTCTGATATCTGCTTCACTGATTTCTGCTCTCGTAAAAGCCTGGGTTTTCTGCACGTTAACACTAGAAGCTTATTACCTGAAATGGATCAATTGAAAGTGTGGGTACACAGCTCCAATACAGATGTGTTGGTCATTACTGAGACGTGGTTAAGGAAGAGTGTTTTGAATACTGATGTTAACCTTTCTGGTTATAACCTTTTTTGGCAAGACAGATCTTCTAAAGGTGGGGGAGTGACAATCTTCACCAAGGATCACCTTCAGTGCTCGGTTGTCTCCAAGTCTGTCTCCAAACAATTTGATTTGCAGGTTTTAAGTATTAAACTTTCAAAAAGCTCTTTGTTGACTGTTGCTGGGTGTTATCATCCACCATCAGCATGGGCCTGTACCTTAACTGCCCTAAGCGCTCTCCTGGCCCCTTACACTAAGTCTGAATTTGTCCTGCTTGGTGACCTAAACTGGGACATGCTTAAAAACCACCTGACCAAGTCCTAAAGCAATGGGACTCCCTAAATCTTTGTCAGATTATTTCTAATCCCACAAAGTATGACTCTAAACACCCACAAAATGCTACTCCCCTTGATGTTATCCTCACAAATAATCCTGATAGGTATCAGTCTGGTGTTTTCTGTAATGACCTTAGTGATCACTGTTTTACAGCCTGTGTTCGTAATGGCTCAGTGAAACGACCTGTCCTGATTTGTCATAGAAGCTTGCTAAAAAACGTTAATGAGCAAGCCTTCCTTCATGAACTGTCCTCTGTAAAATGGTATAGAATCAGCTTGATCCCCTCTGTTGAACACGCTTTGACCTTCTTTTTTAATATTTTCAGTGATATTGTTAACAAACACGCTCCCATAAAGAAAATGGAATTAAAAACGGGTTCAGCCCCGGTGTCACAAGCGTAGAGAGGAGTAGGCAGGAGGCAGTCGCCGGTTCAGAAATACTGAATTTATTAAAGCACCATAATAAAAGCGAGACGAAACCCAAAGTGCAAAATAATAAAGTACTCAGGAAAGAGTAGGAGAGATTCCTCTCAGGAAAACAAGCAACATTTACAATGACCGACAAAGACAAATGACAGAGGGAGTAGATATACCGTGAAAAAGTGGGGATTGGAACCAGGTGTGTGTAATGATGACGAGACAAGTCCGGGGTTGATGAGCGAAGGGCGTTTTCCAGCAGCGGGTTTGGCAGCAGCTAGAAGGTCGGCAACGCCAAACACCTGAGCTGAACAAGAGGCTTGATGAAAGTCAATATTTAAATCACCCAGAAAATATACCTCTCTGTTGATATCACATACATTATCAAGTATTTCACACATGTTATCCAGATACTTACTGTTAGCACTTGGTGGTCTATAGCAGCTTCCCAGAATAATGGACTTTAGTTGAGACAGATTAAACTGTAGCCATATTTCTTCAACAGTATTTAACTTGAGATCCTCTCTAATCTTTACAGGAATGTGGTTTTGAATATAAACAGCAAAACCTCCACCACTGGCATTTCGGTCTTTTCTGTAAATGTTATAACCTTGTATTGCTATCACTGTATCATGAAAGGTATTGTCCAAGTGAGTTTGAGGTAGTCATAATATGAACGCCGTCCAGCCACCAGTGTAGAAAATATTAACATTCCACTCTGCGTTTTCCCCAGTTTCGTACATAGGCTGGCGACCTGTGTGATCAACGAAGCCACCTCAAGCCAATAATCCTCGCCAAGCAAACAATTGCCGCATCGGAACTCCGAGTGATCCAGTTTGTCCCGAAACAAAGCGTAGTAGATTCAGCTCCTACAGAGCTGGAACCGTTCATTTTCTTTCAAGCAGACTTTAACCTGTCAGTTAAGATTCCAGGACAAGAAATAGCCATCCTCGCTGTTAAAAGCTAACCGTGTCACAGAATCTGAGGGAAATAAGATATTTGTGCATATGGAACATTTCTGGGATCTTTTATTTCAGCTCATGAAACATGGAACCAGAGCTTTACATGTTGCGTTTTGTTCAGTGTAATAGAACACAGAGGCTTTTCGTTAATGGAAGCCTCTCTCATTCAAATTCAGTTGAGTGTGGTGTACCGCAGGGCAGCCCGGCTAGGGACATTTTTGTTTTCTGTTTTTACAAATGACTTTCCACTGACCTTGAATAAAGCCTGTGTGTCTATGTACACTGACGAAATAACTGAGGCACTTAACTTAGATCTCCAGTCAGTTTTAGAATGGGTAACTATAGCAACAGTCCGGTGCGAAATATCTCAAAAACTAAAAGCATCATCACGCGCTCAACGCAAACCTAATTATATCTATTAATTAACAATGTTGCTATTGAGCAAACTGCTTGTAACCCTATATAGCAAGCTGTCATAGTCAAAACATATCGACTCAATGGTTTCTAAAATGGGAAGAGGTCTGTCCATGATAGGGCGTTGCTCTGCCTTCTTGACATCTCAGTCAACCAGACAGGTTCTACAGGCCCTAGTTTTGTCACATGTGGACTACTGCCCAGCTGTCTGGTCATGTGTGGCAAAGAAGGACATAGGTCAATTGCAGTTGGTTCAGAACAAAGCAGCACGTATCGCACTTATATGTGCACAGGGGGAAGTGTCAGTAACATGCATGTCAGTCTCTCCTGGCTCAAAGTTGAGGAGAAATTGTCTGCATCACTATTGGTCTTTATGCGAGGCATTGATGTGTTGAAGGTACCTCTGTTCAAGCAGTTAGCGCACAGTTCGGAAACTCATCGGTACAACACAAGACATGCAACCAGAGGTCTCTTCACAGTGTCCAGGTCCAGAACAAATTCTGATCGCAAATTTGCTGTGTGAGTGAGAAATGTCATGCGCTGGTTGCAGTGCATTCGTGCAATTAAAACTACTATCTATGACATACTTCAATGATATTATACATAATCCATAAACTATGACCAAGAAATTGCTTATTAAAGCATTGCCTATTGTTCATTTTAGCTCTCATTTAGCACTGGAGCCGGAGCTGGAATTGAATTAGGCCTACATAAGAATATCTGTAATAATATGGCAACTACTCCTTTCAACAACAGCAGCAATCAGAAATTCAATGGGTACATCATGAGGTTGGAGTAAGATCTTTAAGATACAAAGACCTGACTGGAATCATTTACCTATAGAAATCAGGGCATTAAATACACACAGTGAATTTAAGAAAGCACTTTTTCAAATGTTAAGAACAAACTGTTTGTGTTTTTAGAAACATCACCATGTGAAGATATTTGTAAGTACTATATGTAAGTATGTATATATTATAGGTACTTCGATTTATTAGTCGTTTTAATAGTTGTAGTAGTTTTTATTAATTGTACAAAACTTCATGCTGTATGTTTTGTATTTGTATTGTTAATGTTATTATTTCATTGTTGTTATTATCGTTATTAGGCAGTAGTTGCCATAATATGATTGTTATTAAGTATTGTTTGTTTGTTTTGTTTGTCTCATTTGGACACTCTTGAAAACGAGATTGTGCATTTCAAGAGATCCTGCAAAATGTCAAAAATAGAAATCTGTCTGGATAATAGCTGACCAATGTGCATGATGTCCCTGCTGCATGCTTTCACTTGGTTAGTTAGTATAACCACAGAGACTGTCTGGTCCATGAGCGCAATGGCCTGCTGGTCATATTGACCAAGAGCATGACACGCAATGCACTGGCATCTTAGACATTACAGTAGGGTACCACTTACCTATTACAATTCAGGTGCCAAGCTCCTGGATTATGAGGGATTGAAGTGACAAAAAATGATCAAATAAATATTATGAATATGGGATTAGATGTATTGTAGCAACTGACTGTGATGTTGCTGACATGATTCAGTACAGTACCCTAATCACACCCTGCTCTCCTGGTGAATTAGCATGAACAGAAAACTGTCAAGGAATTCAAAGTTTGACCGAACCTAAAACACAGATCTGAAAGGGATCATGCAACCATCACATTAATGTGAATACCTTATGACCTCAAATTATATTTTTCAAGAACCTTGATTAATGATATCGACTCGACCATAGCCTAATATGCAACATTATTGATTAAAATCAATAGCAAGGGCACTATGATATTCATGATCTATAGTCTACTGATCAAATAGGTTTCAATTTCCACAAGAGAGTTGATTTGACATTAGGAATTACATCAATACTAATCCATTTTAATCTCATTAAATACCCTTTAAATGGGTAGCAATTTTTTATTTTACTAGGCAAGTCAGTTAAGAAGAAATTCTTATTTTCAATGACGGCCTAGGAACAGTGGGTTATCTGCCTGTTCACATATTATGGATAGATTCTTTGATAAGCAACAATATTGTAGTTAATTTATTTTTATGAAATTATATACTATATTCATAAATATTCCAGCTAAAAAATGTTCTGAATCAGATTGAAGGCGGTTATTACTTCAGTCATATAGTAATCTTTCATTTATTAACGCATGATCTTGATGGATACTGTTTGACCACCTCACAGTTCTACAGTGTAACACCTGAGCTTACTCTTTGGTCTTTAAAAATGACAGAGGTCAACCTTGCTCTGCGGATCAGTGCTCTTAGCCTCAAACTTGATATTGATCCCAATATTGATCTCCATGGGATTTAGGAGTTATATTTTGCCCATGTCAGTTTCCATTTTCCTTCTGCCAAAAATACTTTAAAAGTGTCCATATACTGAGCCACATTTCTGTTTCAAGTGGTTTGTGTTTTGGGAATTTGTATTCCACATGTCTAGTAAAAATGAAAAGGTGGCAGTTCAAGATATTTTCTACTTCATACCGTTTAGGTTTTTATTTATCACTGCACTCATTACGTTTATATCGGCCACTGCACTCATGCCCTGCCAGAGCTGCCCTGGTCAACTGTAAGTGCTGTTATTGTGAAGTGGAAACGTCTAGGAGCAACAAAGTGCTTAGCGCATAAAAATCATCTGTCCTTGGTTGCAAAACTCACTACTGATTTCCAAAATGTTCGTCGGGCGCTTAATGAAATGACAGAAGAATCTGGTTTTGGTGGATGCCAGGAGAACGCTACCTGCCCCAATGCATAGTGCCAACCATAAAGTTTGGTGGAGGAGGAATAATGGCCTGGGGCGGTTTTTCACGGTACGGACTAGGCCCCTTAGTTCCAGTGGAATCAAGTGAAATCTTAACGCTACAACATACAATGACATGCTAGACAATTCTGTGCTTCCAACTTTGTGGCAACAGTTTTGGGAAGGCCCTTTTCTGTTTCAGCATGACAATGCCCCCGTGCACAAAGCAAGTGTCCACATACTTTTGGTCATGTGGTGTATTTCTCTGACAAATCAGTTATGGCAAGATAGCATGAGCCAGTGTCTGAAATGTGCTTTTGTATAACACTTGTTCCACAACGCGTTGCTGCAAAAGTAGCTTGCAACTTAGTTTCAATGTTTCATCACATCATGGATATACAGTGTACACGTTACTGTGGAAACAATATCAACTATTGCACGTTGAATGCCCGCAGGCCTTCAATCAATCAAATGTATTTATAAAGCCCTTCTTACATCAGCTGATGTCACAAAGTGCTGTACAGAAACCCAGCCTAAAACCCCAAACAGCAAGCAATGGAGTTGTAGAAGCACGGTGGCTGGGAAAAACATCCTAGAAAGGCCAGAACCTAGGAAGAAACCTAGAGAGGAACCAGGCTATGAGGGGTGGCCAGTCCTCTTCTGGCTGTGCAGAGATTATAACAGAAAATGGCCAAGATGTTCAAATGTTCATAGATGACCAGCAAGGTCCAATAATAATAATCACATTGGTTGTCGAGGGTGCAACAGGTCAGCTCCTCAGTAGTAAATGTCAGTTGGATTTTAATAGCCGCTCATTCAGAGTATCTCTACCACTCCTGCGGTCTCTAGAGAGTTGAAAACAGCAAGTCTGGGACAGGTAGCACGTCAGGGTGAACAGGTCAGGGTTCCATAGCCACAGGCAGAACAGTTGAAACTGGAGCACTAGCACGACCAGGTGGACTGGGGACAGCAAGGAGTTATCAGGCCAGGTAGTCCTGCGGCATGGTCTTTGGGATCAGGTCCCCCGGGAGAAAGAAAGAAAGAAAGTGAGAGAGAATTAGAGAGAGCTTACTTAAATTCACACAGGACAAGACAGGAAAAATACTCCAGCTATAACAGACTGACCCTAGCCCCCTGACACATAAACTATTACAGCATAAATACTGGAGGCTGAGACAGGTGTCTGGAAACACTGTGGCCCTGACTGACGACATCCCCCGACAGGGCCAAACAGACAGGATATAACCCCACCCACTTTTCCAAAGCACAGCCCCCACACCACTAGAGGGATATCTTCAATCGCCAATTTATCATCCTGAGACAAGGCCGAGTATAGCCTATGAAGATCTCTCCCATGGCACAAACCCAAAAGGAGGAAGATCACCTCAGTGACTCAACCCACTCAAGTGACGCACCCCTCTTAGGAACGGCATGGAGGAGCGCCAGTGACTCAGCACCTGTAATAGGGTTTGAGGCAGAGAATCCCAGTGGAGAGAGGGGAACCGGCCAGGCAGAGACAACAAGGGCAGTTCGTTGCTCCAGTACATTTCCGTTCACCTTCACACTCCTGGGCCAGACTACACTCAATCTTAGGACCTACTGAAGAGATGAGTCTTCAATAAAGACTTAAAAGTTGTGACCGGGTCTGCGTCTCTCACATGGGTAGGCAGACCATTCCATAAAATTTGAGCTCTATAGGAGAAAGCCCTGCCTCCAGCTGTTTGCTTAGAAATTCTAGGGACAGTAAGGAGGCCTGCGTCTTGTGACGTAGTGTACGTGTAGGTATGTACAGCAGGACCAAATTGGAAAGATAGGTAGGAGCAAGCCCATGTAATGCTTTGTAGGTTGGCAGTAAAACTTTAAAATCAGCCCTTGCCTTAACAGGAAGCCAGTGTAGAGAGGCTAGCACTGGAGTAATATGATCAAATGTTTTGGTTCTAGTCACGATTCTAGCAGCCGTGTTTAGCACTAACTGAAGCTTATTTAGTGCTTTATCCAGGTAGCCGGAAAGTGGAGCATTGCAGTAGTCTAACCTAGAAGTGACAAAAAGATTAATGCATTTTTCTGCATCATTTTTGGACAGAAAGTTTCTGATTTTTGCAATGTTACATAGATGGAAAAAGCTGTCCTTGAAACAGTCTTGATATGTTCGTCAAAAGAGAGATCAGGGTCCAGAGTAATGCTGAGGTCCTTCACAGTTTTATTTGACGACTGTACAACCATCAAGATTCATTGTCAGATTCAACAGAAGATCTCTTTGTTTCTTGGGACCTAGAACTAGCATCTCTGTTCTGTCCGAGTTTAAAAGTAGACAATTTTCCGCCATCCACTTAATTATGTCAGTCAGATCAGCTGTCCTACAACACAATATTCTGTCACGCCCTAATCTGTTTCACCTGTCTTTGTGCTTGTCTCCACCCTTCTCTAGGTGTCACCCATCTTCCCCATTATCCCGTCTTTTCCCTGCCTCTCTTTTTCTCATCCTCCTGGTTTTTGACCCTTGCCTGTCCTGACCCTGTACCCGCCCGTCTGACCACTCTGCCTGACCCTGAGCCTGCCTACCATCCTGCACCTTTGCTCCACCTCTGGCTTACTGAACTCTGCCTGTCCCTGACCCTGAACCTGCCTGCCTTGACCTGTCGTTTGCCTGCCCCTGGTGTTACAATAAACATTGTTACTTCACACAGTTTACACTTGGGTCTTACCTTGATATCCTGATACATTTTGAAGTTGGGAAGTTTACATACACTTAGGTTGGAGTCATTAAAACTTGTTTTTCAACCACTCCACACATTTCTTGTTAACAAACTATAGTTTTGGCAAGTCGGTTAGGACATCTACTTTGTGCATGACACAAGTATTTTTTCCAACAACTGTTTACAGACAGATTATTTCACTTATAATTCACTGTATCACAATTCCAGTGGGTCAGAGATCCTTTCAATACACGAATCATGAGGCTAATGCACTTTACTCTTTGACCAACTCATGGTTTTAGCTGCTAAAAAAGAGGATGTTTGGACTATAAAGGATTTTGACATACTGTAGCTATATTGTAATCAAGGTTCTGTCATCAGTAGCAGTCTGATACTATTCAGAAAACGAAGTAACATTGTCAATCTGTTATTACCTGAGAGTATAGACTGAGTATATCAAACATTAGGGCCACCTCCCTAATATTGAGTTGCACCCTCCCCCTTTTGCCCTCAGAACAGCCTCAATTCATCGGGGCATGGACTCTACAAGATGTCGACTCCAATGCTTCACACAGTTGTGTCAAGTTGGCTGGATGTCCTTTGGGTGTTGGATCATTCTTGATTCACACGGAAAACTGTTGAGCGTGAAAAATCCAGCAGTCTTGCAGTTCTTGACACAAACCGGTAAACCTGGCACCTACTACCATACCCTGTTCAAAGGCACTTCAATCTTTTGTCTTGCCCATTCACGCTCTGAATGGCACACATACACAATCCATGTCTCAAGGCTTACAAATCGTTCTTTAACCTGTCTCTTCCTCTTCATCAACACTGACTGAAGTGGATTTAACAAGTGACATAAATAAGGGATCATAGTTTTCACCTGGATTCACCTGGTCAGTGTATGACATGGAAAGATCAAGTGTTCTTAATGTTTACTATACTTGGTTTATATTTTGGGATGGTGCGTTACGGATGTCTCTTGAGGTTGATAGTATTTTCCTCAGTCAATTTGTGGGTCAAACGGTCTCTTTTCCTGTGGAAACATTGCATTTGGGTCTGAATTGAATTTTTGAATTAACATGATAAGTAAAGTGTCTCCAAACATTGCTTGTGCCTTATTTAAATCGATGATTTGTTGCCGACAGATTGGAGAACGGTTGACGGCAGACACATGACTCATGAATGACCCGGGAATTGTATTTATTTTCCAATAACAGCATTGAAACATTGCAGCGAGAAAGCATTACTATTTTGCTAATTTCATGCATGCTTTTGATTGGACCAAATTAATAACAATGAAAAGCTCTCAATTTCTCCAAAAACTCTTGCACAGTCCACAGTTTCTGCACTATTTTTGTTTATGAAATTAACACTTTGTTGATGGAGCTGTCTGTGTCATCAGGGCAGTAACTCAGGTCACTATGAGGCCTCATGATGGTGTGTCCTTTTCATAGGATTCGAGGGAGACTCTCGTATTGCCTGACAAGCTGTAAAATAGCAAGTGTACAGTGAAATACATTATTTTTGGAGGTTGCTAAACCATTGCAATCACATTGCTGGACATGTTATGATACCCACCTTTGCTCCTTCTGGAAGGTCCCGGCATCCGTTCACGACCAGGAATCAGTGTTATCGTGTTTCCAAGCCAAATATGAGTTGTATTGAGGTAGGCTAACATTAGCCAGGTAGCTAGCTAGTTAGGTAGCTAGCTAGCTAACGTCAGCTATGCTAGCGATGATAGTGATAATGATTATCAAAATATACTGTACATAATCAGATACAAAGCCAGCAGTATATGGTTTAGCTACCAGTATACATACTACCATTGGGAACCAACTCCAACCACCTATTCCGCATGGTAGGGTCATTCAGCAGGACATGCAAACCATAGCTGGTTGTTCATCCTACTGGAAGTATGCATTGTTGAACCGGAGACAGAGACATTGTCAATCTGTATAAGCCTTTTCAGTCTCAAACAAACGGTCTGATCCTTTGAACGTGATAAAACAATGGAACCCCATTCAAATCAAATCAAATCAAATCAAATTTAATTTGTCACATACACATGGTTAGCAGATGTTAATGCGAGTGTAGCGAAATGCTTGTGCTTCTAGTTCCGACAATGCAGTGATAACCAACAAGTAATCTAACTAACAATTCCAAAACTACTGTCTTATACACAGTGTAAGGGGATAAGGAACATGTACATAAGGATATATGAATGAGTGATGGTACAGAGCAGCATACAGTAGATGGTATCGAGTACAGTATATACATATGAGATGAGTGTGTAGACAAAGTAAACAAAGTGGCATAGTTAAAGTGGCTAGTGATACATGTGTTACATAAGGATGCAGTCGATGATGTAGAGTACAGTATATACATATGCATATGAGATGAATAATGTAGGGTAAGTAACATTATATAAGGTAGCATTGTTTAAAGTGGCTAGTGATATATTTACATCATTTCCCATCAATCCCATTATTAAAATGGCTGGAGTTGGGTCAGTGTCAATGACAGTGTGTTGGCAGCAGCCACTCAATGTTAGTGGTGGCTGTTTAACAGTCTGATGGCCTTGAGATAGAAGCTGTTTTTCAGTCTCTCGGTCCCAGCTTTGATGCACCTGTACTGACCTCGCCTTCTGGATGATAGCGGGGTGAACAGGCAGTGGTTCGGGTGGTTGATGTCCTTGATGATCTTTATGGCCTTCCTGTAACAACGGGTGGTGTAGGTGTCCTGGAGGGCAGGTAGTTTGCCCCCGGTGATGCGTTGTGCAGTCCTCACTACCCTCTGGAGAGCCTTACGGTTGAGGGCCGAGCAGTTGCCGTACCAGGCGGTGATACAGCCCGCCAGGATGCTCTCGATTGTGCATCTGTAGAAGTTTGTGAGTGCTTTTGGTGACAAGCCGAATTTCTTCAGCCTCCTGAGGTTGAATAGGCGCTGCTGCGCCTTCTTCACGACGCTGTCAGTGTGTGTGGACCAATTCAGTTTGTCTGTGATGTGTATGCCGAGGAACTTAAAACTAGCTACCCTCTCCACTACTGTTCCATCGATGTGGATAGGGGGGTGTTCCCTCTGCTGTTTCCTGAAGTCCACAATCATCTCCTTAGTTTTGTTGACGTTGAGTGTGAGGTTATTTTCCTGACACCACACTCCGAGGGCCCTCACCTCCTCCCTGTAGGCCGTCTCGTCGTTGTTGGTAATCAAGCCTACCACTGTTGTGTCGTCCGCAAACTTGATGATTGAGCTGGAGGCGTGCGTGGCCACGCAGTCGTGGGTGAACAGGGAGTACAGGAGAGGGCTCAGAACGCACCCTTGTGGGGCCCCCGTGTTGAGGATCAGCGGGGAGGAGATGTTGTTGCCTACCCTCACCACCTGGGGGCGGCCCGTCAGGAAGTCCAGTACCCAGTTGCACAGGGCGGGGTCGAGACCCAGGGTCTCGAGCTTGATGACGAGCTTGGAGGGTACTATGGTGTTGAATGCCGAGCTGTAGTCGATGAACAGCATTCTCACATAGGTATTCCTCTTGTCCAGGTGGGTTAGGGCAGTGTGCAGTGTGGTTGAGATTGCATCGTCTGTGGACCTATTTGGGCGGTAAGCAAATTGGAGTGGGTCTAGGGTGTCAGGTAGGGTGGAGGTGATATGGTCCTTGACTAGTCTCTCAAAGCACTTCATGATGACGGAAGTGAGTGCTACGGGGCGGTAGTCGTTTAGCTCAGTTACCTTAGCTTTCTTGGGAACAGGAACAATGGTGGCCCTCTTGAAGCATGTGGGAACAGCAGACTGGTATAGGGATTGATTGAATATGTCCGTAAACACACCGGCCAGCTGGTCTGCGCATGCTCTGAGGGCGCGGCTGGGGATGCCGTCTGGGCCTGCAGCCTTGCGAGGGTTAACACGTTTAAATGTCTTACTCACCTCGGCTGCAGTGAAGGAGAGACTGCATGTTTCCGTTGCAGGCCGTGTCAGTGGCACTGTATTGTCCTCAAAGCGGGCAAAAAGTTATTTAGTCTGCCTGGGAGCAAGACATCCTGGTCCGTGACTGGGCTGGATTTCATCTTGTAGTCCGTGATTGACTGTAGACCCTGCCACATACCTCTTGTGTCTGAGCCATTGAATTGAGATTCCACTTTGTCTCTGTACTGACGCTTAGCTTGTTTGATAGCCTTACGGAGGGAATAGCTGCACTGTTTGTATTCAGTCATGTTGCCAGACACCTTGCCCTGATTAAAAGCAGTGGTTCACGCTTTCAGTTTCACGCGAATGCTGCCATCAATCCACGGTTTCTGGTTAGGGAATGTTTTTATCGTTGCTATGGGAACGACATCTTCGACGCACGTTCTAATGAACTCGCACACCGAATCAGCGTTTTCGTCAATATTCCCATCTGACGCAATACGAAACATGTCCCAGTCCACGTGATGGAAGCAGTCTTGGAGTGTAGAGTCAGCTTGGTCTGACCAGCGTTGGACAGACCTCAGCGTGGGAGCCTCTTGTTTTAATTTCTGTCTGTAGGCAGGGATCAGCAAAATGGAGTCGTGGTCAGCTTTTCCGAAAGGGGGGCGGGGCAGGGCCTTATATGCGTCGCGGAAGTTAGAGTAACAATGATCCAAGGTTTTACCACCCCTGGTTGCGCAATCGATATGCTGATAAAATTTAGGGAGTCTTGTTTTCAGATTGGCTTTGTTAAAATCCCCAGCTACAATGAATGCAGCCTCCGGATAAATGTTTTCCAGTTTGCAAAGAGCTAAATAAAGTTCGTTCAGAGCCATCGATGTGTCTGCTTGGGGGGGGGATATATACGGCTGTGATTATAATCGAAGAGAATTCTCTTGGAAGATAATGCGGTCTACATTTGATTGTGAGGAATTCTAAATCAGATGAACAGAAGGATTTGAGTTCCTGTATGTTTCCTTCATCACACCATGTCCCGTTAGTCATGAGGCATACGCCCCCGCCACTCTTCTTACCAGATAGATGTAAAATAGCAAGTGTACAGTGAAATACAATGAAGAGAACCAAAGTGAGTGGGGGGGGTGATTTTCATGTGGAGCTATGCAAAAGGGGAAATGAATTGTAGACATAATTGTCATCCAAACCTAACCTTAATTTACTCGTGACGCACTCAAGTTCCAAACTCCGTTTAAGACGAGACTGACGTTATGAACAAAATGATCTTATTAAGAATAAATGTCTCTGACTCGTATCGAAGCCACATAGGCCGTTTTCAAAGAGATGATTTATTATTCTTTTAACAATGGATACATCTGAAATGGCAAACGATACACTATATAGTGCACTACTGTTGTCCAGGGTCCATAGGGAGAATAGCTTGCCATTTTGGCCGCACACAATATGTGACCGCTCCATTGCCCAGGACCAGGATGTGAACAATGGAGTGTAGTGGTATTCTGGCAGCATTCGAGCATCAGACTTGTGGCCAGTGAAACGCTCAGTCAAAACAAATCATGGCTCCACTCACTCTGCTGGTCAAAGCCAGTAGAGCTCAAGCCACTTGCATTCCATCGGCAGTGGGTCATCAGAGAAAGATCATCCCGTTTACAAGAGTCCTCAGCGGTTCTAGTGCCCTCTCCATCAACCGGCCTGGTACAGCACATTCAATAAGGATAATCCTAATCTGCCTAGATAATTACCTCTACAGCATACAGTAAATTGTATCATTTACCTGACTGATTGACATGCTTTAGAAGGGCTATTTTGGGGGCTCGGTCGACTGGAATATCTGTCATACAGGGTAGCTGGTACGGGGATAGACATTTATATTACTGTGGCTGTTGTTCTGTCATTTTGTCTGTTCCGCTGTCCCCGCCGCCCCAACCCCATGCCCACCCAACACCCGGCCCCCTCTGCCTGTGGCGTGGAACAAAAGTGTGAGGCAGAAAAATAGCATAATTGGTGCTAATTTAATTGTAATCATATGCATGCTCTTGTTACATTCACATACTCTACAGTATGTTCCTGGTGACAGCTTGGCTAAATTCAGCGTTCTGATCAGATTTATTTTGTGTCTCTGTCAACTCAGCTCTCGCCGTGCATGCTGTGGGTCAGAATAACTTCTGCTGCTCTGCTGTAAGTCTGTCAGACAGACTCTCATGTCTACAGGGGCGTAGGAGAGATTGATATTGTCACATTGGGGTGGGGACACATTAGGGTGAGTATTTTTGCGGGGCAAAACAGGTTTTAAATGCAAATTTCCAGTGACTTTTGGTCACTAGAAATACAGACAAATCTTAACTTACAAATTGGCAAAACAAGGCCTTGTAGAGGGGCACTTACACTGGTACAGTGTAATCAGTCTTAGGGCCATGGCCATTCATACCGTACTGAATACCAGTCTAACTGTTAATGTGAATATATTCAAATAAACAAACCATTTTGTATTCTTTCTCTGCTTCTGTATGATACATTTTCTAGTATTTTTCTCACTTCCCCTGTCAGGTTGTTAGTACTGCTGCTCTACATACTGTATGGTTTGAAACTTAACTTAATATTTTCAACTTATAATACCGTTTTTATACTGTAATAACCAGCAACATACACAGTTAAAAACTGTTAAAATATTTTTTTTTAAAGATAGGTATGAATGGTCAAACTGTAATGAATCAATATCCACTCTACACAATTATACACACAAATCAAATATAATCATGGCTGCCTCTCTCCTTGCCAACATAATATCACGGGAAAATTTCATCCTGGCACGTTTTTGCAAAAAGCTTTTCTTAATACATTGTAGTTAATGGGAAAAGATGAGTGTCACAGGGTTGATGTTCTTCTCGGTACATTGCAGTCAATGGGAAGTTAACACATGTAATATACCCTCTAGACTCAAGATGCTATAATTTCATCAGAGATCATATATGATCATTCAGATTGATCACACAATGACAGATAATCAGTCTATGAACTCTGTGGGCTTACCTGTTGGTTTGTGGCCTCTCTCTCTCTCTCTCTGCCTGTCTGTCTGTTCATGGCTTTCACTATCCTGCCATGATCATGATACCACCAAACAAAGTCTTAACACATGGAACACACCATCATGACCCATAATCACCGTGATGAAGTTAAAGACATCTAAACTGAAAGCACTCACATTTGCCAGCTTGTTTGCCAGGTGTGGTGTGCAGGCAGTTGCCAATAACATACCTCACAGTCCTTACACTCCAGTGAGAACGTATTTTTTTCTCTTCTTAAGTGGTGACACATCCATTGCTAACTCACTGATCCTATGATGAAGACTTAGACAGTGATTGTGCAAGTAATTATGTAGCTAGCAAGTATTCGTGACTTCAAAGAAACATTCCCTATCAGTTTTTCACACAGCCAGAACTACTGCTTTTTCTCTCTCTCACTCACACACTACCACACTGCTTGTTACAACCGAGAGTCAGTGGGGACAGGGGGAAGTGACTCATGTTCCAGCAGCAGAGGCCTTCAAATAAAAGTCCCTAAACAAATCTGCATTTAAAAAAAATATATATATTTTTATCATATAAAAAAATGTCTAATGGACCATTTTACCAACTTTTAACATTGGTGGTGGGGGGGTTTTATGGTGGTTCTTGCATAAAACTGCCAGAAGAACTCATAGGCACCAAATGTTAAGTTTGACGTTGCATTAGCGAATGTGCATTATTTCCACTCTCTCAGCAAGAGATGCACATGGGAAAGATCATTTTGGTCACCTCTGTTGCTCTACAGCTGCCCCTGAAGACTGTCATATTAATAATGTACCACGTCACTCAGGTTTGTTCACGGTCTCTGATTGTGGTAGGGACATGAGGGTCTGCTGTTTTTCAGCAGGGTGAAGTGTTACAGCAGTGGGCCTCTTTCTTGTATCAGGGTTGCAGGAGAGTTAACAAGGTCATCAGGCTCAGCCATTTCAAATATGAACTTTTACTGATTAGAAATATTTACAGAGAATTTCACTTGAAGGCACAAAGGACATTTGAATCTCATTTCAATAATTGTAGGGGTTGACATAATCAAAGAGGAAGAGGCGAAGCAAGAGGCTTTACTCCGCCCGAAATCACGTTAAGCAGATTTGTCTAATTTAGTCAAGATAAAAATGTATTTTGATTTTGATACGTGAGGCTTATTTGATTTAATATAAGTTTTGCAATGCTTAGGTTGTTACGAGTGTACTGATATGTGTGATGCATGTAATATTCTGGCCACTTTAAGAAAAAACACTTAATATCGGCGGTGTCCCTGTTGAAATCCGAGACCATCTAAGCATATACTGTACATGAGGCTTGTAGCATAGCATCTCTCTCCATTGAATACAAGCGGTTGACGTCAATATTTCTCATCAAATATTCAAAAAAAAGTATAAAAATAACTAGATGTATCCACCGATCCAAAGAGAGGAATAAGCCGGAGCTTGACAGTCCTCCATTCCGCTCTGTGGACAACAAATCCCATTGTTAGGGCGGAGACACAAACACCTCGTCATTATATCCACTATCTCTGAGGTTTTTCACAGACTTAATGGGAAGTGCACTGCTAAGCAGTACTTTCCTTCCTTTAAGTCTGACTTTTTTTGACGAAGATCGTCCGGGGAAGAACGATCTCCTCAGAACTTTCAGGAAACATTTAAATAATTGTTATTCCCTTATCTGAAGTGCACAGGAGCAGGAAGCTCCTGGAAAGCATCCAGGTTCAACTTGTTTTTTGGATGGAAGCCACTGGGTTGTGTGATGTGATATGGGTCAGTAAACAAACCCATCGATTTTGTTATTCCTTCAATTTAGTGACTGAGACTGAGAGTAAATACACTATGATGTTGTCACTTCCTTATTTTAATCAAATCAATACTTTGAGGTGAGAGATCTAAAACTTAGTACTCCTATTATATTTACAACACTCTTAGAATTAGTGGTGACGAGAGGAACCCTGAAGATCCTCAAGGAACCATTGCTAGTCGATGGTTTATATCTGCACCTTCGATTAGTTGAGGGGTTCTTGGAGGAACTTTTAATGGTTCAATGTAGCAAGGAGTTCCTGGAGGTATCCTTTAGTAGAGGTGTGGCTTAATAGCAGTGGTGGAAAAAGTGCCCAATTGTCATATTTGAGTAAAGTAAAGATACCTTAAAAGAAAATTACACAAGTAAAAGTGAGTCACCCAGTAAAATACTACTTGAGTAAGTCTAAAAGTATTTGATTTAAATATACTTAAGTATCAAAAGTAGATGTAATCGCTAAAATATACTTAAGTATCAAAGTAAAAGGAAAAGTATAAACCATTGAAAATTCCTTATAAAAAGAAACCCAGACGGCACATTTTGATTGTTTTTTAAATTTACGTATAGCCAGGGGCACACTTCAACAGTCAGACATCATTTACAAATAAAGCATTTGTGTTTAGTGAGTCTGCCATATCAGAGGCAGTAAGCATGACCATGGATGTTCTTTTGATAAGTGTGTGAATTAGACAATATTCCTGTCCTGCTAAGCATTCAAAATGTAACAAGTATTTTTGTGTGTCAGGGAAAATGTAAGGAGTAAAATGTACATTATTTTCTTTAGGAATGTAGTGGAATAAAAGTAAAAGTTGTCAAAAATATCAATAGTAAAGTACAGATACCCCAAAAATATACTTAAGTAGTACTTTAAAGTATTTTTACTTAATTACTTTACACCACTGCTTAGTAGGGGTGTGGCTTTAGGATATATTGTTTTTTGGCCACCTGTTAGAGTAAAGGTTGAACACTGACTGTTTTGAGGCTAACAGAAGTGTATGAGTTCCTCAAGGGCCAAAAGAAACCCCTCCCATCACAAAAAGGTTCCTCAAAGACCCTTTTCAGAGTGGTTCCTCTAGGAACCCTTTTCAACTGGAAAGGTTCCGCTTGTGTGGCAACACAAAAAGCTCTTCCAGTGTGTACTGCATCTATAACTTTGACCATTAGTCCAACAGCCTGTTAGTCAAACAATTTATTGGTCATCTAGCATGAGCTATAATATGCAATATGATTCTTTCTGATTCTCTATAAGGTGTTCTTAGTGTATTTATAGTCTAATGTTTCAAAACAGTGGTTAAGTTAATTATTCCCTAAGGGTGAATAGAGGTGTGTGGTTGTCTTTTAGAATCCAGCCCAGTAACAGCTGCTGAAGAATCTCCTAGCAGAGCCCATTACAATGAAGCGGAATCTTATGCTTGCATCCCAAATGGCACCCTTTTCCCTATATAGTGCACTACTTTTGATAAATGCACTACTGTATTCAGGGAATAGGCTGCCATTTGGGACAAAACCTGTTTATGGTAATTATATTCCCAAGGGGGGATTTACCAGCCTTCTATGTACTCCTTCTCACAACTGTCTCCAAGGAGTGTTTTAAAATATATAGACCCTGGCCCCGCTCCTCCTCATAGCCAGACTACATTACGGTTACCCTTGGGGGAGGTTATGAATCTCATTTACTGAGACAAAGACCCAGCTACTGCATACGTGCACTATGATAACTGTTTGTTAAGTTGATGTGTTGGCTCAGGGATTTAATATCGGCAATGATGTTACAATGTGTTATTTATAGTCCACCGGCTGTGCTGGATGTCAGAGCAGATGAATTTGTAGGAACTTAGTCTCCTGGTCAAACTGTTAATGCGGACGAGACTCATTATATTAAGAAGTCTGGGGTGTCTCAGGGACAATTTTTCTTTTAAGGAAGCTAATGTTAGATTGTTTGACAGTGACCTCAGTCATGTGTATTGTCCAGGGGGTATTACATGTGTATGTTTTTCCAGTGGTTGCTGGGATTGTTGATCCTGACCTGGCCTCAATTTGGTAATACCAGAAGATGTAATGCTGTCTATAACAGATTGTTTTTGCTATGGCCGAGGATGCAGGCTGACTGGCTGAGGCGCTGAAGGTCTACAGGCCGCTGTCCATGAAGGTGAGGCCAGGTCACAGTGTATAGTACAACACCGCTACAGCATTGGAAAGGTGTTATCAGTTCAATGAAGTCTCCCCTGGAGCACATATTATGCATTGTCAGAGTGGTGCGTGGGTAGGTAATTAAATAATTTAGGCCATGGTGTTCAATGACCTGAGGCATTACACGTGACATCCTGCATTGACGACAATACAGGGTACGCAGGTCCGGGTGCCTTGTGAGAATTTATCGATGAGTGGTCAACCCGCCTCTAAAATCCGTCCTATTGGACAACATGCAATCATTGGAGAATAAACTGGATGAGCTCCATTCAAGACTTTCCTACCAACGGGACATTAAAAACTATAATATCTTATGTTTCACCAAGTCGTGGCTGAACGACGACATGGATAATATACAGTTGGCTGGGTTTTCTGTTCATCGGCAAGTCAGAACAGCTGCCTCTGGTAAGAGAAATAGTGGCGGTCTGTGTTTACAAAATCTAATATTAAGGAAGTCTCTAGGTTTTGCTCGCCTGAGGTAAAGTATCTCATGATGAGCTGTAGACCACACTATTTACCAAGAGCGTTTTCATCTATCTTTTTCATAGCTGTTTATTTACCACCACAAAACGATGCTGACACTAAGACCCCACTCAACGAGCTGTGTAAGGTCCTAAGCAAACGAGAAAATGCTCATCCAGAGGCGGTGCTCCTAGTGGCCAGAGAGTTTAATGCAGGGAAATGTAAATCTGTTTTACCTCATTTCTGCCAGCTTGTTACATGTGCAGACACAGGAAAAAATCTCAAGACCACCTTTACCCCACACAGAGACGCATACAAAGCTCCCTCTCATCCTCTATTTGGCAAATCTGACCATAATTCTATCCTACTGATTCCTGCATACAAGCAAAAACTAAATCAGGAAGTACCAGTGACTCGCTCAATACTGAAGTGGTCAGATGACACAGATGCTAAGCTACAGGACTGTCTTGCTAGCACAGTCTGGAATGTGAAATATGTTCATATGGCATTGCGGAGTATACCACATCAGTCACTGGCTTCATCAAAAGTGCATTGACGACGTCCCCCCCACAGTGACTGTACGTACATACCCCAACCAGAATACATGGATGACAGGCAACATCCGCACTGAGCTAAAGGGTAGAGCTGCCGCTTTCAAAGAGTGGGACTCTAAGCCAGACACTTATAAGAAATCCCGCTATGCCCTCTGACAAACCATCAAACAGGCAAAGTGTCAATACAGGACTAAGATTGAATTCTAATACACCAGCTCCAACACTTGTTGGATGTGGCAGGGTTTGCAAACTATTATGGACTACAAAGGGATGCCTAGCTGCGAGCTACCCAGTGACACGAGCTTACCAGACAAGCTAAATTACTTCTATGCACACTTCAAGGCAAGCAACACTGAAGCATGCATGAGAGCACTAGCTGTTCCTGACGACTGTGTGACCACGCTCACCGGAGCCGATGTGAGCAAGAACTTTAAACAGGTCAACATTCACAAGGCTGCAGGGCCAGACGGATTACCAGGATGTGTACTGTGAGCACGCGCTGACCAACTGACAAGTGTCTTCACTGACATTTTTAGCCTGTCCCTGGCCAAGTCTGTAATGCCTACATGTTTCAAGCAGACCACCATAGTCCCTGTGCCCAAGAACACCAAGGTAACCTGCCAAAATGACTACCCGTAGCAGTCATGTCTGTAGCCATGAAGTGCTTTGAAAGGCTGGTCTTGGCGAACATTAACACCATCATCCCAGAAACCCTAGACCCACTCCAATTTGCATACCACCCCAACAAATCCACAGATGACGCAATCTCTATTCCACCCCACACTGCACTTTCCCACCTGGACAAAAAGGAACACCTATATGAGAATGCTGTTCATTGACTACAGCTCAACGTTCAATACCATAGTGTCCTCAAAGCTCATCGCTAAGCTAATGACCCTGGGACTAAACACCTCCCTCTGCAACTGGATCCTGGACTTCCTGACGTGCCGCCCCAAGGTGGTAAGGGTAGGCCACAACACGTCTGCCACACTGATTGTCAACACAGGGGCCCCTCAGGGGTGTGTGCTTAGTCCCCTCCTGTACTCCCTGTTCACCCATGACTGCGTGGCCAAGCACGACTCCAACACCATCATTAAGTTTGCTAATAACACAACGGTGGTTGGCCTGATCACTGACAATGATGACACAGCCTACAGGGAGGAGGTCAGAGACCTGGCAGAGGGGTGCCAGGACAACAACCTCTCCCTCAATGTGATCAAGACAAAGGAGCTGATGGTGGACTACAGGAAAAGGAGGGCTGATCATGCACCCATTCTCATCGATGGGACTGTAGTGGAGCAGGTTGATAGCTTCAAGTTCCTTGGTGTCCTCATCACCAACGAACTATCATGGTGCAAACACGCCAAGATAGTCGTGAAGAGTGCATGACAACGCCTATCCCCCCTCAGGAGATTTGGAATTGATTCTCAGAAAGTTCTACAGCTGATCCATCAACAGTTGCATCTGGTTGCGTCTGCGCCTTGTATGGCAACTGCTCGCTCTCTGACCACAAGGCACTACAAAGGGTAGTGCGTACCGCCCAGTACATCACTGTGGCTAAGCTTCCTGCCATCCAGGACCTCTATACCAGACGGTGTCAGAGGAAGGCCCAAAAAATTGCCAAAGACTCCAGCCACCCAAGTCATAGACTGCTCTCTCTGCTACCGCACAATAAGAAGTATGTGTGGGGTACAGAAATTAGGTCGTCATTAAAAAATCATGTTAAACACTATTATTGCATATAGAGTCAATGCAACTTATTTTGTGACTTGTTAAGCAGATGTTTACTCCTGAACTTATTTAGGCTTGCCGTAACAAAGGGGTTGAATACTTATTGACTCAAGACATTTCAGCTTTTCATTTTGAATTAATTTGTAAAAATGGCGAAAAACATAATTCCACTTTGACATTATGAGCTATTGTGTGTAGGCCAGTGACACAAATAGCAATTTAAAATAGCAATTTATTCAGGCTGTAACACAACAAAATGTAGAGAAAGTCAGGGGGTGTGAATACTTTCTGAAGGCATTGTATATGTAAACACATTTTCATTATTTCTGTCAATGGTGAAATTGGTTAATTTGTCATGGCACTGTATATTCTATTTTTATCTCTTATGTAAATATATTGGGACAAAGTCAAATATGACTGGATTGCTGTGTGAATAGAGAAACAAAGAGGCCAGACCATATCCAATCTTCTCCCTAGTATGAATACATTTGTTTATTGTAATAATAGTAGCTACTCTAGACAAGCCAACCTCGCTGGCAACTGATTATTAGGACATTGGCTCAATGTTATTACCAGTATAATCATTGTTTTGTCTTTTACATTATACATTGTTTTCTCTGCCAATGAAAAGGAGCAATGTGAGCAATGCAAGCATATCTTTTTAATTAGTTCACTAGACATGACATTACATTTTGTAAATAGATCTTGCATAATGCACAGCACAAAGATAAATGGTACGGATGTATAATTACTTAGCGGAACAAATAAATATATATATTTTTAAATAAGACAAAGGGAGACAATTATGTTGTAAACTCGTGACAGGTTTCCACTTTTCTTGGAACAATTGACAAGTACAGTTAACCAGTGTATTTGTTATGTCATTATCCAGCACCTGCAAAGCTTCCTTTGGCACTAATAACCCTGGTTGCACCTCAAATTGCACCCTATTCCCTGTAGTGCACTAATTTTGCCCAGGGCCCATCCCAGCAAACAGGTAATGTCATGAGGATGTTTGGTTATGTTCCCATTAGGACCCTTAAGGGTTTTGGTGTGATGTTATTCCACTGACATTCTGAGAACGTTTGAAGAACGTCCCCGAGTCAAACCGGGAACTATAAAATGGTCCCCAAGGGAACGTTTTCTTTGGGACCTCTGTATAGTTCCTTGTAAGTTACCAGGACGTCACTGAGGACCATGTCTGGACCATGTCAGGTCCTTTTAAGGACATTCTCAGGTCTTATTTTACTAGTCCTTAGGACATTGCGTGATGGTCCCAAGGGAATGTTCTCTGGGAGACCTTTGTGTAGTTCCCTGTAAGTTCTCAGTACTTCACTGAGGACCATGTCTGGACCATATCAGGTCCTTTTTAGGACATTCACAGGAATTTCATTTTAATTGTCCTTTGGACATCGCGTGATGGTCCCAAGGGAACATTCTTTCGGGGACCATTTTATAGTTCCCGGTTTGTCCCGGGGAAGTTTTTAGTACATTGTTTCATGGTCCCCTGAAGGTCCCCTGAACGTTCTTGGGATGCTGTGTCATGGTCCCCTGGAGGTTTTGTGTAGTTCCCAGTTTGTCCCAGGGACATTTTTACGATGTTGTGTCATGGTCCCCTGAACGTTCTTGAGACGTACACTGGAGGTTTTTGTCATGTGATTGATTGTCCAAGGTGTCCCAAACAATTATATGTAAAGTTATTACATTGTATGGGGGTTTTAAGGTAAGTGGAACGTTCAGCTAAAATGGTGTAAAAATCTTGAATCAATGACCTTACATAACTTAGTTCTGACTGTTCAATATGACCCCACCTGTGATTTTTAGTTTACTAGGAAAGTCAGTTAATAACAAATTCTGCCTTGTTCAGGGGCAGAATGACAATTTATTTTACCTTGTCAGCGCCGGTATTTGAGGCTACTAGGCTACCCTGCCACCCCGCAACCTTTTGGATTTGAACTCACAACCTCTGGATTTGAACTCACAACCTCTGTGCTGCGCCACAAACTCTGTAGTATTTCATAAGTCCCCTACACATTCATTACCTAAAATACATCTCTGCACTTAGCAAAATAGTGCCTGCGTGCTTAATTATCAGTTTATTTGACTATTCTCTCATTGATTTTATTTATTTATTTCATCAATCTGAGTTTGGGTTTTCAATATAGTTGTCTAATTTTGGTGGGGCATATTATTCTGTTTTAATGTTACTGAATCACTATAAAAATATAATAGTTTTTTATTCCGTGTATTTTTAACAGAGCTGAGATTTACTTTGAAGTGAAAAGTGCAGGAATAGGCCTATAGGTGAACTCAGTCGTTAATACAGACATGATGGCGTAGCAGGAAGTTCAGAATGCTGTGAACCAGGAGGTTGTGCGTTTCAATCCCAGGAAATTATCATTACTGTATGAATAGACATACATAATGTAATCATATATGTCAAATACGTCAATTGAAAACACTATGTTTAAAGAACTGTTTGTGTGGTTGTCCCTAGTGTTGCCAAAAGTGCTGCGACTTAACCAATCAGGGCCTTGATGGGCTAGGCAACAGTAAACAGGGTGATGTGTAATGAATCTAGGGTGGTGTGCCCTGGGTATAATTTTTTTTAGAGGAAGAACATTTTCTTTGCAACCATCAGGTGAACGAGACAAAACCTCCAGGGGACCATGACACAACGCCCTGACGACTTTAGGCGACAATTTCGTATTGTCCGATGGACGTCCTAACAACGACAAATGATTGTTTGCAAGGATAGAGCTCTGGTCAAAATTAGTGCACTATAAAGTGAATAGGGTGCCATTTGGGACGTAGCCCCTGTCTGATTAATTTGGTCAGTCAGTCATAGTTCATCCCCAGTGGAACTAACAGTTCTTTAATTGACCAGTCCACAACAGAGGAGGATTCCGCCTGTCACAAGCAGTTCAGGGCCATTAAGGAGATGCCTCCGTTGTGTCTGTACTCCGCACAGTAAGCTTTACTGTTCTCCTTATATGGTCATCACGCATCACTTCAATGCAGACACTTTCGTATCTGGTATAGTTAATCAAAAAGTTTGTTGCCAAGGGGTAGTGGGGACCGGGGAGGGGGAATGGGGTTTCCAGGCACTTTTGGCAGTTGAACTCTTTTTCAGTGCTGGGAGGGCAGACCTCTTCTAATGTGTGCGGCTGACCATTTTCCTGCATGGCTCCAGTCAGGCCTCCATGGGCTAGATTGCTTGTTAAATACTGTAGAGAGTGAAACAGTAGACATGCCTCTATGGTTCTGGTCATGCAGAAAGAATAGCGTGTGTGTGTGTGTATCTTGTTTGCAATTGTTTCAATACAGCAGGGCATCCCTGGCTTTACAGTAATGCTATTGCTATTCTTGCTGCATGGAAAGTATGATAATGGTGCCTTTTATCCTTTTATTCCAAAACATTCATCATGCTTTATTTTCTCTGATATTCATTGTGTTATTGTCTTTGTTGACACTGGTCCTTTTGTTAATGTGTGATGTTGGGTTTGGTTAATGTCTGTTGATGATGACAATGAGTCTGTTTTGAAATACTGGCAGTTGAGTGTGTTTGGTATGAATTCATTTCGAAAGAATAGAAGGTATTTATGGGTAGCAGCCAGGGTTGGGGAGTAACGATTACATGTAATAGATTACAAAAAAACTATTGCTGTAATCTGTTAAATTAACAGCAAAAATATTGTAATGAGATTACAGATATTTTGGGAAAAATATCTATGATTACTTTTAAATTTAGAAAGAATGTTTGAGCAAAAACTGTGACACTTTTCTGATTTCAATGACATTCAAATCAGCAAGTTTAAGTTTGTTCTGTCTGAGCGAGTCTGAACACAATAGGGAGGAACTAAAACGCGACACCAAATGCGTTTGACGGATCACAGGAAAAGAGCAGGAAAAGGCTGTTGTAGGCTACAGTCCAAGCTTTGTCTTCTAATGGAGTGGTACATAGCCTTAGAGATGAGCGATACTGATATCTTGGCTACATAGCGCACTGATGTGAATCACACTGCTGCTCTCATTTATTTTCCCTCTGCGGATTGTGGTTGTGGATTGCTGTTCACAAATGCATACGTATATTTTAACCCAATAATGGCTGAATTGAAATAGTTTAAGCAACCCATCAATAATTGTTTTTACGACCAGTGGTGTATTCATTACGGAAACCATTTACCGTTTAAGAACCAAATGGAAGCAAACAGAGCAAAACGAGATTTTTTGTTCGACAAATTCAAATCCCTCCCCGTTTCGTTCCATTCCAACAGAATCGGAGGCAATGGACAGCCAGTAAAAAATGTTCTCTTGCAACAACAGCTCGCAAAGGCCTGGTGCAGATCTCAGCCAAAATAATACAAGTTTTAGTTCCTCCCTTCTAAACTTCCCTGTGGTATTGTGCTCCATACTATCAAAATAAGATTTTATTTTAAGACCTTGAGAGTGGTTTTTATTTTCTTAATTGAAAATGTACCATCTAGTTTTTAACATGCAATTAGCACTTTCTTGTTACTGCTCAAACCATGCCATTCCGAGTGCAGCATTTATTTTTCAACTGAATCACGGCTTTTGTCATAATGAGGATCGGACCAAAGCGCACCGTGGTAAGTGTTCATGATTTTATTTGATCACAAAATAAACAAGAGTGGAAACCCAAAACAGTTCTGTAATGTGCATACACTATACAGAAAACAACTACCCACAAAACACAGGTGGGAAAAAGGCTGCCTAAGTATGATTCCCAATCAGAGACAACGATAGACAGCTGTCTCTGATTGAGAACCATACCCGGCCAAAACATAGAAATAAAGAAACTAGAATGCCCAGCCTCGTCACACCCTGGCCTAACCAAAATAGAGAATTAAAGCCTCTCTGTGGCCAGGGCGTGACAGGCCCAATCAGTCTTCCATGACAACAAAATAATTAAAAACAACAGATTAGGCTAATTAGTCCTTAGTTTTTGGCTTATGCTGAGGTAGGCCTAAAACAATTAGGCTAATCCATATTTCCATTTAAGAAATGAATTGGAAGGACTGGAAATCTGACAGACTGTTTTTTAAGTAAAGATATAGTCTAATAGTATTATTATCTGTAGTAGAAAGCAAGGGGTCGTTAGAAGAAGCCTACACAACCAATCCATAAAGTAAAATGCAACGTCCATTTATGCCCAGCTATGTAAACTCTAACATTGATTTATCCTGCAATAGATGTAGTTCAGTTGGTAATATACATTTTTGTCTTCTTCTAATGCCTCTCAAGCAGGTTGGCGTTTATTTGGAGGAGTCTTGTCCTTGGAGCAGAACTGAGAGATTTCCTCTAGATGGGCCATCTGCAAAGTCATAATTGGCTATTGTAAAAATTGAGGAAAACAAAAATGTGCTTTTTGGTCTTAATTTAAGGTTAGGTTTAGGAATTAGGATTATAAGTGTGTTAACTCAGTGTCTGCGCTAAGGTTGGAAAGTTGTGATATGGATTTCACATGATTGGGAATACAGATATGCATCTGTTGGTCACAGATAACTTAAATACCATGGATCAGAAAACCAGTCAGTATCTTGTGATCACCATTTGCCTCATGAATCGCGACATCTCCTTCATCTAGAGTTTATCAGGCTTTTGATTGTGGCCTGTGCGAAGTTGCTGGACGGAACTGGAACATCTGTCGATCCAGAGCATCCCAAACATGCTCAATGGGTGACATGTCTGGTGAGTATGCAGGCAATGGAAGGGCAATGGGCCATTTTCAACTTCCAGGAATTGTGTAGAGATCTTTGCGAAATCGGGCCGTGCATTATTATGCTGAAACATGAGGTGATGGCAGCAGATGAATGGTACGACAATGGTCCTCAGCATCTCGCCAAGGTATCTCTGTGCATTCAAATTGCCATCGATAAAATGCAATTGTGTTCGTTGCTTATGCCTGCCCATACCATAACCCCACTGCCACCATGGGGCACTCTGTTCACAATGCTGACATCAGCAAACCGCTCACCCACACAACGCCATACACGCTGTCTGCCATCTGCCCGATAGAGATGAAACCGGGATTCATCTGTGAAAAGCACACTTCTGCAGCATGCCAGTGGCCATCGAAGGTGAGCATTTGCCTACTGAAGTCAGTTACAACGCCGAACTGCAGTCAGGTCAAGACCCTGGGTAGGATGACGAGCATGCAGATGTTTCCGTTTCTGACAGTTTGTGCAGAAATTCTTTGGTTGTGCAAACCCATAGTTTCATCAGCTTTTCGGATGGCTGGTGTCAGACGGCTGGAAGTACTGCCAAATTCTCTAAAACGACATTGGATGTGGCTTATGGCAGAGAAATTAACATTAAATTGTCTGGAGACAGCTCTGGGGGACATTCCCGCAGTCAGTATGCCAATTTTATCCTCCCTCAAAAGTTGAGACATCTGTGACAAAACTGCACATTTTAGAGTGGCCTTTTATTGTCCCCAGCACAAGTTGCACCTATGTAATGATCGGGCTGTTTAATCAGCTTCTTGATATGCCACACCGGTCAGGTGGATGAATTATCTTGGTAAAGGAGAAATGCTCACTAACAGATAACGTGTGACCATGGTGCATGAGCTGATAATTTGGGGTTGTTCAACAGTTGTTTGACAGCATCGTGGGAGTCAATCCCAACCATCCCCCTTTCTCTCCAGCTCATCAGATGTTATCCATCATCTCCGTCTCTCCAGAGTAGGGTGTCCGTAGACATGGCTCATTGCTACTCGCTCGTTGACATAATTTGGGGATGCGGAGACAGATGGCTGCAGTTAGGAAGGCGGTAGAGCGAGACCGTGATTCAAAAAACAGGACAGATTTGGGAGTCACCTCATGGTACAGAATCAAGGGGACCAGCTCACCTTGGCCTCCTGCTCCACCTCCTCCTCCCAGTCCTCATCCTCCTTCTCCCCTTCCTCCTGCTGCTTCTTCTCCTCCCCTTCCTCCTTTTGTTCCTCCTCCTTCCCTTTCCTCCTACTCCACCTGTTCCTTCTGCTCCTCCACCTCAATTTGGCCTGGGCTGCAATGCCTTCTATTTACTGAGATTGGTTCTGCCTGCTGAGGTCATATCAATGTAGCCTGGTCCCAGATCTGTTTGTACCCTTGCCAACTCCAAGAGAGCAGAAACAGACTGGCACCCAGACTAACATCCGTGCAGCCATCACCTCCTTCCAATGTAATTTAGTTTCTGCATATGGGTGCCAGTAGGATTTGGGAAATGCCACAGCCTGCTGTGATGGGTCAACTTGTCACATCGATGGCACTGGTCTGGTGCCACCCTGCTAGCTAGGAACTCAAATCAAATCAAATTGTATTTGTCACATGCTTCGTAAACAACAGGTGTAGACTAACAGTGAGATGCTTAATCACTGGCCCTTCACAACAATGCAGAGAGAGAAAAAATAGAAAAATAATAGAAAAATGAGGAATAAATACACAATGAGTAACGAGAACTTGGCTTTATACAAGGGGTACAAGAACCAAGTCGATGTGCGGGGGTATGAGGTAATTGAGATAAATATGTACATATAGGTAGGGGTAAATTGACTAGGCAACAGGATAGGTAATAAACAGTAGCAGCAGCATATGTGATGAGGCAAAAAGGGTCAATGCAGATCGTCTGTGTAGCTATTTGATTAACTATTTAGCAATCTTGTGGGGGTAGAAGCTGAGTCCTGTTGGTTCCAGACTTGGTGCATCGGTACCGCTTGCCATGCAGTAGCAGAGAGAACAGTCTATGACTTGGGTGGCGGGAGGCCTTCCTCTGACACCGTCTGGTATTGAAGTCCTGGATGG
This sequence comes from Oncorhynchus gorbuscha, assembly GCF_021184085.1. Lineage (NCBI taxonomy): Eukaryota > Metazoa > Chordata > Actinopteri > Salmoniformes > Salmonidae > Oncorhynchus > Oncorhynchus gorbuscha. The sequence continues at coordinate 16,394,634 of NC_060178.1, forward strand.
CAGGGAGCTCGGCCCCAGTGATGTACCGTACCCTCTGTAGAGCCTTGTGGTCGGATGCAGCCAATCAAGATGCGCTCAATGGTGCAGCTGTAAAACTTTTTGTGGATCTGAGGGCCCATGCCAAATATTTTCAGTCTCCCGAGGGGGAAGAGGCATTATCCTGCCTATTTCATGACTGTAATGGTATGTGCAGACCATGTTAATTTCGTAAGGATGTGGAAAACAAGGAACTTAAAGCACTCGACTCGCTCCACTACAGCCCTGTCGATGTGAATGGGGGCGTGCTCAGCCCTCCGTTTCCGCCCCATGGCCTTCTAAATGTTAACCTGTTTAAAGGCCTTACTCACATCGGCTAAGAAGAGTGAGATTACATAATCGTCCGGAACAGCTAGTACTCATGCATGGTTCAGTGTTGCTTGCCTCAAAGCGAGCATAGAAGGCATTTAGGTCGTCTGGTAGGCTCTCGTCACTGGGCAGCTCGCGGCTGGATTTCCCTTTGTAATAAATGATAATTGGCAAGCCCTGCCACATCCAATGAGCATCAGAGCTGGCATAGTAGGATTCGATCTTAGTCCTGTACTGACACTTTGTCTGTTTAATGGCTCGTCGGAGGTCGGAGCGGGATTTCTTATAAACGACTGGATTAGTGTCTCGCTCCCTGAAAGTGGCAGCTCTAGCCTTTAGCTCAGTGTGGATGTTGCTTGTAATCCATGTTTTCTGGTTGGGATATGCACGCACGGCTACTATTAGGACGACGTCGTCCATGCACTTATTAATGAAGCTGGTAGCTGATGTGGTAAACTCCTCAATGAATCCCGGAACATATTCCAGTCTGTGCTAGCGAAACAGTACTGTAGTTTAGAATCCTCTTCATCGGACCACTTCCGTGTTACTGGTACTTCCTGTTTGAGGTTTTGCTTATATAATGAATTTTAATGTTTGTGCTTTTCTTATAACTAATTTCTGTGTTTTATTCATGTGCTGTTCTAATAACCAATTTCTGTGTTCAAACAAGTGGCTGACTGAACAAATCCTTACTATCAGTAGCTGCAATTTGGCAGTATGCCCAGACCTTGTTTTGAGAAACAAAAGATATCTCAGTTTCAAGGTCGAGGCTTAGAGAGAAGAAGCCGCATGAGGTACTGGTCTGTCACATGTTATGAGCCAGTATTGGTCAGCCTCATGGATGAAAGAAAACAGTAATGATGAATTAATTATGCTAAATCATGCAAATATTACTTGTCTCTGTATAGTCGTATATAAGACAACTGCTGGGACTACCCAAGAAGAGCTTCTGATTGACATGTACTATGGTGCATTGAGTTGGTTGGAACCCCTCCAGCGCGCTGACAAATAAACAATGCTTTATTTAAGTGTGGAAGGACCACCAGGGGGCAGGCTGGTTCCACGGATAGTAGCACTACATGTGAGTCATGGTGATCAGAGGCAACGGTACTAATCACCTATTTTCTTCCCCATACAAGAGAGAGGAGGGAACTGGCAGGGGGAGACTGGCTGGAAAAAAGAGTGATTGATTCTCCAAAGGGGAGGATTTACCTGATGATTTGGGGAGGATTTACCTGACGATTTGGAGAGGAAGAGGACAAACTACCTCTTGGGAATGGCAACCATGGATCCGCACCACCACCTGAAAGGAGCTCTCATCTAACAGATAGTTAAGGCGCTGACACACCTGTGATTTATGTTTATAGTTAAAAGTTACTCACCTTGTGTTACTTATTCCTGCAAAGAAGATGATTTGTGTTATCCTTGTGAGATCATCCTTGATTGTGTGGGAGTGTTTGTTTTAAGAGAAAATACCTCAAAAGATAACTTTGTTCAATGTAAGAACCTGCTCTCAACTCATTTATTCCACCTTTCCGTTTTGGAGCAACCTAAAAAGACTTGGTCTGCTCACATAAGATTGACTTCGAGTGTCCCTGTGTAAGAATTTCCACGACACTTATAAGCAGGAATCAGGAGGATAGAGTTATGGTCAGATTTTCCAAAGCGAGGGCGAGGGACAGCCTTAGTGCTGTTAACTGGTCTGGTGCCACCCTACTAGCTATGAACTGTTCGTGCTGTCTGGTGCCAACCTACTAGCTATGAACTGTTCGTGCTGTCTGGTGCCAACCTACTAGCTATGAACTGTTCGTGCTGTCTGGTGCCAACCTACTAGCTATGAACTGTTCGTGCTGTCTGGTGCCAACCTACTAGCTATGAACTGTTCGTGCTGTCTGGTGCCAACCTACTAGCTATGAACTGTTTGTGCTGTCTGGTGCCAACCTACTAGCTATAAACTGTTCGTGCTGTCTGGTGCCAACCTACTAGCTATGAACTGTTCGTGCTGTCTGGTGCCAACCTACTAGCTATGAACTGTTCGTGCTGTCTGGTGCCAACCTACTAGCTATGAACTGTCCGTGCTGTCTGGTGCCAACCTGCTAGCTATGAACTGTTCGTGCTGTCTGGTGCCAACCTACTAGCTATGAACTGTTCGTGCTGTCTGGTGCCAACCTGCTAGCTATGAACTGTTCGTGCTGTCTGGTGCCAACCTACTAGCTATGAACTGTTCGTGCTGTCTGGTGCCAACCTACTAGCTATGAACTGTTCGTGCTGTCTGGTGCCAACCTACTAGCTATGAACTGTTCGTGCTGTCTGGTGCCAACCTACTAGCTATGAACTGTTCGTGCTGTCTGGTGCCAACCTACTAGCTATGAACTGTTCGTGCTGTCTGGTGCCAACCTACTAGCTATGAACTGTTCGTGCTGTCTGGTGCCAACCTGCTAGCTGGGAACTGTCAGTGCTGTCTGGTGCCAACCTGCTAGCTGGGAACTGTCAGTGCTGTCTGGTGCCAACCTGCTAGCTGGGAACTGTCAGTGCTGTCTGGTTCCAACCTGCTAGCTGGGAACTGTCAGTGCTGTCTGGTGCCAACCTGCTAGCTGGGAACTGTCAGTGCTGTCTGGTGCCAACCTGCTAGCTGGGAACTGTCAGTGCTGTCTGGTGCCAACCTGCTAGCTGGGAACTGTCAGTGCTGTTTGAGGTGGGGCCGTTAAATACAGTGGGTCATACATCCTCTTTGGGTTCTGATGCCATTCCTCTCCATGTTTAGAAGATGTATCTCTTTGTGAAAACAGTCATATTTCATAGTTTACAGATTGTTTTTGAGTGGATTTTTCCTTTTATATAGAGCAACCACTATAAAAAAATCTTATGTTATTTTTTTCAGGAGACCAAAGTGTCACTTGCCACATCATAATGATGCGTTTTGCTTCATATGATGTGTTTTGCTTCATCATGACGATGTGGCAAGTGACACTTTGCTTCTTGAAAGTCCAATCTCTTGACAACCTGACTGCTATCATGCAAAACATTGTGGGACTGTATTAACAGTAATGAAAGAAATACCAAAAATATAGTTTGAGTGGAGTTTTCCTTTAGTATTGTTTAGTTCATTTTTTGGGCCATATTCAGGAGCTCTTGAGTCAAAAGACAATCTAGAGTACCTTTTGCAAGTACACAATACCCCATAATGTCAAAGTGAAAACATATTTTTTTAATTTTTTGCAACTGTATTGGAAATGAAATAAAGAAATATCTCATTTACATAAGTATTCACACCCTGGAGTCAATACATTGTAGAAGCACCTTTGGTATTGATTACAGCTGTGAGTCTTTCTGGGTATGTCTCTCAGAGCTTTCCTGCTCAACTGAGGGACCTTACAGATACAATAATTGTAGTCATTCAAAACGATGAGGTAGTTACTGAAAAATCATGTTAACTATTATTGCACAGAGAGTGAGTCCATCCAATTTATTATGTAACTTGTTAAGCAAATGTTGACTCCTGAATTTATTTACGCTTGTCATAACAAAGGGGTTGAATACTTGTCTCGACATTAAGCTTTTTTTTTCATTTCTAAAAAATGAACTTTCTCATTATGGGTTATTGTGTTTAGGAAAGTGACAAAACATCTCATCAAATCCATTTTAAATTCAAGCTGTAACTCCACAAATTGTTGATGTTTTTCCACATTTTGTTACGTTGCAGCCTTCTAAAATGTATTTTAAAAATCCTCATTAATCTACACACAATACTCCATAATGACAAAGTGAAAGCAGGTTTTCAGAAATGTTTGCTAATTTATTCAATATAAAAAACATAAATACTTTATTTACATAAGTATTCAGACCCTTTGCTATGACACTCGAAATTGAACTCGGGTCCATCCTTTTTTCATTGACCCTCCTTGAGATGTTTCTACAACTTGATTGGAATCCACCTGTGGTAAATTCAATTGATTGGACATAATTTGGAAAGGCACACACATGTCTATATAAGGTCCATCAGTTTACAGTGCATGTCAAAGCAAAAACCAAGCCATGAGGTCGAAGGAATTGTCCGTAGACAGAATTGTGTCGAGGCACAGAGAAGAGCACCAAAACATTTCTGCAGCATTGAAGGTCCCCATTCTTAAATGGAAGAAGTTTGGAAACACCAAGACTCTTCCTAGAGCTGGTCGCCCGGCCAAACTGAGCAATTGGGGGAAAAGGGCCTTAGTCAGGGAGGTGGCCAAGAACCCATTGGTCACTCTGACAGAGCTCCAGAGTTCCTCTGTGGAGATCAGAAAAACTTCCAGAAGAACAACCATCTCTGTAGCTCTCCACCAATCAGGGCTTTATGGTAGAGTGGCCTGACAAAAGCCACTCTTCAGTAAAAGGCACATTACAGCCCGCTGGAGTTTACCAAAAGGCACCTAAAGACTCTCAGACCATGAGAAACAATATTCTCTGGTTAGTATATAATGGCGCCTGCTAGCAACACTGAAGCATGCATAAGAGCACCAGCTGTTCTGGACAACTGTGTGATCATGCTCTCCGTAGCCGAAGTGAGCAAGACCTTTAAACAGGCCAACATTCACAAATCCGTGGGGTCAGATGGATTACAAGGACGTGTACTCGAGGCATGCGCGGACCAACTGGCAAGTGTCTTCATTGACATTTTCAACCTCTCCTTTACCGAGTCCGTAATACCTATGTGTTTCAAACAGATCACCATAGTCTTTGTGCCCAAGAAAGTGAAGGTAACCTGCCTAAATGATTACCGCCCCATATCACTCATGTCGGTAGCCATGAAGTGATTTGAAAGGCTGGTCATGGCTCACATCAACACCATCATGCCGGAAACCCTAGACCCACTCCAATTCGCATACGCCCCAACAGATCCACAGATGAAGCAATCTCAATCACACTCCACACTGCCCTTTCTCACCTGGACAAAAGGAACACCTATGGGAGAATTCTGTTCATAGACTACAGCTCAGCATTCAACACCATAGTGCCCACGGAGCTCATCAGTAAGCTAATGACCCTGGGACTAAACACCTCCCTCTGCAACTGGATCCAGGACTTCCCTACGGGCCACACCAAGGTGGTAAGGGTAGGCAACAACACATCTGCCCCACTGATTCTCAACACTGGGCACCTCACGGGTGTGTGCTTAGTCCCCTCCTGTACACCCTGTTCACCCATGACTGCTTGGACAAGCACGACTCCCACACTATCATTACGTTTGCTGACAACACAACAGTGGTAGATCCGATCACCGACAACGATGAGACATCCTATAGGGAGGAGGTCAGAGACCTGACAGAGTGGTGCCAAGACAACAACATGTCCCGCAATGTGAGCAAGACATACAGCGGGGCAAAAATGATGAGAGAGGCCTGTCATTTTCATCATAGGTACACTTCAACTATGACAGACAAAATGAGAAAAAAAATCCAGAAAATCACATTGTAGGATTTTTAATGAATTTATTTGCAAATTATGGTGGAAAATAAGTATTTGGTCAATAACAAACAAGCAAGATTTCTGGCTCTTACAGACCTGTAACTTCTTCTTTAAGAGGCTCCTCTGTCCTCCACTCATTACCTGTATTAATGGCACCTATTTGAACATGTTATCAGTATAAAAGACCACAACCTGTCCACAACCTCAAACAGTCACACTCCAAACTCCACTATGGCCAAGACCAAAGAGCTGTCAAAGGACACCAGAAACAATTTTGTAGACCTGCACCAGGCTGGGAAGACTGAATCTGCAACAGGTAAGCAGCTTGGTTTGAAGAAATCAACTGTGGGTGCAATTATTAGGAAATGGAAGACATACAAGACCACTGATAATCTCCCTTGATCTGGGGCTCCACGCAAGATCTCACCCCGTGGGGTCAAAATGATCACAAGAACGGTGAGCAAAAATCCCAGAACCACACGGGGGGACCTAGTGAATGACCTGCAGAGCTGGGACCAAAGTAACAAAGCCTACCATCAGTAACACACTACGCTGCTAGGGACTCAAATCCTGCAGTGCCAGACATGTCCCCCTGCTTAAGCCAGTACATGTCCAGGCCCGTCTGAAGTTTGCTAGAGAGCATTTGGATGATCCAGAATAAGATTGGGAGAATGTCAAATGGTCAGATGAAACCAAAATATAACTTTTTGGTAAAAACTCAACTTGTCCTGTTTGGAGGACAAAGAATGCTGAGTTGCATCCAAAGAACACAATACCTACTGTGAAGCATGGGGGTGGAAACATCATGCTTTGGGGCTGTTTTTCTGCAAAGGGACCAGGATGACTTATCCATGTAAGGGAAAGAATGAATGGGGGGCCATGTAATGTGAGATTTTGAGTGAAAACCTCCTTCCATCAGCAAGGGCATGGAAGATGAAACGTGGCTGCATGACAATGATCCCAAACACACCGCCCGGGCAACGAAGGAGTGGCTTTGTAAGAAGCATTTCAAGGTCCTGGAGTGGCCTAGCCAGTCTCCTCATCACAACCCCATAGAAAATCTTTGGAGGGAGTTGAAAGTCTGTGTTGCCCAGCAACAGCCCCAAAAACATCACTGCTCTAGAGGAGATCTGCATGGAGGAATGGGCCAAAATACCAGCAATAGTCTGTGAAAATCCTGTGAAGACTTACAGAAAACGTTTGACCTCTGTCATTGCCAACAAAGGGTATATAACAAAGTATTGAGATTCACTTTTGTTATTGACCAAATACTTATTTTCCACCATAAATTGCAAATAAATTAATTAAAAATCCTACATGGTGATTTTCTGGATTTTCTTTCCTCAGTTTGTCTGTCATAGTTGAAGTGTACCTATGATGAAAATTACAGGCCTCTCTCATCTTTTTAAGTAGGAGAACTTGTACAATTGGTGGCTGACTAAATACTTTTTTTGCCCCATTGTATATGTAGGCAATCACGCACCATCACACTCATAGAGGCTTTTGCTGTCTTAAATGATGGCTGTCAAAACTGACTTGACTGGTCAAAGACTTACACAGTACTTGTCGTTGATACATCTGCCACATTGACCTGTCCATTTTCAGTGCCAATGAGGCAAACTAAACACGTGTTAATCTGGGATTCACTCCTAGGTGTCGAATGTATGTCAAGCAATCAGTTCTCTGACATGGATTTTTTTCTCTGATTTCATCATGTGAAAACACCCATGTGACATGCCCAATAGTAGCAATCTGCAGCAGTTCAAACCAATTAAGGAAGTGAAGACCGGCAATGTGATTGATCTCTATTAAACAAAGTACACAAACAGGACCATCATGCCCTGATTAGAACACGAATAACAGAGATTTAATTACATCAGCAAATATGAATGACAATAAATAGTATCTATCAAGACGGGCAAAAGGGGTCAGTCTGAATGTGAAGCGGGCGGTTGACATCACTGGCGTATGTTCTGTGAAGGGGTCAATAACGTCCAGGGCTACATAAGGCGACCACACAGAGGGACCCTACATTCTCTCTTAGGTGACGGTCACTCTTCTGCTTCATGCCACTCCAGTCCAAGGTCAGTACATCCTTGTTCCTCTCTATTAGATCTGAGGAGCAATTAAAGGGGCTTCTAAGGCTGCATTTAGACAGGCAGCCCAGTTCTGATATTATTTCCACTAATTTGTCTTTTGAAAATCACATCAGACCTTTTCGCATCAGATCTTTTTCAGAGCTGATGTGATTGGTCAAGAAAGACCAATTAGTGGAAAACATAGTGTTTGGGCTGCCTGTCTCAACAACCTAAGTGGTTGAGTCGCTGCTACTGCTGGGATTGTTAGTGTATCACTGTTGTGTTTGTGCTCAGATCTGGGAAAATGTATCATGTACAGTATGATTATTTAAAATATATTTTTTGGGTGGTCAGATTATGTGACTTGAAGACTAGACCTACTGTAGAACATTTGTCTTGTTAGTTCCCAACTATTGAAATATTTTTCCAGGGTAACATCATGGCCTTTCTCATCAGTATGGGACAGATGCTACTGCTCACAACCATTCTCTTCCACCATACAGCATCCCTTCCTCTGTGGGAGAGGTAAGATTTTCTTGTCCACTCATTTATAGCTCACCTTGCCTGATCTGGATTTCAATACCTTTGGTCCCCTGCAAATATGTAATTTCATACATGTGTATATGTGCAGCCAGTGTTACTAGCTGGTGTGTGCTATTCCACAACTTAATATCATATCATGTCATTACCACAGTAACCAGGGGGATCTGGAGGGGATCATCAGGAGTGAGATCAGTCATTTAAACACCCAGTCCCTGTTCGCCAGGAACTATGTGGATGCCCTAGTCGAGGCAAGACTGAGGTAGGTTACACATCCATGCTCCTCTTAAAAAACACTTTTTCTCACTATGGGGGCTTCATGTGTGACATATACAGAGCCTTGCAAAAGTATTCATCCCCCTGTGTGTTTTTCCTATTGTTGCATTACAACCTGTAATTTAAATGGATTTTTATTTGGATTTCATGTAATGGACACTCACAAAATAGCCCAAACCGGTGAAGTGAAATGCAAAACATTACTTCTTTCAAAAAATGTTCAAAAATAAACAACTGAAAAGTGGTGTGTGCACATGTATTCAGCATTTCGCTATGAAGCCCCTAAATAAGATCTGGTGCAACCAATTACCTTCAGAAGTCACATAATTAGTTAAATAAAGTCCACCTGTGTGCAATATAAGTGTCTCATGATCTGTCACATGATCTCAGTATATATACACCTGTTCTGAAAGGCCCAAGAGTATTCAACACCACTAAGCAAGGGGCACCACCAAGCAAGCGGCACCATGAACACCAAGGAGCTCTCCAAACAGGTCAGGGACAAAGTAGTGGAGAATTACAGATCAGGGTTGGGTTATAAAAAAAAATATCCAAAACTTTGAACATCCCACGGAGCACCATTAAATCCATTATTAAAAAATGTAAAAAGCATCACAACAAACCTGCCCAGAGACAGCCACCCACCAAAACACACGGACCAGGCAAGGAGGGCATTAAATAGAGAGGCATGAAAGACACCAAAGATAACACTGAAGGAGCTGCAAAGCTCTATAGCAGAGATTGGAGTATCTGTCTATAGGACCACTTTAAGCCATAAACTCAACAGAGCTGGGCTTTATGGAAGAGTGGCCAGAAAAAATCCATTGCTTAAAGAAAACAATGAGCAAACACGTTTGGTGTTAGGGCATGTGGGAGACTCCCCAAACATATGGAAGAAGGTACTCTGGTCAGATGAGACAAAAATGGTGCTTTTTGGCCGCCAAGGAAAACGCTATGTCTGGCACAAACCCAACACCTCTCATCACCCCGAGAACACCATGTTTTTCATCGGCAGGGACTGGGAAACTGGTCAGAATTTAAGGAATGATGGATGGCGCTAAATACAGAGAAATTGTTGAGGGAAACCTGTTGTTTCAGTCTTCCAGAGATTTGAGACCACTTTCCAGCAGGACAATGACCCTAAGCATACTGCTAATGCAACACTCAAGGGGTTTAAGGGGAAACATTTAAATATATTGGAATGGCCTAGTCAAAGCCCAGACACAATCCAATTGAGAATCTGTGGTATGACATAAAGATTGCTGTAAACCAGCGGAACCCATCCAACTTGAAGGAGCTAGAGCAGTTTTGCCTTGAAAAATGGGTGAAAATCCCAGTGGCTAGATGTTCCAAGCTTATAGAGACATACCCCAAGAGACTTGCAGCTGTAATTGCTGCAAAAGGTGGCTCTACAAAGTATTGACTTAGGGGGTGTATAGTTATGTTTTTTTTGTCTTATTTCTTGTTTTTTTTCACAATAAATCATATTTTGCATCTTCAAAGTGGTAGGCATGTTGTGTAAATCAAATGATACAAACCCCCCCAAAAATGTATTTTAATTCCAGGTTGTAAGGCAACAAAATAGGAAAAATGTCAAGGGGGTGAATACTTTTACGAGCCACTGTATCTGCATTGGTTAAATATTCTAATGAGACCATATCGGCATGATAAGCACTAGTACTAATGTTTCTACCACTTCATTGATCTGCCTACTATTCCAGTCAATCTAGAAGATCAGGCCCACAGACGAGACAGTTGGGGGACATTGAGTTCTCCAACCGATACGCTGAGTACCTGAGGTCCAAGGCAAAGCACAGCTCAATCTGCGCCTTCCTCCAACGCATGCAGAGTGTTAAGAAAAGGTAATGTCACTCATAGAAATATAATTACTATCACGTAACATTGACTTGAATGTGGATGTCTGTTTTATACAGCTCTATTTTTTTGATGACAACACCAGTGTCAAATCTCTCTCTGTCTCTCTCTCTCTCTCTCATTTTTCCCTTTCTCTCGCTTGCTTTCTCATTTCTATTTATCTCTCTTTTTCTTTCTTTCTTTCTTTCTTTCTTTCTTTCTTTCTTTCTTTCTTTCTTTCTTTCTTTCTTCCTCTCCTCTCTCTCTCTCTCTCTCTCTCTCTCTCTCTCTCTCTCTCTCTCTCTCTCTCTCTCTCTCTCTCTCTCTCTCTCTCTCTCTCTCTCTCTCTCTCTCATGAACAGAATAAACAAACATTAATTTCCATATGTGTTGGTGTTTCCTGCTGTACTGTCAAAACTCATAATAATTTCATATACTGTATCACTGCATGCTTGTCCACAGTGGGTTAGGAGCAGATGCAGAGGTCAACCTGCTGTTAAAGCAGTACATGTGTCCCAATGTCTACCACTGGGCAGACTGAGTTATAACTGAGTTGTAACTGGAGGACAACAGGGATGGAAATGCGGGAAGCAACTGGCGTCTCTCCAACTGGACTACCATGGAAGACTGACTAACTAATGTTACAGTAGTAAACAATGGATTGTTTAGACATTTTACGGTACTATTCTATTAGATGTGATGTTTAATCAATCATGGAACTAAATGCTATTTAGAGGTCTCAGGATGTAATAAATATATTTTGTGAGTATGAATTAGGCTAATCTGTAGTTATTTATAAGTTGTCATAGTGATTTAGATATCTAGTTTCCCACCTGTATCACCAGTGTCTGTATCACTTTACAATAGCACAGTAACTTTCATGATTAAGCATTAACAAACTATTTATCAATATATATATTTTAAAACATTTATAAACATTACAAGTAATGAGCATTTATAAAATCTTAAGTAATGGCTAGTTTATTAACGTTATTATAAAGTGTTACCCAATATCTGCAGTGGTGTAAAGTACTTAAGTAAAAATACTTTCAAGTGCTACTTAAGTCGTTTTTGGGGGTATCTGTACTTTACATTACTATTAATTTACTTTTTACTCCATACATTTTCCCTGACACCCAAAAGTGCTCGTTACATTTTGAATGCTTAGCAGGACAGAAAAGGGTCCAATTCACACACTTATCAAGAGAACATCCCTGGTCATCCCTGCTGCCTCTGATCTGGCGGACTCACTAAACAAACAAGAAAATTGTCCTGTCTGGTTTGCTTAATGTAAGGTATTTTAAGTTATTCATACTTTTATTTTTTACTTTTGATTCTTTAGTATATTTTAGCGATTACATTTTCTTTTGATACTTAAGTGTATTTAAAACCAAATACTTTTACTCAAGTTGTATTTCACTGGGTGACTTTCACTTTTACTTGAGTCCTTTTCTATTAAGGTATCTTTACTTTTACTACAGTTTGAGAATTGAGTCCTTTTCTATTAAGGTATCTTTACTTTTACTCAAGTTTGAGAATTGAGTCCTTTTCTATTAAGGTATCTTTACTTTTTACTCAAAAAAGTTTGAGAACCTTACTATATAAAGAGTCCTTTTCTATATAAGGTATCTTTACTTTTACTCAAGTTTGAGAATGAGTCCTTTTCTATTAAAGACTGTATCTTTGATACTTTTACTCAAGTTTGAGAAATAAAGACTGTCATGGACTTTTCTCATTAAGGTATCTTTACTTTTACTCAAGTTTGAGAATGACTGAGTCCTTTTAAAAGCTATTAAGGTATCTTTTATTATATTATATAAAGACTGTCATGGACTGATACCTTGAGAATTGAGTCCTTTTACTATTAAAGACTGTATCTTTACCTTACTTATAAAGACTCAAGTTTGATACTATTAAAGACTGTCCTTTTCCTGATACCAATAAAGACTGTCATCTTTACTTTTATAAACCACTGAGTATCTGTAGACTGGGACTGATACCTGATAAAAAAGACTTATACCTGATACTATATAAAGACTGTGATGGACTGATACCTCATACCATATAAGGACTGTCATGGACTGATACCTGATACTATATAAAGACTGTTATGGAGTGATACCTGATACCAAAAAGACTGTCATGGACTGATACCTGATACTATATAAAGACTGTCATGGACTGATACCTGATACCAATAAAGACTGTCATGGACTGATACCTGATACTATATAAAGACTGTCATGGACTGATACCTGATGCTATATAAGGACTGTCATGGACTGATACCTGATACTATATAAGGACTGTCATGGACTGATACCTGATACTATATAAAGACTGTCATGGACTGATACCTGATACTATATAAGGACTGTCATGGACTGATACCTGATACCAATAAAGACTGTCATGGACTTCTGTAGCTCAGTTGGTAGAGCATGGCGCTTGTAACGCCAGGGTATTGGGTTCGATTCCCGGGACCACCCATACGTAGAATGTATGCACACATGACTGTAAGTCGCTTTGGATAAAAGCGTCTGCTAAATGGCATATATTATTATTATATTATATAAAGACTGTCATGGACTGATACCTGATACTATATAAAGACTGTCATGGACTGATACCTGATACTATATAAAGACTGTCATGGACTGATACTATATAAAGACTGTCATGGACTGATACCTGATACTATATAAAGACTGTCATGGACTGATACCTGATACTATATAAAGACTGTCATGGACTGATACCTGATACTATATAAAGACTGTCATGGACTGATACCTGATACTATATAAGAACTGTCATGGACTGATACCTGATACTATATAAAGACTGTCATGGACTGATACCTGATACTATATAAAGACTATCATGGACTGATACCTGATACTATATAAAGACTGTCATGGACTGATACCTGATACTATATAAAGACTGTCATGGACTGATACCTGATACTATATAAAGACTGTCATGGACTAACCCCTTTTCTTTGCACATTGATCTGATAACAAGTTCCCTGTAGTTGATCTATCTACAGCTATCCCGAGTTTTAACCAAGTTTTAACCCATCCAGAGTTGTAACCAAGCCCGGCTTAGCTTTGATATTTGTCACTGACGACAACAGCACTCTGCATCATGGTGATGCAACACAACACTGGAACTCTTCCAAGTCAACAGCTGGCTTCCATTCTCCTCTGAGTACATTGGCTTCAATACAAAACCTAGGAGGCTCATGGTTCGCACCCCCTTTCATAGACTTACACAGTAATTATGACAACTTCTAGAGGATGTCCTCCAACCTATCAGAGCTCTTGCAGCATGAACTGTTGTCCATCCAATCAGAGGATCAGAGAATGAATCTAGTACTGAAAGCAAACGCTTCAGTTAGCTAGCACTGCAGTGCATAAAATGTGGTGAGTAGTTGACTCGAAGAGAGAGAAAGACAATTGTTGAAGAGTTTTGAACAAAACTGAATTTCTTCAAAAACAAATGAATTTCTTCAAAAATGAAGGAGAAGCAAGAGAGAGAAGAGATATACCTTTTAAAATAGTTTTCTTTCACTTATATAGCAAATGCAGCTATCTAGTTTTGCCTACTCAAACACCTGGCTCAAACAGAGGGATGCTATGTTAGCTAGCTGGCTATGATTATCCAACACAACACTGGAACTCTTCCAAGTACAGGGAAGCTTTTTACCTAGTATTGTGACAACGATGTAGGCTGTGTGTAGCAGTTATGATATGGTTTGGCATGGAAAGATTTTTTGGACCTGGTCACATACAGCTGATGTGTTGTGCATTGAAGTCCATAAGTGAAGGGAAAAGGTAAGAGGAGGAGAGCACGTAGATGCGAGAAGGAATACAACGTAGCTGCTATGAACGTGAACTGTGTTTACGTATGATCAGGGGTGTATTTATTACGCCGATTCAATTGAAAAAGAAATGGAGATAAACATACTTGAATTTGTCCAATAGAAACTGGTTTGCAACTGTTGGACTAATTATTACACCCTAGATCAGCTCGATGCAGACAAGAGTGAGCAAGGCAGGATTGAATGTGTCACTGTCTGACCATGTGTTACTGTCCATCACCTGAAATGTATCTCTCGAGCTGTGTGCATCTACTGTGTAAACTTTCATTTATAGGCTGTAGCAACCTCGTGATGGGTATTGGGAAAATTTGAGTATCATATAGTAGCCTAAACCTGTCGCTGTTACATTGAAACAGGCGAAAGGAATATTAATGACATCCAAAATGCTGTAATAGAAAAAAGGCCCTGCTCTTGAGAAGAAAACAAATTGTCCTTCCTCATCTTAAACAGCACTGACCACCGCTGGTATAGGCATACTCGGTTTCTTTTTGCCACTGGTCAGAGTCAGCCCACACACCTGGCCTACATAACTACATAAAAGTACATAAAAACAAATCATGAAAATCATCATAGTATGACAGTGGCACTTGGTGGGTGGAGTTGAATAGTCTTGTGGTGTAGTCACAGATGAAACTAGGTTATATCCTATAGTATACGCCCTTGTGTTCCACCCATTCAAAGGTCCTCCAGCATCTCTCATCGAAACGATGAAACAATCTTCTCCTAATCATTTCCTTATTAATGTCATGCCCTGATATGTTTCACCTGTCCTTGTGCTTGCCTCCACCCCCCTCCAGGTGTTGCAGATCTTCCCCACTTATCCCCTGGGTATTTATACCTGTGTTTTCAGTCAGTCTGTGCCAGTTCGTCTTGCTTGTTCAAGTCAACCAGCGGTTTTCTCAGCTCCTGGTTTTCCCCATTCTCTATTTTTCCTCGTCCTCCTGGTTTTGACCTTTGCCTGTCCTGACTCTGAGCCCGCCTGCTTGACCACTCTGCCTGACCCTGTCCCTGAGCATGCCTGCCGTCCTGTACCTTTTCCACTACTCTGGATTATCGACCCCTGCCTGCCTTCACCTGTCGTTTGCCTGCCCCTGTTGAAACCTGATAATTAATCTGATGTCGTTTTGAATTCGGCCTTATGGTGTTTGGCCAAAGTCTTAAATACATTTACGGATGTCATATGGATCTAATTCTCCCCAAATCATTAAAGTAGTGTCTGCAGTCGGTAACATTGATATTTGGATAGTCAGTAATATAGGCCTTTGTAACTCCTGATATTTGTTGTCCTCATGTGGATGGTTGTTGTACATTTACAGCATACAGTCAGGAAGTTTGTTGCTTCTGACCAAAGGCCACCACACATTCCTGTTTTCATTATCATTCAGACCCGGTGGCCTAGTAGTTCCATATTAGAAAATATGACAAATATATCAATTATTTTTATATGGGCTTAATCCTCCAAGTTTAGGGAGGTCATCATGCCTCACATGATTTATTCTTACAGGTTATTCACTATACTTTACAACAGTTGTGTTCTATTCTCTGGACACTATAGCTTATAGGACAAAAAGGTCCATCCCTTTCCCCCATGCTGCCCTCAAAACAGATCATGTGCAATTTCTCATATAATGATCAGACAAATAGATCTCATCTCAACCTCAAAAACAGATCTGCTTTCATGTAGGATTGGCTCTTATTATTGTATGATTTCTCCACAACAGATGTGTATCTTTATGAGGGGGGAAAGTCCACCAGAGACATGCTCCTCTCCTCTGATCATAAAACAGCAGATAAGCCTTATAGTCACAAAGGTGGAGACTAAAGTCAGTCCTCTCTCCTCAGGCCATATAATCACTGCTTTATGCGGACAAGTACAAGTCGGTACAAAAGCCCTGCTATTCCTACCTTATTTTATTAGGATCGATCGTACAATTGAACAGGGCAATGGAGAAGAAATATCTACACTTTACTTTGAGGACCTTGTTGAGCTTTCTGCTTGTGTTTTTGCTACACAGATCAACTGAAGCGCAACAGAGTAAGTATTTCTAAACTGAAATTATTATTGGACAGGGACACAGCTTCAGGGTCTGCAGCTTTTGAAATATGTTTCAGATTGGTTGTCCAATGACTTTTTTACACTTCGAATTTGGAATTCTAATTCTGGAGTTGGAATTTGTCCCAAATAAAATATAGCATTTTCTCAGTCCTTTAATCACCAATGAAACTAAGGCTATATATGTATTACCTGTATTGTCTTGTTATTTAATTAGACAAACCATAAAGCTATCCACTTGGCACAAACTGGTTGTTTCAACGTCATTTTCCAGCTTATAGTGACGTGGAATCTACGTGGGAAATACATTGGATTTAAAAAAAAGTTATCATTGTAAACTGTTGTTTTGAGGGTCAAATTTAAACCACAGGATTATGTCATCCCGGTAACGAATTTTCAACATAGACAAACCTTGTATAACATATGTTGAATTTGTACATTTGAAACAACATCTGATCTTCAATGTAATATCCACTGTAGTTGATATTACACTGACTACAACCAAAGTGGTATCATGAGAATGATTGTTGAGAAATCTTAACTTAATAGATTCACTGTTGCTATCAAATTCATTCCAAAGGCTAGACTCAACAGAGGGACCGAGCTCCCTGCCATCCAGGACCTCTATACCAGGTGGTGTCAGAGGAAGGCCCAAGAAATGGTCAATTATAGTGGATTTATCGGTGGTGACAGTGTTTCCTAGCCTCAGTGCAGTGGGCAGCTGGGAGGAGGTGCTCTTATTCTCCATGAACTTTACAATGTGCAAGAACTTTTTTGAGTTTGTGCTACAGGATGCAGATTTCTGCTTGAAAAAACTAGCCTTAGCTTTCCTAACTGCCTGTGTATATTTGTTCCTAACTTCCCTGAAAAGTTGCATATCACGGGGGCTATTCAATGCTAATGCTTATTTAAGATGGTGAGGAAGGCACTTTTTAGGAATAAACGGGCATCCTCTACTGACAGGATGAGGTCAATATCCTTCCAGGATACCCGGGCCAGGTCAAAGTGTTTTAGGGAGCGTTTGACAGTGATGAGGGGTGGTTGTTTGACCGCAGACCCATTACGTATGCAGGCAATGAGGCAGTGATCGCTGAGATCTTAGTTGAAAACAGCAGAGGTGTATTTGGTGGGCGATTTGGTTATTATGATATCTATGAGGGTGCCTGTGTTTACGGATTTGCGGTTGTACCTGCTGGGTTCATTGATAATTTGTGTGAGATTGAGGGCATCAAGCTTAGATTGTAGGATGGCCGGGGTGTTAAGCATGTCACCGTTTAGGTCACCTAGCAGCACAAGCTCTGAAGATAGATGGGGGGCAATCAATTCATATATGGTGTCTAGGGCACAGCTGGGGGCAGAGGGTGGTCTATAGCAAGCGGCAAAGGTGAGAGACTTGTTTCTGGAAAGATGGATTTTTAAAAGTAGAAGTTTGAATTGTTTGGGCACATACCTGGATAGTAAGACAGAACTCTGCAGGCTATCTTTGCAGTAGATTGCAATACCGCCCCCTTTGGCAGTTCTATCTTGTCGGAAAATGTTTTAGTTAGGGATGGAGATTTCAGGGTTTTTGGTGGACTTCCTAAGCCAGAATTCAGACACGGCTAGGACATCCGGGTTGGCAGAGTGTGCTAATGCAGTGAATAAAACAAACTTAGGGAGGAGGCTTCTAATGTTAACATGCATGAAACCAAGGCTGTTATGGTCACAGAAGTCAACAAATGAGAGCACCTGGTGAGTAGGAGTGGAGCTAGGCACTGCAAGGCCTGGAGTAACCTCTACATCACCAGAGGAACAGAGGAGGAGTAGGATGAGGGTATGGCTAAAGGCTATCAGGACTGGTCGTCTAGTGCGTTCAGAGCAGAGAGTAAAAGGAGCAAGTTCCTGGGCGTAAGAGAATAGATTCAAGGCATAATGTACAGACAGAGGTATGGTAGGATGTGAGTACATTGGAGGTAAACCTAGGCATTGAGTAATGATGAGAGAGATATTGTCTCTAGAGATGTTTAAACCAGGTGATGGCACCGCAAATGTGGGAGGTGGAACTAAATGGTAGGTTAAGGCATATTGAGCAGGGCTAGAGGCTCTACAGTGAAATAAAGCAATAATCACTAACCAGGACAGTAATGGACAAGGCATATTGATATTAGGGAAAGGCATGCATAGCCGGGTGATCAATAGGGGTCCAGTGAGTGGTTGGGCTGGCTAGAGACACGGCGATTCAGACAGCTAGCAGGCCGGGGCTAGCAAGCTAGCAGAAGAACCTTAGAGGGACGTCTTGACGGGGAAAGTCTTTTTTAGCCTCCAAGTGCGGTGACGTCGATAGATCAATCATGATGAATTAGTAGGGTTCCGCGTA
This sequence comes from Oncorhynchus gorbuscha, assembly GCF_021184085.1. Classification (NCBI taxonomy): domain Eukaryota; kingdom Metazoa; phylum Chordata; class Actinopteri; order Salmoniformes; family Salmonidae; genus Oncorhynchus; species Oncorhynchus gorbuscha. The sequence goes on from NC_060178.1 coordinate 16,413,467, forward strand.
GCAGAGGGGTCCAAGTCCAATTGGCAAAATAGGTATAATGGCCAAAGAAATTGGCCGATGGATCTATACAGCCAACAGTCCAATATGCTCTAGACAGCCAGAGGGCTGTGGCTAGCGGATGGGCATTCAGGGGACGTCGCGATGTAGAGACCAGATGAGTACCCCCTCGAGCATATTACGTCATAGTCCAGTCGTGAAGGATCGGCAGGGTTCCGTGCCCCATACCGGCAGTAGAAGGTATTGTGGCCCACTAGTGGCTGATGGGCCTCTTTGGTTCTTGTTCCGGGACCAACGTTAGCCAGTAGTCACTCAGATAGCAGCTAGCTAGCAGCGATGATCCAGGTGAAAATGTTCAGAGCTTGCGGTAGGATTCTGGGGATGTGGAGAGAAAATAGGTCCGGTATGCTCTGGTCTGAGTCACGTTGTACAAACTGGCGAGAGCTTTCCGAGCTAAAGGTTAGCTGATGACCGCTAGCAGTGGTTAGCTGACTACTAGCTAGTAGCTAGTGAGCTGGCTAGCTTCTGTTGGGGGATTTCGGATTCGGGGTGAATAATACTTTAGATGAAAACATATCCGCACCACATTGGGTGAGGTGGGTTGCAGGAGAGTGTTTTGAAGTTGAGGTTTAGAAAAAATATACGAAAAAGATATGCGAAGAAAAAGATATAAAGGGATATATACACGGGACAGGACAAGACGAGTACAAAAGATGTCTGACTGCTACGCCATCTTGGATTCAGGATTTTTGCAATACATTAAATAGCCTTTTAACTTTTCTACAGGTTAACAAATTATATGTTGGATTCATGTCTCCATCTCAACCGTGATATAAGTTAAATGCATAAAATAATAGGATAAAGCTAGTGGCCCAGATCTAACTATCCAAGCAGTAGATAAATCTCCTTTAAATGTTGATTTTTGGTTGCGTTGTGAACCAAACACAATTCAATATTACTTTTGTTAGGCAGTAAATAGCCTAATGTTAAGGACATCTTGAAAATGAATGTAACAATATTTATTCAACTTTAAAATTAGTAACACATCCATGGCCACATGTTGAGGTTACCCTAATGTAAGTATAAATGTCTTCCTATGTAATCATAGAAAGCATGCTTGTTCAGGGTTGCAGGTCTGTGGAAATCTTCACAATTGCTGTAATAATCTGCACAGAATCTCAAACAGCATTGGTCACTTACATTATGTTCTTTAATGTAACACATGAGGTTGTTTAATGAATACAAAGATCTGACCTTGTATTACCATTTGAACTTTGTTGTGCTTTTAAATGGTTGAAAGTGCTGTGATAACACATTGAGAAGTCAACAAACTTCTGTCTTTTTGAGTTGGTGAAAATAGGTTGGAATCTCATTCATCAACGTACTGTATCTACCAAATGACCCAATTCTCCATGTGTAAATGACGTGGTGTGCCCAGTGGGATAATATCCATAGAGTTCAAACACATTTTGCTTGAATGATACTTTCACTGAAAACAGACAATTATTTGACTTTATGTTACATAATTTGGGTACTGTTCAGTCATTGTTATACGTCTTTTCTCTCTTCCATTGCAGTATGCTCCATGCCTGGGACAACGCCTCCCACTATTAGAGAGAACAACGCTGTTGGTGCTGTTGTGACCACAATCACCACAGAAGAAGGAGTGACCCTAACTATTGCCAGTAATCCTGCAGACTCTTTTGGTCTGAATGGCAATGATCTTACAGCGGTAAAAGTTTTGGACTATGAGGTATGTTATCCCTTTTTTAGCATGAATAGGTTTTCATCTTGGATCTAGATAAAGCTACAAAAGGCACATGTGTTGTTGGGTACACTTAATCCCCTTGGCTCTGCTGGTGCCTTTTCCACATTAATTAGCCCTTTTCTTGCAGTCGATTATGAATATAGTCAATTGTATAATGCAGATGAGAAGTTGGTGTAATTTTGTTTATTTCACAGACTAAAACATCTTTCACCATTGACCTTTTTTGTAAAAAAGGTGACCAATTTGTAAGTGCACTTTCTTATACTTTTAATGATCGATATGTTATGGCAGTGGCTACCCTATGGGCAAGCTGGACCAATAAATACATTATTTAGAAAAGTAATTACAATAAAAAGTCATGTCCATAATACATCGATTGACATTATAATACAAATCATTTGGATTTGAGATTCATTCAGTCATAACTGGGTGTTTTGGCTACACACTTGTGTATGGTAATTTTATGGAATAGACATACAGACTGTACACTGTACATTTAGTTTACTATCAAAGTGTAAATGGAGAAATATTCCAAAACTGCATTCCATGACATTTTCACGTGCAAATAGCACTTGATTTCTATTATACAGTATACCTGTAGTGCTCAAGGGACAACACTCCTTTAGAGCAAAATTACTTATCAAAGATATATTCAAAGCTACTGTGACCTTTTTTGAGGTAAAACCCTTAAATATTGTTAGATTTATAACATATGGCATGCAATATTAAACTTAACTTAAACCTAATTTTACTTATATACCTCTATGGAGTCAGTAATTCAAATGTGATCTTCATTCCAGCTCACTCTAATAGTAGTGGTACTTATTGAGAATGAGAATGACAACCCGCCAGTATTTGCAGAAAGCCAGTACACTCTCAATGTCGATGAGGTGAGTGCACATTTCTTTCTGCACATTTCTTTCTCGGTTAGTGTACTTCATTATCAGTCATAGGGAAGTTAGATCACGTTTTTAGCTAGTCAGTCAAACAGTTAAGCAGATAAACAGTTTAGCAGTTGGTATACTAGCCATGAGTACTTTACCACATTTCTAGAATCCTGTTAAGGTTTCATGGTAGAATGTCTGATTCCATTAACTCTATTCTATATATAAAACATATTTAAAAAACTTCTCGTGACAGAAATAAACAATGTATGTGTTATTTTCTTTGGACCAGTTGTCACCTGTAGGCAAAAGTGTCGGTGCAATTGTAGCAACAGATGCAGATAAGGATCGACTCTATTACAGCCTAGTGCCAGATACAGTAAGTCCCCATCCTCATCCTGTCTAAATATGAGAGCGAATACTAAAAGAAAATGCTCCTCCCAGCCATTCATAACTTATTGAAAAATAAAATAACGTCCTTTTAAATTCTCACAGGAGGGTTTTAGACTGCAAGAAAACAGCCCAAATATACTAGTGCAACATGTTCTTGACTATGACGCAGTGACAAGTGTGACACTCATATTATCTGCTCAGGTGAGTGCTTGTTCTGTTTTTCTAGTTCTTGTAATGAAAGTGATTGGTTGTTTGGGGCCATGGAATAATAAACTGTATTGGTTGAAACCATCATCTATTTGACGGCATCCAAGCTTTAGATCTTCACCGAGTCCTTTTGTTGTGTTTTTATTTAGGATACCCCCACATCCACACCACCTTCATTCACTGCTACAGCCACTATCCATGTCAACATCATGGACATTGACAACCGTCCACCATGGTTTCAGCCCTGCACAGAAATCATACTTGACATGTCCAAAATCTGCCTCAGCTCTGGATATACAGGAACAGTCAACTTAACAGAGCAAGTGGTGCGTCCACCATCCTCTCCCCTCAAAAACAACAACGTTGTTCTAATCTTATAATACATCTGACTAATATTCACAATCTACTCAGTACAGCTAGCCATCATTATGTGTTTAGCTTAGCCCATGACATTACTGGATTGAAACAGTAGTGACAGTAGCCACAGTAAGTAATGCAAAGTCTCATTTACGTCCCAGGTTGGTGCATTGCCATTGCTGCCAGGTCCGGTGCATGCCATTGATGGTGACAAAGGCTTAAATGTGCCTATAATGTACAGATTTCCAACCGGTAAGCATCATGAATATTCAACATTTTACATGTAAATACTCTCAGAAATATCACGATCATTGATACTGACAGACTCGGCTATAATTCACACAGCAACTATCTCATCTATAGGCGTGGCCAACAACACATTTCTTCTCCAATGAAAATACCTCTACTAACAGGGCTCTCACGTTTCTTTTTTTCTCTTTTTTAAGGGTCTGAATCTGACATTTTTCAGATCAATCAGAACACTGGGGACATCACCATGTCGAAGGCGGCAGATATAGCGGGCCCACTGACCTTAACAGTTTTGGTAATTCAAAGTTTCTCTGAATGAATCCATAATGTCCATATAGACCTCTGCCAACCATATAGTCGATACACGCTTAGAAAAAAAAGGTGCCATCTAGAATTGAAAAGGGTTTTTCGGTTGTCGCCATAGGAGAAGCTTTTGAAGAACTCCTTTTGGTTCCAGGTGGAACCCTGTTGGATTCCCTGTAGAACCCATTTCACAGAGGGTTCTACATGGAACCCAAAATAGTTCTACCTCAAACCAAAAAGGGTTCTCCTATGGGGACAGAAGCAGAACCCTTTTGGAACCCTTTTTTCCTAAGAGTGTGTAGTAACCTCTTAATGCAATTCATATAATTATGCAGTTGACATCACAGGATTATGTTTTTGCGGCACAGATACAATCATTGATAGAAAATGTTAACACGGTTTTTATTCTCAGGCTTTACAGACATCCAACGGTGACCAGTTTGCGACCACAACGGTCACTATCGTTGTTGTGAAAAAGAGTGTGAACCCGCCGCAGTTTGAGAAGATGGAGTATGAGGGCTTCATCTCTGCAGACGCGGGTGTCGACAGCATGGTTCTGGAGAGCAAAGCCTCCAACAGGCCACTCAAGGTCCAGGCCAAGGACACAGACTATGCTGATGTAAGGTCTATCGGTCTATTCCCATGTGTCGGTAGCAGTGAAAACATATTGCACATGTAAAGTACAGATCTCAGACAAAAGGTTGCAATTAATGTGTGACTTCGATATTTATTGGAGATGTTTTATTTTTATAGAGACCTCAAATATGCTACAGATGATATTGATATTGATCACACTAACTCTAAATATGATCTTTAGTTAGCTTAAATTTCCCATTTCAGGGACCTTATTTCATGGTACCCCTATCTAACATTATGGCTAACCAATCCTTCTCTACAGGGCATCAACCCTGATGTGAGATATGAGGTTCAGGGAAGCACTGAATTCTCCATTACCCCGCAAGGCTTCATCCTCATGACTAAAAACGTTATGCCAGGCACTGTTTCCATGAATGTGAGTGTGTTCTGTTCCCTTTAAGCCAAAACAACAACCTACAAATAAACTAGAGTAAAGTCAACTGAAGGTGTTTGAGTAAGATGTTAGAAAAAAATATCTTGTACTTAGACTTTCAATGTTTAACTTTTTGATTGTTTGCTCAGTTGCATGCCATCGACTCATCCAATGCAGAATCAACTACAGCAGCTCTCAAGGTGGAGGTCATGCCAGGTAAAATCCATTAATGTAGCTAATATACTTACATAGTTATAAATAACACTGGGTTGCCTATGACACTCCCTGCTCTCCATTAATTACATGCAAATCACGTGCTATTGCGCGCCCTATGTCATTCTCCATGCTATGGAGGGACAGAGATGGGGAGGGGGTCCATGCTGAACAGCTGCTGACACTGCTCTCCTCCCAGGGATTACAACCATGGCCCCAACCACCACTGACATAGCCACCACTGACATGGCCACCACTGACATGGCCACCACTGACATGGCCACCACTGACATGGCCACCACTGACATGGCCACCACTGACATGGCTACTGCCACCCATGGCGCCATCAACTCCACAACAGGTACCCACATGGAAAAATACTACAGTTTACTATAGAATAGTATAGTATTTACTATAGAATTCTCTAGTAAACTGTAGTGAATGATAGTATACTGTAGAATACTATACTCCACACTGTAGTATCCCTCGATCATGTCTAGTACTGTTACGAATAACTATGAGTGGTGGATGGAATCAGGCGCAGAGAGCAGGGGTCTGTCGTTTATCAAATTTATTACACCGGTGCAACCGAAAATGATCACGCCAACACACATGGCGTATGTAGGTTGCCAGTCCAAAACAACAGGACAAAATAGACCAGAGAATAAAGATAAGAAAACAAATCACACCATCAAACACAGAGTAACAAAAAACAAGCCCGCACAAAATACCCAGCGGGCCTAGTGCCCTTAAATACCCTACAAACAAACCCTAATACAAAACAGGTGTACCCAATTAACCACTAACCAACACAAACGGAAAAGGAATCGATGGCAGCTAATAGGCCGGTGACGACGACCGCCGAGCCCCGCCCGAACAGGAAGAGGCACCCTCTTCAGCGAGGTTCGTGACAAGTACTTAGTTTAGAATCTTGTAGTATACTGTAGAATATTATACTACACACTGTAGTATCCCCTTGATTGTGTAGCGCTTACTTTATAATTTAGTAGTATATTGGAGAACGATAATAAATGCTACAGTATTATCCACATTTAAACACTGTAGTACTAAAGTGAAGTAAATGATGCAAAAACACTACAGTGTCTGCTAAAACACTACAGTGTCTGCTAAAACACTATAGTTTTTAACTATAGTAATACTACAGCATTTAAATTGCATACACCCCACCCATTCCTATCCACCATATCCCAGTTTGTGCTACCCATGAGTGAGAAACCTACATGCCAAGTATAGACCACATATTGTGTTCCCTACAGGTTACACTGAAACACCTCTGTCCATCATGCTACAGATGTCAGACTGATATAAACTCAACCTCACATTCCATACAACATCAACATACCTCACTTATAAACACAACGTAACCTTGATTAACATGTGCCCTATCCCCAACCCTTACCCTAATCTGGGTTCGGATCCTCCCCCTCCCCTCCCACTTACTAAACATAACACTACTATTGGCATCTACAAACAGTTCTTTACACTTTTACCTTTCTAAACTTTGCTACTATTTTAACTCTTCTCCCACAAACTACTTTTAACTCATCTAGTTGGCACTCTTCTTTCCTTTATTAACAAAAATAAAGAAATATATAAAATATAAATACAATAGAAAATGTTTGAATTTAGATATTAATTCAAATGTTTTTTTTGCTAAATGATATGCATTCAGTGGTCAGTTTAGTAGGTACACCTCCCTGTTCATTAAAATGGTTCACTCCTACAGACAGCGAGTCACATGGCAGACAGGCATCGAGGCATTCAGTTACTGATTGAAAGTTAGAATGGGAAAAACGAGTGACCTAAGCGACTTTGAGCTTGGAATAATCGTCAGTGCCAACCACGCCAGTTCCAGTATCTAAGAAACGGCCGGCCTCCTGGGCTTTTCACACACAACAGTGTCTAGGGTTTACCGAGAATGGTGCGACAAACAAAAAACATCCAGTCAGCGGTAGTCCTGTGGGCGAAAAAACAGCTTGTTGATGAGAGGTCAAAGGAGAATGGCAAAAATGTTACAAGCTAACAGGCGGGTCACAAACTAGCAAATAACGTCTCAGTACAACAGGGGTGTGCAGAACGGCATCTCGGGAATGCACAACTCATCGGTCCTTGTCACTGATGGGCTATTGCAGCAGACGACCACACCAGGTTTCACTTCCATCAGCTAAAAACAAGAAGAAGCGGCTCCAGTGGACACGCGATCACCAACACTGGACAACTGAAGAGCGGAAAAACTTTGCCTGGTCTGACAAATCCTGGTTCCTGTTATGGCATGATTATGGCAGAGTCATAAGCCTATTCCTGATTGAAAATATTTGGCATGGATCCTCAAAAAGTTATACAGCTGCACCATCAAGAGCATGTTGCATCACCGCCTGGTATGGTAACTGCTTAACAGCTTCTACCACCAAGCCACAAGGCTGCTGAACAGCTAATCAAATGGCTACCCGGACGATTTGCATTGAACCCCCCCTTTTTTATACACTGTTGCTACTCATTCTTTATTATCTATTATCTTTGCATAGTCATTTTACCCCTACCGATATGTATATATTACCTTGATTACCTCGACTAACCTGTACCCCCGCACATTGACTCGTACTAGTACCCCCTGTATGCAGCCTCGCTATTGTTATTTTTAAATATATATATACATGTTTTTTATTAACCTTTATTTAACTAACCAAGTCAGTTAAGAACACATTCTTATTTACAATGACGTACTACACCGGCCAAACCCGAAAGACGCTGGGCCAATTGTGCATCGCCCTGTGGGACTGCGTGGAATCATACCAGGGTGTCTGTAATGACGCCTCTAGCTTTAGACCGCTGCGCCACTCGGGAGCCCTATTTATTGTTGCTCTTTTATTTTTTACTTCAGTTTATTTAGTCAATATTTTTCTTAACTCGTATTCTTCTTAAAACTGCATTGTTGGTTAACGGCTTGTAAGTAAGCATTTCATGGTAAGGTATTCGGAGCATGTGACAAAGAAAATGCTATTTTATTTTATTTTGATAGTCAGGATTTAACGTAAGAAGCATGAGTCCACGGCTCCACCCTGCCTGGTGTCAACGGTACAGGCTGGTGGCGGTGTTGTAATGGTGTGGGGAACATTTTCCTGGCACATGTTAGGTCCCTTGATACCAATTGAGTAACGATTCCATTTCAAGCTGTTCTGGAGGCAAAGGTGGGTCTGACCCAGAACTAAATTGGTGTACCTAATAAACTCCCCTCGACCCACGCAATGCACCCGTAATAACAAGCCTTGAGTTAAACACATCCTCCCTCCTTGCCCTCTGACTGTCTTGCCTCCCCCTCTCATCCCATGAAATGACATGGATAGAAAAGACTAGAATCTCTGAACTATCCAATCAGGCTCCAGTCCTCCTACCTACCTACAGGTTATAGAAAAGAGCAGAAGCTCTGAACTATCCGTTCAGACTCCTCCAGCCCTTCCCACCTACAGGTAATGGAAAATGGCTATTTTAGTATTTGTCCAGTAGGTTTCCTCAAGGAGAAAGCCCCCACTTCTATGTCAAAGATAATCAAATAAAAACGCTGTAGTAAATACTCCAGAAATGTCCTCAAGAACAATACAGTAATTACTACAGTGAATACTATAGTATATAAATATAGCAATACTACAGTATTTATACCATAATATACTATAGTATTTTTTCATGTGCGTATTCCCTAACCACCCTTCTTTTTCTCTCAGGAGACCAAACACAACCTCACTGATAATGCCTATTGCTGCTGCCTATGCTTCTTACACAAGGTCACACACAGTCCTTTCGCTTGGCTTGTCAACACCTCCCAAAATCCATTCACTGATTGTAAAACCAATGTCCGTATGTTGCAAACCTGCGCTTACCCAAGCTTGCTGAAATTATACTCACACATAATGTTAGAGGTATTTCTTTGGACATTCCTGTGGTTATTGTTAAACCCCTTCCCTAATTCACCTTTTGTAAGTGTTTTAGGGGGGAGTGGGCCATAGAGATGCATATATACAATATTATACAATATTTTACCATATTTGATTAGTCTCTAGAAAGAACGTTTTCCCCGACCAAGATGGCTGTCCTGTAGACATATTATCTGGATGCCAATGTCCATTCTTGTGTTGTATTTATTTCTGTGAGGGGCGGCATGTTTTAAACATTGTGTTTGACCTTGGACCTGCAGAAGGGGTTCTTGGGGCCCCAGGTGGGTATGGTCCTGGGGACATGGCTGCCCTGGGTGCTAGCCTAGCTGTGTTACTGGTCATCTCTATGGTCGTCATCGGCCTGCTCGTCTTCCGCATCCAGAAGGGCAAGACAGATTGGAGGAAGCTGTCAGAGGCCAACATCTTCCGCAGCTCTGTGAGTTCATTCTACACTGCAAGAAGAAATAGCAATGCAAAGCTTCTATCTAGAACCTTTAAGGGTTATTCTACTGTCCCCATATGATAACCCTTTGAAGAACCCTTTTTGTGTCCAGGTACAGAGGGTTCTACATGGAAACTAAAAGGGTTCTATCTGGAAACAAAAATGGTTCTACATGGAAACAAAAAGGGTTATCCTATGTGGACAGCTTAAAACCATTTCATTTTGAAGTGTAGTAATCAATTGTTGGCAAAAAATATATATTTGTGTTAAAGATTTTTGCTCTGCCTCCCTACATGCAGTCTGTTCTGACTGGTACATTGCTTGTTTACAGCTTGGGAAAGGTCCCGGCGAACTAAAGGATGGTGTGCAGTACACCAACGAGGGCTTCCAGAATGACGGAGACACTAGCAGCGTGGGATCCAAAGGCCAAGAGGAGATGGATGGGAAGCGGTCCATCGGGAATGGAGTGACCTCCAGAGCTGTGGAGGAGACTCTCATGAAGGTCTCGGCTCCACTGTACTCCAACCTTCTGCTTGACACCAGCAGCCTGGCAGGGTCTGATAAGGCCGACAGCGAGAAGGAGGTGAAGCCCATCCTGACCAAGGAGAGGCGTGTGGAGGAGGGCTACAAGTCAGTCTGGTTCAAAGAGGACATCGACCCCAATGCCAAGGAGGAAGTGGTCATCATACCTGACAATGGGGAGCGGGAAGGTGATGACGATGATGATGATGAGGAAGAGGAGGGGTTTAGAGAGGAGGAAGAAGAATATGACAACTCGTCACTACAGACCCCAAAGGTGTTGTTCTCTGATGCTGATATGGATGATGGCCGTGGAGTGAGGTTTGAGGATTCTGAGAAAGAAAAGATCCAGACGTCTGACCTGTGAGGAGTAGAGGGGTAGGCCTGCATTGGATTTAGCTTGCCCTGTCTGTTTGGGTGGGTGAGGTTTTCTTTTTTTGTTCAGTTGTGCCGGGTAAGCTAAATATTGCGCAATTGGGGCCCCATTTATAATTGTTGTGTAAATTCCACACTAAATATCTGTGTGCGTACATCTAAAAATATTGAGATTTCTAAACTTGGCACATGCCCTACAAACACATGTTTACCATTATAATTCAGACCTGTCGTTAAACTGTGCACACATGGACAAGCATTCAGAAAAAGTCCTTTCATTCACCTTTTATAGTGACAATAACGCCCTTTATTTGCTGTATAATTTGGAACTATTGGAATTAGGCCACGTAGGTTTCTGAAAGAAAGAGTAATGGCAAATTTGATTACATTTTGTAGAGGTGTGTGCAGAATGTTTTAGTTTTTTATAGTGACTTTTTCAAACTTAACATTCATGCTGCCTATAGTGAGTGCCAAGCACTTTATTGATTGTATATGCAAAACAATTTTACTCTGACAGTATGGATATAGGCTACAGTATTGCTGTGCAATAGGAGCGTGACATCATAGCCTGTTTAAGCCTATACCAAGACAGGAGATAGAAACACAATCATCGATTGGTACACTAAATATTGAACAACAATTAGTCTTTTGCGTAAAGCTGTGGGCTGTAGCATTTTAGTTCAAACTACTGGTCTATTTACTGTGTTGGCAGACTGTTTTAATCTTTTGCAGTAACATTCTGTATTTAGCAAAGGACTGTGACAATTTCTGAGGGAGAAATTATGGTAAATTGTTGTGGACCTGTCAACAGAACGTCTGACCTCAACAATGTTTTACGTTGACCTTCCCCCAACCTAATATGCTGGACTGCCCGGGAAGGCGAGACATTTATTCTGCAATGGTTATGAAAATAAAATAAATAGGAATAGATTCCTATGTCTAATCATTCAACAACAAAAAATTGAACAGAAATGGTTTCATCTTGTTATTCTGCTTTTATGAATAAGCGTGTCATAATAGCAACCATTTGCACAAAATACTTATGCCGTGTTCACATGCTAGTCGGAACTAGAAAACCAGCACATTTTTGACTTGCTAACTGGTTGTAGTTATACACATGTCACGTTCAACCTGTTAGCAAGTCAGACATTTCTGAGTTTCCTAGTTCCGATGAGCACGTGAACACAGCATTACTGGCCTGCTTGCAATGCAATACTTCAACCATGAGACAATGTGTGTGCGCGTGGTGTAAAGTTTGAGTGGAGGGACATTCTCAAGTTAAATTTTGATAAATGCTCAAAAACTGTTTCGGGGTATATTTTGTATGTACGCAACATTTATAAATGAGGCCTCTGAAGTGCTGTACTGTATGTGAAAGAAAGAAATGCTATTTTCTGCACCAGGATTCCACCTGTCTGAAGCATCACATCAACCTTTTACTGCAGTGGGCTAAATCAGGGTCACACACAGAGTGTTTCTTGGTAGTCTTAAACAAATCTACTTTGAAACAAAGTATACACTTCACACACATGGTTATGGGCTTAAAAAAAGAAGACACCTGCATCATGTCAGATATTGAGTTAAAATGTATTTAATTTTGAGCATGCCAATATTACACTTTATATACATCACAGCAGATTGAAATATAACAAAACCAGTTGACGTAGAAACACTGGATTTTTAACAGGTTTTCTAAAATGATGTTTATTAATTATGACATTTTGAAAAATATTAATAACATTTCACCCATGAGGCCACTAGAGGGCGATTTGATCATTTGACTGCAGGAATGAGGTTTTAGACTACTATTTTATTGGACAACATGTTAGAACTTCTGCTGCTTTTTCATCAACCCTGGAAACATTTAGTCCTGCCATACTTGCTCTCCATTATTAATCATGTGGAACTTTGACCCTAGTACACATCGGAGTCATGCTTCCTTGTTGCTTACCGAAACTCTGCTGTTCACTAATCAGTAACTCACTTTATTGCTTGATACAGTACAATTAGAAAATGTGTTATCATACACAAACACAAACAGAAAAAAAATAACATTAAGTGCAATGTGAACTCATTTTGTTTTCCCGTTGTTCGGGTAAGATCATTCATGGCTTGAACTTAAGCTGCAACTTTCTTGTATCTTTGTAAATAATGGATGTTAAAAATAAAATTATTTATGTAATAATAAAGAACTCAAGTATGATTTGACAAACCAAATATCGAATGATCATGTCTCACATGAGTTTGATAATACAGACACCTGAATGTAAAAACGTGGCAGTACAGATGCTGATAGCAACAAGTCCTCCATTGTTAGTGCTTGTTTATGATAAGGCCCTGGTTACCAGCAGTCTGGGGCTGTAAAGAGCAATAGACTGATGCAAACAAGTGCACTTTGTACTCTAATAAAATAATCATCCATGTACAATAATCCTAGATGTTCTATATTTATGAGAATGAGTACATCTTAACCCATGACATACCAGGGGAGAACAAGTCCACTTGTCAATCCAATCCATCACAGGGACTGAATGAAAATGTTAGCTATTTGTCACTGCAGTATTTGTGGGGAATTACCAAAATAATGTTGTGCCTAACGACCCCACACGTGTTCATGTATCAGCAATATCACTATTATCTAATGTCAAATTCCTAATCTGAATAGGAAGCAATATCCTCATAACATTGAATAATACACATGTATAAATGTATGTAGGAAGAAAAGCATGTAGAGGGCATGCTGAGTCCATATAGATGGACTCAAAAGTCAAAGGAAAGCACATTCATTTCCACATAGCAACAGCAAGGCCATAACAAATTGTGATAAACATCGCTGTTGGTGCAACTTCACAACTACACCCAATCTGCTGCAATTACTCTGAAATAACACGACATACACACAAATGCCAAATAACTGGGAGTTAAGTCTTTATCTGATTCATTCATCTCTTTACACACTAAAATATCAAATAGAGGTAATGATTAAATAGGGAGATTAACCAGGGAAATGACAGGAAAATGCACCCACTTACTCATAAAACAAACAAGACTGAATGCTGTGAAAATTAGTTATGATACTTGTCTGCTTATCCTCCTTTTCAAGGACAAATATAATTTTTACCAAGTTTGTTATTCTAAAATAATAATTTTAAATCTATGAAAGCACGAGAGACTGAAAAATAGCTTCTATCTCAAAGGCATCCGACTGTTAAACAGCCATCACTAACACAGAGAGGCTGCTGCCAACATACAGACTTGAAATCATGTGTCACTTGTCACATTAATGATGCCACTTTAATGATGTTTACATATCTTGCATTATTCATTCCATTTGTATATACTGTATTTTATACCATCAGGTGTTTTAGCGTTACACTCTTTTCAACATTATTTCACTATCTAGAAGGTTTGGAATAAATGTGGATGCAGAAGACACATTTCGGATGAATGTATTCAGTTGTGCAACTGAAGAGGTATCCACTTTCCCTTCCTCTTATATTGCTTTGGCAAATCCACCCACACACACACACACACACACACACACACACACACACACACACACACACACACACACACACACACACACACACACACACACACACACACACACACACACACACACACACACACACACACACACACACACACACACACACACACACACACACACAGTTAAGAATGTAAGAAGGAGCACCAGTGACATCTACAGATATACTAACAAGGTTTCTATTATAACAGCCTGTATAATGATGCTACATTATTACACTGTATATTTCCATGTGCCTTTTACTTTCCTAGACTCTGACTATGCTAACATTACATTGCAGTATCATATGATATACACAATATATTTACAGTAAATATATAGTGTATTTAGTTCTTTACAAACTGCCTGATATGCTATATACTGTACATACCCTGAGAATATACTGTTCTCCGTTCAGAGGGTAGACCTTTCCACTGACAGTGAAGGAGACACTGGGGAGGGAGGACACTTTCTCACAGTCAACCGTGTACTGTGAAACAAGTAACAGATAGTGTTTAACAACAGTAAAACCACCCTCTTACAGATAACATGCTTTAATGTCAACAGAATCCCTAGAGAGATGTGAAATGGCTATTCGAGGACCTATTTAGCTTCATGATTACAAATATATTCACCCTCTTTGGTTTGGTAGATACCAGGAGGATATACTCGTCGGTTGGTATGCATTTTCTAAAGAAAATGATTAGGGAGATATTGTAGAGAGAAGAGATAGAAAATAATAGGTGATTCTAGTTTCTGTCATCTGTCATGTTCTACCTTTCCACGGTTTCTGGGCACAGCTCCTACAGCCTTCTGCAGAGCACTGATCTCATCATAGGGACCTAGGATCAGGGAGGTGCCAGTGTCCACCATGGCCTCACAGCCACCTTTACACAGCTTGACATCCTCTCCAATTTTCAAACTGCCAAAGACACCCAAATATTTAGTTTGAGAAATATACTGAGCAAAAATATAAACCCAACATGCAACAATTTCAACAATGTTACTGAGTTACAATTCATATAAGGAAATCAGTCAATTTAAATAAACAAATTAGGCCTTAATCTATGGATTTCACATGAAAGGACATAGGCCCACCCACAGGGGAGCCAGGCGACATTATGAGGGAACACGGCTGGCAAGGAAGCCTGAGAGGCAGCCCCCCCAAAAATGTTTGGGGCACACGGGGAGTGTGGCTGAGTCAGGTTGGATACCTGAGCCACCTCCCCGTACTTACCGTGGCGAGCATGTGACTGGTCAGGCCCCGTGCAATGGGGTGATGCGCACTGTGTCGCCGGTACTGTCACGCCCTGAACTTAGAGATCCTTTTTATGTCTTTATTTTGGTTTGGTCAGGGCGAGAGTTGGGCTGGGCATTCTATGTTTTGTGTTTCTATGATTTTCTATGTTTTGGCAGGGTATGGTTCTCAATCAGGGACAGCTGTCTATCGTTGTCTCTGATTGGGAACCATACTTAGGTACCCTTTTTCCCACCTGTGTTTGTGGGAAGTTAACTCTGTTTGATGGCACATAGCCTGAAGCTTCACGGTTTGTTTTGTATTGTTTTGTCAGCGTCATTTCAAATGAAAGAGAAAATGTAGACTTACCACGCTGCACCTTGGTCCAGTTCCTTCAACAGCCGTGACAAATTGTGTATATAAACCTCATGTCTCTATCACAATACGTTGGATTTCTATTGGAGTTTTTACTCTTGTAGGATAGTCAACAATAGGGAGTGTCACGGATCGCCCTGGTACTGATGCTCATTCTGTTCACCAGTTCCGGTGGTCTACATCACCGGCTTTCTAGGCTTCAAAATCCTTTCTCCAAAATCCTTTATATCAGCATGACAGGGAGAATAAATCTATGTAGGGAAGAAAAAGGGTCAAAAATCTGGTAAATAGCATCCAGCCTAGCTGACGCAATGCTATCTGAGAATGAAGGTTACCTGACAGGCTTTCCATTGAACTCGCCATCTTTCTTCTCATATCCCGAGAACATAAAACAATATAGAGGAGAAGCTAGATATCAATTTTGAGACATGACATGTAGTATTTTCATATTAGTATGTGCTGTTCATATTAATGAAAAGTTTCTTCTTTTTCGAAGACTTCTCACAAAAACAAGCGTACAGTGGTTCCTCCTTTAAAAGTTGTGCCATACTGCGGCTCACCTTGCGGGCTGCCGCAGCATTCTGTGGCACGTCATTTAATTGTCAGCCATTTTTTTCTGATAATTCAAGTTGGTGCTAGTTTGACCACCAGAGGGCATTTTTTGAGAAGCATTCAATAGTCTTCCATATTGCAGGCACGTGGGACACCGGGGTTCAATTCCCCACCGTGAGGAAGGAGTAGGCTGTCCTTGTAAATAATAATTTGTTCATAACTGATTCCATATGTTATTTTAAAGTTGTGATGTCTTCACTATTATTCTACAACGTAGAATAGCTAGCTACTTCCAGACACAAATGAGACCACTCTGACCATTTTACTCGCCCTAGCAGAGCTGGTTAGGCAGTTTTCGTGTTAACCAGAGCTTTGGTGACTGTAACTGTGCTGCTGGAAACAATTTAATTACGCTTTTTTTTGCCAATGTTTACTGACACCGGCCATATTCATTGGGTGTTGAGCGCTAGTAAATTCATTATTCTGCGCTCTGGTACACTCAGACTAGAGTGCTCTGAAATTGGAGTAGATAGCCAGAGCGAATTTACGAAAGCACCCGAATGTCCATTGAGAACACACAACGACTATACCATTTAGCTAAGCTAAGAATGACGGGAATAATCAAGTCAATAAACGTTGGGTAGTTAGCCTATAGTAAATATACTGGCAAGTTTAATGTATAACTACTAACGTTAGGTAGATAGCTAACATACCGACTCAGCGGCTTGAGCATGCTTTTGGTGCACAGTCGGTAGTGCGCTGGACTTCGGGCAAGAAGGTTGAGGGTTCAAAACCTGCTCCCTGCTTGTTTCATTTGAAGTCGTACACAATTAGCATTTTATTATTTGGTTTATATTGCCCATTCATTGTCAGTTAGAGACACAGTAGTGCATTGGGACCCAAAGCATAATCAGTGCTTTAACTCCCCCTGGGTCTTTAGAGCAAATCGGGTCTGTGATAGGACAGGTGTTTTTCACACCTAGCTCGAATATTAGATTATTATTTAGTAAACGCTGAATATTCTATTGTTCAGCTATTAGCCCCCCTCCCCACCTTGCAACAAACGGATGTCTTTGTCAAAAGCATAACTTTTATTTTCAATAAAAAAATATTGTTCTGAAAGCAAAAACGAGGCTTCAAAGTTAAAAAAAAATGTTTGCAATCAAATATTTTGTAATTGAGCAAAACTTTATTCATTTTATTCCCCTAAAATATTTAGAGAACAAAAAATGCATTCGAAAACAAACTCAAACAATTTAATTTAGCTATCAACCACGCTCCATTTTGACAATTGTTTTAGTGTCAGTTTGGCTACAACCAATACTGTTCAGCCTTTCTTTCCGACACAAAGGAAGTCATAGCGGACACCTACAAAGGACTGTGTGATGATGGCATCTCAGGTAAGCAGCACTGGGCGTTCTTCCGTCCAACTTTTACATAGCTAGTAGTTAGCTCCTACGATTCAGTGTCGGTTCATAACATTCTACTATATTACATACATACATACCGTAGAATGAGAAATCATACAATTATTATTCTCAAGCTATCCAAAAGCATTTAGCTACAAACACCTGTTCTCGCCATTTTCAGTTGAATTCATCTAACTTTCTTTCATGGCAACTCATAAGCAGGCCATGTCCTATTTGTTTCATAGTCGATATATAATCATATTTCATGACAGTGTAACGGTTAGCTTTATATACAGAAGGATGAAAGAACACAATATGTCTGTCAGGGAATGCTATTCTGATACGTCAGATGAAGAGTTAGACCAGAAAGTCAGGGCCATTAAGGCAAGGATGCCCCATGTCGGCTTTAGAATGACCAAAGGAAGTCTCATGGGCCATCGTGTACAATGGAGAAGAGTTAGGGAGTCTTTGCAGTGTGTAGATGGTGCAGGTATCATTGCCAGAATGATCCAGCTTCGTAATATTGCTCAGCAAAAATACTCTGTTTCTGCTCCCCTGTCTCTCGTTCACATTGATAAACATCATAAATTGATAAGGTACTAAGATGTATAATGTCTCCATCAAATCTAAGAAGTTATTTGAACTTTTTTTATTCTTACTTATTCGTAGACACATTTTCGCTGATGTATGAAATTGGAGTTGTTCATCAACTGGTAATACATTAATAATGAAGCAAGTTAATACGTTAAACATTTCACTGTAATTCCAATGCTTTTTCTCAAGATACAACATTGTCATCTTTGGCGGTATAATGAACAACCACAATACCAGTCTGGTGTTCAGCTTTCTGGGCTGTATTGACTTATCCTGAAAATCTGCTGCTTTAGATTGAACAGTCATATCTCAGTTATTGTTTTCGTATCTATAAAAAATAAGCTGTTTTCTTTACTTTCAGGGTGCGAGTTGATCAAGGGGTGGAAAATGTAGACATTGCCAGATGTTCACTGTCCGAGGAACAGGCCGTGGAAGCTGTATTGCTGGCAAGTGTCCATAACCAGAGGTAATTAAACTGTTTCGTGTTCTTTTTCTCTCTTCCTCTCTGCCTGTCTTGTTGTACATAGAACCTGTCTCACATGCACAGTTTGGAGGAAGAAGGGTACCTTGACCTGTCGAATTCTATCCACCTCTTCTGTGTGGGATATGTGTTCCTACCTCATCTGCGGGCAGATCTGCAGTATTTCACAGAGTTGGAATAATCACCCTTTAAGTACAGAGGCGAATCTGACACCTCACAGGTGTGGCATATCGGAATGCTCCAAAGACGTGCACATTTTTGTTTTTGCCTTAGCACTACACAGCTGATTCAAATGATCAAGTCATCATCAAGCTTCAAGTGGTATTTGTCTAATAATGACTATCTTCTATTGTTTGTCCTCGTGTGTCTGTTTTTCAGCAAGTACTGTAGCCACTTAGTGTGGACACCAGGTGAGACCACACACAATAACAGTCGCTCTCCTTCACTTCATCCCTCTCCCCCTTCTCCTAAATCCTCTAGGTTATATCAGCTGTTGGTGAACCCCTCCCGCATCTGAACTGGCTGACAGTGGGCACAGCATGATTATAGGTGAGAGGTTACCTGGTCGGGTCAACAGTAAGTGTTATTAAAGAGATGCTTTACATCAAAATACAGATAGAGATGTAGTAGTCCCAGAGTTAATGATGCATGGTTAGTTTTGCATTTCACCTCCTGATGATTATGATGACTGACCGTGTTAGAATAAAAAAAACAAGGCTTAATCATGCACTCTATCTATCCATCTCTCTCATCTGCAAGTATGATTTGATGTGAGAGAGGAAGCCAGACCCTAATATTCTCTCAGTTCATCACAATTACAGTGCTACCCTAATATTCTCTCAGTTCATCACAATTACAGTGCTACCCTAATATTCTCTCAGTTCATCACAATTACAGTGCTACCCTAATATTCTCTCAGTTCATCACAATTACAGTGCTACCCTAATATTCTCTCAGTTCATCACAATTACAGTGCTACCCTAATATTCTCTCAGTTCATCACAATTACAGTGCTACCCTAATATTCTCTCAGTTCATCACAATTACAGTGCTAGCCTAATATTCTCTCAGTTCATCACAATTACAGTGCTACCCTAATATTCTCTCAGTTCATCACAATTACAGTGCTAGCCTAATATTCTCTCAGTTCATCACAATTACAGTGCTACCCTAATATTCTCTCAGTTCATCACAATTACAGTGCTACCCTAATATTCTCTCAGTTCATCACAATTACAGTGCTACCCTAATATTCTCTCAGTTCATCACAATTACAGTGTCTCTAGTGGTGTCTCCCAACCAGCCTTGAATTTCCAGTCGGCCCGAAGGTTATCTTAATAGCAGGTGAGGTGCCACCTGAAGTGGAATGATAGCCAACTGACATTTACTCCTGAGGTGCTGACCTGTTGCACCCTCGACAACCACTGTGATTATTCTTTTTTGACCCTGCTGGTCATCTATGAACATTTGAACATCTTGGCCATGTTCTGTTATAATCTCCACCCGGCACAGCCAGAAGAGGACTGGCCACCCCTCATAGCCTGATTCCTCTCTTGGTTTCTTCGTAGGTTCTGGCCTTTCTAGGGAGTTTTTCCTAGCCACCGTACTTCTACACCTGCATTACTTTCTGTTTGGGGTTTTAGTCTGGGTTTCTGTACAGCACTTTGAGATATCAGCTGATATAAGAAGGGGGTTATAAATACATTTGATTTGATTTGATTTTAATTTGTGAAATTAAACTGAACGTCTTTACTTCAGATCAACATAAACGTACTAATCCAATCCTCACCTCCGCACATTCGAAATGTGCCTGACACATTCTTAAAGCAACAGTATTCAATACTCAACTGAGGTATGAAACCATATTACTGAACACAGCATCCCCCCAACCCCACCCACTCTAGTTCACATAGTCATTAAGCCACGAGAGAGGAGCTATGACCCATTGGGGTCTCCCAGTGTTCAGAGGTGCGGCTGATGACAGGGGAACTGCAGGCATTTGAGGCCTGACTGGTGGAAGGGCCTGAACTGAGCCTGGTGAAGGGTTGGAGGTGCAGGAGCCCCTTGATCCTGCTCATGCCGATAGTGAGTTGTGGACAGACAGGTCAGGAAAGGATACCCCACAGGCAAATGGACCTTTCTGAGGCGATTTGCATGCCAGCGGAATCCATCAAGAAGTTGGAATGTTGCAAGCCCTAGCTATCGTTCCACTTTCAGGGGCTTGGACCAAAATGAGAAGAGCTTGTTCTGACAGTTGTCAGTCCTGATCTGCACGCAGTCCTGAGCCTTCAGGCTTAGTTGTTTCACTCTGTGAGACGTGTCATAACGTTGTTTCATCTGTTGCTGTGCTGCTCCAACATAGGCTTGCCTTGCTGCAGCAGGCTTGTTCTTTTGTATTGGGCAGAGACAGTCCAAAGGGAGTTTCAGTCCCCTACCAATCATCAGGGAGGCAGGAGACAACCCAGTGGTTGAGTGCTTGGTAACCCTGATGTGGAGTAGTATAAGCCACACCTGCTCGCCCGCCCAGCATCACTACTCTGAACGGTTCTGACTTAGAATATGTAGACAACTACAAATACCTAGATGTCTGGATAGACTCTCCTTCCAGACTCACATTAAGCATCTCCAATCCAAAATTTAACCTAGAATTGGCTTCTTATTTCGCAACAAAGCATCCTTCACTCATGCTGCCAAACATACCCTCGTAAAACTGACCATCCGACCGATCCTCGACCTCGGCGATGTCATTTACAAAATAGCCTCCAACACTACTCTACAAATTGGATGCAGTCTATCACAGTGCCATCTGTTTTGTCACCAAAGCCCCATATACTACCCACCACTGCGACCTGTATGCTTTTGCTGGCTGGCCCTTGCTTCATATTCGTCTCCAAACCCACTGGCTCCAGGTCATCTATAAGTCTTTGCTAGGTAAAGCCCCGCCTTATCTCAGCACACTGGTCACCATAGCAGCACCCACACATAGCATGTGCTCCAGCAAGTATATTTCACTGGTCACCCCCAAAGCCAATTTGTCCTTTGGCCCCTTTCCTTCCAGTTCTCTGCTGCCAATGACGAACTGGAACGAACTGCAAAAATCACTGAAGCTGGAGACATATCTCCCTCACTAGCTTTAAGCACCAGCTGTCAGAGCAGCTCACAGATCACTGCACCTGTACATAGCCCAACTGTAAATAGCCCATCCAACTACTAACCCATCCAATCTCCATACTGTTATTTTTTTTATTTTTTTTTTGCTCCTTTGCACTCCAGTATCTCTACTTGCACACTCATCTTCTGCACATTTATCGCTCCAGAGTTTAATTTTTTTTGCCACTATGGCCTATTCATTGCCTTACCTTCCTTATCCTACCTCATTTGCACACACTGCATATAGACATTTCTGTGTTTTTATTTTTTGTATTATTGACTGTATGTTTGTTATTCCATATGAAACTCTGTGTTGTTGTTTGTGTCACACTGCTTTGCTTTATCTTGGCCAGGTCGCAGATGTAAATGAGAACTTGTTCTCAACTAGCCGACCTGGTTAAATAATGGTGAAATATATATATATTTTTAAAGGCACAGAGCTACGTCAAAAAGTTATCCCTCAGCCAAGTTGGCTCGGATTCCTTCCTTCAGGATTCTGTTCAAGCTTTCCACCCCCCTGTTTGCTTGAGGGTGGTACACAGCCGTCCAGATGTGCTTGATGGATTGCTTTTCAAGGTACACAGACATATTATTCGAGACAAGCTGGGGACCATTGTCTGTCGTGATGGTGCTGGGCAACCCCCCACTGACAGAACAGCTTATCCAGTGTTTGGACGATCATCTGTGAGGTAGTAGAGGACAATGGCACGGCTTCTGCCCATTTCG
This sequence comes from Oncorhynchus gorbuscha, assembly GCF_021184085.1. Classification (NCBI taxonomy): domain Eukaryota; kingdom Metazoa; phylum Chordata; class Actinopteri; order Salmoniformes; family Salmonidae; genus Oncorhynchus; species Oncorhynchus gorbuscha. The sequence continues at coordinate 16,436,183 of NC_060178.1, forward strand.
AATGCAAGTCATGAATGACCAGTAGAGCCATAGAGGCTTATGTCCAGAGCCCTGTGTGGCCAGCATTGCTGTGAGGGTTTGATGGTCTGTGTGGAGTTTGAATGTTCTGCCTTACAATTACAAGTGCCAGCGCTCGCACGCCCACATGCAAGCCATGGCGTCCTACTCTAGCACATAGTACTTTTGTTCAATCAGAGACAAGGCCCGTGAGGCAAAGGCAACTGGCTATTCCACGCCTCCATGCAGTTGAGACAAAACAGCTCCAAGGGCCACTGCCGAGGCATTACAGGGGACAATTGTTTGTGTCCATGTGTCAAAGTGAGTCAGTGTTGGGGTTGATGTAAGCTGCACCTTGAGCTCCTGCACAGCATCACGACAGTCCTAGCCGTCAAAGAGGAGCAGTTCTTCACAGTCCTGAGGTCCATGCAGATCCAAAGATCGCAATTTTTCTTGGGCACAACGACCAGGTTTGAGACCCATGGCGAGGCATCAAGGAGGTTGTCAAGTCCCTTGTCAATGGGCTCCCGAAGGGTCAGCGGAACCCTCCACAATGACTGGATTACTGGCTTGACCTCTTTGTTGACTGTAGGTTGCTGGACAAAACCGCTGAGGTGACCTGGCCCTTCAAACAGTTGTGAGTACTCCATAGGTACTGGTGCAGGCAACGTAGACCTGGCCCCTCAAACAGTTGTGAGTACTCCATAGGTACTGGTGCAGGCAACATAGACCTGGCTGGCCGGTGTGGTATTGTTGTTGAAACAGACAGGCAGTAATTGAGATCGGTGTGTGGTTGTAGCTGTAGAGGGATACTGCTGGTCTCTGCAGTGGAACATGTGAGAATAATTAGTCATAAGTGGCTTTGTTCAAATGTGACATATTTTCTTCAGTGTCAGTCACCGGTGAGGTTTTAACACCCTCGATGTAGCAGTCACATTGCTTGGCCGCAACTGAGTCATCATGTACAGAGTTAATGGAGACTGGTGAACTTCGACATCTGCATTGCTTGCTGTTTGGGGTCTTAGGCTGGGTTTCTCTACAGCACTTTGTGATATCTGCTGATGAAAAAGGGCTTTATGAATACATTTGATTGATTGATTGATTGATCTTCTCGATGCTGTCCTGCTGCTGCTGAGTGACAACAATGGGCAAGATTATTGTATTTTTGCAGTTCTTGCAGCGTTGCTCTTTTGCTGGACATGTAGACTGTTCCACAATTAGAACAACGTTGCCCCCCAGTGGTTTCCTGCACCTTTTGGACTGGTGCCTCAGCCAGTGTGTGAAGCCCTGCCCCTTGAGATGAGCTCTGTAGGTCAGTGAGAACAACTTCCATTTGTTTTCCAACAGTAAGTCTTTAACAGCAATTTCTCCCTCAGTGGAGAACATGACGTTGTTTTCAATGATCTGATCATGTACAAATTGGTTTTCTAGTGGTCCCAATCTGCATGGTCCCACTAGGTACTGTGCTACGGACTCACCCGGCAGTTGGGCTCCTTGTCTGAAGAGAAAACAATGCATGATCACACTGCTTGAGCTACTGTAGTGTTCCTCGAGAGGTTGGGCAGCCGATGTAAACTTGTTCTCCACTGGCTGCAGAGTGGAGAAGACACATTGTCCCTCAGTGCCGAGGTAGCGGAGTAGAATCACCCGTTTGTGTGTGTCGGCAGCTCCATGCAAATTGATAGCTACCATATACAACTGAAAGGATTGAAACCAGTGATTCCATGGAACAGGTGGATCTCCAGGGACAGGGAGAAATAGAGATGGTGGAGGTAAGCTAAACTCAGCCATCCTTGTCACCAAATGTTACAAATGCACGGAGGCTTGTGCAATTAAACTGAACGTCTTTACTTCAGATCAACATGTTAACAACTAGTACCAACTCACCCATCCTATCCTCACACCTCCGTACATGCACAATTTGCCTGATACATTCAGTATTCAATACACAACTGAGCTACGACACAAATTACTGAACACAACAGACCGGTATACACCCATATTATTCTGTTGTTGGGATATGCAGATAAAATAAAATACACTGGATGTTATAAATCCACGGGCTGTAATAAATACACTGGTTCAAATCAAATCAAATCAAATTTTATTTGTCACATACACATGGTTAGCAGATGTTAATGCGAGTGTAGCGAAATGCTTGTGCTTCTAGTTTCGACAATGCAGTGATAACCAACAAGTAATCTAACTAACAATTCCAAAACTACTGTCTTATACACAGTGTAAGGTGATAAGGAATATGTACATAAGGATATGTCAATGAGTGATGGTACAGAGCAGCATACAGTAGATGGTATCGAGTACAGTATATACATATGAGATGAGTGTGTAGACAAAGTAAACAAAGTGGCATAGTTAAAGTGGCTAGTGATACATGTATTACATAAGGATGCAGTCGATGATGTAGAGTACAGTATATACATATGCATATGAGATGAATAATGTAGGGTAAGTAACATTATATAAGGTAGCATTGTTTAAAGTGGCTAGTGATATATTTACATCATTTCCCATCAATTCCCATTATTAAAATGGCTGGAGTTGGGTCAGTGTCAATGACAGTGTGTTGGCAGCAGCCACTCAATGTTAGTGGTGGCTGTTTAACAGTCTGATGGCCTTGAGATAGAAGCTGTTTTTCAGTCTCTCGGTCCCAGCTTTGATGCACCTGTACTGACCTCGCCTTCTGGATGATAGCGGGGTGAACAGGCAGTGGTTCGGGTGGTTGATGTCCTTGATGATCTTTATGGCCTTCCTGTAACAACGGGTGGTGTAGGTGTCCTGGAGGGCAGGTAGTTTGCCCCCGGTGATGTGTTGTGCAGTCCTCACTACCCTCTGGAGAGCCTTACGGTTGAGGGCGGAGCAGTTGCCGTACCAGGCGGTGATACAGCCCGCCAGGATGCTCTCGATTGTGCATCTGTAGAAGTTTGTGAGTGCTTTTGGTGACAAGCCGAATTTCTTCAGCCTCCTGAGGTTGAATAGGCGCTGCTGCGCCTTCTTCACGACGCTGTCAGTGTGAGTGGACCAATTCAGTTTGTCTGTGATGTGTATGCCGAGGAACTTAAAACTAGCTACCCTCTCCACTACTGTTCCATCGATGTGGATAGGGGGGTGTTCCCTCTGCTGTTTCCTGAAGTCCACAATCATCTCCTTAGTTTTGTTGACGTTGAGTGTGAGGTTATTTTCCTGACACCACACTCCGAGGGCCCTCACCTCCTCCCTGTAGGCCGTCTCGTCGTTGTTGGTAATCAAGCCTACCACTGTTGTGTCGTCCGCAAACTTAATGATTGAGTTGGAGGCGTGCGTGGCCACGCAGTCGTGGGTGAACAGGGAGTACAGGAGAGGGCTCAGAACGCACCCTTGTGGGGCCCCCGTGTTGAGGATCAGCGGGGAGGAGATGTTGTTGCCTACCCTCACCACCTGGGGGCGGCCCGTCAGGAAGTCCAGTACCCAGTTGCACAGGGCAGGGTCGAGACCCAGGGTGGGTTAGGGCAGTGTGCAGTGTGGTTGAGATTGCATCGTCTGTGGACCTATTTGGGCGGTAAGCAAATTGGAGTGGGTCTAGGGTGTCAGGTAGGGTGGAGGTGATATGGTCCTTGACTAGTCTCTCAAAGCACTTCATGATGACGGAAGTGAGTGCTACGGGGCGGTAGTCGTTTAGCTCAGTTACCTTAGCTTTCTTGGGAACAGGAACAATGGTGGCCCTCTTGAAGCATGTGGGAACAGCAGACTGGTATAGGGATTGATTGAATATGTCCGTAAACACACCGGCCAGCTGGTCTGCGCATGCTCTGAGGGCGCGGCTGGGGATGCCGTCTGGGCCTGGTTATAATTAATACACTGGTTAGCAGCACTAACCCGTCCATGTGGATGTTCCAGAGGTCCTTTGTGGTGACGTTGGCATAGTGGAAGTCCCCAGTGTAGTATGCAGGGTCAGTCCCTCCCAGCAGTAGCTCTCCCCCTGGCTGGTTGGAGGAGATCCTGTCACAGAACAGTAGCGCCCATCAGAAGACAGCATCTGCAGTTCATTTCCAGTGGCACAAGTCGATTTCTAAAACTGCCATGTTAACTTACAGCTCATTCAGATCTCCATTGGGAAAGAGTTCTTCTCAATGGGACTTTCTGGATAAATAGGTATAAAATATAATACTGATCTGCGTTCCACTTCACTATCGTCACTCACCTGTGGTTGAGGTAGAAGGGGAAAACATTCTCTGCCAACAGCTTCTCTTTCATTATGTTGTCAAAGACAGGGCTCATGGCATCATCTGTTGGGTAAGACATTCCCAGAACTCCATCGAATTTAGCACCAACGAAGTTCGCTCCATATATCTTGACGGCCTCACCAAACACCTGATCTTTTACGGATACACTTCCAATCTGACAGAAGAGCAAAGCAGATGATTTAAACCTATATAATCTGTCAGTGGCAGCCATGCATTTCTCCTCCTTTCCAAACTTACTGTGCACGTATCCTGGCTGAGGTACCCAGTTACACTTCCCAGTCCATAATGAATTGAAAACTTTCTTCCACCCTTGACATATGTGCTGGACTTGGTATCATTGTATTTCCGGTGAATCACTGCAATACAACGTTAAACATACATTATCAGTTTGATATGGTGTTTTCTGAACAAAAAACTAGCTAAGACAGGAAGTCACAATTCTCATGTTTATTCCTAGTATTGACATAAATGATGTCACTCAGACATGAAATCAGCCGTGGGTTTGAACTCTCTCTATCTTTATTTTTAAAACTTATATCCATTTACTTCAAATTTACACTGAGTGTGCAAAACATTAGAAACACCTTCCTATTATTGAGTTGCACCCCCTTTTGCCCTCGGAACAGCCTCAATTCATTGGGCTCTACAAGGTGTCGAAAGCGCTCCACAGGGATGCTGGCCCATGTTGACTCCAATGCTTTCCATAGTTATGTCAAGTTGGCTGGATGTCCTTTGGGTGGTGGACCATTCTTGATACACACAGGAAACTGTTGAGCATGAAAAACCCAGCAGCATTGCAGTTCTTGACACACTCAAACCGATGCGCCTGGCACCTACTACCATGCCCTGTTCAAAGGCACTTAAAATGTTGTCTTGCCCATTCACCATTTGAATGGCACACATACACAACCTATATCTACATTGTCTCAAGGCTTAAAAGTCCTTCTGTAGCCTGTCTCCTCCCCTTCATCTGCACTGATTAAAGTGGTTTTAAAATATGACATCAATAAGGGATCATAGTTTTCACCTGGATTCACCTGGTCAGTCTGCCAAGGAAAGATCAGTGTTCTTAATGTTTTATACACTCAGTGTATATTTCCATACGCCTTTAACTTTACTATACTCTGGCTGTGCTAACATTACATTGCAGTAACATATGATATTCCTACAGTAAACATGTTTTGTACTTTAAGTGTATATGCTACAGGGAATAGTCTACCCATGTGCACAGTATATGATGAGAGACTTACAGCATGTGATGTCAGCGACGGAGCACTTGGAAGAGGGCACCCAGAGATTGTTGGATCCAGTGTCAAAGGTCACCCTGAACATTTGAGGTGGGGTTCCTAAACTAATCTCTCCATAGAACTGAGCCTGAAGACACAATCACATCAATGATGAAGAAGATATATCAAAACCAATGCATAATGAGTAAAGTATGACTTGAGTTACTGTGCATAAGGCCACTAACTGTGCACGTTAAATAGGACGTTTATATGTCTTATACTGTGCATAAAGCCACTAACTGTGCACATTAAATAGGACGTTTATATGTCTTATCCTGTGCATAAGGCCACTAACTGTGCACATTAAATAGGACGTTTATATGTCTTATACTGTGCATAAGGCCACTAACTGTGCATGTTAAATAGGACGTTTATATGACTTATACTGTGCATAAGGCCACTAACTGTGCACATTAAATAGGACGTTTATATGACTTATACTGTGCATAAGGCCACTAACTGTGCACATTAAATAGGACGTTTATATGACTTATACTGTGCATAAGGCCACTAACTGTGCACATTAAATAGGACGTTTATATGTCTTATACTGTGCATAAGGCCACTAACTGTGCACATTAAATAGGACGTTTATATGACTTATACTGTGCATAAGGCCACTAACTGTGCACATTAAATAGGACGTTTATATGACTTATACTGTGCATAAGGCGGGCAGACCCTTACATCAACATAGTTCCTCAGAGCCACTTTGCTGGACCCACTGGCGTCATCATCGTCAAAGTTGTCGGAGTAGGAATCATGGAATAGACGACTGAAATCCCCCAGAGTCAGACATAGATTGTCTCAAGGAGTTACACTTTGTGAGGGGTATACTGGTGCCTCTGGGACCTTTGTCGAACCTTCACTAAGGTTGAACGAAAAAGGTCTCTAGACTAGTAATAATGTTTTAAGCAGTATACTTTTATATATATTTATCTATTTTTATCACTACATAATTCATATAGAATTACTGCATCATTTAGGTAATGTCCAGTTGCAAACCACACATTAATGCAGTTAATAATGCAGTTTTATAAATGAACTAGAAATGCTATTAAAAACACATCTGCCGTGTATCATACCGTATGAGTGACTCGGACGTCCACGCACATGCTGCCAACACACAGAGATATAGAATCTTCATTTTGACTCTTTCTTGTGGTTGTTGTCAATGCAAATTCTGATGGCTTCTCCACCACTGCTGACAGTAGAGTAAGGATCCATACACTGGATAGCATCTCTCCTGAGAGCAGTTTATACAAATCATTGTTTGCTTGTTTCTGTGTACTTGTCACTCCTGTCCTCCAACACATTACCTACCTGAAGCTAATTCACAGGTTCAAATATTGGAGCTAAGATAATTCTCATTGATGTAGACTATGCCGGCGGCAGGCAGCCTAGCATTTAAGAGTGTTGGGACAGCAACCAAAATGTTGCTGGTTCAAATCCCCAAGCTGGCTAGGTGAAAAATCTGTCAATGTGCCCTTGAGCAAGGCATTTAACCCTAATTGCTCCAGGATCGCCATCAATAATGACTGATCCCTCGCTGTGACCTCACTCTCAGAGGGTCTCTCAGGGGGAGTTGGGATATGCAATAATCACATTTCCAATTCACACATGTATATAAAACACACTTGTGTGAAACTGGACAAATATATGCACCCACCTAATTATTATCAGGCACCGCTCCACCTGAAGAAGAATGTGTGTCATTCAGAATGCATTTTGTGCTTCTGCTCTTGGAGTTTATTGAATATTTTGACTTCGTTGTGTAAATGAATATTGAAATATTATGTTAATCTTGATTGTTTAATTTGTACAATCTGTTTAAGCAGTTGCTTCAATGATATACTGAAGGTGGCAGCTGTTGTATGAATGATGAATGATAAACGTGCCAGTGAAATATTTCAAACTGGAGCCAAAAAGCTTGCAAAAAAAGTTGATCTGAAAATCTAACAGAAAAATATCCCAAGATATGCAGTATCTTCTCCCCATCCATCTGCCATCAGTCATGACATCGTGGTGACCCCCTCCATGTGATACAGGCCGTTGAAAAATTAGAAAACTCTAAACAAACAACAACACCAAGAGTTATCTATCTAAAACAGAGATGTATGGATAACCACTTCTCCAATATTTTTGGCTCTATAACAAAGAACAAACAATAAATCATATACATGATCAAATATAACTATTAGAATCAACTATTAAAGACTACCATAACTCACTGGATTCTCCAATTACATTGAGTGAACTACAGGACAAAATACAAACCCTCCAACGTAAAAAGGCCTGTGGGGTTCATGGTATCCTAAATTAAATGATAAAATATACAGACCACAAATTCCAGTGGGCTATACTTAAACTCTTTAACTTCATTCTCAGCTCTGGTATCTTATCTAATATTCGGAACCAAAGACTGATTACCCCAATCCACAAAAGTGGAGCCAAATTTGACCCCAATAACTACCGGGGGTCAACAGCAACCAGTGAAGAATAAACACCACTGTAAATACAACCTATATTTATATGTATTTATTTTCCCTTTTGAAAACTCTAAACAAACAACAACACGAAGAGCTGTCCTAAATTAAACAATAAAATATACAGACCACAAATTCCGGTGGGCTATACTTAAACTCTTTAACATCATTCTCAGCTCTGGTATCTTATCCAATATTCGGAACCAAAGACTGATTACCCCAATCCACAAAAGTGGAGCCAAATTTGACCCCAATAACTACCGGGGGTCAACAGCAACCTTGGGAAAATCATCTGCATTATCATTAACAGACTCGTACATTTCCTCAGTGAAAACAATGTACTAAGAATTTTTATTATTGGCTTTTTACCAAATTACCATACAACAGACCACGTAGTCACCCTGCACGCCCTAATTGACAAACAAACAAACCAAAACAAAGGCAAAGGCAAAGTCTTCTCATGCATGTTGATTTCAAAAGCTTTCGACTCAATTTGGCATGAGGGTCTGCTATATGGAAAGTGGTGTTGTGTGAAAAACATACAACATTATAAAATCCATGTACACAAACAACAAATGTGCGGTTAAAATTGGCAAAAAACACACATTTCTTTCCACAGGGCAGCTTAAGCCCCACCTTCTTCAACATATATATCAACGAATTGGCGAGGGCACTAGAACAGTCTGCAGCACCCGGCCTCACCCTACTAGAATCTGAAGTCAAATGTCTACTGTTTGCAGATGATCTGGTGCTTCTGTCCCCAACCAAGGAGGGCCTACAGCAGCACCTAAATATAAAGCACAGGTTCTGTTAGACCTGGGCCCTGACAGTAAATCTCAGTAAGACAAAAATAATGATGTTCCAAAAAAGGTCCAGTTGCCAGGACCACAAATATAAATTCCATCTAGACACCGTTGCCTTAGAGCACACAAAAAAAAAACGATACATACCTCGTCCTAAACATCAGTACCACAGGTAACTTCCACAAAGCTGTGAACAATCTGAGAGACAAAAGGAACATAAAGGAACATAAAAGGAACATAACATTTCACATACCAATTAGGATCTGACTAAAAAAATACTTGAATCAGGTATCGCACCCATTGCCCTTTATGGTTGTGAGGTCTGGGGTCCGCTCACCAAACAAGAAATCACAAAATGGGACAAACACTGAATTGAGACTCTGCATGCAGAATTCTGCAAAAATATTCTCTGTGTACAACGTAAAACACCAAATAATGCATGCAGAGCAGAATTTATCCCAATACCAGCTAATTATCAAAATCCAGGAAAGAGCTGTTAAATTCTACAACCACCAAAAAGGAAGCAATTTCCAAACCTTCCATAACAAAGCCATCACCTACAGAGAGATGAACCTGGAGAACTCCCTAAGCAAGCTGGTCCTTGGGCTCTGTTCACAAACACAAACAGACACCACAGAGCCCCAGGACAGCAACAGTTAGGCCCAACCAAATCATGAGAAAACATTGATAATTACTAGACACATTCGAAAGTTTTACAAGAAAACTGAGAGAACTAGAATGCTATTTGGCCCTAAACAGAAATTACACAGTAGCAGAATACCTGACCACTGTGATTGACCCAAAATTAAGGAAATCTTTGACTTGCTATTGAGAAAGGCTGCCGAAAGCAGACCTGGCTCAAGAGAAGACAGGCTATGTCATGTTTTGTCTTATATTGTCTTGTCATTATGCTTTCCCTTCTGTTCGTTTCCCCCTGCTGGTCTTATTAGGTTCGTCCCTTTTTTCTATCCCTCTCTCTCCCCCTCCCTCTCTCTCCTCTCTCTATCGTTCCGTTCCTGCTCCCAGCTGTTCCTATTCCCCTAATCAATCATCTAATCTTTTCACACCTGTTCCGTATCTTGCCCTCTGATTAGAGTCCCTATTTCTCCCCTTGTCTTCCGTTTCTGTCCTGTCGGATCCTTGTATGATGTTCGCCGTGCTGTGTCTCTGTCTCGCCCTGTCATGTCTTGTTTCCCTCTGATGCAGCGTGTGAGCAGGTGTCTGAGTCTGCTACGGTCGGTGCCTTCCCGAGGCAACCTACAGTTTATGGTCGAGTCTCCAGTCTGTCCTCGTCACTACGAGTGGAATTAGTTTTTTATGTTTTGTTTTCTGCTCTGATTTGTCTAGGAGTATTGCCTATTTCCTTTACTGGAATAAAGACTCTGTTTTCGCCAAGTCGCTTTTGGGTCCTCATTCACCTGCATAACAGGCTATGTGCACATTGCCCATAAAATGAGGTGGAAACTGAGCTGCACTTCCTAACCTCCTGACAAATTTATGACCATATTAGAGACTCATATTTCCCTCAGATTACACAGACCCACAAAGAATTTGAAAACAAATCTAATTTTTATAAACTCCCATAACTATTGGGTGAAATACCACAGTGTGTCATCACAGCAGCAAGATTTGTGACCTGTTGCCACAAGAAAAGGGCAACCAGTGAAGAATAAACACCACTGTAAATACAACCTATATTTATATGTATTTATTTTCCCTTTTGAAAACTCTAAACAAACAACACGAAGAGCTGTTTAAAAGCACAGTCAACTTAGAGTATGTAAACTTCTGACCCACTGTAATTGTGATACAGTGAATTACAAGTGAAATAATCTGTCTGTAAACAATTGTTGGAAAAACGACTTGTGCCATGCACAAAGTAGATGTCCTAACAGAAACTAAATAAATTGTCCTAACCGAAACTAAAAGAATTGTGGAGTGGTTGAAAAACGAGTTTTAATGACTCCGACCTAAGTGTATGTAAACTTCCGACTTCAACTGTATATGCTGTATTGGGTAAATAAATGACAAACTCCAGTAGGCTAATCTTTCTGAGTGTGAACTGTATTATTGTAGGCCTAGTGTATTGTTTTATACTGTATTATATGGACTGGAATTACGCTCCTCGTTCAAACCATGATCAAGTTGGGAGAGAACATGCAATTCTGGTGCTGCACATGCGAATTTGATAGAGATGTTGAATTATAATAGGGCCTATTTCTATAATTAGTAGGCTTGCATATATATATGTATATATATACACCTTTTACAATATTTCCCCAAATATTATAGCCTACGTCCTATTTCTCTCTCTATTGTTGCTTCATTCGTTCCTCGCTTTCAACGATTCAATTAAATACGTTTCGTTATCCTTATCATCACAATTCTAATGACATGCTTGCATAATATAAGACTAGAATTAGATGCAGACAGCTTCTACTTCTCTTCACGAAGATTGAATGGTTATGGGGTCTGAATAAATAAATGCTATAGCCTACCGGCCGGGCCGTCTCGCGTTCCCACTTCTTTCAAACTACCCGTGAGTTCTATTGGCTGCTTTATTTAACATTCAGCAAACATGAGCTTGCATCCCTCTTTGAATAGTCTATTGGTATAATACATGCACACAAAAAAATGACCAGCAAGCTATTATAGTCTATCTTTTCTTGCATGGGACTCAAAGAGCTATGGAGCTTTTTTTAGGAGAGAGGCCAGCGGAGCACAAGTGGTGTGCGTAATTGCGCAAGATACAGTGGCTATAAGTTAGAAGATTATTATGCATAGCCCATCATTCATTAGCTAAATATAAGGCTAAATCGGCATTGAATGTATTTCCTGAAAGTGGTAGGCTTGGACATCTATATGCAGTATATGCCTATATGCATCTTAAACGGGATAATCTATTTTGGATGATTGACCATACAGGCAGCAGAGAGAATTATTATTTTATTATTTTTTATTATTGGAGAAACACCAGTACACATACATACAATAACTTTAAAATAAAAAAACAGACTGTCACGCCTGCTCCCGCTCTCCCTCTCTGGCGCTCAAGGGCTGCCCTTCATCATGCACACCTGTCACCATCATTACGCGCAGGAAAGCTCATTGGACTCACCTGGACTACTTCCCTTTGTTGATTGCCTCGTGTATACCTGTCTGCTCCCACGTTTGTTCCCTGTGTCTGCATTAATGTTGTTATGTGTTTACGTCCAGGCCGTGTCCTGTCCTGTCCCATGTCCGTCGCCATTAAATGTTCCCTCCATGTAACTGCTACCTGTCTCTACCAGCGTCGACCCTTACACAGACAATGATAACATGTGCTAAGGGGTACAACAAATTACAGATTATACAAAGAATTTAAAAGATACACACATATTGACTGTTTTAACAGCTTTCTTATTAAAATAATGTAGAATGGACTTAATGTACTGCTCAATTACTGAATTTACCACAATTAGATTTAAATGTAAAATTGTTTTTCTTTATCCTTATTATAGTTAAGGAAACCGACCAGCACGTTCTCTCATAATAAGCAAAAGTCATCAACACTATTAATAATGATAAAACTAGAATTATCTTGCCATAATTTCTTTACATGTAGACAATGCCAAAATAAATGCAAACCCGTTTCTGGATGCTCAACACAAAAAGTACTGTTAATGTTAATGTACATTTTGAATTTCTTCAGGTAATGATTTGCAGGGTAATACTTATGAATCATTCTGAAAGAGACCTCTTAATCCTACCCCCTACTTTTTCGAACATTCTGTTAAAAATTGCGCAACATTTCAGCGCCCTGCTACTCATGCCAGGAATATAGTATATGCATATGATTAGTATGTGTGGATAGAAAACACTCAGACGTTTCTAAAACTGGTTAAATCACGGCTGTGACTATAACAGAACGTGCGTTTCATCGAAAAGCGCAGGAAAGTCGGATCACTGAAAATGGAAATATATATGCATGCGCGACTTGAACCCATTGATAAAGGTGAACCACATTTAAAGGGGCTGAGGTTGCAATACCTCCAGCTTCCACACGTTGTCTAGAGTCTTGTCATTTGCCTAGGCTTTGTTTCTTGGTCAAACAGACCCAAGGCAACGCATTTCCTCCGGTCTCCGACCTGATATTTTGGTTGAGAATTACCCGGACATTATTTCCAGACAGATAGCTAAAGAATATACTTCGCCTCATGATCAATTTGATCGCTTATTAACGTTTAATAATACCTAAAGTTGCATTACAAAAGTATTTCGAAGTGTTTTGTGAAAGTTTATTGTCGACTTTTTTAATTTAAAAAAATGACATTACGTTATAAGAAGCTATTTTTTTCCGTTTATCACACAGTCTTCATAGATCGATATCTAGGCTATATATGGACCGATTTATTCGAAAAAAAGACCCAATAGTGATTATGGGACATCTAGGAGTGCCAACAAATAAGATGGTCAAAGGTAATGAATGTTTTATATTTTATTTGTGCGGTTTGTGTAGCGACGACTATGCTAATTATTTTGTTTACGTCCCCTGCGGGTCTTTTGGGGTGTTACATGCTATCAGATAATAGCTTCTCATGCTTTCGCCGAAAAGCGAAAGCATGAAAAAAATCTGACTTGTTGCCTGGATTCACAATGAGTGTAGCTTTAATTCAATACCCTGCATGTGTATTTTAATGAACGTTTGAGTTTTAACTAGTACTATTAGCATTTAGCGTAGTGCATTTGCATTTCCAGATGTCTAGATGGGACGTCTGCGTGCCAGGTAGGAGCAAGAGGTTCTAAGCAGATATTTCTTTGGTAATAACCATACATTTTTCCAACAGATATTATCAAATCAAAATCAAATCAAACTTTATTTGCCACATGCGCCGAATACAAGTGTAGACTTTACCATGAAATGCTGAATACAACAAGTGTAGACTTTACCGTGAAATGCTGAATACAACAAGTGTAGACTTTAGCATGAAATGCTGAATACAACAAGTGTAGACTTTACCGTGAAATGCTGAATACAACAAGTGTAGACTTTACCGTGAAATGCTGAATACAACAAGTGTAGACTTTACCGTGAAATGCTGAATACAACAAGTGTAGACTTTAGCGTGAAATGCTGAATACAACAAGTGTCGACTTTACCGTGAAATGCTGAATACAACAAGTGTAGACTTTACCGTGAAATGCTGAATACAACAAGTGTAGACTTTACCGTGAAATGCTGAATACAACAAGTGTAGACTTTAGCGTGAAATGCTGAATACAACAAGTGTAGACTTTACCATGAAATGCTGAATATAACAAGTGTAGACTTTACCATGAAATGCTGAATACAACAAGTGTAGACTTTACCGTGAAATGCTGAATACAACAAGTGTAGACTTTACCGTGAAATGCTTACTTACAAGTCCTTAACCAGCAGTACAGTTCAAGAAGAAGAAATATTTACCAAGTAGGCTAAAATAAAAAGTAATAATAAAAAGTAAAACAATAAGAATAACAACAACGAGGCTATATACAGGGGGCACCGGTACTGAGTCAGTGTGCAGTCTCCGACAATTTTCTGGGCTTTCCTCTGACACCGCCTGTTTTATAGGTCCTGGATGCCAGGAAGCTTGGCCCCAGTGATGTACTGGGCCGTTCCCCCTACCAGGTGGTGATGCAACCGGTCAGGATGCTCTCGATGGTGCAGCTGTAGAACCTTTTGAAAATCTGGGGACCCATGCCAAATCTTTTCAGTCTCCTGAGGGGGAAAAGGTTTGGCGTGCCCTCTTCACGACTGTCTTGGTATGTTTGGACAATCATAGTTCGTTGGTGATGTGGACACCAAGGAGCTTGAATCTCTCGACCCGCTCCACTACAGTCCCGTCGATGTTAATGGGGGCCTGTTCGGCCCACCTTTTCCTGTAGTCCACAATCAGCTCCTTTGTCTTGCTCACATTGAGGGAGAGGTTGTTGTCCTGGCACCACACTGCCTGTTCTCTGACCTCCTCCCAATAGGCCGACTCATCATTGACGGTGATCAGGCCTACCACTGTTGTGTCGCCAGCAAACTTGATGATGGTGTCGGAATCGTGTTTGGCCACGCAGTCGTGGGTGAACAGGGAATACAGGAGGGGACCAAGTACACACCCCAGAGGGGCTCCAGTGTTAAGGATCAGCGAGGCAGACGTGTTGTTGCCAACTCTTACCACCTGGGGTTGGCTCGTCAGGAAATTCAGGATTCAGTTGCGGAGGGAGGTGTTTAGTCCCAGAGTCCTTAGCTTACTGATGAGCTTCCTAGGCACTATGGTGTTGAACACTGAACTGTAGTCAATCAACAGCATTCTCACATAGGTGTTCCTTTAAATAGGCGAGAAAGGGCTGTGTGGAGTGCGATTGAGATTGCGTCATCTGTGGATCTGTTGGGGTGGTATGCGAATTGGAGGGGGTCTAGGGTGTCCGGGAGGATGCTGTTGATGTGATCCATGACCAGCCTTTCAAAGAACTTCATGGCTACTGACATGAGTGCCACAGGGAGGTAATCATTTAGGCAGGTTACCTTCGCTTCCTTGGGCACAGGGACAATGGTGGTCTGCTTGAAACATGTAGGTATTACAGACTCGGTCAGGGAGAGGTTGAAAATGTCAGTGAAGACACTTGACAGTTGGTCCACACATGCTTTGAGTACCCATCCTGGTAATCCGTCTGGCCCAGCGGCTTTGTGAATGTTGACCTGTTTAAAGGTTTTGTTCACATCGGCTACCGAGAGCATTATCACACAGTCACCCAGAGCAGCTGGTGCTCACATGCATGCTTCAGTGTTGCTTGCCTTGAAGCGATCATAAAAGGCATTAAGCTTGTCTGGTAGGCTCATGTCACTGGGCAGCTCATGGCTGGGTTTCCCTTTGCAGTCTGTAATAGTTTTCAAGCCCTGTCACCTCTGACAAGCGTCAGAACAGGTGTAGGATTCAATCTTCATCCTGTATTGACATTTTGTTTGTTTGATGGTTCGTCTGAGGGCATAGCGGGATTTCATATAAGTGTCCGGATTAGTCACCTGCTCCTTGAAAGTGGCAGCTCTAGCCTTTAGCTTGATGCGGATGTTGCCTGTAATCCATGGCTTCTGGTTGGGATATGTACGGACAGTCACTGTGGGGACGACGTCAGCGATGCACTTATTAATGAAGCAGATGACTGACGTGGTGTATTCCTCAATGCCATTGGATGAATCCCGGAACATATTCCAGTCTGTGGTAGCAAAATAGTCCTGTAGTTTAGCATTATAGACAAATGTATTCCAATAAGTTGTGACATAAGGAATAGATACAATATCTCTTTGAAATAAAGCACTATGGATATGTTGTTCTGAGGGAGCAAGGAGGAACACACATTTCCAATTGGAGAGTCAACTGGATTAATTGAGGGTAGCTCAAGAAGGTGAGGTCTGGTTACAACTCTAAACAACATGAGAGTTCCAGATGGAATAGCATCAAAGACTATGGCGAACTCTCAACAGTAGGTATAACAGGGATTCTGTAACGAGATACAAAATTCCTCATAATTGAGTAGCAATCCTTCTGCATTAAAAAGTTGACTCACCAGCAGGATATGATTATTGAACCAGTTCTTAAAAAAGAAAGACTTGTTTCTATAAAAAATATCTTTACTGTTCCAAATGAAATACCTATGTGAGGAAAAATGCTGTTCATATATTAATGACCACGCTAAGAATACTTGTCTATGAAAAGCAGATCATTTTGTAGGAATCTTATCAATGTTATAGCTACAAAATAACAAAAATTTGAAGCCACCAAAACAGAAGAAGATATAATGAGGGATGAAATTCCAACTTTAAGTTGGATTCTTTAAGAAATGTTTAGCCCAATTTATCTTAAAAGTCTTATTCAATGCAGAAAATGTTTTTAAAAATTGAGACCACTATTTCCACGTTCGACGTCACCGGTCTTCTAGCCATCATTGATCCATTTTTCATTTTCCATTGGTTTTGTCTTGTCTTCCCACACACCTGTTTTCAATCCCATTCATTACCTGTTGTGTATTTAACCCTCTCTTTCCCCTCATGTCTTTGTCAGAGATTGTTTATTGTCAGTGTAGTGTTGTTTGTTGTATAGGTGCACGACGGGTCTTCGTACCCATATTTTGTTTGTTCTTTTCCTGTTTAGTGTTATGGAGCATGTTACTAGGACATTATTAAAAGACTCCATTTTACACTCTGTTTGACTCTCCTGCGCCTGACTTCCCTGCCACCTATACACATATGCCTGACAGAATCTCTGACCCTAAAATATGAAGTCGGCAGGAGAGGACACTATGCTCATGGAGCTGGAGGAACGCGTTCAGGAACAAGCGAGGGAGCTTGACTGTATAAGCTCCGTCATGGATCGCATTGTCCAGAATATGGATCGCTGGGAGAGACAGGGAGTTTCTCCAGCGCCACCACCACCACAACCGGAATCTCCCTTGAACGTTTTGTCCTCTTCGGAATCGAAGATCCATTTATCCCTACCCACGGGATACAACGGAGATACTGCTGGCTGCCAGGATTTCCTTCTTAAGCTGAACTTATATCTAGCCACGGCCTCCCCAGTACCATCTGACCGTGAGAAGAGTTACGCCCTCGTCTCATGCCTCACTGGGAAATCAAATCAAATCAAATGTATTTATATAGCCCTTCGTACATCAGCTGATATCTCAAAGTGCTGTACAGAAACCCAGCCTAAAACCCCAAACAGCAAGCAATGCAGGTGTAGAAGCACGGTGGCTAGGAAAAACTCCCTAGAAAGGCCAAAACCTAGGATGAAACCTAGAGAGGAACCAGGCTATGTGGGGTGGCCAGTCCTCTTCTGGCTGTGCCGGGTGGAGATTATAACAGAACATGGCCAAGATGTTCAAATGTTCATAAATGACCAGCATGGTCGAATAATAGTAAGGCAGAACAGTTGAAACTGGAGCAGCAGCATGGCCAGGTGGACTGGGGACAGCAAGGAGTCATCATGTCAGGTAGTCCTGGTGCATGGTCCTAGGGCTCAGGTCCTCCGAGAGAGAGAAAGAAAGAAGGAGAGAATTAGAGAACGCACACTTAGATTCACACAGGACACCGAATAGGACAGGAGAAGTACTCCAGATATAACAAACTGACCCTAGCCCCCCGACACAAACTACTGCAGCATAAATACTGGAGGCTGAGACAGGAGGGGACAGGAGACACTGTGGCCCCATCCGAGGACACCCCCGGACAGGGCCAAACAGGAAGGATATAATCCCACCCAGTTTGCCAAAGCACAGCCCCCACACCACTAGATGGATATCTTCAACCACCAACTTACCATCCTGAGACAAGGCTGAGTATAGCCCACAAAGATGTCCGCCACGGCACAGCCCAAGGGAAAGCTCTGGAATGGGCCAGCGCTGTGTGTAGAAGGGAGGATGCGGCGTTGGACCATTTTGAGGAGTTCACCCGCCAATTCCGGATAGTATTCGATCATCCACCTGAAGGCAAAGCAGCGGGGGAGCTCCTCTATCATCTGAGGCAGGAGACGAGGAGTGCACAGGAGTTTGCTTTGGAGTTTAGGACCTTGGCTGCCGGCGCAGGATGGAGCAACAGGGCCCTGATCGACCATTACCGTTGTAGTCTACGTGAGGACATCCGTCGGGAGCTGGCCTGTAGAGACACCACCCTCACCTTAGACCAGCTGTTGGACATGTCCATCAAGCTGGACAACATGCTGGCTACTCATGGATGTCTAGATCGGGGTCTGGTTGTTCCATCCTCCCGCACCCTCTCTCCCGAACCTATGGAATTGGGAGGGATGGTGCGCAGGGAGACCGGAGGGGGTTCTTGCTCGAGCACCATTCATGGTCGTAGAGGGCACACTGCTGGTCGGTGCCGGGTTGGTTCCTCTGGGAATAGAGAAGGCAGGCAGGGCATTCTGGCATCACCCCAGGTGAGTAGGCACCATTCTCATCCAGAGCCCTCTGCTGAACTAATGTTTGTCTCTGTCTCTTTTCCTGATTTTTCAATGCATTCCCAGTATAAGGCGCTAGTAGATTCAGGTGCGGCTGGGAATTTCATTGATAAAAGTCTAGCTCATAGTTTAGGGATCCCTATTGTTCCTGTGGATATGCCTTTCCCTATTCATGCCTTAGATAGTCGACCATTAGCGTCAGGGTTTATCAGGGAGGAAACCGCACCTTTGTGTATGATAACGCAGGAGGGTCACAAGGAGAAGATTAGTCTTTTCCTTATTTGCTCTCCTGCGTATTCTGTGGTGCTAGGCCTACCCTGGTTAGCTTGCCATAACCCCACTGTTTCTTGGCCACAGAGGGCTCTCACCGGGTGGTCGCAAGAATGCTCAGGTAGGTGTTTAGGGGTTTCAGTTGGTGCTACTACGGTGGAAAGTCCAGACCAGGTCTCCACCGTGCGCATTCCCCCCGAATATGCCGATTTGGCTCTCTCCTTCTATAAAAAGAAGGCGACTCAATTACCACCTCATCGACGGGGGGATTGTGCGATAGATCTCCTGGTAGATGCTGCATATCCCAAGAGTCACGTGTATCCCCTGTCGCAAGCGGAGACTGAGGCTATGGAGACATATGTCTCTGAATCCCTGCATCAGGGGTTCATTCGGCCATCCATTTCACCCGTCTCTTCGAGTTTATTTTTTGTGAAAAAATATCGATGATATTCTGATATACTCTGCTACATGCGCCAAGCATGTGTCCCTGGTTCGCAGGGTGCTTGGTCGCCTGTTGGAGCATGATCTATATGTCAAGGCTGAGAAATGCTTGTTCTTCCAACAATCCATCTCCTTCCTAGGGCATCGGATTTCCACTTCAGGAGTGGAGATGGAGAGCGACCGCATTACAGCCGTGCGTAATTGGCCGACTCCAACCACGGTAAAGGAGTTGCAGCATTTTTTGGGGTTTGCCAATTACTATCGGAGGTTTATCTGGGGTTTTGGTCAGGTGACAGCTCCCATTACCTCACTTCTAAAGGGGGGCCTGGTGCGCATGCAGTGGTCGGCTGAGGCGAACAGGGCTTTTGAACACCTGAAGACTCTGTTTACCTCGGTGCCTGTGCTGGCTCATCCGGATCCCTCTTTGCCATTCATAGTGGAGGTGGACGCATCCGAAGCTGGGATAGGAGCAGTGCTCTCTCAGCGTTCGGGTACGCCACTGAAGCTTCGCCCCTGTGCTTTCTTTTCGAAGAAGCTCAGCACAGCGGAGCGAAACTATGATGTGGGGAACCGAGAGCTGTTAGCTGTCATAGAAGCCTTGAAGGTGTGGAGGCATTAGCTTGAGGGGGCTAAACACCCTTTTCTCATCTGGACTGACCACCACAATCTGGAGTACATCCGGCAGGCGAAGAGATTGAATCTTCGTCAGGCAAGGTGGGCCATGTTTTTCACTCGTTTTGTGTTTACTCTTTCTTACAGACCAGGCTCCCAGAACGTTAAGGCAGACACATTGTCTCGGCTGTATGACACAGAGGAGCGATCCATGGATCCCACTCCCATACTCCCAGCTTCATGTCTGGTGGCGCCTGTAGTGTGGGAGCTGGACGCGGACATTGAGCGGGCGTCACGTACAGAGCCCCTCCCCCTGAGTGTCCAGCTGGTCGTCTGCACGTTCTGTCTGCTGTCTGCGACCGATTGATCTATTGGGCTCACACGTCACCCTCCTCTGGTCATCCTGGGATAGGTCGGACGATGCGCTGTCTTGAAGGGAGGTATTGGTGGCCCACTTTAGCTAAGGACGTGAGGATTTATGTTTCTTCCTGCTCGGTGTGCGCCCAGTGCAAGGCTCCTAGACACCTGCCCAGAGGTAAGCTACAACCTCTACCCGTTCCTCAACGGCCGTGGTCGCACCTGTCGGTGGATTTTTTTTGACTGATCTTCCACCTTCACAGGGTTACACCCCGATCCTGGTCGTTGTGGATCGGTTTTCAAAGTCCTGTCGTCTCCTCCCTTTGCTCGGTCTCTCTACGGCCTTACAAACTGCAGAGGCCCTATTTACACACGTTTTCCGGCACTATGGGGTGCCTGAGGATATAGTGTCTGATCGGGGTCCCCAGTTCACATCAAGGGTCTGGAAGGCGTTCATGGAGCGTCTGGGGATCTCGGTTAGTCTTACCTCAGGTTTTCACCCCGAGAGTAATGGGCAGGTGGAGAGAGTTAACCAGGATGTGGGTAGGTTTCTGCGGTCTTATTGCCAGGATCGGCCGAGGGAGTGGGCGAAGTTCGTGCCCTGGGCAGGGATGGCTCAGAACTCGCTACGTCACTCCTCCACTAACATTACTCCTTTTCAATGTGTATTAGGGTATCAGCCGGTTTTGGCTCCTTGGCATCAGAGCCAGACCGAGGCCCCTGCGGTGGACAATTGGTTTCGGCACGCTGAGGAAACCTGGGAGGCAGCCCACGTCCACCTTCAGCGTGCCATAAGGCGCCAGAAAATTGGCGCAGACCGTCACCGCAGTGAAGCCCCAGTGTTCGCACCAGGGGACAGGGTCTGGCTCTCGACCCGAAACCTGCCCCTCCGGCTGCTCTGCCGGAAGCTGGGTCTGCGGTTTGTGGGGCCGTTTAAAGTCCTGAGGAGAGTGAACAAGGTATGTTATAGGTTACAACTGCCCACTAATTACCGTATTAACCTCTCGTTCCATGTGTCTCTCCTCAGGCCGATGGTGGCTGGCCCACTCCAGGAGGCTGAAGTGCGTGATGTTCCTCCGCCTCCTCTAGACATCGAGGGGGTTCCGGCGTACTCTGTTCGATCCATTTTGGATTCGAGACGTCGGGCGAGGGGCCTTCAGTACCTCGGACTGGGAGGGGTACGGGCCGGAGGAGAGATGCTGGGTTCCGGTGGAGGACGTGTTAGATCCTTCCATGTTATCAGAATTCCACCGTCTCCATCCGGATCGCCCTGCACTTCGCCCTCCAGGTCGTCCCCGAGGCCGGTGTTGACGCGCGGCTGGTGCCGTGCGTCAGGAGGGGGGGTTCTGTCACGACTTCTTCCGAAGTCGTTGCCTCTCCTTGTTCGGGCGGTGCTCGGCGTTCGACATCACCGGTCTTCTAGTCATCATTGATCCATTTTTCATTTTCCATTGGTTTTGTCTTGTCTTCCCACACACCTGTTTTCAATCCCATTCATTACCTGTTGTGTATTTAACCCTCTGTTTCCCCTCATGTCTTTGTCAGAGATTGTTTATTGTCAGTGTAGTGGTGTTTGTATAGGTGCGCGACGGGTCTTCGTATGCATATTTTGTTTATGTTCTTTTCCTGTTTATTGTTATGGAGCATGTTACTAGGACATTATTAAAAGACTCCATTTTACACTCCGTTTGACTCTCCTGCGCCTGACTTCCCTGCCACCTATACACATATGCCTGACAATATTTCCTAATATTATGTGTACGATTTCTCCAGATGTTGAAAAGCATCTGGTCAACGAGAATCCAGATTTAGGCATCACATATAATTTAACAGTTTCATTTCACGTCATGCTGTTCATATGAATAATTTATGATAATTTACCGGTTTCTCGCAGTTATTTATATTGGGAAAAGAGTGGTGATAAATCTTGGTAACTGGGTTCCTGCCCTTCAACCCTAATCGGGATTGCACACCATTGAAACCATCCATCTTGATAAAGCAGAAGAGAGCAAATAAAAAATAATAATAACCCAAACAATCTCATTCTCCAAGTTTTATTATGAAAACAAAAGTCAAATGTCAATAGACAATAGGTCTTTTTGAATAGGCAATAATGACACTTCAACATGTGAGGATCAAATAGTGCAGAATAAGGAATCATTTGGAACAGGTCTTGGATCGCCTTTATATACTGTATATCCCACATCAGAATGCCCTACCTTGTTTATATACTGTATATCCCACATCAGAATGCCCTACCTTGTTTTCCTTGCTACAGTGTTTTTCCGTACTGAGAGAAAAATATACTGAATCAATACTGCTATCTGCTGCACAGGAGTAGTAGCACACGCAAACTACACAAGTTACCCCCTAAAAAAGAATATGATTATAATCAAGGTCATATTTGTACTCCAAAATGAATATTAAGAAAAACTACAGCTAAACCTTATTGATAAGATTCTTAATATTTGATTGGATTTGTCATGATTATTATTAGCAACTATTTAAATATATATTTTTTATAAATGCATGACAACTTTCAACATGAATAAAAGTCAGAAAGCTCCATCTATAGAGCACATGTAGATTGAATATGATTGGAGATAAATATCAAAGGTTATTTGCTCAAACAGACTATTGACTCATGGAGGGACCGATGTTACTTTGTTGTAACTGAACCGGTTCAGTCTAGGCATCTTCTATGTTAATGCAAATGTTTGTGTTTTTAACCTTGGTTTCCTTTCAAGATGGAATATGATACCTTACTGAAGTATTGGTTCATCCCATGTTTACACAACATATCCAGACTGCTGTTCTACTGTTCTACTGTTCTACTGTTCTCTTCTCTAATCCTGAGGTGGAGCCAAACATTCCAATGCTGTACGTGTTCCCTGACACACACACACACACACACACACACACACACACACACACACACACACACACACACACACACACACACACACACACACACACACACACACACACACACACACACACACACACACACACACACACACACACACACACACACACACACACACACACACACACACACACACACACACACACACACACACACACACAGTGTGCAGTGTGGTGTCACCGTGTGTACATGAGGCGTGATAGTGTGTTGAGGAAATACATCAAAGCTCCCAATCATCTCCAAATTGTAACAACATGGAGGGAAGGGATGATTGGGATCAAGAAATAGACTGGACACATCATTGGATTTCACATTTCTGGAAACAAACGTGTCAATTATCATTGGAGAAAAGGTGAGTAAATCAATTTACCAGTGTTATATTTACACATTTAGAAGTAACCCACTCAATCACCATTACAGAAAAAAAATCAAAACCATAATACACAGTTTATTGAGCTGCTTAATACTAGTAAAAAGCATCGGTAACATAATTTACTCAAACATTTGATTGTAAATGAAAGTGTGATACTGCAGGACAATATTGAAGGCTACGCCCTAACTGAGATGACCTTTCTTTGCTTAGCAATGAACTATGTGAAATGCATGTATTGGTCTAAGCAGAAGAATAGCTATTTATCTTCCACATGAGACCACTTCTTGATCAAACACTTTATACAGAATGTTTATGGGCCGATCCAGCCACTTTCAGGCTTTCAGGGCCAAGTGACTTCCTTCCCCTCATTTGTTATAATCCCTCCCTTTTGCTGGAGAACTGCATGGGTGAATGATAAAGTAATACAGTCTTCAAGTAGGCTACAGTAATAAGGATACAAACTACGCTGGTACTGAAACAGTGAGTACTATTTTAGTTTTTACTTATACGTTTCCCTATATTGTAAGTAAAACCTGATTCTCTCAGAATATAGGTATCTATTAATAAAACATGTTTTTTGCTGTTGTATGGTTGTTGGTTGTGTTCATGTGAACAAAGACTCAAGCTCTTGTGATACAAGCTCTTGTGGTACTCTGTTTTTTAATTACCTTTGTTCTAACACTCAAATTCTGTGTCTTCGAACTAGCAGCTAATGTATAAAACAGCTTGTTTTGGGTTTTAGGGACAATGTCCATTGGGTGTGAATTTCTTTGTATGGACTGTTCCTTACCTTTGACACATTCCAATTGGAAAGCACCTGTATGAATGTATTTACGTCATGTAAAGCAAAGAAAAGTAATCCGCCGCGCTGTGGTCATTTAGAAAGGGATGTTATCAGAGAGTGCAGCACACCCTGTTGCCTGTGTGGAGCTGTCAGCACTCAACCATGCAGTTGTTTAACAATGGTGGTGGCTAAGTATCCACTCTCCTCTGTCATTGCAACCAAGTTTTTGGAAGCAGAGGCACAATATTTTGTGTGTAAGAAAGAATGGGTGTTGGCTACAACTTGAGTTTAAACCAGTGGTGTAAAGTACTTAAGTAAGTAAAAATACTTTCAAGTACTACTTAGTTGTTCTTTAGGTATCTGTACTTTACTATACAAAAGTTGTACTTTTCCTCCACTACATTCCTGAAGTAAATAATGTACATTTTACTCCATACATTTTCTCTGACATCCAAAAGTACTCGTTACATGTTTAATGCTTATCAGGACAGAAAATGGTCCAATTCACACACTTATCAAGAGAACATCCCTGGTCATCCCTGCTGCCTCTGATCTGGCGGACTCACTAAATACAATTGCTTAATTTGTAAATTATGTCTGAGTGTTGGAGTGTGCCCCTGGCTATCCGTAAATTAAAAAAAAAAACAAGAAAATCATTTAATCTGGTTTGCTTAATATAAAGAATGTGAAATGATTTATACTTTTAATATACTTAAGTATATTAATATACTTAAGTATATTTTTCTATTAAGGTATCTTTACTTTTACTCGAGTATGACAATTTGTTACTTTTTCCACCACTGGTTTAAGTTTCAACATCAAAGCTATGATCTCCAAAGAGTTATCTGTTAACCTAACAAAAATGGTTTAAGGCAAAGAAAATGATTAGTGCTTTATCTTACCAGAGGAGACTGATGAGGATCAACAGTACAGTAACTGTGTTAAAGTAGAAGTTGGGGTCAATAAACACAGTAGCAACCTGAGCTATGAACTAACCAAATTGCTTTTCCTCATTGTCTGTGTTTTCTGTTTGCGCTCGTTTCTAGGCCACCGCTACACCATGTTTCCTACAATCCCATTAGCTAAGGGCACCGTAACCCCCTAACACTACAGCCAGCCACACCACCGCTGCTCCCGGGTTTATAGACCAACTACTGAACAAGATTCCCTGTGAGTAACCCCCTAAATCCCCCCGCCTCTCACTCTACCCCCCCCTCCTCTGCCCCCCACCCCTCCTGAGTGGGCACCCCTATGCTGCCCCCCCTTCTGTCCCACTTTCAACAGACATGGTAGGGGAGAGCTGCCTGCCTGGACACCTGTCTTCATGTGTCATATCTAATTCCACTCCCAACACACATTTCTTAGCTCTCAATTTTCACTTATTATACAAGTTTATATCTCCTGAATCTTGCTGACTGTGCTCTTGCTGCATGCTTCAGATGTGTGTCATAGTGAGACAAGTTGACTACACTGACTCTCTCAAGACTCGGCAGCTAGGGGCTGCTACTCTCACATAAATACAAGGCGTATGTCTTTTCCAATAGCTCTCCATTTCTACTTGTTACAAGTTAATCTCTCCTTAATCCTGCTGGCTGTGCACTTGCCTCATGCTTCAGATGTGTGTCACAATGAGACAAACTGCTGTCTTTTTTTTTGTCTCACTCAGTGCCAAGATGGGCCATTTACACCATCTTTGCTGTCATTGTCTTGATGTTTTTGGTGTGTATTATATGCATCTGTGCGAAATGCTGCTGCAAGAGCAAGAAAAAGATCAAAAAGAAGCCGGACAATCAAATCAATCTACAAGGGGTGGTTGGTTCCTCGACTACATCGCTAGTAAGTACTGGGAGTAGTAGTCGTCGTAGCTAGATGTTGGTGAGATAGCGCAGAGCGTCTGCTCCATTCTATCCATTTATTTTTGTTTAGACTGGTCGCCATTGTGAAGAATGAGTGAGGTAGAGGTGCAGCTTTAGCTCCTCATGTCTGTTAGCACGGGCCGCTGATTGAGGGATTGGTTGGCTGGCCGATGAATGTGATTGGCTGGTTCAAGGTATGACAGTGTTCTTGATGGGCAGGTCCAACATGACTCGGATGATGCAGGCTACGGCTCAGCTAAAAACCGGGGGAGACTACTCTATTCTCTGGAATACAAGGCACAAGAGGTTAGAATTAACTTGATTAGTCTTTTGAACTTGTAACTTGATCAAAATACTGTAGCCACCACAAGCCATAGATCCAGTTCCCCTTTGATCACAGATTAAACAAGATATTAATTATCACACATATAAAGAGAAATGCCTTCTTTTTCAAAATATCACTGAAGTAGAAGTCAGTGTGTATTTATTTTTCTACCATACAGTGATATCGTGTTTTTCTGGCACCCTTATCTTCTCCTACTATCTTTGACTATCCTGCCATCTCTCATACCCTGCAGCTGACAGTGGGGCTCAAAGAAGCTGCAGCTCTGACAGCCATGGACCGGAGTGGCACCTCTGACCCCTATGTTAAAGTCTACATCACTCCCAACAAGTCAAAGACATTCGAGACTAAGGTCTACAGGAAAACCGTCAACCCTGTGTTCAATGAACACTTCACATTTAAGGTATTTGTAGGGTATTATACACATGTTATTATAGCAGTATTACCAGCAGTATTACCAGACAATATACCAATTTGAGAGGTTTTTAAACTGTTTTACATACCATACAGAGTGTGAGTCTGTGTTTCTGCACCACTCTTGACTCGTGCCTGACTATCTTGTGTCCAGATTGACAAGGCTGAGCTCAATGAGTCCACCATAGTCATGAAAGTGTTCGACTTCGATAGATTCTCCAAACACGACATCATCGGGGAGCTGAGGCTGCAGCTCGGAATCATCGACTGGAACCATGTGATTGAAGAGTGGGAAGACCTGAGAGAACCCTCCAAGTTTGAGGTCAGGAGATTTACTTGATTTCTGGAACCAAATAGTGCAGGTCAAAAGTTTTTTTTCAAACAGCATTTGAATATCACATAGTTGTTAAATCTAGCCATAGGCCTCCTTTGCCTTGCCATCTATAGGCCCACATACTGAATGTCCACATGTGATTACAGGATGAAATTCTGGGGGAGATCTGCTTCTCGTTGCGCTACGTCCCTACCACTAACAAGCTGACTGTTGTCATCCTGGAAGCCAAGAACTTAAAGAGTATGGACAAAGGGGGCTCATCAGGTAGGTGGAAGCCTGGCTCTCTGAGAGGAAGACTGAGTGGTTGTTTTGCTGAAGAGGCTAGTTATGATTAGCCTGGAATCCAGACCTGTTTTGTGCTGACATTCCACTCCTTGTTCTCAGTCAGTGTCATGCAACAAACATGTAACACGGAGAAACAAAGAGTGGAATGTTACCACAAAACAGGTCTGGATTCCAGCCTAAGTTATTAATTAAACAAATAACATTCTGTTATTATTGAGGCCAGTTTCGATTATCACAAATAATACTCCATTATTTGTGAGGCAGTGGATGCTCAAACTACTCTCTATTGTACTCATGTACACTGTAGATCCCTATGTAAAAGTGCAGCTTGCTCTGGACAAGAAGAAGTGGAAGAGAAAGAAGACATCTGTTAAAAAGTCCACACTGAATCCCTACTTCAACGAATCCTTTACGTTTGATGTGTCGTTTGAACAAATTCAAGTAAGTATGAACTTATCTCAGAATATGGCTAAGATGAGGCCAGTTACAAGCTCAACAGCCTGCATGCTATGGAGATACAGAAAAGAGGCCATCTCTTTACATTATAATGTTATTTTGTTGGCAAAATCATTTAAACAAAACGATTATGGGACATTCTCTGTAGAAGCACAGTTTGCAGTGACTGTTCTCTGCTGTCGCTCCCTCTAGAGGGTTCACCTGATGATTTCCGTGTGGGACCATGACAAGTTGAGCAGGAACGACGCCATAGGGAAGATTTTCCTGGGTTGTGATGCTGCAGGGAACCAGCTGAGGCACTGGGCAGACATGCTGTCCAATCCCCGTAGGCCTGTGGCTCAGTGGCACAACCTGCTTTCCAACGAACAAGTGGACTCCACCCTCGACCTCAAACACACAGTTAGGATCCCCTTCATCAATAAGAACTTTTGAGAAATATTAGTAGACTCGCTTTCCAGACTCATGGCACTCAAGTGGCTATGGGAAGAGGTTGGAGAAAATCCTCCTCCATGGCCCGACATGATTCCTCCTTCTACTTCACTCAGCTCATAGCAGCTTGGAGGCCGTAGCACTTTTAAACAAAATACAGAGCCTTCAGAAAGTATTCACACCCCTTGACATTTTCAACATTTTGTTGTATTACAGCCTGAATTTAAAATGGATTATATTGAGATTTTTACGTCACTGTCCTACACACAATACCCTATCATTTCGAGGTGGAATTATGTTTTTAGAAATATTTACAAAAAAATATTTGTATGAAAAGCTGAAATGATTTCAGTCACTAAGTATTGAACCCCTTTGTTGTGGCGAGCCTAAATAAGTTCAGGAGTAAAAATGTGCTTAACAAGTCACATAATAAGTTGCATGGACTCCGTGTGCAATTATTGTGTTTAACATGATTTTTGAATGGCTACCTCATCTCTGTACCCCACACATACAATTATCTGTAAGGTCCCTCAGTCAAATAGTGCATTTCAAACACAGATTCAATCACAAAGACCAGGGAGGTTTTCCAATGCTTCTCAAAGAAGGGCACCTATTTGTGGATGAGTAAAAAAATAAAAAGCAGACATTGAATATCCTTTTGAGCATGGTGAAATTACACTTTGGATGCTGTATTAATACACCCAGTCACTTCAAAGATACAGGCGTCCTTCCTAACTAGGGAAGAAAACCGCTCAGGGATTTCACCATGAGGCCAATGATGATTTTAAAACAGTTACAGAGTTTAATGGCTGTGATAGGAGAAAACTGAGGATGGATCAACAACATTGTAGTTACTCCACAATACTAACCTTATTGACAGAGTGAAAAGAAGCAAACCTGTACAAAATAAGGCAATAAGGCACTAAAGTAAAACTGCAAAAAAATGTGGCAAAGAAATTAACTGAATGTCCTGAATACAAAGCATTACGTTTTAGGGCAAATCCAACATAACACATCACTGAGTACCACTCTTCATATTTTCAAGCATGGTGGTGGCTGCATCATGTTATGGGTATGCTTGTCATCGGCAAGGACTAGGGAGTTTTTTGGGGGATAAAAATAAGTGGAATAGAGCTAAGCACAGGCAAAAGCCTAGACGAAAACCTGGTTCAGTCTGATTTCCAACAGACACTGGGAGACAAACTCACCTTTCAACAGGACAATAACCTAAAGCACAGTTGCTTACCAAGCCAACATTGAATGTTCCTGAGTGGTCTAGTTACAGTTTAGACTTAAATCAGGCTTGAAAATCTAAGTAATGGCTGTCTAGCAATGATCAACAACAAACTTGACGAAGCTTGAAACATTTAAAAAAGAATAATGTGCAAATATCGTACAATCCAGGTGTGAAAAGCTCTTAGAGATTTTCCCAGAAAGACTCTCAGCCAAATGTGATTATAACATGTATTGACTCAGGGGTGTGAATACTTATGTTAGTGAAATATTTCTGCATTTCATTTTCAATAAATTAGCTAAAAACATGTTTTCACTTTGTTATTTTGAGGTTTTTGTGTAGATGGTTGCGAAAAAAAATCTATGTAATCCATTTTGAATTTAGGCTGTAACACAACAAACTGTGGAATAAGTGAAAGGGTATGAATACTTTCTGAAGGCACTGTAGATGCTGCCATTTTTATAGACATTTCATGATAAACACATGATAATTTAGGAATAATAGAATTATAGAAGCTCAACTATTTTCTATGTAGTCCATTGTTTATTGGTTTCATCCTCAGTTTGAATAGCCTTACAGGCAAACTTGAACGCTGCACATATGACTGGCATGTTCATAAAAAAGTAATTACAATTTGTCTCAGTTGTAGAACAATTGTCATAGTGTCTACCTCAAGTTATTCAACAAACACTGCCCATATATGGAAATATTCTAAAACTCTTACTTGATGGTAATATGCAATAAATCCATGTATGGCTTCTAATTTCCCCAAAGCATCTGATTGAATGTGTCTGATTGAATCTCAGATGAAGTGCCCTACCTTGAGTCAATTAACCTGAGTTCAGCAGCCTCCTCTCTCCCAGTTGACACAGGGTTGGTACAGTGGGAAATCAGGGAGCCACAGCAGTGTCAGCCTATAATACCTTTAGATTAACATGGATCCCTATGGGAGGGATAAAACAACTGAAGCAGAGCTTGGAGTCTGAGCCAGCGTTGTCAGCACCTACTGTGCACATGCTCATTACAGCTACCTAATTAGGATCTATGTTTTGACAGAGCACTGGAAGCACTGTGGCCACGACAAGACGGGATGTTGCTTACTGCTCTCACGGGTGGTCAGGTGGAACATATTGAATGGTATGAAATAAGTAAAGGGTTTTTTTCATGGCTTGAGTGCATGTTGTCAAACATACCCTTAATAAAATAGTATTGCAACACATTTAGCAATATTGCAACACATATGGAAGTTTGAGTATAACATGGAAAGGTTTAGACTTTAAATCATGATACTTTGATTGAACTGGGTTCTAACCATGCTAGGTCAGTTATCATAGAGTGAAATTCTAAGAAGGGGCTATGCCTATGAGAGGAAATTAGAAGGATTCAAGGAAAATGTCTTCAATCTCCAATTAAATTGGGTTTTATGGTTTGTATTGGAAATTAAATAGACCTTCCCTCATTTCCAATTATAATTTTTCAATGGAAATCAAATAGATTTTCTCAGAATCCTCTTGATTATTCCGGTGAATTGTTACTTCCTGGAAAGAGATGAATGGATGACCAGTGTGTGAGAGCAGAACTGTGTTTCCAGAACATAAGGATCTGAGTGATGATCCAACAGCAGAGCCAAACCAAAGGTCATCGCTCACGCTGCTGTGTTTTTCGCCCACTCTGTCCTGTGACACAGGCTCTCCCGCTGGGTGACCTGGCCTGTGGTGAGCCTCCCAACGCTGGGCACAGTAACATCAAAGAGCCCCTGGGAACCATGGAATATGCCTGTTCTGATCCTGACTACAGGCCTGATCAATAAACCATGGATAGCATACTCCCTGGTAGAGTTAGTAAGCCCACTCCCTGGTAGAGTTAGTAAGCCCACTCCCTGGTAGAGTTAGTAAGCCCACTCCCTGGTAGAGATAGTAATCCCACTCCCTGGAAGAGTTAGTAAGCACACTCCCTGGTAGAGTTAGTAAGCACACTCCCTGGTAGAGTTAGTAAGCCCACTCCCTGGTAGAGTTAGTAAGCCCACTCCCTGGTAGAGTTAGTAAGCCCACTCCCTGGTAGAGTTATTAAGCTCACTCCCTGGTAGAGTTAGTAAGCCCACTCCCTGGTAGAGTTAGTAAGCACACTCCCTGGTAGAGTTAGTAAGCACACTCCATGGTACCAGACACATCACATGACACCAAGAGTCATTTAGCATGAGGCAAATGGGCAGAAAACAAGCAGATGACCTGTCAATGGGACATCTAATTCATAATGTGGTTGTTAGTTCTCTCTAAGCATATTGTTTGAAGTGCTTCTGGAGTCATTGTTTGCGTAAAGACCCAAGCGTCACAAGCAGGTGTTGAATAATAGGTACAGAGGAGAGAGAAAGGCCTCGGAGAGGCAGGTGTCTTGGCAACAGGCAGGCAGGGCCTTCCTTGCCGTCTCGCGGGGTTCTTATCGACACGTATCTTGCACCTGAAAATTAAGAGCTGAGAAGCTTGAGGGGTTCTTTGAAATGTAAATGGAGCCCCCCCCCCCCCCCACCTACACACCTACCTACCCACTCTCTGGACGTTGTGTGTCTGTATATCCATGCATTTGTAGGTGTCCAACACTACACCAACACTTCATTCACAACCGACACCACAAATGCCCTGGACATTTCACAATGGCACCTCAGTCATGATGTTTGTCAGTAAATGTGCAGTATGACACACTGCTGGACTGACTCCTCTGTCATCATGATTATGAGATATTCACCTTAAATTATAAACCTTTTGATGTTACCTATTGCATGATGCATAATAAATAGAATGAGGCGTGTGCAGCTTACAATGCTGATATAGAAATTGCTATTGTAACGTTTTCAAGGACACAGTTACAACATCTGGCCTACTATCTCCCTATGCACCACCCTATCTAGTGAGTTCCCTATGTCCTCCATAGTCAGATGAGCTATGTCATTGAGATTAAACTATTCTATCACTATGGGCCTATGTCATAGAGATACAACTATTCTATACATATGGGCCTATGTCATGGAGATAAAACTATTCTATACATATGGGTCTATGTCACAGAGATAAAACTATTCTATCACTATGGGTCTATGTCACAGAGATACAACTATTCTATCACTATGGGTCTATGTCACAGAGATAAAACTATTCTATCACTATGGGTCTATGTCACAGAGATACACCTATTCTATCACTATGGGTCTATGTCACAGAGATAAAACTATTCTATCACTATGGGTCTATGTCACAGTGATAAAACTATTCTATCACTATGGGTCTATGTCACAGAGATAAAACTATTCTATCACTATGGGTCTATGTCACAGTGATAAAACTATTCTATCACTATGGGTCTATGTCATTGAGATTCAACTATTCTATCACTATTGGTCTATATCATAGAGATACAACTATTCTATACATATGGGCCTATGTCATAGAGATACAACTATTCTATACATATGGGCCTATGTCACAGAGATAAAAGTATTCTATCACTATGGGTCTATGTCATAGAGAAAAAAGTATTCTATCTCTATGGGTCTATGTCATGGAGATAAAACTATTCTATCACTATGGGTCTATGTCATAGATTTTTTAAAACTATTCTATCTCTATGGGTCTATGTCACAGAGATAAAATTATTATATCTCTATGGGTCTATGTCACAGAGATAAAACTATTCTATCCATATGGGCCTATGTCATGGAGATAAAACTATTCTATCACTATGGGTCTATGTCATAGAGAAAAAAGTATTCTATCACTATGGGTCTATGTCACATATATAAAACTATTCTATATCTATGGGTCTATGTCACATATATAAAACTATTCTATATCTATGGGTCTATGTCACAGAGATAAAAGTATTCTATATCTATGGGTCTATGTCATAGAGAAAAAAGTATTCTATCACTATGGGTCTATGTCACATATATAAAACTATTCTATATCTATGGGTCTATGTCACAGAGATAAAAGTATTCTATCTCTATGGGTCTATGTCACATAGATAAAAGTATTCTATCTCTATGGGTCTATGTCACATAGATAAAAGTATTCTATCTCTATGGGTCTATGTCACAGAGAAAAAAGTATTCTATCTCTATGGGTCTATGTCACAGAGAAAAAAAGTATTCTATCTCTATGGGTCTATGTCACAGAGAAAAAAAGTATTCTATCACTATGGGTCTATGTCACAGAGATAAAAGTATTCTATCTCTATGGGTCTATGTCACAGAGAAAAAAGTATTCTATCTCTATGGGTCTATGTCACATAGATAAAAGTATTCTATCTCTATGGGTCTATGTCACATAGATAAAAGTATTCTATCTCTATGGGTCTATGTCACAGAGAAAAAAGTATTCTATCTCTATGGGTCTATGTCACAGAGAAAAAAGTATTCTATCTCTATGGGTCTATGTCACAGAGATACAACTATTCTATCACTATGGGTCTATGGCATGGAGATAAAACTATTCTATCACTATGGGTCTATGTCACAGAGACAAAACTATTATATCACGATGGGTCTATGTCATAGAGAAAAAAGTATTATATCTCTATGGGTCTATGTCATAGAGAAAAAGTATTCTATCTCTATGGGTCTATGTCATAGAGATAAAAGTATTCTATCTCTATGGGTCTATGTGCTCAGCTGCTCTGTATGCAGCAGGGTGACATCATGTGACTAGCGTTTCCAGGATACCTGGAGTGCGGCTAAGCTGCCCAATTAAAGCTCGCCTTGAAAACCATTGCCTCACACAGTTTAAGTGATTGCTCTCAATGAGGGTTTGCTTCATGCAGATTGCAACCAGGGTATGACAAGAAGGATTATTTGTCAATTGAGAGACGACGAGAGAAAATCCAATAAAATCATAGGCTATCACTACACAAGGTGAGTGTTTAAACCTTTTTCAATGTGAATTAGGCATAGGCATTTTAGTATCCCAGATTGTTAGCCTACAAATGATTAAGGAACAATGTGAGATAATATGATGTTCTATGGTAATTTAATCTAATGATATAACCATTTGATTATTGAAGAATATAATAATTATTTGAGCCTACTCTATTGTTACACAACATTTAAGGTTGTTTTCTACTTTTTTGTTTGTTATCTGAATTCTTTTAAAAACTGTCATGGACTGTCAGTCCCTTGAATCGATTGCCCAGACGAATTTGAGAGTTGCATTTCTCCAGCCCATTTATACCAAACCAATGGGACTGGATCACTATCAGACCAAGATGTCAAGATTTATATTTTAATATTCCATCAAATTAATTGATGACATTTGATACGTCTAATGCAGGCAATATTTGTTCAATTTTGTTTTTTTGTATATTCAATACAATTTTTCCTTGACAGAGTTGTCAACACAGGGGCCACAACCGACCCCCATTTACCGGGGGTTTATTTATTACGGAAACCTTTTACCGTTTAACAACCAAACGGAAGCAAACAGAGAAAATTGAACGAAATGGGGCGGGACCTATTTGATTTTGTCCAATAGGAACTCTCGTTGGCCTTTTCCTCTTGGAATGGACGGTTTTTGCAAAAAAATAACAGACGAAACGTTTTGCAACAGAATCGGCATAATGATTACGCCTCAGTAGAATTCCTAATCTCGTTATTGAGGTGATTTGTCTACGTGAGCTTCCGTACTGTTCATTCAGCTGAGAGCTGCAAAGACAGAGTGGATGGGGGTTTGTGCTATCTGGAATTTCTATCCATTTCATTCTTGTTGTATGGACATCTTTGCAATAGTGTACTGTTTGTCTACATTATTTCGAATGCGCATTTGTTGTGTGTGTGTCTTTGGCTGATTGGCAAGCATTCATTAAACAGCGACACTGCACCAACCTTTTCTGGCTAGCTAAATTTGCTAACAGTAGCTAGCTAACTAACGTTAGCAAGCTGTGTGCATACGGCATAGCAGGCAGCAATATTATAATGCAATACATTAATTTAGCAGAAATATGCTATGCTAAAAATGATTTGACTAGGCTCGGTTAGTCAATGCACGGCTTGGCACACGTCCCCAGGAATCCTACCGCTAGTTGATTAACTGGCTGGTAAAAACAGCAGCGAGCCGACGGCCACCACCACAACATGAGTCAGATTAGCGTTAGATGTCGGACTCTTTGAATGCTCTCTCTGCTGCTACTCCTCATCATTCATTTCACTGCTCCGGCGGCAGAGGGAGATTCTCTACTATGACAATTGATATATTTAGTTAGTTAGGCTGTGTTGATTGATGGTTACAGATTGTCAGCAGCCATTATCAACACAGATATCGGATAGCTTTGGAAAATGTTGAAACTCATGTTGATCATCAGAATCCTCAATTAATCTGTCTGTCTTGTTCATCAGGAGGCAGAAAATGGAAACCGTGGAAAAATGGAACAAATGCCGAATATCACCTAAATTGTTGGATAGAAAAGTATTTCCCAAACAAAATGGCAAGACAGGTACTTGTTCTTCATGGGTTGCACTTTTAGTAATGTACACATAAAACAATGTTGCTTAACAAGTCATCGTGTATGAATGAATGGTAAATGAAAATACAGAACTGAAAATATAAATGTTCTTTCATTCACAGGCATGATTGTGAAGCATCTTCACAACACATTTAGACTTCAACATAGTTTACAGATACAGTCCATCAGTCGCTCAGAATGTGCCACTGGTAAGAAAATATTTGTCCTGAAACCTAGTGCCCTTTTTTATCCTGGTAATATTTCAATGTTGACTATTTTTTGAGCACTGCATCCTAAATGTTGGGGTTGGGTTTTTGATAATCTGTTTTAGCACTATGCATTAGCTACAGCATGTACAGAGGGTTCATTCTTATCATAATTAATTACATTGTAACACAGGTAAATATTCACACTCCCTTTGTCAATCGGGGATATCTCAGTGTTAATGTTTAGCCCCTCAGCAAGCAACAATTTGTCTAATATGAAAGGCTCCATTTTCTAGTACAGGGTTTCCCAAACTTGATCCTGGCCCCCTCCCTGGGTAAACAGTTTGGTTTTTGCCCGAGCGCTACACAGCTGCTTCAAATAATCAAAGCTTGATGATGAGTTGGTTATTTGAATCAGCTGTGCAGTGCTAGGGGGAAAACCAAAATGTTTACCTGGAGAGGGGACCAGGATCGAGTTTGGGAAACCCTGTACTAGTAGAACAGAAATGGCAACATTCACAGTGGTTGAGCTATTTATAAAACCACAGATGTGGCACTGTCACTATCCTTTTGCTTGTATGTGGCACTATGCTGCTGAGGCCTTTCTCATAGTTTTAATTAAAATTGTAAATGAGAACTTGTTCTCAACTTGCCTACCTGGTTAAATAAAGGTGGGGAAAAAAATACAAGTTCAAGAAACATTATTACAGCAAAGTTACAGAACTTGGCAAGGCCTCATCTCTGGATGTTTTCCTACCTGTATATGTAATTCAGGCTCCTGTCCAAATTTGATGATGAGTAGGAATGAGCACCACGAGCCTCGACCTGTCCCTGTCCCTGTTGCCCTCACCCCCCAGCTTGTCCCAAGGGCCCACCGGCCCCTCTGCCTCTCCGTCTCCTCAGATAGCAATGGCCGCTTCAAAGCTCTGGAGACCCAAGAGTGGAAGAACAATCTCAAAGCCCAGGTATGTCTGTCTACTAGGCCTATACTGGTGGGTTTCCCCATCAGTGACTACTGTTAGCTACGTGAGTGGTTGTAGTACTTGCATTGTAACCAGGGGTTGGAACCAAAATTCTTTGCCCAGAACCACAATTTCTTTATTTCCGTTCCACTGTTTCGACTAGCAAAATAAAGTTCTGAACCAGTTCGAACACCAAAAAGGAAACTGTTTATCGTTCCTTTTTGTTCCCTTTTTAAACCGCTGAAATCAAATTACTTCACCAATGAATAGAGCTGCTTGCTATGGAGCTGGTAAGCTATGTACGTACATGCATTGGACAGACAAGTGTAGCGAAGGGTATGACATGTGACTGACATTGGAATGTCTTTGAACTTCAGAGTTGGCTTAACTAACGTTGGACCAGAGCTAGCCCTTGATTATGAGTTTTTTTTTGAGAGCTAGACCAGAGCTAGCTAAAAAGCTAGCTATAGTGCAATCGTGAAGTATTCAGACCCCTTGATTTTTTTCCACATTTTGTTATGTTACAGCCTTATTCTAAAAATGTGTCAATTGTTTTTTTCCCCTTATCAATCTATACACAATACCCCATAATGACAAAGCGAAATAGTTTTTTATACATTTTTGCAATTTAATATAAACGATGAAAATAATATCACATTTCCGTAAGTATTCAGACGCTTTAGTCAGTACTTTGTTGAAGCACCTTTAGCAGCGATTACAGCCTGGGGTCTTCTTGGGTATTACTTCCATTCTTCTCTGCAGATCCTCTTGAGCTCTGTCAGGTTAGATGGAGAGCGTCTCTGCACAGCTATTTTCAGTTCTCTGTTGGATCGGGTTAATGTCCGGGCTCTGGCTGGGCCACTCAAAGACATTTAGAGACTTGTCCCGAAGCCACTCCAGCATTGTCTTGGCTGTGTGCTTAGGGTAGTTATCCTGTTGGAAGGTGAACCTTCACCTCAGTCTGTGGTCCTGAGCACTCTGGGGCAGGTTTTCATCAAGGATCTCTCTGTGCTTTGCTCTGTTCATCTTTCCCTCGATCATGACTAGTCTCCCAGTTCCTGCCACTGAAAAACAACTCCACAGCATGATGCTGCCACCACCATGCTTCACTGTAGGGAGTGTGAAAGGTTTCCTCCAGACGTGACGCTTGGCATTCAGGCCAAAGAGTTCCATCTTGGACCAGAGCATCTTGCCTTTTGACAAACTGCAAGAGGACTGTCCTGCCTTTTGCTGAGGAGTGTCTTCTGTCTGGCGACTCTACGATAAAGGCCTGATTGGTGGAGTGCTGCAGGGGTGGGAGAACCTTTTCAGAAGGACATCCATCTCCACAGAGTAACTCTAGAGCTCTGTCAGTGACCATCGGGTTATTGGTCACCTCCCTGACCAAGGCCCTTCTCCCCCGATTGCTCAGTTTGGCGGCCAGCTCTAAGAAGAGTCTTCGTGGTTCCAAACTTCTTCCATTTCAGAATGATGGAGGCCACTGTGTTCTTGGGGACTTTCAATGCTGCAGATGTCTGGTACACTTCCCCAGATCTGTGCCTCGACACAATCCTGTCTCTGATCTCTACAGACAATTCCTTCGACCTCATGACTTGGTTTTTGCTCTGACAATTGATGGACCTTATATAGACAGGTGTGTGCCTTTCCAAATTATATCCAATCAATTGAATTTACCTCAGGTGGACTCCAAGTTGTAGAAACATCTCAAGGATGATCAGTAGAAACAGGATGGACCTGAGCTCAATTTTGAGTCTCACGGCAAAGGGTCTGAATACTTATGTAAATAAGTTATTTCTGTTTTATATTTGTAATACATTTACAAAAATTTCCACAAACCTGTTTCCGCTTTGAATTTATGGTGTATTGTGTGTAGATTGAGGGGGAAAACTATTATTTAATACATTTTAGAGCAAGGCTGTAATGTAACAAGATGCGGAAAAAGTCAATGGGTCTGAATACTTCCCGAATGCACTGTACCAGAAATAAAATAACGTCTTACATTTTCGTAGATAATAAATCCAATGTGAAACATGAAATCTATAGTGTCCTTAACTAGCATTAAAAAAGGTAATGCATTGTTCTCTACACTAAACAAAAATATAAATCCAACATGAAAAGTGTTGGTTTCATGGGCTGAAATAAAAGATACCAGAACATTTCCATACACAGTGCTTATTTCTCTCAAATTTGTCCACAAGGTAACCTCCGTTGCCAAGGTAATCCATCCACCTGACAGGTGTGGCATATCAAGAAGCTGATTAAACAGCATGATCATCACGCAGGTGCACCTTGTGCTGGGGACAATAAAAGACCACTCTAAAATGTGCTGTTTTGTCAGACAACACAATGCCAGAGATGTCTCACGTTTTGAGGGAGTGTGTAATTGGGATGCTGACTGCAGGAATGTCCACCAGAGCTGTTGCCAGAGAATACAGTTTTAATTTCTCTACCATAATGTTGTTTTAGAGAATTTGTCAGTACGTCCAACTGGCCTCACAACCCACGTGTAACCATGCCAGCCATGGACCTCCACATCAGGCTTCTTCACCTGCAGGATCGTCTGAAACCAGACAGCTGATGAAACTGTGACCTGACTGCAGTTGGGTGTCGTAACCGACTTCAGTGGGAAAATGCTCACCTTCGATGGCCACTGGCATACTAAAGAAGTGTGCTCTTCACAGATCAATTCTGGTTTCAACTGTACTGGGAAGATGGCAGACAGCGTCTATATAGCATCGTGTTGGCGAGCGGTTGGCTGATGACGTAGTGAACAGAGTGCCCCATGGTGGCAGAGTGCCTGTATTCCAGCCATGTGAAATCCTTAGATCAGGGCCTAATGCATTTATTTAAATTGACTGATTTCCTTATGTACTGTAACTCAGTAAAAGCTTTGAAATGGTTGCGTTTTATGTTTTTTTGTTCAGTGTAAAATATCTCCCTACCTTCTGAATGATGCCTGTAACATCAGTAGCTACAGTAGACTATGCTTCGGGGGAAGGGTCAGATACCCTACACATGCACACACACTGGCAAAGATTTCCAGCTGGCAGGCAGACACTGGAATTAGTTTCTGAGTTGACAGTGAGGGCTTTGCATAGGCGCTTTTTTTTTTTTTTTGTGGGACTGGAAAAAAATGTCCAGATTGTTAAATAACCTTAACCGGTTCCGATGCATTAAAAAAAGAATGGCTCTGTTCCAGAACAATGTAGATCACATTTGTTGTCAGTTCTGGTTCTGTTCCTCTAAAATAAATTACCTTTTCGTTTCCAACCCCTCATTGTTACTAGTATTTTAATGTATTGCTGACATCCCAAAATGAATTTCTTTGACAAAATCTGTGTCCTATCTTTTGGTGTGGTGCCCTACTTCAGTATGCTTTGTGTGTGTGTTTGATGTTGTTTGTGTCTCACTTCAGATGGAGCAGGCCCACAGTGCAGGAGCAGCCAGCAGCACAGGCTCCCTGGAGAGGGCCTCATTGTTTTGTGCCTCTGGTTCCACCACGGCCTCCAGCTCTGGCCTATCCAGCCCTGTGGAGAACCTCACCAAGAGCAAGTCCTCCAGCCGCTTCTCCCTATTTTCCCCTCCCTGGAACAGTAGCTCAGAGTCCGACTCCAACCCCCCCTCCCGCTCCGGCTCCAAGAAGCTGCGTAA
This sequence comes from Oncorhynchus gorbuscha, assembly GCF_021184085.1. NCBI lineage: Eukaryota > Metazoa > Chordata > Actinopteri > Salmoniformes > Salmonidae > Oncorhynchus > Oncorhynchus gorbuscha. Next base: position 16,477,380 of record NC_060178.1, read on the forward strand.
CTACAGCATGAGAGCTGCCACAGGTCCGGCCGGGGTGGGGTCAGTGGGCAGGGCGGGTCCACCAGACACCCCAGACACGCCCAAACAGAACGTCCCGGAACACTTCCAGTACTCTGAGCCCGTCATCTCCAAGGTGACGGACTACATCTTCGTGGGCAACCTGAACGCAGCGTACAACGGGCGCACGCTGTGTCGCAACAACATTGACAGCATCATCGACATGAGCAGCATGCCAGGGGACTCCGGCCCAAGTCTCAGCCTTATCCCCTGCACCTGCTCCCGAGGAGCCCGCCACAGCTGGTCCCGCCTCAAGGTGGACATCTGTGATGTCCCAGACGCACTGGGTGAGGGAAGCCCCGCCCTGAAGCAGCACTGCTTCGAGGACATCAACGAGTGCATCGAGGCTTCCACGGAAAAAAGGAAACGAGTGCTGGTCCACTGCCGCGACGGGTACTCCCTGGCTCCGACCTGTATCATCCAGTACCTCATGGTGAAGCAGAATATGCGGCTGATCTCAGCTTATGAGCTGCTGAGGGCCAAGTACCCCGTTAACATCAGGGAGTGTCACCAGAATGTGCTGGTGAGCCTGGAGAGAGCTCTGCGGCCTGGAGGCAACGTGGACCCAGAGTGCTTCAAGCAGGCTATCTCAAGGAAAGTGGCCTGGACCTGACCTGGCTCCTCCCCTCCACTCCCCTTTCCCTGTAGTTTGGCCCTCTTTATTTTTCTAATCTAACCGTGGCATTCAATGGATATTTTTCTATGGACAATTTTTGAAAGGCAGCTTTACTTTCTGTCATAGTCAACTGGATATGGAGATGTTGCCACTAACAGTGAGCTTCAAAAGTATTGGGACAGTGATACTTTTTTAATGTTTTGGCTCTGTACTTCAGCACTTTGGATTTGAAATGATACGCTGACTGAGGTTAAAGTGCAGACTGTCAGCTTTACTTTTAGGCTATTTTCATCCATATCTGGTGAACCATTGTAGAAGTGTTTAGAAACCATATTCTATTCTTATTTACAATAAAAGTGACTCCAAAATGACACTACACATTATTTACCATTAATTTCTATTGAGCACAAAATAATCTGAAACACCACCAAAGCAAATGCCTCTAACAAGTTTGTAGAGTCTCACAAGCTTGATGTAATCTTTGTGTGCTAGGAATATGGGACCAAATACTACACTTTTTACCAGTTTAATACAAATATAAGTGAATTTGTCCCAATACTTTTAGTACAGTACTTTTTGCACATGCCTTCTTAACGGTTCACCAGATATGGATGAAAATACCCTCAAATGAAAGCTGACAGTCTGCACTTTAACCTCCGTCATCGTATCATTTCAAATCCAAAGTGCTGGAGTACAGAGCCAAAACGACAACAAATGTCAGTCCCAATACTTTTGAAGCTCAATGTACTTGCGACACATCAAAATGCTTGTGAAAATGTAAATGCAAGTTGATGTATTTGTCCTTTTCTGAGCCCGTGAATTTGACTTTGATGTTTCTCCATAAGCGATTAGATGTTTTACTCTTTACATCTGCTAGACATGGAAAATGTTTCATGCTAGACGGTGACTTCAGGCTGAATAAGCCCTGTGCTACCTTGGTTTTATTGTGGTTGTGTTTTTATTTCAGGGGAATTTGAATGGGAGTTCTCAGGAGAACTAATGATGATGTCATTCCAATATAGCTGCAAACACTGCTGATCTAATCTGAAAGCTCTGTGTGAATAATGGAGGATGTCACTGCTCTCTTGGATCTACATCGGCCAACCACAGGAGCAGATCATTACTGTACTTTATCAGCGACATGCAGGGGACTTTGCACATGGATGCCGATTTGTTGTTGTTGTAAATCCCTCCCTCACACCTCAATTGGTCTGTGACCCTCCTGCCACAGACAGACATAACCATGTGGTAGCCTCCTCAAGACATTTTCCATTATGGTTCAGAAGACCAGGTGGAAGACAATGATTTATCATAGATCATCCTCTATGAGGAAAACTAACTTACATGACGTTCCCTATCACTTTAACTCACCGTTGTAAACATTTGCTGTGCTACTTCTTGGAAACTGTGGCTTTGTAATTTCAGCTGTTGTGTATGCAATGAAAATGGATGGTCAGTATCTATCTCTCTGGAATGTCAGTATTAGTATATTATAAATCAGACTGAATGGTGATTCAGTGTTGTACTGCGGGAAAGTCTATTGCACTACCTAAAAAGGTTCTCCAGAAATGCACAGTTTGATGGGTATTAGTAAGCTGACATGAATTTCAACACCAGTTAACTTTTTTATTGTTATTGTTCTGTGGTATGGAAATGTATTTTTACAATTATTGTTTTGAAGACTTTGCTCTAGTGTTCGATTCAGTTAATTTGGTCCCAATATTTTCCCTTAATTAAAGGGACAGTTTGTTCAAAAGTAATATTTCAATTATTTTACTTATCTTGGAAGTAGTCATAGACCAGTAGTGACTACGTCTAGGATTAGGGTTTCATTATTTTGCTTCAGCCACAACAGGCTAAATGTTAACATTCTCTACCTCAACACAAGGGTTGAATGTTGCCCACCTTTAGAACTGTCTGAATTGCAAAATCAACTCAAATTAACATAACATTGGAAAGCAAAACTTTATCTCCAGGGAGTTGTGTAGAGGCTCATATGATTTATAAAATCAGTTAAATTTCTGTAAAAAAAAATTACAAAAAAGATGGCTTGCTACAGTAATTTATCATATTCATAAAATGCCACTGATCCAATGTTATTGTAGTATGATTATGATCATTAACCACTTTTATCTGACAGATTTAATATTAGAAATGCTTATTTTTGTCAGCAGTGGTTGTAGTACATGTTTGTTGTTCTGTGACCAGTATGGGTGGAATGGAAGCTTCAGTACATGAGTATGGTGCCTTTGCTTGAATTTGTCTTGTGCGACTGTACAGTGACACTTGCACACTTTGTATGCAGTTGTTGGGCGTTGATAGACATTTTTCTACTTTAAAATGTTGCATATTGATGCTGTCAATGTTTTTAATTGGAATACATGACGTAAGGATCTTATGAAAGAATACAGTTATGTGAATTGGTTATTGCTGTAACATGTTTTGGTGGTCAGTGAGTGCACAGTCTTATGTACTATGCGAAATGTGGCTGTGACCATTCATCCATGATGTGATCAGGGTTACAGAATGACCCTAACTTTCCCAAAATTCCCAGGTGTTCCAGAAATCCTTTTTGGGGGATTCAGGGTTTTCTGTGTATTTCCACCTGATTCCTGAAATCTACCAACTGGGATTTCTGGAAAACCTGGGAATTTTTAAACCCTAGATGTGATGATTCAACATTTTGTGCACTTCTGCACGCCATACAATTTAGGCCATAGACAGATGTTTTAAAATTTTCATGGTGAATATACTATATTTAAAAAATAAACGATTATAGAAGGTTTATTTGACCCTTGTGATGGTGTCTTTGGGTCGTCTCTCCACTTTGGTTTGGTTTTAAAACTTGTTCTCAGGTGAACTGTATAATGGCCCAGAATGTTTTGACTGAACTGTATATGAAACCAGAATATGTGCAGCTACGCATTTCCTGTCGAGTTTTTGGTAGGTGTACATATTAAAAAAGACGTTACATCATTGCCATATGTATATTGTTTGACCGGATTATTCTGTATAGAAACGTAAACAAAGTTGAGTCTTCGTGTTCTCAGGGTTCTATTCATTAGTGTATACCATAGCAAATGTTGCAAAACTTTTTGCAACAAAAATAAGTTTCTTATCAGCTCAGGTTCAGGTAGTCCATCCCCATTTCTGTCCGTTTTCTTCCGTTTGATGTCTAGTGAATTTACACAAGGCTAATCTTGGATTCCCCACATCAATATCAGTCGTGATGTGAACAAGTGCACTCGGGGAGGGCGGAAAGGGTAGAGAATCATAGGAAAATGGGGGCTTCAAGGTTTGATTTCGAGCATCAGGAAACTATTATTCTGCTCTCTGAAGAGGAGACACACACAAAAATCCCCTATGCAGAATAAGGAGCTCCAGTTTTAAAATAATCAGCTTTAAACATACACATTCGTGAAGAAATGACATCTTGACAACATCAGACATTCCCACAGAGGTTGAGGGGGGGCTTGCTGACCCTGACCCCATTACAGTATTATTAGCCTTATTCCACACAGAGCTAACACTGCTGCTGTGGCCTGTCTGTCACCAGCCTCCATGACTTCTATGACCTGCACGACTTCAGCTTTCCCTTCCTTTATTCCATCGCCCTGCCCCTCTTCTGGCTCTCACTGGTCCTTAAGTACTACATATCCCCACAGTTTGCCTCTCCCCTCCCATCTCCCCCATTCCCAGGCTGCTGTATTCACTTACCCACCTGTCCAACCCATTAGTGATGTGACGTCTGCAAAGAGCCTTTTTCATGTGATCGGGCATTTGATATCATTCCAGCCCTTTGCCCATTGTAACACAGTGTTAGATTTAATGTAGTCTGGATGTCTGGAAGAAACAGCTCTTCAGCTAACGTCATACAATGAATCATACCATACTGTATATGGCACTAAATTAAACTTATTCAGTGGCACATATTACATATATTATTACTAAAACAAACATTCTTCTGTTTAGTATAAACACTTTTTCTCAGTGCTATGGTGACCACCACCTCAACCTGATATGTTCTGGAAGAAATGCCAAAGCATGATGCTGGTATATATTGATTCTCCTCTAACACGTCACCATTAACTGCTCACTGATTCTCTAAAGTAGCTTGCGCTGTGCTGTTGTTACTTCTGGTTAATTATACAAGTCCATTGGTCATTTCATGTACAGCTTCCTGAATAGCCTTCACTGTGCAGCAAAAACTAATTCCCTGGACCGTTCTCACACCGGCTGCCTCCTTTACTTTCATCACTGAGCATTCCCTCCTTCTTTTCTTCAGCCTGCTCAAACTGGTGGTGGTGGTATCACACTGCCACTTCTCTGTAGAACTCTTTCTGAATGGTCATCTCCCTATCAAACGCGCTAACAACCCTAGCCCTGTCTCTCAGTTCTTCACGCTTTCTGAATGGTCATCTCCCTATCAAACGCGCTAACAACCCTAGCCCTGTCTCTCAGTTCTTCACGCTTTCTGAATGGTCATCTCCCTATCAAACCCGCTAACAACCCTAGCCCTGTCTCTCAGTTCTTCACACTTTCTGAATGGTCATCTCCCTATCAAACGCACTAACGACCCTAGCCCTGTCTCTCAGTTCTTCACACTTTCTGAAGCTAAAGTGGCAATCTGACTCACAGCAGTAAACCAAGCTACCCACAACTCATCAGAAAGGAAGCATCAGACCCCCACTTTCTTCTATACTAAATAAGGCTGTTGTCTAAAGGAATTATCACATAATAATCACAATATCATCAGAGTAAGGTTATTTATAACGGAGGAGGTGGGAGTCAGATATAGTATTTCAGGTGCTTGCCTATTGGTCTGTGGATGAATGTACTTCCATAAACAGAAAGATGGGATTTCCTTGGCCATTGGGAATTGCAATATATACCATCTTATGATTCCATCTGCTGCTGTAGCCACTAGGCGGTCTCACCCATCCCTCCTCTAAAATCTGTCCCGCTCCTCTTCCTGCTCAGCTCCTAGGTGAGAACTGCTCTTCTTTCAGCCGGCTCTAGCTTGACTGCTCTGTGCTACTGGTGAATTGTTTGGATATATTCAGTGGTCCATCTAGTTTCAAATGATTTTGTGCCGGTTTATGTACGGGTTCTATTTTAAGGATTTGGGACTTATTGCTTATTTGTTTGGATGTGTTGGTCTCTGTGGTGGGTGTTGCCTATTAAAGCATTTTGCCTGGTTGTATGCAGTTTCAATGAGATATTGTCAATCCGTTGATGAGTAGTGTAGGTTTTTATGGAAGTGCAATGCAAACATTTGTGAAGGAGACATTATCAGGACTTTCTACATTATACAAGGACAATGTAGGTTGTTCTAGACCTAGATGCTGTTTATGTGGGCTGTTTGACATTACGAGACACCTTTAACTGATGGATGTGAAATGCGATACCCCCAGTGTTTATCTTGGTGTCAACGCAAACAATTTTTCACTATATAACACAGATGAGGATTTGGCTGGAATATAATCTCAAACCCGGAGGATGTTATGTTGGTTGTGGAAATGGGAAGGCATAAAGAAGCTAACTCAGGTTACCGAATTGGATAATAAAGTAGATCATAGAGGATTATACCAGGCTATCACTGAGGTAATATCAGTTGTTACCTTCTTCCTGCAAGGGTAATGTGATGAAGTGATTGTCAGGGTTTCTAAACGTGTCTTTCTTTGTAATCCTACATTTTATATCAATGTTTAATGAAGTGTGGCATTACACATCACATTTTAGATCAGAATTTAACACCCACAGTGTTAAATGTAACACGTATAAATTATATGTGACCCACCAAAATAGTGTAAAACTAACACTTGGTTCCTTAACACCGTTTATTAGAGTTGATGCTGTTATACTTTCTCCGTGTTAGGGAATTACACATGTAGTGTTACAGTATTTAGGGGAGGGGGTTATTTTAACACTGTAGGGTGTGATGCCATGTTTGCATATTTTCCAGCATGCCTTTCAAATCAAATGTATTTATAAAGCCCTTCTTACATCAGCTGATATCTCAAAGTGCTGTACAGAAACCCAGCCTAAAACCCCAAACAGCAGGCAATGCAGGTGTAGAAGCAAGGGGGCTAGGAAAATCTCCCTAGAAAGGCCAGAACCTAGAACCTAGAGAGGAACCAGGCTATGAGGGGTGGCCAGTCCTCTTCTGGCTGTGCCGGGTGGAGATTATAACATAACATGGCCAAGATGTTAAAATGTTCATAGATGACCAGCAGGGTCAAATAATAATAATCACAGTAGTTGTCAAGGGTGCAACAGGTCAGCACCTCAGGAGTAAATGTCAGCTGGCTTTTCATAGCCGATCATTCAGAGTATCTCTACCGCTCCTGCGGTCTCTAGAGAGTTGAAAACAGCAGGTCTTGGACAGGTAGCACGTCCAGTGAACAGGTCAGGGTTCCATAGCCGCAGGCAGAACAGTTGAAACTGGAGCAGCAGCACGGCCAGGTGGACTGGGGACAACAAGGAGTCATCAGGCCAGGTAGTCCTGAGGCATGGTCCTAGGGCTCAGGTCCTCCGAGAGAGAGAAAGAAAGAATTATAGAGAGCATACTTAAATTCACACAGGACACCGGGTAAGACAGGAGAAGTACTCCAGATATAACAGACTGACCCTAGCCCCCCGACACATAAACTACTGATTTCAATTTAATGTAAGCGATACCTACCCATGACTGTATTTGTAAGTGACAGATTCATGGTAGTTGCATTCAATAACATTTAACCCTGAAATGACCTCATAAGTGAATGTGTTTACGTTTAAAGTAAACCCTTTATGACCATATATTATACATCTCATAAGGCCTTTAGTTATGGCCTAGTTATCCTCAACATTGTGGTATGAAAATCCTTGCACATCAGACCTGCAAGTCACAATACACTGCTTTGTGAAGTGATTAGTAATTCCTATCGGAATCCAGCCAGATGGAGGAAATCCAACCATTTGAATATTTTATCACTCACAACCTGCATTCAGATTGCTGTTGTGAAGGACTTGACAAACAACACTACCTAAACCATGTAAACAGGAATAACCATCTCAGTAACGGGTGCAATAAATCCAACCCTTTACAGATTGGATTAGTTTAGAAAATGTAAGTCATTTATTTTTTTATATAGTTTAAGATAAATCAATCAATGTGCATGCAGACACAGATATTAAAACAAACTATTGCTAACAATCAATCTGGAACAAAACTTGTTAGGAATTATGATAATGAATACCCCTCCCACTTGCTTTTCAATCAGAGATTTAAGAGAAATGTGACTAGCAAACATAGTCATGGGTGGTACCTCTAAAATTCACTCGAAAGGTACCCTGGGAAACACATATGCAAATAAGACTTTACACCCTGCCTACAGTGTTAAAACAACACCCCAAAACCAGTTACTGTAACACCATAAGTGCTAATTCCCTAGCGCTGAGAAAGCATCAACTGTAATAAAGTGATAATTTAAGTTGGAATTTGCAATACCCATAGTGTTAGGGACCCTAAACACTTGAGGTGTTAGTTTATCAACACTTTGAAAAGTGTTAGTTTAACACTATTTTGGTAGGCCACGTATAATGACTAAGAAGGTGTTCAATTTAACACTGTGTTAAACACACACAATTTAACACAGTGTCCATGGTACTATCTGCCAAAGATAAAGATTCAAAGCCACATCTCATTCTTTATGAAAGCACTGGGATTATCAATTTACAATACATTTTTTACAAGAGATATAGGTTCAAAAGATGTATCCAGAGGCTTTTATTTTGGTGTTTGACAGGTCTTCTAACCATAAAAGGGCAATCTGTGATTGGTACATCCATTTTTTAAACTTTTAAATTAAAGATATATAGCTGTTTTTGAATTTGAAAATGATTACATTTCTCCAGCCCCACCCCACCGCTGTTTACCAAAACAGTGTTAGGGTGGCCACTTTATTAATGTCTGAATCCCCGATTGCCCCTTTAAACTGTCAAAGCTCTATTGAAGTGCTGGATCAAGTGGACTTTTCCAGGCAGATGAGCCCTTATTTCAGATGTGATGGTGTAACTTCTCTGCCATCTCAGGAATATTCTAGAGGGTAGGCTGGGCATCAACAGAGGTGGTATCAGGTTGTTGATAATCTCCCAGCCTTCCATTATGGAGCTACTCAAGGACAACAGCTGGCCTTCATATTCTTAGACTCATTTAGACCCTGCTGCTTTTCCAGGGCCAAATGGCCCTCACTTGTGTTGGGAGGCTATAGTGTTTCCCCTCAGCCCTCATATATGTTGGTAGGCTATAGTGTTCCCCCTCAGTGGAACAATTATGCATGACTGCCCTGTATAAGGAACTTCCATGGTGATTAAACTCAGCATGACTTCTGATTGATCCTCCTTGAGAGATTCCTGGAGAGATGAATTGGTACATCTGTTTAGATTAGGTGAACAAAATAATATCTAATTATCTCCACCTAAATTACATCAATGTTCGTCTGAAAAAGAAATTGAAAATACGTCAACAATTTGATAGTTTGATAATCAACATACTCAACATTAGAACATGTCTGTAATGATATTCGTCTGCTGTTAGAAGAGAGGCAGACCGAAATGCAGCGTGTAGGTTACTCATGACCTTTAATAAAGATAAAGCGGTACATGAAATAATTGAAAATACAAAAACAACAAACAAGTGAAACTACTACAGCCTATCTGGTGACTAACACAAAGACAGGTACAATCACCCACGAAATACAACGCGCACTCAGGCTACCTAAATACGGTTCCCAATCCGAGACAACTAGAATCAGCTGACTCCAATTAGGAATCGCCTCAGGCAGCCAAGCCTAACTAGACACACCCCTAATAATACATACTCCCAATTAATACAAACCCTAATACGAAATACAACATATAAACCCATGTCACACCCTGGCCTACCCAAACATATAACAAAAACACAAGATACAATGACCAAGGCGTGACAATGTCAAAAGTTCTGACATTTGACCATTGTAGTTACAGTATATATCACATACATTTACATAGTTGTGAATTGTATTCTTATTCTTTGCCACTGTAAAACAAATCCATGCAGTTGATAACAGAAGTACATAAAAATAAATATGTTTTCCACTTGAAATTTGTAAATCTGACACATTTTTGCAGCCTTAAGAAAATATTTAACTGACATGACTGGCGATTGGCAATGCAGTAAATGTATTTATTTTAATTAGTTTGAAATGTATATGAAATAATGACCTCTTTTTTCACAGTGTGAAATCAAACAAACGCCAAGATGTCGGAGTGAGTAACTTATACATTGATCACATCTCATATTCTCTGATGTCGATGTGTAATACATGAAAATGAACATTATTTTTTTTCTCTCACCTTTTCATAATTTGATCTCTTCAGGAAAAAGATGTCTTCGAGTCGGAGGCATTACCTGAAGGTAAACACTCAAATATCTGATCTTAATTTGATACTTGTCAACAACTATCAATACAAGGAGAACAGAGGGGAGAACACAAGTATACAATATCTCAAGGTTCATGTTTTACACGAAATGTCCTAATTCTGTTATAGCTGGGCTTTTCACACGTGTAACCTGCATGCCTCATTGTCCCCCAGAGCTTGATGCTCTCCATTGCCAAAGGCTTACTGGAAGACGAGGCAAAGGAGAATGAGCAAGAGAGAATAAGATGGATGGCGGAGAACTGCCCTCCCCTGTCCCTGCCAGGGGGTACTCAACAGTTACAGGTAAACCAAACAAACAACCAATCAAAGCATTACTATATAATCCCACAATGAAAAGTGGTAGTTCACTCAACAATCAACATTTGGTCAAACCCCAAATCAATGTAAAATATATGCCTTCATATATAAGATGATTACATCATTATTTACTGTATTCAAATGTATTGAATAAAGTGTTCACTATTGTTATTATGATTATTGTTATGAATAGTAGTAGTAGAACTAGTTGTAGTAGTCATAGTACCAGTAGTAGTAGCACTAATAGAAGTAGCAGAAGTACTGCAGGAGTAGTAGCAGTAGTAGTAGTAGTAGTAGCAGTAGTAGTAGTAGTAGTAACAGTGGTAGTAGTAGTAGTAGTAATAGTAGTAGTACCAGCAGCAGCAGTAGTAGCAGAAGCAGTAGTAGCAGTAGTTGTAGCAGTAGTAGCAGCAGTAGTAGTAGAAGTAGTAATAATACTAGCAGTAGTAGCAATAGAAGTTGCAGCAGTAGGAGTGATGGTAGTATATATTCGTTTTATTGGTATAATGATTATGGTGATTATTATTATTAATGCTTGATTTTTGTTGATATCACCTCAGGAGTTCTTGAAAGAGCTGCATCATAAGATTGACGTGATAGATGAGGAGAGATATGACCTGGAGAGCAAAGTGAACAAAGCCACTAAGGAGGTATACTCTATTCACTTTACCTCACACCTACTAAAACTTGGAATGCATTCCCTGAGTAATTATGTGGTGCCAGTTAGATCAATGTTGTTGTTCTCCTCTTCTTCCATTGGTCAGATTGAAGATTTGAACATTAAAGTTATTGACTTGAAGGGCAAGTTCAAGAAGCCAACTTTGAGGAAAGTGCGTATGTCTGCTGACGCTATGCTCCAGGCTCTGCTGGGCTCCAAGCACAAGGTGTCCATGGATCTGAGATCCAACCTGAAACAAGTGAAGAAGGAGGTCAAAGAGGAGGTGGGCAACTGTTCAGTAAAATAGAATATTGTAGAGATGTCACTTTGGGTAATCTCTCATGGATAGATGCACGTAACATAAATGTTGGTAGTATCTGGTGACAGATGGTGCGGTGCGACGACTAACAACTTTCATCACTGATCATTTGAATAAATCACCATTTCGCAGGTGCTCGCATATTTCACATTTCAGAAGGGACATTTGGCCCATAGACTTGTACAAAACTGGCTGAGAGTTTCTGTTTAGAGGGGTAGAGACTTCACGAGTCTCCTTAGTACAAAGTACATTTTATAACACGTCTCCCCCCAGGACTTAATCGAGCTTCAATTTCACAACATTTGTTCTGTCCGAGATCAGCCATTGGCAGACATTGCTATTGTCCAACCTGATGCCTTGTTAATCTACTCTAAGAGGTGAAATGAATTCACACATAGATAAGCTCAGCAGAGCGCACCCATGTTATAAGGCTGTTCGATTTGATGTTGTATAGAGTGGCCAAACCACTGATACAGGATCAGATATATTTTCATAGCTTTGAGTTCTTGGGTTCATCTACAGTTATACAACTTCTGCCAAACAACTGCTCCACTCCGACATGACGACTTGTTGTTTGGCTTCAGCACTCAAATATCTCAAGGTTATAATTTACTGAATTTCTAACCCTGAACCTTTGACTATGTTGCTATTGCAGGATAAGGAACTGCGTAATGTTGGAGACTGGCGTCAGAACATTGAAGACAAGTCCGGAATGGACGGGAGGAAGAAGATGTTTGAGTCCGAGGGTTAATTTAGTCTATCATTTCCCTGTATAGATCCCGCTAAGCAACACAAAACTCTCACTTTTTTGAACATTTCTCGTATTGAGCACTATGGTATCATTTGAACCAGTGTATGTGGGTAAAACGAAAGGACAATTAAATGTTTCGAGTGGAACAGAATCGTGCGTTAATAAATGCTTTATAGATTGCCACAATTTCTTGTACCTGTGTGATCAGATCTACGTTTTGTCTCTGTCTTGTCTAAATGTACCTCTAGTCTAGAACATATGTTATGTTTGTTAGTTGAAATATATATGACAAACATATTTTCTGCCAGTTTTTATCTTCTTTTGTTTTTCCTGATGTAACATCTATTGTATCAATAGACACAATTGCCTTACTGTAACGATCGTCGACTTCTTCTGATGAGGAGTAAGAGAGGTCGGACCAATTTGCAGCGTGGTAAGTGTCCATTTTAATAAGACAAACTGAACACTACAAAAGTACAAAATAACAAAGTGAAACAAACTAAACGGTCCCGTGTGGTAACAAACACTAACACGGAAAATAATCACCCAGCACTCAAAAGTGAAACCAGGCTACCTAAATATGGTTCTCAATCAGGGACAATGATAAACAGCTGCCCCTGATTGAGAACCATATTCAGGTAGCCTGGTTTCACTTTTGAGTTTTGGGTGATTATTTTCCGTGTTAGTGTTTGTTACCACACAAGACCGTTTCATTTGTTTCACTTTGGCAGCCCCCCACACCAGGCTGTCTCTCCGTCTCCTCCCTACAGGTGCTCCCGCCTCCCGAGTCTTCCTCATGCCCATCGCCCATCGCTGCCAGAGTCTCCCGTCTGTCCTGAGCTGCCAGAACTGTCCGTCTGTCCTGAGCTGCCAGAGTCGCCCGTCTGTCCTGAGCTGCCAGAGTCGCCCATCAGTCAGGAGCTGCCAGAGTCGCCCGTCAGTCAAGAGTTGCCAGAGCCGCCCGTCAGTCAGGAGCTGCCAGAGCCGTCCGTCAGTCAGGAGCTGCCAGAGCCGTCCGTCAGCCAGGAGCTGCCAGAGGCGGACAAGGACTATGGTGGAGTGGGGTCCACGTCCTGTGCCAGAGCCGCCACCACGGACAGACACCCACCCAGACCCTCCTCAATAGGTTCAGGTTTTGCGGCCGGAGTCCGCACTTTTGGGGGAAGGGGGGGTACTGTCACGTTCTGACCTTAGTTCTTTTGTTACGTCTTTGTTTTAGTATGGTCAGGGCGTGAGTTAGGTGGGTTGTCTATGTTAGTTTTTCTATGATTTGCTATTTCTGTGTTTGGCCTGGTATGGTTCTCAATCAGATACAGCTGTCAATCGTTGTCCCTGATTGAGAACCATATTTAGGGAGCCTGTTTTCTATTGTGTTTCGTGGGTGATTGTTTTCTGTTGTGTGTCTGCACCAGCCAGAACTGTTTTAGGTCGTTTCTCTTTGCTATTTTTGTTATTTCAATGTTCATTTGAATAAATATGGACATATACCACGCTGCACCTTGGTCCTCACCTTCTTCCACCAACAACGGCCGTTACACTTACAGTACATGTAAGCCTGACTAGACTGTGCAGTATGATAGGCACAGTGGTATCACGTGATATGGAGTGAAGTGCCACCAATGTCTATCACTCTAGAATCATATTCACAAGTCCTCAAGAGGAATTGCCAGCCAGTGATTTACAACCTGACTGACAGATATAATGCGACCTGACCACATTAAATCCTCAGTAATAGCACATTCTGACCTTACCCACTGGGCATGGACGTCAATTCAACGTCTATTCCACGTTGGTTCAACGTAATTTCATTGAAACATTGTTGATTCAACCAGTGTGTGAACCAGTGGGTAGAGGTTTGGCTAATTGTATGTTCTGGTTTGCTAGAGGTACAGTATCAGTTGATAGTTAACAGTATTTAAGAAACAAGCAGAGCACTATTGATTGTTGCCTGGGTAACCACTTATTGGATATAAAGAGATGTTGTCAGGTGGTGCAGCTGTGGAGGGTGTGAGTGAAGAGGAGAAGAACTCTTCTTGGGAAGTGGGGTACGTGAGGCGAGCCGCAAGGCAGGCCTACTGCCTGGCCATGGCTCTGTTAATTGATTAAATATGTGAGAACTGATTACAAATGTTAGTAATTAGGTAGCATTGATGGATGGTTTCGAGTAGCACTCAAGATGTTTCCAGTTTCATTCTTTCATCCACAGTGAAAAATTGAGTTAGTAGAGAAAAAGATATCCATGAACCATCCTTGTCCATCTTACTTGTCTTTCAGTGGGAGATCTGACAGTGACAGAACTGTCATCAGGTCCTTTGGGCGCCTCAGAAGCCACGGACATAAATCTCAGACACATGATGCCTCCGAGGTACTACCAGTTCAATAGTTTGCCATCCTTTTACGATAAACATCATGGGTGCCAGTTGCATGTCTGGCCTTCTGAAAATGTGTGAATTATAGCATTCTCTATTACTGTTGGTGTGAGTGGCCTTTAAAGTTCTGAGTACTGGCCATGCATGCTCCTTATGGGTGATGGCATATGCTAAATAAAAGATGATGAAATAAGAACAACCATCTTGAAGGACGTGTTATTTATACTAGAGCCACTGGGGGAGGGGAGGGAACAGGGAAACACCGTACTGTATTTCATGACCTTGTCAGCCCATTGGTTTGGTCTGTAATCCGCTTCCATAAAGAGAAATGGAGGATTATAGCGAGGGATCAGAAAATGCAATATATACCTTCTTAACACTTGAGCTGCCTGCGATCAGTCAGTCAGTTGGGGATCTCTTAACAAGCCTGTGCTGCTCTCTTTAGTCCCGAGGTGAGAACCAACGTTTACAGTATGTCCCTATCTGTCTGTCCTGTACTTCTAACTGGTTAGACACTCTCTGAAGGAGAGAAGATTTATTAAGATTTTACTCAGGTTTTAGTTTTCGGAGAAACTACATTTTTTCTTGCTATGATATACAGAAGCAGTGTGGTCTTTGCGCTAACTTATTCATGAGAAATTGCAGAATTATAGTGATATGCCTATTTAATGTCAATACTTGGCTGTTGGTTGAGGAAAAGAAGATAGTTTTATAAAGATTTCAGCATGTGAAATGCATTTTAGTTTGTGAAATGAATGTGAATTGTATTGTGTATTGCAATTGTATTGCATTGTAGCTAATTATTCATTTGTATTTGGTTGGTATTGTTGGCTCTAGTCCAAGAGTGTTAAATGTCTTAACTGTAGTCATAAACTGATTGGATTGTTGCTTTATGTAGTAATGCTCATTTTATATGACATATTATCCTTATTCAAATATATTTAATGTCTGTCACTAATGTTTAAATGACTGAAATTATATATAATTTGAAAAATATTAACATCAAAGTTTTAAAAATCATAACTCAATTATTTGGTTTATTTCAATACATTTTATAGATATTTGATTTGTTTTGTACAGTATTTCATGATTTATTTTGTCGGTGTATCTCAATTTGTAAACTTTCAATAGTAGTATTTGCATAAGAAAATGTTCTCAGGTACCAGTAGTGTTTTGAATGTGTTTAGTGAGCATCTATGGGGTGGTAAATTATAGATCTAAATGGACTCATGATGTGACATGCAGAAGGGTACACCACCACAAGACATAAATCTGAAAGCGATCGTCAAATGTTTTCCTTCCTCTCAACACCATATTTTAAACATACCTACACAGCCTGTTACAACGTTATAGACATCTCTGATACATCACCTAATTGGCAATCTGGACAAATATATATATATATATATATATATATATATATATATATATATATATATATATATATACAGTACCAGTGAAGAGTTCGGACACACCTATACATTCAAGTGTTTTTATTTATTTTGACTATTTACATTGTATAATAATAGTGAATACATCAAAACTATGAAATAACACATATGGAATCATGTAGTAACCAAAAAAGTGTTTAACATATCAAAATGTATGTTATATTTTGGATTCTTCAAAGTAGCCACCCTTCGCCTTGATGACAGCTTTGCACACTCTTGGCATTCTCTCAACCAGCTTCACCTGGAATGCTTTTCAGTCTTGAAGGAGTTCCCACATGCTAAGCACTTGTTGTCAGCTTATCCTTCACTCTGCGGTCCAGCTCATCCCAAACCATCTCAATTAGGTTGAGGTGGGGTGACTGTGGAGGCCAGGTCATCTGATGCAGCACTCCATCACTCTCATTCTTGGCCAAATAGCCCTTACACAGCCTGGATGTGCGTTGGGTCATTGTCCTGTTGAAAACAAATGATAGTCCCAGTGCAGAATGCCGTGGTAGCCATGCTGGTTAAGTGTACCTTGAATTCTAAATAAGTGTCACCAGCAAAGCACACCCACAACATCACACCTCCTCCTCCATGCTTCACAGTGGGAGCCACACAGATCATCCGTTCACCAACTCTGCGTCTCACAAAGACACGGCGGTTGCAGGCAAAAATCTCAAATTTGGACTGATCAGACCAAAGGACAGATTTCCACCGGTCTAATGGCCATTGCTCGTGTTTCTTGGCCCAAGCAAGTCTCTTCTTATTATTGGTGTCCTTTAGTAGTGGTTTCTTTGCAGCAATTTGACCATGAATGCCTGATTCACACAGTCTCCTTTGAACAGTTGATGTTGAGATGTGCCTGGTACTTGAACTCTGTGAAGCATTTATTTGGGAAGCAATCTGAGGTGCAGTTAACTCTCATGAACGTATCCTCTGCAGCAGAGGTAACTCTGGGTCTTCCTTTCCCGTGGCAGTCCTCATGAGAGCTAGTTTCATCATAGAGCTTGAAGGTTTTTGAAACTGCACTTGAAGAAACTTTCAAAGTTCTTGAAATGTTCAGTATTGACTGACCTTAATGTCTTAAAGTAATGATGGACTGTCGTTTCTCTTTGCTTATTTGAGCTGTTCTTGCCATAATATGGACTTGTTCTTTTACCAAATAGGCTACAACACCTATACCTATTCACAACACAACTGTTTGGTTCAAATGCATTAAGAAGGAAATAAATTCCACAATTTAACTTTCAACTAGGCACACCTGTTAATTGAAATGCATTCCAGGTGACTACCTCATGAAGCTGGTTGAGAAAATGCCAAGAGTATGCAAAGCTGTCATCAAGGCAAAGCGTGGCTACTTTGAAGAATCTCAAATATAAAATATATTTTCATTTGTTTAACACTTTTTTTGTAACTGTATGATTCCATATGTGTTATTTCATAGCTTTGATGTCTTCACTACTATTCTAATGTAGAAAATAGTAACAATTATTTGTACTATTTTCTACATCTACAATACATACATACATACATACATACATACATACATACATACATACATACATACATACATACATACATACATACATACATACATACATACATACATACATACATACATACATACATACATACATACATACATACATACATACATACATACATACATACATACATACATACATACATACATACATACATACATACATACATACATACATACATACATACATACATACATACATACATACACTATTGTTCTAAGGTTTGGGGTCACTTAGAAATGTCCTTGTTTTTGAAAGAAAAGATGTGTACTACTCCCTTCACAGTACAGCGCAAACTGGCTCTGAACAGAATGGAGTTTCAGAAGAAAGTGCTTTGTTTCTGGCCATTTTGAGCCTGTAATCGAACCCACAAATGCTGATGCTCCAGATACTCAACTAGTCTAAAGAAGGCCAGTTTGATTGCTTCTTTAATCAGAACAACAGTTTTCAGCTGTGCTAACATAATTGCAAAAGGGTTTTCCAATTATCAATTATCATTTTAAAATGATAAACTTGGATTAGCTAACATAATGTGCCATTTGAACACAGGAGTGATGGTTGCTGATAATGGGCCTCTGTACGCCTATGTAGATATTCCATAAAAAATCCTGCCGTTTCCAGTTACAATAGTCATTTACAACATTATCAATGTCTACACAGTATTTCAGATTCATTTGATGTTATTTTAATGGAAGTATTTTCTTTCAAAAACAAGGACATTTCCAAGTGACCCCCAAACTTTTGAACGGTGGTCTATATTCAGTGTAGTTAATCATGGAGAATGGAGACAGTTGAGTGAGTACAATGAACTGACCTGATGGAGCAGCAGCAGTTCTTTTTGAGACAAGGCCTAATGTCTTGGTCATCTAAGGGATGTTCTGGAAGGCAATGGCAGGGCTGGTGGCAGGGCTGGCACCACCAGCTGCGGTGTTGGGTTACTGTGACCTCTCGGAGACAAGCCTACAATAACACAGAGCCATTTTAGACAAGATCTGGGGCCCAATTTAGATCTCCTCAACACAAGATAACTTCCCCATCTCCAGGGAAACGATACCCAGAGCCCAGACCAAAGATTTGGAGTCGACTGAGTTTAAGGAATTCGGAATGTATTCTTATCACTTGTCTCAATTACAAGAGCAAATAAGAAGACCGTTGTAAATCATAGCTGCATGCCATGGCCCCCGTTGGAAGTAGGGCAGAACAGGGATAATTGTAAAAAGGGACAGATTCAATAACACAAATTCGAAATAGCCTAGAGTACTCTTATTCAATGTGCTTTAAAAAATATATACTTTTTTCAGACTTTGACTACTTTTTTGTATTGACTGGTCTAGCATTCTCCATGTACCTTATCCTATATAATAGTATCAGTAATCTTACTGGTGTAGTTTTGTAATTGGTATAGTTGAGGATATACCAGTATTGTTGGTAAAATGTTAGCTCTTATGAGTACATAATTCATGATTACTATTGTTTTGCATTTCTAGGAAGTGAAGACACAAAACAGCCAAGATGGCTGAGTAAGTATAGGCCAATAAACTGTCTACATGTTGTGTTTCAAGTGTTTAGGTAGTTGTACTTAACCTGACTTTCTTTCCTTGGTCCAATAGCAAGAAAGGCAACGTGTCCTCAAGCCGTAAGCACACTCTGAAGGTAAGGAATCCCACACAGCCATTCCTTTAATGTTTTATGTAGAATAACACATTTAATAATGTATAAAAATCACAATATAACATAACTTTTAAAAAGTAGTAAAACAAATGGAGATATAGGTCAATTATCTGGCAACTGTCATAATTTGTCTCCAGAGTTGTATGCTGGCACTTGCTAAGGATTGGCTTGAAGCTGAAGCATTAGAGAAAGTTAAAGAGCGGGAGAGATACATGGAAGAGAACTGCCCTCCTCTGGAGATGTCCCACTCCAAGGATGATTTGATGGTATGATATTCAGATATTCAAAGACAGACATTATGAAAACACATCATACCTGCTTGATACAGTGTGTTGTATGAATTGTGCTTCTATCCGGTTCAGCTGTACTAAGTTTAAGCATAAAAATATGTATTATATGAAGACAGTTACATTTTCCTTTGTTGCATTCTTTCATTAGGAGCTTTGCAAAAAGATGTACGACAAAATTAATGTGATTGATGAGGAGAGATACAACTTAGAATATAAAGTGATCATGGTTTGCAATGAGGTAAGCAACGGTCTTGTCTGTTCATTTTTTTATGTTTCAATATAAATATACAGTGCCTTCAGAAAGACTTATTCCACATTTTGTTGTGTTACAGCCTGAATTCAAAATGGATGAAATAGATTTTGATTCTCACCCATCTACACACAATACCTCACAAGGACAAATTGAAAACTTGTTTTTAGACATTTTTTCAAATGTATTGAAAATGAATTACAGAGACATCTCTGAGTAAAATCACATTTGGCTGTGATGACAGCTGTGAGTGTTTCTGGGTAATTCTCTAAGAGCTTTCCACACCTGGATTGTGAAACATTTGCCTATTATTCTTTTCAAAATTCTTAATTCTCTGTCAAATTGGTTGCTCATTGCCAGACAACCATTTTCAGGTCTTGCCATTGATTTTAATGTAGATTTAAGTCTAAACTGTAACTCTACCACTCAGTAATATTCACTGTCTTCTTGGTAAGCAACTCTAGTATTGATTTGGCTTTGTGTTTTAGGTTATTGTCCTGCTGAAAGGTGAATCAATCTCACAGTGTCTGGTGGAAAGCACACTGAACCAGATTTTCCTCTAGGTTTTTGCCTGTGCTTAGCTCCATTTCGTTCCATTTTTATCCTGAAAATTTGCCCAGTCCTTGTATTGGAAAACCTCCCTGGACTTTGTGGCTGAATCTGTGTTTGAAATTCACTGCTCGACAGAGGGGCCTTACAGATAATCGTATGTGTGGGCTATAGAGATGAGGTAGCCATTCACAAATCATATTAAACACTATTACTGCACACAGAGTGAGTCCATGCAATTTGTAAGTCGCTCTGGATAAGAGCGTCTGCTAAATGACTTAAATGTAAATGTAAATGTTATTATGTGACTTGTTAAGGCTTGCCATAACCAAGGGTTTGAATACTTATTGACTCGAGACATTTTAGTTTTTAATTTTCTAATTGACTTGAAAAAATGTTGAAAAATAATTCCACTTTGAAATGATGGGGTATGGTGTGTAGAAAAAGGTTTATGAATGTTAAATTCAGACTGTAACAAAATAACATTTTGAAAAAGTCAAGGGGTGTGAATACTTTCTGAAGGCACTGTATGTACAATATATATATATATAAATATAACAGTATTGTTGGTATGATAAATATATTTTTTATATATATACAGTTCTTCTGTTGAGCCCACCTGAATCACTGATTTTCCTGTTCCAAAATTACACCCACTAGGTTTTAGACCTAAACATCAAAATAGTTGACCTGAGGGGCAAGTTCAAGAAGCCAGCCCTGAAGAAAGTGCGTATGTCTGCTGACGCTATGCTCCAGGCTCTGCTGGGCTCCAAGCACAAGGTGACCATGGATCTGAGATCCAACCTGAAACAAGTGAAGAAAGATGAGAAGAAAGAGGTGGGTCCATTAGGTTGGATATCGCATCGGGAGACATTGTCAATGTTGAACGAACTTTACGCCTTGATATTCTACACTTCATTGTCTTCTCACCCTTTCTACCATCACAGGATAAGGAATTGCGTGACGTTGGTGACTGGCGTAAGAACATTGACGACAAGGCCGGTATGGATGGCAGGAAGAAGATGTTTCAGGGAGATAATTAGATCATTGGGCTGTGTTTATATGATGTGACTGACTACTGTCCTGTAATGTCTTACTGTCAACCACATACTGATTGATACCCATTACAACCAGTATTGTAACTATATGGCACGTCTTTGTTTCTTTTGAAGACACAAAATAAATAGAAGGAAACAGAAACAGAGAGTTAGTTAGTCTAAGGAAGATGTATGTAATGGTCTGTATGTCGGTTTACTGCTTTACTTCCTGTAGTAGAGTAGCCTACTGTACAGTGACAAACTTTTCAAATAAATTCTCTTAAGGAAATCATTCAATATTTCTATTATTTCTATTTTGTCATTCTGATACACTAAGAGAACTAAAATGCTAAATCTTGCAACCACTAAATCGAGTTTCAATAGAGTGGTTCCCTGGTAATGTTCTAGACTGGAGTGCTGAGTTGCCCATATCTCTTTCTTTTCAAAAGTCACATATGCAGATCACTCCTATAGTTAAAGATGCGTTATAAAGGTTTTCATTAATTCATTTCAGACAGTAGTTTTGAAAGTAGTGCTCAAAAGTCCAAAGGGCTAATGAAAATTGTGCACAATTGTGTGCAACGTCACCCATTTTGTATGATACGTTACATCCTCCAAATTTAAAAATAACAATCTTAAAACCAGTTGCGACGAGCAAACCCGTATCCGGGAGCGTAATCATAGCCTCAAGCGCATTAGCATAACGCAACTTTTCCTATTCATGAAAATCGCAAATGAAATTAAATAAATATATTCAAACACAAGCTTAGCCTTTTGTTAACAACACTGTCATCTCAGATTTTCAAAATATGCGTTACAGCCAACGCTAGACAAGCATTTGTGTAAGTTTATCATGGCATAATGCTATGCTAGGCTCTGCTGGCAGCAGGCAACATTTTCACGAAAATAAGAAAAGCAACCAAATTAAATAATTTACCTTTGAAGAACTTTGTATGCTTTCACTCAGGAGACTCCCAGTTAGATAGCAAATGTTCCTTTTTTCCAAAAAGATTATTTTTGTAGGCGAAAAAGCTCCCGTTTCTTCACCATGCTTGGCTGAGAAATCGACCGAAAAATGCTACAACTATAACGCCAAACTTTTTTCAAAATTAGCTACATAATATCGACAGAAACACGGCAAAGTTGTTTAGGATCCATCCTCAAGGTGTTTTTAACAAATATATTTGATAATATATCCGTCGAGGCAGTTGGTTTCTCATAAGAAGCGATTGGAAAAATGGTTACCTCAGTATTTTACGGAAGGTTTTCTGCGGGAGACACCATGTGACCACATGCCATATATGGTTCCTTACAGCAATTATTCAAGGCAAATGCCTAAAAAGACGTCACAATGCTGTAGACACCTTGGGGAAAACGTGGAAAACGTAAGCTCATTCGTAGCTCATTCACAGCCATATAAGGACTCATTGGCATGAGGCAGTTAAAAAAAATGTGTCACTTACTGGTTGGATTTGTATCTGGGTTTCACCTATAAAATCAGTTCTGTGGCACTCACAGACAATATCTTTGCAGTTTTGGAAACGTCAGAGTGTCTTCTTTCCAAATCTGTCGAGCATCTTTTCGTGACAAAATATCTTGTTTAAAACGGGAACGTTTTTCATCCAAAAATGTAAATAGCACCCCCTAAATCCAAATCCCATTCAATCTCTTTAATACTCGTCTCCGATTTTTTTGTCTAATTTCTGCAGCATGTACAGTAACACGTTTCTAGAGGTTTTGAAATCAATGCTTTCTGTAATGTACCACGTTATCTGGAACATTATTCAGTTATTGTTGGATAAAGAAAACTTCATGTTAAGTAAAATCATGAGATTTGTTTTATAGATTTTATTCATTCAACAGTTCAGGCTAATATGACAAAAACCTGTCAACAATTGGGCTCAGCAATGTTTTCTGCAGGCTTTTTGAGGTCTTTGTCATTGTCACTGAAATTAAGGTGAGTTACTTCATTATTTTGCATGTTTCCCTTTTGTATTACAAAGTAAAAGCAAGTATATTATTTCATTGTTCACTCTTACAATTGAAAATAATTGACTAAGCAATTTTATGTTTTCAAAACTGTAGTTAAATGTTTCCTGTCTACAATTTGCATTTACTGTAATTTATTACTTTCCTACTCTCAACAGATAAATACTCACTTAAACATCAGATGGAATCTTATTGATGCTTCAGTGGTAAGTGTCTTTACAGTGCATTTGGAAAGTATTCAGACCCCTTGACTTTTTTCCATATTTTGTTATGTTACAGCCTTATTCTAAAATGGATTAAATATATTTGTTCCCTTATCAATCTACACACAGATCTAAACAAAACAAAAACAGATTTTTTTTGTGCAAATCTACCAAATAAAAAAATCAGAAATACCTTATTTACATAAGTATTCAAACCCTTAGTTATGCGATTCAAAATCTATCTCAGGTTCATCCTGTTTCCTTTGATTGGACATGATTTGTAAAGGCACACTCCTGTCTATATAAGGTCCCACAGTTGACAGTCAATGTCAGAGCAAACACCAAGCCATGAGGTCGAAGGAATTGACCATAGAGCTCGAGACAGGATTGTGTCAAGTCAAAGATCTGGGGAAGGGTACCAAAAAATGTTTGCACCATTGAAGGTCCCAAAGAACACAGTCGCCTCCATCATTCTTAAATGGAAGAAGTTTGAATCCACCAAGACTCTTCCTAGAGCTGGCAGTGCGGACAAACTAAGCAATTGGGGGGAGAAGGGCCTTGGTCAGGGAGGTGACCAAGAACCCGATGGTCAGTCTGACAGACTCCAGAATTCCTCTGTGGAGATGGGAGAACCTTCTAAAAGGACAACCATCTCTGCAGCACTCCACCATCAGGCCTTTATGCTAGAGTGGCCAGATGGGAGCCACTCTTCAGTAAGAGGCACATGCCAGCCCAATTGGAGGTTGCCAAACGGCTCCTAAAGGACTCTCAGACCATGAGAAACAAGATTCTCTGGTCTGATGAAACAGAGATTGAACTCTTTGGCCTGAATGCCAAGCGTCACGTCTGGACGAAACCTAGCACTATCCCTACAGTGAAGCATGGTTGTGGCAGCATCATGCCGTGGGGATGTTTTTCAGCGGCAGGGACTGGGAGACTAGTCAGGATCGAGGGAAAGATGAGAGACATCATTGATAAAAACCTGCTTCAGAGCGATCGGGACCTCAGATTGGGGTGAAGGTTCACCTTCCAATAAGAAAACGACTCTAAGCACACAGCCAAAATAACGCAGGATTGGCTTCGGGACAAGTCTCTGAATGTCCTTGAGTGACCCAGCCGGATCCCAGACTTGAACCCTGAAAATAGCTGGTCAGCAACCCATCCAAACTGACAGGGCTTGAGAGGATCTGCAGAGAAGAATGGGAGAAACTCCCCAAATACAGATGCCAAGTTTGTAGCGTCATACCCAAGAAGACTCAAGGCTGTAATCGCTGCCAAATGTGCTTCAACAAAGTACTGAGTAAAGGGTCTGAATACTTATGTAAATAAGATATTTCGAATTATTTTTTGCAAACGTTTGCAAACATTTGAAAAAAACTGTGTTTTCACGTTTGTCATTATAGGGTAATGGGTGTAGATGGATGAGGGGAAAAACAATTTAACAATTTTAGAATAAGGCTATAAGGTAACAATGTGGAAAAAGTCAAGGGCTCTGAATACTTTCCGAATGTACTGTATATTGAGGATTTGTATTTATTCTTCTAGTAGCACAGTTTACATGAATATTATATTCTGACTAATGTAACAAGTTATTTTAAGACACAGTGGCCGTGAAAGGGGGTGTTGGGATATGCAAAAAAAACATCAGCGGGATATGAGAATGAGAAACCCAGCAGCATTGTAGTTCTTGACACAAACCGGTCTGCCTGGCACCTACTAACATACCTCTTTCCAAGGCACTTAAATATTTTGTCTTGCCGATTCACCCTCTGAATGGCACACATACACAAGCCACATACACGTCTCAATTGTCTCAAGGCTTAAAATTATTTAATTAACCTGTCTCCTCCCCTTCATCTACACTGATTGAAGTGGATTTAACAAGTGACATCAATAAGGGATCATAGCTTTCACCTTGATTCACCTGGTCAGTCTGTGTCATGGAAATAGCAAGTGTCCTAAATGTTTTGTACACTATAGGACAAATATAAGCACCCACCAAATTATTCTTATTATATAGAAAGCATTTTGCAGATGTCTCCCCGGGTAATAAAGGAATTTGCAGAGGATCTAGCTAGTTTCAGTTTAGTTTCAAGTTTTATTAGTCGTATGTAAAGAACACGTAGTATACAAAGTCCAACAAAATGCTTACTTGCAGGTTCCTTCTCAACATTGCAAAACAATAAGAAATAATAAAAGATAAGAACATAAAGTAAATGGTATTTGAGCATACATATATTACATGAAGGCACATTTTATAGTCCAATATGTACACGTGTATCAGGGAGGATTGGGGGAGGGGGGGCAATCACTGGTGGTCACACACTTAGTAAACACCTATTGGGTTATGTACCTTAAGTGTGGTCCCCAGTCCTGGAAAGAAAAGTGACTGGAGACCAATATCTCCTCCATCCTGTCTGGGCAAGTTCCAGGAAAGGTTCATTGTGAAGAGCTTCTACCTACAGTAGTTGCTCTTCAGGAATGCAAAAGCCAGTATGCATACTTGGCTAAACACAGCACAACAAATGAGCTGGTCAGAGTCACACAGGCTTACAGAGACAGACTTAAAGCAAACCACGGTGGTTCAGGTTCTGGTGGCTGACATGTCACAAGCTTTTGATCGTGTCGACCATGCTAAACTCCTCCAGCATCTGGCCAGTCTGGGTCTGTGTCCAAGGCTACTCACCTGGCCTCACAGCTACACAACAGGGAGAACACAGAGGGGGATGGCACATGGAATGTACAGCTCATGGACAGAGGTAACATCTGGGGTCCCACAGGGTGGGGTTGTCTCGTCTTACCTCTTTCTGCTCCACATGTGTACTCGGAGAGTCATCTTTGATTTGTCCTGTTCTTTAAGGCTAGGAAACATTGAAAATGACACCACAACGGAAGAGGAGGTGAAGTAACTGGATGAATGGGTGGCAGACAACAACATACTTCTGTCCAACTAAGAATTTGTTTCTCTAGAAATCCCCCCCAGCAGGCTCCAATGAACCTGGGTAGACAGGCTGTTCCAGTTGGAACAAAATACCTTGGCTTCCACTTGGACAACCAACTCAGTGGTAACCAACATATTGACCAGGCAGTGAAAAGGGCTTCAAAGCATCTACCCTTCCTGACTGTGATGGCAAGAAACAGTCTTCACACTGAGGACCTTGTGGAAATCTACACCACACTGATCCCACCATGCCTTGAGTATGTCAGTATGTAGCTGGTGGGCTGCACAAAGATGCAGCAAGCTGCACTGGACAGGGTACAGAAAAGGACAAGCAAGATAATAACAAAGAATAGAGACATCCCACTGACTCTTCACCCTGTTGCAGGAGAACTTTCCTGTAATGCAGGAAATGTAAAACTTCTAGTGTATTTAAGGTTTAAAACGTCTTCTGAAGCTTGTAATTCCCACTTTGAAATTTCAGACTTGATTTTCCCTTACGAAAAATGTATCAACCCCTACAAATATGTCCATTAATTATAATACACACAACACTACACATTTCCTGTTGCTTGCTGCAAGATTATTTTCCTGCTGTAACAAACTGCCTCAAATTAAGATCCTACATCTCTACATAATCTCCTACCACAGAGAAGGGTAGACAGTACTTGCAGAGTCCTCCGAAACCAGAACTAATTGTCCAGCATCAACGCAATGTCACGCCTTGGTCATTGTATCTTGTGTTTTTGTTATATGTTTGGGTAGGCCAGGGTGTGACATGGGTTTATATGTTGTATTTCGTATTGGGGTTGTATTAATTGTATTATTAGGGGTGTGTCTAGTTAGGCGGCTGCCTGCACGGTCCGGTTGTCTATCCAGAGCCACCTATACACACACAGTCTCTTATTTCATGTACAGCATTTTCTTCAGTCAGCTCCCATTTCGCAAACAACAGGCTATCATTACAGAATCACCCACCACGATTCACAGACCGAGTGTGAACCTAAAGGAGGACGATATGGACGCAGAAGCAGGGATTATACACCGACAGGTGGGCGGCCAGTGCGAGTGCACCACAGCATGCAAGAGGGCTATACACGGAGGGAATCGAAAGGGAAAGCACGGCTACAGAGCGAAAACCGTAGGTAACCAGTGCAGAGTCCAGACCTGAGCCTACTCTCCCTGTTAATTGTGAGGAGCAGTATGAGGACTTCTGCTTGGGAGATGATATTAGACTGGGCCCCGGGGAGAATCCTCCCAAGGAGGAAATAGAAGTAGCTACTGCCACTGCGACGTTGGAAACTCCCCCAAAAAATGCTTAGTTATGCCAGGTAGGAAACCTCAGTGCTCACCGAGCCGGGCAGGCACCGTGTTATGCTATGGAGCGCACGGTGTTTCCAGTCTGCAGAGCCAGCTGCGACTCTACCAGCCCTTCCTATTGGCCGGGCTAGAGTGGGCATCGAGCCAGGTAAGCTTGGGCAGGCTCGGTGCTCAGAGCTCCAGTGCGCCTGCACGGTCCGGTCTATCCAGAGCCACCTGTACACACCAGTCCTCCGGTAGCAGCTCCCCGCACCAGGCTTCCTGTGCGTGTCCTCGCGCCAGTATCACCAGTTCTCCAGTGCGCCTCGCCTGTTCAGCGCAGTCAGTGCTTTTCTCCCCTCCTGCGCTGCCGGAGTCTCCCGCTGTTTAGCTCAACCAGAGCTGTTCTCTTCTCCTGCGCTATCGCTCCCGCTGTTTAGCAGCCAGAGCCTTTCTCCTCTCCTGCGCTGCCGGAGTCTCCTGTCTGTCCAGCGCCACCAGTGCTCCCAGTCGGCCCAGCGCGTCCAGTGCGCCTCGCCTGTTCAGCGCAGCCAGAGCCTTTCTCCTCTCCTGCGCTGCCGGAGTCTCCTGTCTGCCCAGCGCCGCCAGTCGGCCCAGCGTCACCAGTCTGCCAGGATCCGCCAGAAGTGCCAGTCTGCCAGGATCCGCCAGAAGTGCCAGTCTACCAAGATCTTCTAGATCGGCCAGACAACCTGAATCATCCAGGTCCACCAGCCAGCCTGGATTTACCGGAGCCTACTACTTGCCTGAGCTTCCTCTCAGTACTGAGCTTCCTCTCAGTACTAGGCTCCCTCTCTGTACTGGGCTTCCTCTCAGTACCGAGCTTCCTCTCAGTACCGAGCTTCCTCTCAGTACCGAGCTTCCTCTCAGTACTGAGCTTCCTCTCAGTACCGGGCTTCCCCTCAGTACCGGGCTTCCCCTCAGTACCGGGCTTCCCCTCAGTACTGGGCTGCTTCGGTCCCGGGCTGCCCCTCTGTCCCGGGCTGCCCCTCTGTCCCGGGCTGCCCCGCTGTCCCGAGTTGCCCCGCTGTCCCGAGTTGCCCCTCTATCCCGAGTTGCCCCTCTATCCTGAGTTGCCCCTCTATCCTGAGTTGCCCCTCTATCCTGAGCTGCCCCTCTGTCCTGAGCTGCCCCTCTGTCCCGAGCTGCCCCTCTGTCCCGAGCTGCCCCTCTGTCCCGAGCTGCCCCTCAGTTATGTGGGGATCAGGGTGAGGACTATTAGGCCATGGTCGGCGGAGAAGGTGGATTATCCTAGGACGCGAAGGGGAGGAACTAGGACATTTATGGAGTGGGGTCCACGTCCCGAGCCAGAACCGCCACCATGGACAGACGCCCACCCGGACCCTCCCTATGCTCTTGAGGTGCGTCCCGGAGTCCACACCTTAGGGGGGGGGGGGTTCTGTCACGCCTTGGTCATTGTATCTTGTGTTTTTGTTATATGTTTGGGTAGGCCAGCATGTGACATGGGTTTATATGTTGTATTTCGTATTGGGGTTGTATTAATTGGGAGTGTGTATTATTAGGGGTGTGTCTAGTTAGGCTTGGCTGCCTGAGGCGATTCCTAATTGGAGTCAGCTGATTCTCGTTGTCTCGGATTGGGAACCGTATTTAGGCAGCCTGAGTGCGCGTTGTATTTCGTGGGCGATTGTACCTGTCTTTGTGTTAGTCACCAGATAGGCTGTAAGTAGTTTCACTCGTTTGTTGTTTTGTATTCTCAGTTATTTCATGTACAGCATTTTCTTCATTAAAAGTCATGAGTAACCTACACGCTGCATTTCGGTCTGACTCACTTCAAACAACAGACGAATATCATTACACGCAAGGACAAATAAGGCTGAATAATTCTGCTGTACAGTCTTGGTCTTCACTGTACGTTTGTAACTCATCTGGCAATTGACAGGCGGTTACATAAATAAGCAATACAACTACAATAACAGTCTTGAAGGGTTGCTTATGTATATGAAGGCAGCAGGGAGGTTGGGTTGTGACTAGAGTTACAGCAGCTTGCTGAACCATTGGTCTGGAGCGGGACTTCAATCCAATTCCATAAAGAGAAATGCAGAGTTTTTCTGACCTGTCACAGTATCCCATTAAAACCCTCATAACATTTCAGTTGCCTGTCACAGTCCCAGACGTGTGTACTGCTCGATCGCCAGCTTTCTCTAACAGGTGAGAACCTCTCACCTGTCTATCCTGACTCTCTATCTGCTCCCTGTTTTCAGCTTGGTTAAGCATCACAGGATTTCAGCAACTCCACTGGTTTTACTGTTCTGGATTAGCATTCCTCCTTCGGTTTGGAAACCCTGTAATCAGCTGCACACGTGAGATCAGACCAGGTGTCTCTCTGTGTGCAAAAGCACTGTTTAAATCGGTTTAGATAAAGCTTTGATGATAAAGAACCTAGTGATAAACATTTAATGTTGGGGGGGGGGGGTATAGTCCTGTCAAAACACCCATATTATAGAGCATTGTTCAACGGTTGGGTCTAATCCTGAATGCTGATTGGTTAAAAGCGCAAACACCGGCTTCTCGAGCATTATCACTTATTTAACAACTTTGCTCACTTGTCTTTTAGTCATAAAATTGTCATAAAATTAATCTCACAAGAAATAAGAATGTGCAGGGTTAACATGTTTATCTTATTTAATACGTTTGTTTGAGTTCAATATAGTCTGGAATGTAGTGTCTAATTGTGTAACTGACGTAACCGAATCAGACGTGGCAAATTCTGGCGAACATCGCTGTTCAATGAGGTGTAGCAAATTCTGGCGAACATCGCTGTTCAATGAGGTGTCGCAAATTCTGGCGAACATCGCTGTTCAATGAGGTGTCGCAAATTCTACGAACATCGCTGTTCAATGAGGTGTAGCAAATTCTGGCGAACATCGCTGTTCAATGAGGTGTAGCAAATTCTGGCGAACATCGCTGTTCAATGAGGTGTAGCAAATTCTGGCGAACATCGCTGTTCAATGAGGTGTAGCAAATTCTGGCGAACATCGCTGTTCAATGAGGTGTAGCAAATTCTGGCGAACATCGCTGTTCAATGAGGTGTAGCAAATTCTGGGAAACATCGCTGTTCAATGAGGTGTAGCAAATTCTTGGGAACATTGCCAGCTACTTGATATTTTTAAACCATACTCCTACGTGAGAAATTCATTCAGAAAGCTATACTCACTCGCCAGTCTCCTTTGACGTCAGTGGACATACATTTAAATTGATTTGGTCAGTTGTCATGTGCATCATGCCAAAGTACATTTGGTTTTGTTTACAAATGTAATGATTTAATGATTTTATAATTACTAGCATTTCCAATTTGATTGTTGTTGGATCTTCAAAGATTAGTTTGAAATCGTTTTAATTTGGAATGCGAATATGTCTTGGGTTGTCACATACATCACAGATAATTACCTCTGTCCTTCAAGACCACATCCTCAGTCACTGGCAGATGCTTACAAATATTGTAAAGTACATGTAGCATGTTTCATCATTTTGTCCAATCATTATTTATTATTATTTTTTTAAATTATTATTATTTTTCATTATTATTCTGTATGTTGGGGATGAAACTCCTTCAAATCGTCGTCCTTGGCTGTCTCAGTGGTGTACTGTGCTACAGTACGGTATGGAGGCACATGAGAAAGTGTTAGGTTATAATTGACCTGCTGATGACAACTGACAGTATCAGAAGAGAATCCCAAAAAGACAGCTGGCTCCTTCCTTAGACACAATTTTAGAAATGAGCTCCTTTCCCTGAACACAGCAAGGAAATAACTATCCCAACCCTCTTGCGTGAAACTAGCATCAGTGTGCTGCTAACAGTGCTGTCCCTGTCCCCTTTCTGGGCTTGAACTACTGGTCCTCTGGTTGCAAACACACGTGACCGCCAAACCCAGTTGTGCTGTAGAAAAGGATCCAATTTGATAGCACCATTGGCGACATTTCAAGCTAGCTGTGGAGTGAGTTTACGACACATTCTTAACTGTTACATGAGGAAGCACAATGTTACCTCTCATTCATCGAAGTCAATTCTGTTTGGTAAAGTATTGCTATTGGTATTCAAATGCTATTCAAATGAAAAAAAAAGTTGTCAAGAGTGCTTAAATATTTGCAAGTTAGGGTTAGGGTTAGTGTTGAGTTTATTACATTGTTGTATTGTCGTTTCTTTCCAAAGGGGTCTGAAACAAACAAGAGGTCAAGATGTCTGAGTAAGTTCCAATATGTTCTTATGATATCAGTGACTATATTTGTCTGCCCTGTGTGAATAATATTAACTTCACTACTATATTGGTGTTCATCAATGGAACAGCCTCCCATTCGGGGCAAGTGGGATAAGATGGGATATTTTATATATGCTCAATGTGGGAAAATAAATATAACATTCACTCTATGCTGTATATTTCATGAACTTAGACATCCATGTATACAGTATCAATAAATTGCCTTTTTTTAAATTAATGGTTGGAAACTCATCTTTACCTCTCCAGTGCCCCATGTCCCATTTAAAAAAATCAGAAATGTAAACATTTCTAGGAAATTCTTACATCATTTGATCAACTCTTTTAGGAAAATAATGGCATTGAGTCACAAGCATCATCTGAAGGTAATTTGTCACAAGTAAAATTGAATTCAATTTTTTTGTAATTAAACTTTATCTTGAGCACAATATGTTATAATGTTACATTATAATGAAAGTCTTTGTGTGTTGTGATGTGTATTCCACTGTTAACCTTCATCCAGTTGTGTCACTATTCCTGCTTCTCTCTCCTTCTCCAGAGCTTGATGCTCCAGATTGCTAAGGGCTTGCTAGATGCAGAGGCCATAGAGGCAGTGGAAGATACTTTTTTTTACATGGATGAGAACTGCGCTACATTTGACATGCCTGGGTCATTGGCAGAACTGCAGGTACAGTATCTAATGCTTAAACTACATGTTCAATCAACACTGTTAGGAAATTCACTTTCGTTGCGCCACAGTGCAGGTGGGTTGTTTTTATTACATTCAGTTCTTCATTTCAATCTTTAGTTGTTCAAGGTTCCTTTTGTTAATAACCTCCTGCAGGAACTGTGCAAGACAATTCATCACCAGATTGATAAAGTAGATGAGGAGAGATACGACCTGGCAGGCAAAGGAGGCAAGTGTGACAAAGAGGTACAGAAACCAAAGTTAATCTGTCATGTTTTGTCATTTATTATCTTGTCTTGTCCCTGTGCTTCCCATTCTATTCGTTTCCCTCTGCTGGTCTTATTAGGTTCTTTCCCTCTTTCTATCCCTCTCTCTCCCCCTCCCTCTCTCACTCTCTCGCTCTCTCTTCTCTCTATCGTTCCGTTCCTGCTCCCAGCTGTTCCTATTCCCCTAATCAATCATTTAGTCTTCCCACACCTGTTCCCGATCCTTTCCCCTGATTAGAGTCCCTATTTCTTCCTTTGTGTTCCGTTCCTGTCCTGTCGGTTCCTTGTCTAGAATTCACCGTGCTGTGTTTATGTATCGCCCTGTCGTGTCGTGTTTTCCTCAGATGCTGCGTGGTGAGCAGGTGTCTGAGTCTGTCTGGTTCAAGTGCCTTCCCGAGGCAACCTGCTGTTCACCTGCTGTTCAAGATCGAGTCTCCAGTTTGTCCTCGTCATTTCGAGTGAAAGTTGTGTTTTTTGTTTGTATTTACTTTACTGGATTAAAGACTCTGTTTTCGCCAAGTCGCTTTTGGGTCCTCTTTCACCTGCATGACAGAAGGAACCGACCAAGGAATGGACCCAGCGACTTCAGACGCTCGTTACACTGCCGTCGAGATCCAAGGAGCCATGCTCGGCAGACACGAGCAGGAATTGTCTGCTGCTCGCCATGCCGTGGAGAACCTGGCCGCTCAGGTTTCCGACCTCTCTGGACAGTTCCAGAGTCTACGTCTCGTGCCACCTGTTACTTCCTGGCCTGCCGAGCCTCCAGAACCTAGGGTTAATAACCCACCTTGCTACTCCGGGCAGCCCA
The DNA here is from genome assembly GCF_021184085.1 of Oncorhynchus gorbuscha. Taxonomy (NCBI): domain Eukaryota; kingdom Metazoa; phylum Chordata; class Actinopteri; order Salmoniformes; family Salmonidae; genus Oncorhynchus; species Oncorhynchus gorbuscha. The sequence continues at coordinate 16,511,115 of NC_060178.1, forward strand.
CTGAGTGCCGCTCCTTTCTCACGCAGTGTGAGATTGTGTTCTCTCTCCAACCCAACACATACTCTAGAGAGAGAGCTCGGGTTGCTTACGTCATTTCACTCCTTACTGGCCGGGCTCGAGAATGGGGCACAGCTATCTGGGAGGCAAGGGCTGATTGCTCTAACAAGTTCCAGAACTTTAAAGAGGAGATGATTCGGGTTTTTGACCGTTCAGTTTTTGGTAGGGAGGCTTCTAGGGCCCTGGCTTCCTTATGCCAAGGTGAACGGTCCATAACGGATTATTCTATTGAGTTTCGCACTCTTGCTGCCTCTAGTGAGTGGAACGAGCCGGCGCTGCTCGCTCGTTTTCTGGAGGGACTCCACGCAGTGGTTAAGGATGAGATTCTCTCCCGGGAGGTTCCTTCAGATGTGGACTCTTTGATTGCTCTCGCCATCCGCATAGAACGACGGGTAGATCTTCGTCACCGGGCTCGTGGAAGAGAGCTCGCATCAACGGTGTTTCCCTGCTCCGCATCGCAACCATCTCCCTCCTCTGGCTCAGAGTCTGAGCCCATGCAGCTGGGAGGGATTCGCATCTCGACTAAGGAGAGGGAACGGAGGATCACCAACCGCCTGTGCCTCTATTGCGGAGTTGCTGGACATTTTGTTAATTCATGTCCAGTAAAAGCCAGAGCTCATCTGTAAGCGGAGGGCTACAGGTGAGCGCAACTACTCAAGTCTCTCCATCAAGATCCTGTACTACTTTGTCGGTCCATCTACGCTGGACCGGTTCGGGTGCTACATGTAGTGCCTTGATAGACTCTGGGGCTGAGGGTTGTTTCATGGACGAAGCATGGGTTCGGAAACATGACATTCCTTTCAGAGAGTTAGAGAAGCCTACGCCCATGTTCGCCTTAGATGGTAGTCATCTTCCCAGTATCAGATTTGAGACACTACCTTTAACCCTCACAGTATCTGGTAACCACAGTGAGACTATTTCTTTTTTGATTTTTCGTTCACCGTTTACACCTGTTGTTTTGGGTCATCCCTGGCTAGTATGTCATAATCCTTCTATTAATTGGTCTAGTAATTCTATCCTATCCTGGAACGTTTCTTGTCATGTGAAGTGTTTAATGTCTGCCATCCCTCCCGTTTCTTCTGTCCCTACTTCTCAGGAGGAACCTGGCGATTTGACAGGAGTGCCGGAGGAATATCATGATCTGCGCACGGTCTTCAGTCGGTCCCGAGCCAACTCCCTTCCTCCTCACCGGTCGTATGATTGTAGTATTGATCTCCTTCCGGGGACCACTCCTCCTCGGGGTAGACTATACTCTCTGTCGGCTCCCGAACGTAAGGCTCTCGAGGATTATTTGTCTGTGTCTCTTGACGCCGGTACCATAGTGCCTTCTTCCTCTCCGGCCGGGGCGGGGTTCTTTTTGTTAAGAAGAAGGACGGTACTCTGCGCCCCTGCGTGGATTATCGAGGGCTGAATGACATAACGGTTAAGAATCGTTATCCGCTTCCCCTTATGTCATCAGCCTTCGAGATTCTGCAGGGAGCCAGGTGCTTTACTAAGTTGGACCTTCGTAACGCTTACCATCTCGTGCGCATCAGAGAGGGGGACGAGTGGAAAACGGCGTTTAACACTCCGTTAGGGCATTTTGAGTACCGGGTTCTGCCGTTTGGTCTCGCCAATGCGCCAGCTGTTTTTCAGGCATTAGTTAATGATGTTCTGAGAGACATGCTGAACATCTTTGTTTTTGTCTATCTTGACGATATCCTGATTTTTTCTCCGTCACTCGAGATTCATGTTCAGCACGTTCGACGTGTTCTACAGCGCCTTTTAGAGAATTGTCTCTACGTAAAGTCTGAGAAGTGCTCTTTTCATGTCTCCTCCGTTACTTTTCTCGGTTCCGTTATTTCCGCTGAAGGCATTCAGATGGATTCCGCTAAGGTCCAAGCTGTCAGTGATTGGCCCGTTCCAAGGTCACGTGTCGAGTTGCAGCGCTTTTTAGGTTTCGCTAATTTCTATCGGCGTTTCATTCGTAATTTCGGTCAAGTTGCTGCCCCTCTCACAGCTCTTACTTCTGTCAAGACGTGTTTTAAGTGGTCCGGTTCCGCCCAGGGAGCTTTTGATCTTCTAAAAGAACGTTTTACGTCCGCTCCTATCCTCGTTACTCCTGACGTCACTAGACAATTCATTGTCGAGGTTGACGCTTCAGAGGTAGGCGTGGGAGCCATTCTATCCCAGCGCTTCCAGTCTGACGATAAGGTTCATCCTTGCGCTTATTTTTCTCATCGCCTGTCGCCATCTGAGCGCAACTATGATGTGGGTAACCGTGAACTGCTCGCCATCCGCTTAGCCCTAGGCGAATGGCGACAGTGGTTGGAGGGGGCGACCGTTCCTTTTGTCGTTTGGACAGACCATAAGAACCTTGAGTACATCCGTTCTGCCAAACGACTTAATGCCCGTCAAGCTCGTTGGGCGTTGTTTTTCGCTCGTTTCGAGTTTGTGATTTCTTACCGTCCGGGTAGCAAGAACACCAAGCCTGATGCCTTATCCCGTCTGTTTAGTTCTTCTGTGGCTTCTACTGATCCCGAGGGGATTCTTCCTTATGGGCGTGTTGTCGGGTTAACAGTCTGGGGAATTGAAAGACAGGTTAAGCAAGCACTCACGCACACTGCGTCGCCGCGCGCTTGTCCTAGTAACCTCCTTTTCGTTCCTGTTTCCACTCGTCTGGCTGTTCTTCAGTGGGCTCACTCTGCCAAGTTAGCTGGTCATCCCGGTGTTCGAGGCACTCTTGCGTCTATTCGCCAGCGCTTTTGGTGGCCGACTCAGGAGCGTGACACGCGCCGTTTCGTGGCTGCTTGTTCGGACTGCGCGCAGACTAAGTCGGGTAACTCTCCTCCTGCCGGTCGTCTCAGACCGCTCCCCATTCCTTCTCGACCATGGTCTCACATCGCCCTAGACTTCATTACCGGTCTGCCTTTGTCTGCGGGGAAGACTGTGATTCTTACGGTTGTCGATAGGTTCTCTAAGGCGGCACATTTCATTCCCCTCGCTAAACTTCCTTCCGCTAAGGAGACGGCACAAATCATTATCGAGAATGTATTCAGAATTCATGGCCTCCCGTTAGACGCCGTTTCAGACAGAGGCCCGCAATTCACGTCACAGTTTTGGAGGGAGTTCTGTCGTTTGATTGGTGCGTCCGTCAGTCTCTCTTCCGGGTTTCATCCCCAGTCTAACGGTCAAGCAGAGAGGGCCAATCAGACGATTGGTCGCATACTACGCAGCCTTTCTTTCAGAAACCCTGCGTCTTGGGCAGAACAGCTCCCCTGGGCAGAATACGCTCACAATTCGCTTCCTTCGTCTGCTACCGGGTTATCTCCGTTTCAGAGTAGTCTGGGTTACCAGCCTCCTCTGTTCTCATCCCAGCTTGCCGAGTCCAGCGTTCCCTCCGCTCAAGCGTTTGTCCAACGTTGTGAGCGCACCTGGAGGAGGGTGAGGTCTGCACTTTGCCGTTACAGGGCACAGACTGTGAGAGCCGCCAATAAACGCAGGATTAAGAGTCCAAGGTATTGTTGCGGCCAGAGAGTGTGGCTTTCCACTCGCAACCTTCCTCTTACGACAGCTTCTCGTAAGTTGACTCCGCGGTTCATTGGTCCGTTCCGTGTCTCCCAGGTCGTCAATCCTGTCGCTGTGCGACTGCTTCTTCCGCGACATCTTCGTCGCGTCCATCCTGTCTTCCATGTCTCCTGTGTTAAGCCCTTTCTTCGCACCCCCGTTCGTCTTCCCTCCCCCTCCCGTCCTTGTCGAGAGCGCACCTATTTACAAGGTACATAAGATCATGGACATGCGTTCTCGGGGACGGGGTCACCAATACTTAGTGGATTGGGAGGGTTACGGTCCTGAGGAGAGGAGTTGGGTTCCGTCTCGGGACGTGCTGGACCGTTCACTCATTGATGATTTCCTCCGTTGCCGCCAGGATTCCTCCTCGAGTGCGCCAGGAGGCGCTCGGTGAGTGGGGGGTACTGTCATGTTTTGTCATTTATTATCTTGTCTTGTCCCTGTGCTTCCCATTCTATTCGTTTCCCTCTGCTGGTCTTATTAGGTTCTTTCCCTCTTTCTATCCCTCTCTCTCCCCTCCCTCTCTCACTCTCTCGCTCTCTCTTCTCTCTATCGTTCCGTTCCTGCTCCCAGCTGTTCCTATTCCCCTAATCAATCATTTAGTCTTCCCACACCTGTTCCCGATCCTTTCCCCTGATTAGAGTCCCTATTTCTTCCTTTGTGTTCCGTTCCTGTCCTGTCGGTTCCTTGTCTAGAATTCACCGTGCTGTGTTTATGTATCGCCCTGTCGTGTCGTGTTTTCCTCAGATGCTGCGTGGTGAGCAGGTGTCTGAGTCTGTCTGGTTCAAGTGCCTTCCCGAGGCAACCTGCTGTTCACCTGCTGTTCAAGATCGAGTCTCCAGTTTGTCCTCGTCATTTCGAGTGAAAGTTGTGTTTTTTGTTTGTATTTACTTTACTGGATTAAAGACTCTGTTTTCGCCAAGTCGCTTTTGGGTCCTCTTTCACCTGCATGACATAATCTGTCAAATGAAAGCCTATTGTAGCCATTTGAGGTTGATTATGTTTGTTGATTTTCTCTCTTGTTAAGAGTGCAGATCTAGTCTTTTGCCTGACTTCCTCTCTTCACAGATTGAGGATTTGAGGATTAAAGTGATTGAGTTCCAAGGATTGTCTGCTGACTCCATGCTCCAGGCACTGCTGGGCTCCAAGCACAAGGTGTCTATGCATTTCAGAGCCAACCTGAAAGAAGTGAAGAAGGAAGTCAAAGAGGAGGTGGGTATTTGTGTGGAAATCTACAAAGCAGAGAATTGGTATAATACTATGGAAGGATATCAGTGAATACCCATGGGAAGATGTAAGATGTTTTGAGTTGGGGGAAGGGGGGTCACCTTTATAATAAAACGTTGCCTGTCTCTATCATCGAATTTGCGTATAGTGGTGCAGAAGAGAGAAACAGAAGACATTCTATAATTTAGCAAAAAGCATTTCATGCAATTCTACATAATTTTACATGAAGGGAGACATTTTCAAAATATTATTTAATACCAAACAAATAACCATAATGACAGGGTCCTCTGACTCTGAAATAAACATAACTACAGTGTCATGCAGGTAAAAGAGGACCCAAAAGCGACTTAACAGAAACAGAGTTTAATAATGTTCAAAACGGAATAACTGACATCCTCTAGATTGTAGAGGGGAAAACAACTGGAGAAGCGGCCACAGACTGCAGGTCGCTTCGGGTAGGCGCAGGCCGTAGTCGACTGAGACACCTGCTCACACGCAGCGTCTGATGAAGGCACAAAACACGACAGGACAGGGTGATACACAATCACGGCAAAAACACGACAGGACAGGGCGAAACGCAATCACAGCATGGTGAAATCAATACAAGGAACCGACGGCACAGGAACGGATCACAAAGGAATAAATAGGGACTCTAATCAGGGGAAAGGATCGGGAACAGGTGTGGGAAGACTAAATGATGATTAGGGGAATAGGAACAGCTGGGAGCAGGAACGGAACGATAGAGAGAAGAGAGAGCGAGAGAGTGAGAGAGGGAGGGGGAGAGAGGGGATAGGAGGGAAAGAACCAAATAAGACCAGCAGAGGGAAACGAATAGCATGGGGAGCACAGGGACAAGACATGATAATAAATGACAAACATGACAGTACCCCCACTCACCGAGCGCCTCCTGGCGCTCTCGAGGAGGAACACTGGCAGCAATGGAGGAAATCATAGATCAAACGGTCCAGCACGTCCCGAGAAAGAACCCAACTCCTCTCCTCAGGACCGTAACGAAAAACGATAAAAAGGGAAACTAGGGTACTACTCTAAAAAAAAAATGAGAACTAGGGACAGACTGAGACACAGCAAGGGCAGGGACAAGAACAGGAGAGATGCGATGGCAGGGAACAGACTGAGACCCAGCAAGACCAGGAGCAGAAGCAGAAAAAAATTACCAGACTTCTTCTGCGCGCAGTCTGAACACGCAGCCACGAAACGGCGCGTGTCACGCTCCTGAGTCGGCCACCAAAAGCGCTGGCGAATAGACGCAAGAGTGCCTCGAACACCGGGATGACCAGCTAACTTGGCAGAGTGAGCCCACTGAAGAACAGCCAGACGAGTGGAAACAGGAACGAAAAGGAGGTTACTAGGACAAGCGCGCGGCGACGCAGTGTGCGTGAGTGCTTGCTTAACCTGTCTTTCAATTCCCCAGACTGTCAACCCGACAACACGCCCATAAGGAAGAATCCCCTCGAGATCAGTAGAAGCCACAGAAGAACTAAACAGACGGGATAAGGCATCAGGCTTGGTGTTCTTGCTACCCGGACGGTAAGAAATCACAAACTCGAAACGAGCGAAAAACAACGCCCAACGAGCTTGACGGGCATTAAGTCGTTTGGCAGAACGGATGTACTCAAGGTTCTTATGGTCTGTCCAAACGACAAAAGGAACGGTCGCCCCCTCCAACCACTGTCGCCATTCGCCTAGGGCTAAGCGGATGGCGAGCAGTTCACGGTTACCCACATCATAGTTGCGCTCAGATGGCGACAGGCGATGAGAAAAATAAGCGCAAGGATGAACCTTATCGTCAGACTGGAAGCGCTGGGATAGAATGGCTCCCACGCCTACCTCTGAAGCGTCAACCTCGACAATAAATTGTCTAGTGACGTCAGGAGTAACGAGGATAGGAGCGGACGTAAAACGTTCTTTTAGAAGATCAAAAGCTCCCTGGGCGGAACCGGACCACTTAAAACACGTCTTGACAGAAGTAAGAGCTGTGAGAGGGGCAGCAACTTGACCGAAATTACGAATGAAACGCCGATAGAAATTAGCGAAACCTAAAAAGCGCTGCAACTCGACACGTGACCTTGGAACGGGCCAATCACTGACAGCTTGGACCTTAGCGGAATCCATCTGAATGCCTTCAGCGGAAATAACGGAACCGAGAAAAGTAACGGAGGAGACATGAAAAGAGCACTTCTCAGCCTTTACGTAGAGACAATTCTCTAAAAGGCGCTGTAGAACACGTCGAACGTGCTGAACATGAATCTCGAGTGACGGAGAAAAAATCAGGATATCGTCAAGATAGACAAAAACAAAAATGTTCAGCATGTCTCTCAGAACATCATTAACTAATGCCTGAAAAACAGCTGGCGCATTGGCGAGACCGAACGGCAGAACCCGGTACTCAAAATGCCCTAACGGAGTGTTAAACGCCGTTTTCCACTCGTCCCCCTCTCTGATGCGCACGAGATGGTAAGCGTTACGAAGGTCCAACTTAGTAAAGCACCTGGCTCCCTGCAGAATCTCGAAGGCTGATGACATAAGGGGAAGCGGATAACGATTCTTAACCGTTATGTCATTCAGCCCTCGATAATCCACGCAGGGGCGCAGAGTACCGTCCTTCTTCTTAACAAAAAGAACCCCGCCCCGGCCGGAGAAGAAGAAGGCACTATGGTACCGGCGTCAAGAGACACAGACAAATAATCCTCGAGAGCCTTACGTTCGGGAGCCGACAGAGAGTATAGTCTACCTCGAGGAGGCGTGGTCCCTGGAAGGAGATCAATACTACAATCATACGACCGGTGAGGAGGAAGGGAGTTGGCTCGGGACCGACTGAAGACCGTGCGCAGATCATGATATTCCTCCGGCACTCCTGTCAAATCGCCAGGTTCCTCCTGAGAAGTAGGGAGAGAAGAAACGGGAGGGATGGCAGACATTAAACACTTCACATGACAAGAAACGTTCCAGGATAGGATAGAATTACTAGACCAATTAATAGAAGGATTATGACATACTAGCCAGGGATGACCCAAAACAACAGGTGTAAACGGTGAACGGAAAATCAAAAAAGAAATAGTCTCACTGTGGTTACCAGATACTGTGAGAGTTAAAGGTAGTGTCTCAAATTTGATACTGGGAAGATGACTACCATCTAAGGCAAACATGGGCGTAGGCTTGTCTAACGGTCTGAAAGGAATGTTATGTTTCCGAACCCATGCTTCGTCCATGAAACAACCCTCAGCCCCAGAGTCAATCAAGGCACTGCATGTAGCACCCGAACCGGTCCAGCGTAGATGGACCGACATAGTAGTACAAGATCTAGATGAAGAGGACTGAGTAGTAGCGCTCACCAGTAGCCCTCCGCTTACTGATGGGCTCTGGCCTCTTACTGGACATGAATTAACAAAATGTCCAGCAACTCCGCAATAGAGGCACAGGCGGTTGGTGATCCTCCGTTCCCTCTCCTTATTCGAGATGCGAATCCCTCCCAGCTGCATGGGCTCAGTCTCAAAGCCAGAGGAGGGAGATGGTTGCGATGCGGAGCAGGGAAACACCGTTGATGCGAGCTCTCTTCCACGAGCCCGGTGACGAAGATCTACCCGTCGTTCTATGCGGATGGCGAGAGCAATCAAAGAGTCCACATCTGAAGGAACCTCCCGGGAGAGAATCTCATCCTTAACCACTGCGTGGAGTCCCTCCAGAAAACGAGCGAGCAGCGCCGGCTCGTTCCACTCACTAGAGGCAGCAAGAGTGCGAAACTCAATGGAATAATCCGTTATGGACCGTTCACCTTGGCATAAGGAAGCCAGGGCCCTAGAAGCCTCCCCACCAAAACTGAACGGTCAAAAACCCGAATCATCTCCTCTTTAAAGTTCTGGAATTTGATAGAGCAATCAGCCCTTGCCTCCCAGATAGCTGTGCCCCATTCTCGAGCCCGGCCAGTAAGGAGTGAAATGACGTAAGCAACCCGAGCTCTCTCTCTAGAGTATGTGTTGGGTTGGAGAGAGAACACAATCTCACACTGCGTGAGAAAGGAGCGGCACTCAGTGGGCTGCCCGGAGTAGCAAGGTGGGTTATTAACCCTAGGTTCTGGAGGCTCGGCAGGCCAGGAAGTAACAGGTGGCACGAGACGTAGACTCTGGAACTGTCCAGAGAGGTCGGAAACCTGAGCGGCCAGGTTCTCCACGGCATGGCGAGCAGCGGACAATTCCTGCTCGTGTCTGCCGAGCATGGCTCCTTGGATCTTGACGGCAGTGTAACGAGCGTCTGAAGTCGCTGGGTCCATTCCTTGGTCGGTTCCTTCTGTCATGCAGGTAAAAGAGGACCCAAAAGCGACTTAACAGAAACAGAGTTTAATAATGTTCAAAACGGAATAACTGACATCCTCTAGATTGTAGAGGGGAAAACAACTGGAGAAGCGGCCACAGACTGCAGGTCGCTTCGGGTAGGCGCAGGCCGTAGTCGACTGAGACACCTGCTCACACGCAGCGTCTGATGAAGGCACAAAACACGACAGGACAGGGTGATACACAATCACGGCAAAAACACGACAGGACAGGGCGAAACGCAATCACAGCATGGTGAAATCAATACAAGGAACCGACGGCACAGGAACGGATCACAAAGGAATAAATAGGGACTCTAATCAGGGGAAAGGATCGGGAACAGGTGTGGGAAGACTAAATGATGATTAGGGGAATAGGAACAGCTGGGAGCAGGAACGGAACGATAGAGAGAAGAGAGAGCGAGAGAGTGAGAGAGGGAGGGGGAGAGAGAGGGATAGGAGGGAAAGAACCAAATAAGACCAGCAGAGGGAAACGAATAGCATGGGGAGCACAGGGACAAGACATGATAATAAATGACAAACATGACATACAGGGTACTCTGACCCTGAAACAACCGTAATGACAGGGTACTCTGACCCTGAAACAACCGTAATGACAGGGTACTCTGACCCTGAAAAACTGAGATCAATAGAAACAACCTAGTCTTGAATCCACCAATAGCCAAGGCCAAGTATTCCCAAACTGGGCTACGCGAAATGTCGTCGAGGGTAGGTCAAATAAAACATTTTAAAAAATCTAAATATATATATATATATATATATATATATATATATATATATATATATATATATATATATATATTATATATATATATATATATATATATATATATTTTTCCCTTCACATTTATATCTTCCAATGGGGCTATACATTTGGGTGAGTTTTTTTCTCGCCTGAGTAGCCTAGTTTCACTGGCAAAAATGAAATGAAACCATCTAGTGTTCAGCGTAATAACAACACAATGTCAAATACAGGTAGTCTAGTCAAATAATTAACATCCAATCACATTAACCGTTACTCTCTTGCTGGAATTCCACTAACAGTCCCTATGTAGTCAAATGTAGCTGTTGCTCATTCTGTTTGTTCGAAAATTGATAAATGGTTAAAAAAAGTAAGGCCTGCGTCCATAGAGACACATACCAGCTCTCCTGGTAGTACTGCTACAACCAGTAGTACTACACCTACACCTGTCGATGACACAAGTTGTTCAATTTATCCAATGCTAGCATCAGTAATTCTACATTTGTTGTTAGCCCAGCTAGCATGGACACTGACAGTTGTGAATCTGATGCAGCTGAAGAGCTACTGCCCCCTTACCCGGGAAAGCACCGAACAACAGACAGGGACGTTGGACCATCGAAGAGGAGCAAATATGATAAGAACTACGTTTATTTGGGGTTCACTTATATTGGGAGTAGTGCCTTTCCTCAGCCACAGTGTGTTATATGTGCAAAAGTACTATCTCACAATCCTTCATTCTTGTGCAGACATTTAGAAACAAAACATGACAATTTGAAAAATAAGCCACAGGAGTTTTTTGAGCGAGAATTAAGACGACTTTCGAGTAGTAAGGCATGTATAAAAGCAATAGTTCCATTAATAAGAACAGGCTAGAAGTGTCTTATATGATGAGCTACCGAGTGACTAGAACAGGCAAGCCCCATGCTATTGTGGAGGACTTAATTCTTCTTCCTGCTGCCATGGATATGGCTGGGACAGTGCTGGGGGAAAAGGCCCCAAAAAACTATACAGACAATGTCTTCATCAAACAACACTGTTTCACGACGCATCAGTGACATGGCAGGAGATGTGTTGAAACAATTACTGCTTCGCATACAAGCCAATGAATTCTGTGCGTTACAGCTGGATGAGTCAACAGACGTGGCGGGCCTGGCACCGTTCCTGGTAAATATCAGTTACGTTTATGGGGGTCATTAAGGAAGACATCCTCTTCTGGAAACCAGGACAACACGAGAGGATATTTTTAAAGTACTGGACAGCTTTGTGATATCAAATGGACTTTGGTGGTCAAGATGTGTTGGTATCTGTACTGATTGGTGCAAGAGCCAGGACAGGGAGACATAGTGGTAATGTGAGTGCAAGCAGTTGCTCCTGACCCCACTTGGGTACACTGCACTTGGGTATTTTCTGCACTATGCAATGATATGGGCAGCGACCATGTAACGCTTTTGCAACATACAAAAGTGAGCTGGTTATCAAGGGGCAAAGTACTGACACGTTTCTTGAATTGAGAAACGATCTTAAAGTTTTCTTCACTGACCATAATTTTCATTTGTCTGACCGCTTGCATGGTGATGAGTTTCTCACATGACTGGCCTATCTGGGTGATGTTGTTTCTCACCTGAATGATCTGAATCTAGGATTACTGGGACTCTCTGCAACTATATTCAATGTACGGGACAAAATTCAGGCTATGATTAAGAAGTTGGAGCTCATCTCTGTCTGCATTAACAAGGACAACACACAGGTCTTTCCATCATTGTATGATTTTTTTGTGTGCAAATTAACTCAAGCATACGGACAAGGTCAAATGTGATATAGCAAAGCACCTGAGTGAGTTGGGTGCGCAATTACTCAGGTACTTTCTCGAAACGTATGACACAAACAACTGGATTCGTTGTCCCTTTCTTGCCCTGCCTCCAGTCCACTTACTGATATCTGAAGAAGAGGGTCTCATCGAAATTGCAACAAGCGGTTCTGTGAAAATGTAATTTAATCAGAAGCCACTGCCAGATTTTGGATTGAGCTGCGCTCAGAGTATCCTGCCTTGGCAAATCGCTCTGTTAAGACACTGATGCCCTTTGCAACCACGTACCTATGTGAGAGTGGATTCTTTGCCCCCACTAGCATGACAACTAAATACAGGCACAGACTGTGTGTGGAAAAAGACTGAGACTCTCTCCAATACAACCCAACATTGCAGAGTTATGTGCATCCTTTCAAGCACGCCCTTCTCATTAACCTGTAGTGAGTTATTCACCATTTTTTTGATGAACAAATAAGGTTTTATATGTAAGATGGCTAAATAAAGAGCAAAATGATTGATTATTACTATTTTGCTATTTGTTATATTGTGACAAATGTTTAATAAATATTGTATTGTGTGTGTGGCAGGCTTACAACGATGCCAAAAAAACGGCATTTGAGAGTGCGCAAACCCTTGTGCTAGAGGGGGTACGCAGCTGGAGGTTGAATGTTTAAAGGGGTACGGGACTATAAAAAGTCTCTCTGTCCCTGCCGCTTAAAAATATCCCCACAGCAGGATTCTGCCACCACCATGCTTCACTGTAGAGTTGGTGCCAGATTTACTCCAAAAGTGACGCTTGGCATTCAGGCCAAAGAGTTCAATCTTGGTTTCTTCTGACCAGAGAATCTTGTTTCTCATGTTTCGAGAGTCTTTAGGTGCCTTTTGGCAAACTTCAAGTGGTGTGAAAAGTGCCTTTTACTGAAGAGTGGCTTCCGTCTGGCCACTCTACCATAAAGGCCTGATTGGTGGAGTGCTGCAGAGATGGTTGTCCTTCTGGAAGGTTCTCCCATCTACACAGAGGAACTCTACAACTCTGTCAGAGAGACCATCTGGATTTTGGTCACCTTCCTGACCAAGGCCCTTCTCCCCTGATTGCTCAGTTTGGCCGGGCAGCCAGCTCAACAAAGAGTCTTGGTGGTTACGAATTTCTTCCATTTAAGAATGATGGATGCCAATGTGTTCTTGGGGACCTTCAATGCTGCAGACATTTTTTGGTACCCTTCCCCAGATCTGTGCCTAGACACAATCCTGTCTCGGAGCTCTATGGACAATTCCTTCGACCTCATGGCTTGGTTTTTGCTCTGACATTCACTGTCAACTGATGGACCTTTTATAGACAGGTGTGCCTTTCCAAATCATGTCCAATCAATTGAATTTACCACAGGTGGACTCCAATCAAGCTGTTGCAACATCTCAAGGATGATCAATGGAAACAGGATGCACCTGAGCCCAATTTTGGTCTGGCAAAGGGTCTAAATAATTATGTAAATAAGGTATTTTTATTTTTATTTTTATACATTTAAAAATATTTTTAAAATCTGTTTTTGCTTTGTCCTTATGGGGTATTGTGTGTAGATTGCTGAGGATTTTATTTGTTTGTTTAATCTATTTTAGAATAAGCTGTAATGTAACAAAATGTGGAAGAAGTCAAAGGGTCTGAATACTTTCCAAAGGCACTGTATGTGTGCTCAGCGGTGATGGCAGATGCACTCTTGCCAATAACCTATCCCTCAAAGATACTTTGTAAAACAATGCTTTTCGCTCAATATTGGGAGTTGATCAAATATCAGTAGTGGGAAAAGTACCCAATTGTCAAACTTGAGTAAAAGTAAAGATACCTTAATAGAAAATGACTCAAGTAAAAGTGAAAGTCACCCAGTAAAATTCAACTTGAGTAAAGGTCTAGAAGTATTTGGTTTAAAATATACTCAAGTATCAAAAGTAAAAATCTAAGTATAAATAATTAAAAGTTCCTCATATATTTACAAAATAAACGGCAAAATGTTCTTGTTTTTTTAAATTTACGGATATCCTGGGGCACACTACAACACTCAGACATATTTTACAAATGAAGCATTTGTGTTTAGTGAGTCCGACAGACCAGAGGCAGTAGGGATAACCAGGGATGTTCTCTTAATGAGTGTGTGAATTGAAACATTTTCTGTCCTGCTGAGCATTCCAAATGTAACGAGTACTTTTGGGTGTCAGCAAAAAATGTATGGAGTAAAAAGTACATTATTTTCTTCAGGAATGTAGTGAAGTAAAAGTTGTCAAAAATATAGATAGTGGAGTAATGTACAGAACCCCCCCAAAAACGACTTAGGTAGTTCTTTAAAGTATTTTTAGGGGTTTTAGGCTGGGTTTCTGTACAGCACTTTGAGATATCAGCTGATGTAAGAAGGGCTTTATGAATAAATTTGATTTGACACTTCACGAGGCTATGTAAGTGCCTACATACAGTCGTGGCCAAAAGTTTGGCGAATGACACCAATATTAGTTTCCACAACGTTTGCTGCTTCAGTGTCTAGATATTTTTGTCGGATGTTACTATGAAATACTGAAGTACAATTACAAGCATTTCATAAGTGTTAAAGGCTTTTATTGACAATTACATGAAGTTGATGCAAAGAGTCAATATTTGCAGTGTTGACCTTTCTTCTTCAATACCTCTGCAATCCGCCCTGGCATGCTGTCAATTAACTTCTGGCAACATCCTGACTGATGGCAGCCCATTCTTGCATAATCAATGCTTGGATCTTGTCAGAATTTGTTTTTTGTTTGTTTGTCCACCTGCCTCGAGGATTGACCACAAGTTCTCAATGGGATTAAGGTCTGGGGAGTTTCCTGGCCATGGACCCTAAATATCAATATTTTGTTCCCCGAGTCACTTAGTTATCACTTTTGCCTTACGGCAAGGTGCTCCATCATTCTGGAAAAGGCATTGTTCGTCACCAAACTGTTCCTGGATGGTTGTGAGAAGTTGCTCTCGGAGGATGTGTTGGTACCGTTCTTTACTCATGGCTGTGTTCTTAGGCAAAATTGTTTAGTGAGCCCACTCCCTTGGCTGAGAAGCAACCCCACACATGAATGGTTTCAGGAGGCTTTACTGTTGGCATGACACAGGACTGATGGTAGTGCTCACCTTGTCTTCTCCGGACAAGCTTTTTTTCCGGATGCCTCAAACAATCGGAAATTGGGATTCATCAGAGAAAATTACTTTACCCCAGTCCTCAGCAGTCCAATCCCTGTACCTTTTGCAGAATATCAGTCTGTCCCTGATGTTTTTCCTGGAGAGAAGGGGCTTCTTTGCTGCCCTTCTAGACACCAGGCCATCCTCCAAACGTTTTCGCCTCACTGCGTGCAGATGCACTCACACCTGCCTGCTGCCATTCCTGAGCAAGCTCTGTACTGGTGGAGGCCCGATCCCGCAGCTGAATCAACTTTAGGAGACGGTCCTGGCGCTTTCTGTACTTTCTTGGGCACCCTGAAGCCTTCTTCGCAACAATTGAACAGCTCTCCTTGAAGTTCTTGATGATCCGATAAATGTTTGATTTAGGTGCAATCATACTGGCAGCAATATCCTTGCCTGTGAAGCCCTTTTTCTGCAATGTAATGATGACAGCACTTGTTTCCTTGCAGATAACCATGGTTGACAGAGGAAGAACAATGATTCCAAACACCAGCCTCCTTTTTAAGCTTCCAGTCTGTCATTCAAACTCAATCAGCACTCACACCTGTGTTAACTAGATAATCACTGACATGATGTCAGCTGGTCTTTTTGTTGCAGTGCTGAAATGCAGTGGAAATGTTTTTGGGGGTTTCAGTTCATTTGCATGGCAAAGAGGGACTTTGAAATTAATTGCAATTCATCTGACCACTCTTCATAACATTCTGGAGTATATCCATATTGACGAATATCACTATGAATGTACTTTCTTTCCTTTTTACAAAACGCTTAAAGCTCAAATTTTAAATAACCTAAACAAATAGCTTAGATTCTCTCTTGACCTGATCTCTCTGCTGTAACACCCACTCTACCCTTACAGGACAAAGATGCAGTTGGTGACTGGCGTAAGAACATTGATGACAAGGCAGGCATGGACGGCAGAAAGAAGATGTTTGAGGCCGCATAATATCTGTGGCACGACTCAGTCCCATTTCACTTGCCTTTCTCTATGTCCTAATAATAAGTCAGTTGTTGTCAGCCATGGCTGCATTTTGTATTTAGATGTTAGATATATAAAGTAGTTTTGTGGTTAAGTCAGATATGGATTTGTATGACCATGTTGTCGACTGAGATCATTTCCCTTTTCACAGCAACTTGAACATATTTTGAAGAACACTTGCTGTATGAAGAAATGTACTTAAGTATATATGACTGAATATTAAATAAATATTTGAACCTTTACAACTGGAATAGCATTTTTATTTTGCTTGCATGTCTTTTAGAGTTTTGTGATGAATAAAAAGAGAATACGACTTATGCAGTTGCCTACTTGATTTGGGTATGAGTAGCACACTGTTCAATGTTATTCAATAGCAGATGGCAATTAGAAGCTAGTTGTAAAAAAAAGAAAATGTAACGACTGAAGGACTTTAATCTTAGGACTTAATTTCTTAGAACGTGTCACACAAACCAAAAAAAAGGTGCATGCTCTGTGCATGTTCTCTCTCCCTCTCTCTTTTTCTCTCTGCCAAATCCTGCTGTAATTATGACTCCTACAATTGGTAGCATCTCTTTATTGTTTGGCCATCTTGTGCATGGAAACTGATTACAAACATATTTAGGCTAGGATTTAATCAATTGTTCAATACTAATACTAATACAAAAATATAAACAGTAATTTTATAGGAAACATGAAGAATGAATATAGTGTAACATGTTATAACAACTTTCATGACTACGCATTAATAAACTATTTATAATCTATTAGTAAATAACTATTTCATTATTTGGATTGTTAGTATTTCTCACACAAAAATCAGCATGCATAGTGTGTTGACCAGGGTAGTTGAGTATTCATGATGTTTTCTTGTATTCATGATGAAAAAGCTATGTTTTCTTGTGTCTTATGACACCATAGGTTGGTGTTGTATCTTGTGACATCTCCGCTGTAGCGAGAGCAAGACAGCAGTGGACTAGCATGGATATGACGCCCTCTACTGCCTCACCGTAGCACACACAACTGCAGGTATGAGAGAAATAAGAAACCTGTTGGCTGATCATGGTAATCAATTCAGATATGGATCATCTGTGTAATAGATCTTCTTTGCGTTTTTTGCCTACTACAGATTTGATGTGATTTATTGACAAGTGCTTTGGTTTTATTGTCAATTACAGTGTAGAATTCAACCTGAGTAGATGAAAAATTGAGAAATCTGGATAGATATATATATTGAATAGAAAAAGGATATTAGGTGAGTGATGTAAGGATTGTTTTTGGATCATGGTGCTTTATGAGATGTAAAATAAATGGTTGTGGTTGTGATTGTATTGTTAAACCCTATTGGAGAAATACATTGCCTTGCGAAAGTATTCGGCCCCCTGAACTTTGCGACCTTTTGCCACATTTCAGGCTTCAAACATAAAGATATAAAACTGTATTTTTTTGTGAAGAATCAACAACAAGTGGGACACAATCATGAAGTGGAACGACATTTATTGGATATTTAAAACTTTTTAACAAATCAAAAACTGAAAAATTGGGTGTGCAAAATTATTCAGCCCCCTTAAGTTAATACTTTGTAGCGCCACCTTTTGAAGCCTGAAATGTGGCAAAAGGTCGCAAAGTTCAAGGGGGGCGAATACTTTTGCAAGGCACTGTAACTCTGTGTGAACAATGCATGACAATATATATATATTCTATAACTGATTGATCAACCAGAGGATGCATGATTCCCATGTCTGTATCTTCTTCTTCTTGCACATTTGCAAAACCGTTTCCATTACTTTCAAGATGACACTTTTCACTGGGTATCATACTTAACAATCTGTGTCTTTAGAGGACAAATTAGATTATGCTGACACTATGTCCTCTGTGGTTCATTTGGTACTGCTTGGTGCTTGCAATGCCAGGATTTTGGGTTTGTTTCCCATGTGGGACCTGTGCGAAAAAATATTAAAATGTAGGTACTCACTACTAAGTCACTCTGGATAAGAGCGTCTGCTAAATGACTAAACTGTAATACAGAGCCACAGAAATATTTGCCACCACAAATTCCCCCAAAAGATTCCTAGGAGGGTCCATTACATTTTAGCAGATGGCTGGTGGATATAGAACTAGGCTAATTCTGGCGCCAAATGACCTAAATACAAAGTCAGGATGGAGGATAGTCAAAGCAGGGCCGGCTCCAGGCATAAGCAACATAAGCGGTCGCTTAGGGCCCCCAGCTGCTGCAGGGCCCCCAACAAATTATGATGATTTATTTATGATATTTTTGGGGGGAATTCAGTCGGATCTCAACTTACCATTTCAGAGTGAGAATAGTTGAATACACCAGGTGCAATTTCGAAATGTGGTTGTGTGTCAGCAGTTTTTCTCTTGTTATGTCAGACAATGACAGTCACTCAATTATCCAAGTCGGTTAACACTTTTTTTATTGGTAGTTAGTCTAGCCAGCTATCTAAACTTGTAGTAAGCATGGCTGAATACCGACCGTGCACGCAGGGCTCGTGCCCAGGGTACCTGAACTCCAGAGGGGCCTCCATTGATTTTGTTAGTCATTCTCACTCATATCATATTAACATGGCATAAGTCCTTACAAAATGTATATAATTGCAGAAAATTTGCTTTAAAACTGCAAAAAAAAGTATCTCCATCCATGGCAAAGTAGGTAGATTGTGGGAAATTGGTTGTAAAACTGAAAAAAGGAAAAAATGATCTCTGTCCCATGTCACAATTCATAGGATTGCAGTAAACTTGCTTTAAAACTGCAACAGTTTCTCTATGCCCCATGGCAAAATGTGTAGAATTGCAGTGACTCCTAGTGACTCCTGCGATGCATTGCCTTAGACCACTGTGCCACCCAGCAGGCCCTACTATTTCCTTTTTTTTATTTGGCAAATTGCTCTTACTTTTAAACTCTGCATTGTTGGGAAAAGGGCTCTTAAGTAAGCAATTTCACCTGTTCTATTCGGTGCAAGTGACAAATGAAATTTGATTGGTTTTGGATTGTTTTCAATTAAAATTGTCAGTGTATTCCAAACTCATAGTATGGAAATATGTATAAAACAAAGGAAAATACACTGGGCCTTTAAAACAAGCATTTTTTTATCCACCGTCAAGAGCGGTGCCTCTCAAATGTTTTGCCGTGATGTGGGGGGCCCCCCTACCAAATCTTGCTTAGGGCCCCCAAAAGGCTGGAGCCAGCCCTAGGTCAAAGTATGGGATCAGACCCCTATTTATATTTTTTATGTTACCCTTATTTTACCGGGTAAGTTTCTACCATAAGATGCTTTATTTCCAATGCTTATTATATCTGGCCCTGTAGTGTAGGGCTACTTTGACCAGATTCACTTATCATTCATCGATTAAGACTTGATCACAACAAGAAACTATAGAGGGGATGACATTGTGACAAGCAGTTGCACGTTGCTTGTTATTATTTAAGTTACAGAGCAAGTTGTGGAAATATTATTGATATTGTAGTTATCTGGTTTGGAAATATGGAGCCTATATTTAGATAACGGGGCATGTTACAGGGCAGTATATGTTACAGGGCATGTCTATGTTACAGGGCATGTATATCAGGCTGACAGGGGGCCGGCAGCATCACTGACCACTACCATAAAGACTGACCTACTGGAGTAAACATTACCATGTTGAGGGAGGGATAAACCACTGGTGTCCACCCATCAGTATTTAATACTGTGTACTCCCTCATTTAATCTGCTATTGGCTTGCCATCCTCTCCCTCTCCATCTCTCACAACTGCTCTTCATTTTTCATCATTATTTTTCTCACAGGTGAGGATAATAGTGGGATCTTATAGTGCTCCAGCATGCATAATGTGCTCCTGTCTCCTGACTGCTTTGAACTGTATGTAGTGTTGCAGCTGTTGGTTTCTGCACATTGGCAGATCATACGATCACCGTAGTAACATGGTACCCTATGGCTTAGTTGGTTGAGGACAGTGCTTGTAACACCAGGGTTGTGGATTCTATCCCTATGGCCACCCACATGGTAAATGTATGCATGTGTGCTGGCTAAATTGGGGGGGGGAAAAGGGGGAAACAAATACAGGTCTGTATTCTCACCTTTTTTTAAAGCGATAGATGTTATTTTCAATGATTCATTATGTGCACATGATTGACAGATATTAAGGAATTTGAATGTTTTAATTGAATGAATTGAATTGCTGAATTGTTTTGTGTCACCAGATGTGAATCTAGCTATTCAGGAAGTAGAGCTAGCTCAACAGTTTGAGCCTTCTTGGTCACTAGAAATATTATACTTCGTAGGCTGATTGCATGTATCAGCCCAACATGATGCTCAAGGGGACCTTGAATCCCTGGATGTTTTTGTTCTGCTCTGTGCGTGCAATCTTATGCCATATGTTCCTGAGCAGGTGGTGTTCTAGATGTCTGGAATCTACAGAAATTAAATATAAATAAACATCAGAATATGAAACCTTTTGTGTATCATGAATGAATAAAACATTTTACATGATTTATTTGCAAGATTTGAACATTCATGAGTAAAAAAAAGTGAATATATCACTGTTTAAAGTTTTGGAAATATTAGCGTATTTTCGACTTCTTTAGGGTGTTTCCTCCAAACTGTATTTTAATTGGTTAGCTAGTTATTGGTTTCCTTCAAACTGTATTTAAATTGGTTAGCTAGTTATTGGTTTCCTACGAACTGTATTTAAATTGGTTAGCTAGTATTGAACTTGGTTAGCTAGCTAGTTATTTTGAAATGGTTTGGAGAAAACAACAACAACGTAAGGAAATTGGAAGAAAAGCTACAATTTAAAAAAAATAGTTTAACTATCCCTTTAAAGGATCAACATTATAAAGAGTGACTCATTGTTTTAACAAATGAGTAAAATTGTAGTTGTAGTTATATTCAAATGTAGGTCAGCAGCTCAATAATTAAGTAGATCAAAGTTTAGCATGCCAAATACCAGTTTAGATTTGTCGTCCTCAGCGAAATAAGAAACTATATGTTTTGGCATCTGAATAAGTTGAAACCCTATCTGCTTAAGCATAAAATTGTTCCAAGTGGCAAGCAGCAATATGATACATGTTTGTGAATACTTCATATCTGCATGCTTATATCTGCAATGTGAAACTAGTTGAAAGGTGTTCTATTGCCAGTGTCTAGCTGCCATAATAATATGCTAAAATCGCAGGTTGTCCAAATGTCCTGCATCAGCATAAAGATAAAAATAAGTACATACCCAGTTAAGTGAGCCAGGGTAGACTCCTACTTGCAGAGTAATTCAAGTGATCTCTATATCTTGTTGTGTGCTACTGTTATTTGGTGGATTAATTTTGGCATTATGACTGCTCTTCTGAGTCTATCACAGTACAACATATACATTTATAGCAACACTTGTTCTGTCAAAGTTTTGAATCTTTTAATTTCTGTCTTATACAAGGTGTGAAAAAATAAACAAGCAAGATGTCAGAGTAAGTATAATATTACATTAGTCTCAATAACATCTGAGAGGTGACTGATTGTCTGAGTGCATCGCGAACATCTCATGTATCTACTTCTTCCTCTCACAGGAAAAAGATGAATTCGAGCCGCAGGGGTCATCTGAAGGTAAATATACTGATTTAACCCAATTTCAGCTTCCAATGTGAAAAACTGTATTGTTCTTACTCTCATTTGATTGAACATTTACAGTACCAGTCAAAAGTTTGGACACACCTACTCATTCAAGGGTTTTTCTTTATTTTTGTAGAATAATAGTGAAGATTTCAAAACTATGAAATAACACATATGGAATCATGTAGTAACCAAAAAAAGTGTTAAACAAATCAAAATATATTTTATATTTTCGATTCTTCAACGTAGCCACCCTTTGCCTTGATGACAGTGTTTTGCACACTATTAGCATTCTCTCAACCAGCTTCATGAGGAATGATTTTCCAACAGTCTTGAAGGAGTTCCCACATATCCTGAGCACTTTTTGGCTGCTTTTCCTTCACTCTGCAGTCCAACTCATCCCAAACCGTCTCAATTGGGTTGAGGTCTGGTGATTGTGGAGGCCAGGTCATCTGATGCAGCACTCCCTCACTCTCTTTCTTGGTCAAATAGCCCTTATACAGCCTGGAGGTGTGTTGGGTCATTGTCCTGTTGAAAACAAATGATAGTCCCACTAAGTGCAAACCAGGTGGTATGGCGTATCACTGCAGAATGCTATGGTAGCAATGCTGGTTAAGTGTGCCTTGAATTCTAAATAAATCACAGACAGTGTTACCAGCAAAGCACCCTCACACCATCACACCACCTCCTCCATGCTTTACGTTGGGAACCACACATGATCATCCGTTCACCTACTCTGCGTCTCACAAAGACATAGCCGTTGGAACCGAAAATCTCAAATTTGGACTCATCAGACCAAAGGACAGATTTCCACCGGTCTAATGTCCATTGCTCATGTTTCTTGGCCCAAACAAGTCTCTTCTTCTTATTGGTGTCCTTTAGTAGTGGTTTCTTTGCAGCAATTCAACAATGAAGGCCTGATTTACGCAGTCTTCTCTTAACAGTTGATGTTGAGATGTGTCTGTTACTTTGTTAAGCATTTATTTGGAAAGCAATTTCTGAGGATGGTAACTCTAATGAACTTATCCTCTGCAGCAGAGGTAACTCTGGTTCCTACTTTCCAGTGGCGGTCCTCACGAGAGCCTGTTTCATCATAGCGCTTGATGGTTTTCGCGACTGCACTTGAAGAAACTTTTCTGCATTGACTGACCGTCATGTCTTAAAGTAATGATGGACTGTCATTTCTCTTTGCTTATTTGAGCTGTTCTTTCCATAATATGGACAGGGTATTTTATCAAACAGGGCTGTCTTTATCCAATGTATATCACCCCTACCTTGTTACAACACAACTGACTGGCTGAAACGCATTAAGAAGGAAATACATTCTACAAATTACCTTTTAACTAGGCACACCTGTTAATTTAAATGCCTTCCAGGTCACCTTCCACCTCATGAAGCTGGTTGAGAGAATGCCAAGAGTGTGCAAAGCTGTCATCAAGGCAAAGGGTGGCTACTTTGAAGCATCTCAAATATAAAATATATTTAGGTGTGTTTAATGCTTTTTTGGCTACTACATGATTCCATATGTGTTATTTCATAGTTTTAATGCTTTCACAACTATTGTACAATGTATAAAATAGTCAAAATAAAGAAAAACCCTTGAATGAATAGGTGTGTCCAAACCTTTGACTCATATTGTGTCTATACAGCTAAGTCAAATAATAACCCATTCTTATTTGCAAAGATGTCAAAACTATGAAATACAAATACCCTTCCCTATTTAATTAAATAACCACAAATGAACTATGTGTACAAGTGATTGTGTAAAATGTATCAAGACAAAAACAAATGGCAGAAACACATTAGCTGGCAGTTGCCTGAAGTTAACGTGCTTAGGCTCTCAATTATTTATTCAGACACATGGTAATACTACAAGGTTACTTTATTGAATGTATAAGGAAATACAGTACATTTGAAAGTGCCTGAAATGGATGCTAGGCCTAACTTTGCATTGGTGAGTCCTACATGTTTTGGTGTAGTCGTGTTAGCTGCTCTGACACCTTTTCTCCCCCTGGCATCCAGAGCTTGATGCTTGCGATTGCCAAAGACCTCCTGGAGAAAGAAGCAGCAGACTTGATAACAGAAAAGGCAGCTTTTATAACAGAAAACTGCCCTGCTCCGGTATTGTCTGGGGGTCTTCCTGAGCTGCAGGTATTTTACCATTCTAACCAGTTCATTCTAATTTAGTCTGCTTTGAATACCTGACATATACAATAATTCATACAACCATACAATTGGAACCACAAAAATCCTAACCTATTTATCTTTCATGTTACATATTTGATTTTGAGATATGTGTTAAGGCTGCATTTGGATTGATTTGATTTGCATAGAAAGAAAAATGAATTGAATGAGATTGATCTGTGCCAAAAGCTGAAGACACCATTAAGAGACACTGTGTTTCTCATACAAATGATCTGTGATATGTTTGTGTGTCAACAGGAAATGCTTAAAAAGTTGGCCCAGACCATTGACAAGGTTGATGAGGATAGATATGACTCCGAGGCAAAAGTGAAGAAGACAGACAAAGAGGTAGAGTACGTTGCATTCCATATTGTCCACATCCTGGAAACATATAGCGCTGGTCTTGACTATGTGTTGACTCACCCTCTTCACAGATCGAGGACTTGAGAATGAAAGTGGTTGAGATCCAGGGCATAAAGAAGCCAGCTCTGAAGAAAGTGCGTATGTCTGCTGATGCTATGCTTGCAGCTCTGCTGGGCACCAAGCACAAGGCTTCCATGGATTTCAGAGCCAACTTGAAAGAAGTGAAGAAGGAGGTCAAAGAGGAGGTGGGTATTTGTGGGGAGAATTACGAAGCAGAGAATCACAGTACTTTAGGAGTTGGCGGCAGTTGTCCCGAATGTGCTCAGAACTTTGAGGAAATGATCAGTTAGATGAATTTCATATTACATCCTCAAACACTAAGAATGTCACATCGTACATTTTATGTCATGCAGGAGGAAGTCGGTGACTGGCGTAAGAACGTTGACGAACAGGCTGGCATGGACGGCAGGAAGAAGAAGTTTGAGACCGCATAAATTACTGAATTTGTTTTTTAATA
Organism: Oncorhynchus gorbuscha; assembly: GCF_021184085.1. Lineage (NCBI taxonomy): Eukaryota > Metazoa > Chordata > Actinopteri > Salmoniformes > Salmonidae > Oncorhynchus > Oncorhynchus gorbuscha. The sequence goes on from NC_060178.1 coordinate 16,535,685, forward strand.
CATCTTTTAGGTTGTTTTGTTATGCCGTCACACAGTTAGAGTCATTTTGTCAATCTATTTAACTTAAACGTATGTCTTATGTCAATAGTAAAAAGCTTTTGAAGAAAACTTATTTTACCTATGTCCAACATTCATGCCAAAGCTCAGTAATTAAATAAATGCTTTGAAGAAGACAGTCTTTTTTTTGTTACTTTTGACATGTATATTTCTTGAATACAGTGGAGGCTGCTGAGGGGAGGACTGCTCATAATAATAGTTGGAACAGAGCAAATGGAAGGGCATCAAACACATGGAAACCATATGTGTGATGCATTTGATACCATTCCACCCACTCCGCTCCAGTCATTACTACGAGTCCGTCCTTTCCAACCTCCTGTGCTTGAACATTGCTATGCATGTTTATTTCTTTATTACTAATTTGGCACTGAAATAGTGGGTCATCCATAACTAGGGCTTTTCCAAATATTAATGGGTTGCACTTAATACTGGTGTAAAAAGACGTCTAAGCAGAGTCCACATTTCCGGTTTCCAGGAGAAACTGAAGTTAGGTTGAAAACACTGTATCCCTGAAAACCGGTAACATTTTCTTTTTGCAACCCCACAGTGAATTAATCTAATATATTTGTTGTAAGAATATAGGATTATATTTCCTACAAACATTTCATCATAAATGTCAATGTCATTAGAATATAATGTGTCATGCGAAATGACTTGATGAAAACACAATTGAATTAAAACTAACGATTGGCTTGATTTAGTTACACATTTTAGATGTGTATTAATCATTTAAAAAATGTTTTATATTTAATTAAACCTTTCATATTTGAATATAGAATATAATAAACAATTTACAAGAATATAGTTATGATATAATTAGTAATATAATATATAAATAAATAAATATCCTCTCTCCATCACTCTCTCTCACTCTCTCTCAATCTCTCGCTCCTTCTCCCCATCTCACCTTTGAGCAAAAGAGGGCTATTTACTTGCCCACTTTTTTCTCAGGCATTTGTCATTATTTGTAGATATTCAATGTACAGTGTATTGCCATGCAATTGAAGTTGGATTGGGGAACTCTAGTCCTGCAAATGGTGAGTAACACTTTTTCTACTTCTTAATAATCCTTAACTAAATGGATTCCAGAGGTCAAAAATTGTTCTGACAATAATGACAGATACAGCAATTGTTCAACAGTTTCACTTATATGCAATGGATAGCATGGTTCCCTTGTTAAAGTTGATGACCCCTTTCCCTTCTTTATTTTAAAGGTGCAATCTGCAATTGGTACTTCCATTTTTTAAACTTTTAAATGATTGCTATATACACATTGATTGTTGAAGAACTTTTTGTCAAAACAGTGGCTGGGAAGTCACTTTTTATTGTTTGAACTGCAGACTGACCCTTTAACAAAAGCCTTCTTCTTATTGAAAATGGAATTATCATCAATCACCCAAAAGTGGTTCAAGAATATATCAACGTTGACCCTTGCTTTCCTGGGTTTATCTATCCATGACCTCCGTGCTTAACTGGGATGGCTTTGTCAAACCTTTCCAACGCCGTTGGTATGGAAGCCAAGTGGCAGCTCAGGTTTTGGGAGACACCTTGCAGAAAGGGAAATTTATGATGTGAGTTGGAGGAAAGGGTTGGTGGTATTTCAGGAGCCCACAGTTCCGTTGGCCTAAGGAGTCTCCACCACCACAAGGAGGTCCCTGGGTTTCTGCTGATTCATCACTAGTCTACATATATATACCCTGTTGGATTTGTTCTTTGCCTGTGACTTACCAGTTTCTCCCCTTCTTCACCAAGTGTGTCCTGTCCTCCTCATCTCATAGGTGAGAACCTCTCTTATCTTTCGATCACACAGGATCTGTCTTACTGATAAATAAGGTTGGATGTGACATTGATAAATGAAGGAATACAGTCTCACCGTGGGGGGGTAGTTTTACCTGTTAATTAAGTCTTACACAGTGCACATTTATAGACGTTGATGTAAAGGTGATTTCATGGCTACATTTACATATATATATATTTTTTTTTTTATTTATTTCACCTTTATTTAACCAGGTAGGCTAGTTGAGAACAAGTTCTCATTTACAACTGCGACCTGACCAAGATAAAGCATAGCAGTGTGAACAGACAGCAACACAGAGTTACACATGGAGTAAACAATAAACAAGTCAATAACACAGTAGAGAAAAAAGGGAAAAAAGACCCACTAACAGGTGACACCTGTCACAAGTTCACTACATTTGAATACAGGTGAATACAGTGAGATAAATATGTCAGGGTGGATACTATGAAAGACTATTGAGCCTCTGTCTAGACAGAATGACCGACGGGCCTCTGTGTTAGACAGTGTGACCCTGTGTGGAGGGCGGGGGGGGGGGACTCCTGCTCAAGGACTATACTCTAGCATGGAAGGCGGTTGAAGACATTATTTAAGGCTTTACTTTTTTGTGTGATGTATGTTGCTCAAATATTCAATGTGTATAAGTGTCATGGATAGCGATATGGGATTTGTGATGGAGATCTAGAATTTTGATTATACTGTAACTCGAATGTGATAACTAGGTTACAGCAGACAGTGTTTACTGAATGGGGCTTCTAGGCCCTTGGTTGGTGGTCCGTTCCTCTTGGGCTACAGCTAACATTTGGTAACCTACAGAATAGTTTCAGATCCACTGGTCAGTTGATAGACATGGCATAACAGTTGAGCGTTGCAAGCACCATGCTCTATCAGGCATTAGAAAGTTACAGTTTAATACATATTTGGATTATCATGTATATTCCTAGTTGAACAGATTGGAAAATTATGTGTTGGCAAGAGTTTTTATTGTCAATTTCTCTGTTTGCTGAAGTATCAAAATAGTAGCATTTATTTGATCATTTGAATATTGATGAATTTGAACGTATTTGAACTGCATGTGTCATTGACTTTAAACTAGAGAAAACAGAGAAGTTGTTAAAAACATCATTCCTATTCTTAACATTGCTATTCATTGATGTGGTGTGGTTTAACAACAGTGTCTTACAACATTTGAGCCATACTGTATTGCTTAAAATAATAATCAATGATTCGATTGAGGGGCTTTTCATGACATTAAGTATGCTCCCCAAAATGCAGTAGAAAAAGTGGAAGAGATGTAATGACGGGGTTCACTGAGAACGCAGGTTGTAGTGATTTGAGTGATACCAAGATGTTCTCAGGGTGGAGCAAGACGATGATGCCTGCAGAGGATTTGTGTGCTAATGACATCAATAAAGTAACAGCCCATGAATGTCAGGGGTGACTCTTGTCTCCAGCTGTCCAAATTTAGCCTGATCAAAATGGTTCCAACAAGTTAATAGTCAAATGGATCATATTTCCCCTCCCTTCCTTGAAGTGTCCAAATTGCTCAATTAGCAGCCAGTGTCCATGAATCATTCTTGAGCTGGATACACAAGCCTGTTCTAATTTTAGGCTTATGAGGCAAATAGCACCCTAATGCTAAAAACATTTATCTTCCTCATTGTCTTTTTGTTCCAGGGTCTGAAGCACACATTCCTCCATCATGTCTGAGTAAGTATCCAAATGTTTGCCTCATTTTATTATTTTCACAGGATTTAAGATTACGTTGCAAATATGCGGTAGCTTTCCAAAAATTATCCAGTTTTCCAAAAATCCTGGTTGGAAGACTCCCGTAATCAGGAGTGAATAAGCAGGAATCTGGAATCCTCCAATCAGAATTTCGGAAAAACCTGGGAATCTTCGGAAAGTTACAGATTTTTGCATCCCTAGTCTTAGACAAACATAATGTTAGAAAGTAGGGATTTTTTAAAATACCAAATCAGAATAAATAGACAAACAGACACAGAAATATATACAAACAAAAAACAAACAGCCAACCCAAACCCTAACATCAAACAATATATATATATAACTTATTTACATAAGTATTTAGACCCTTCCCTATGCTCAGGTGCATCCCATTTCCATTGATCATCCTTGAGATGCTGCTGCAACTTGATTGGAGTCCACCTGTGGTAAATTCAATTGATTGGACATGATGTGGAAAGGTCTATATAAGGTCCCACAGTTGACAATACATGTCAGAGCAAAAACCAAGCCATGAGGTTGAAGGAATTGTCCATAGAGCTCCAAGACAGGATTGTGTCGAGGCACAGATCTGGAGAAGGATACCAAAACATTTCTGCAGCATTGAAAGTCCCCAAGAACACAGTGGCCTCCATCATTCTGAAATGGAAGAAGTTTGGATCCACCAAGACTCTTCGTTGAGCTGGCTGCCCAGCCAAACTGAGCAATCGTGGGAGAAGGGCCTTGGTCAGGGAGGTGACCTAGAACCTGATGGTCACTCTGACAGAGCTCTAGAGTTCCTCTGTGGAGATGGGAGAACCTTCCAGAAGGACAACTGCCTCTGCAGCCCTCCACCAATCAGGCCTTTACGGGAGAGTGTGCCAAGACGGAAGCCACTCCTTAGTAAAAGGCACATGACCACCCGGCTTTGATTTGCCAAAAGGCACCTAAAGACTCTCATACCTTCAGAAACAAGATTCTCTGAACGCTTTGGCCTGAATGCCAAGCGTCAGGTCTGGAGGAAATCTGGCAGAAACAGGTCTGCTAAGCTTGTAGCATCATACCCAAGAAGACTCGATACTGTAATCGCTGCCAAAGGTGTTTCAACAAAGTACTGAGTAAAGGGTCTAAATACTATAAATGTTATATTATATTATATATTATTATTATTATTATTATTATTATTATTTCCATTTCTTTATTTGTAATACATTTGTGACAATTTCTAAAAACCTGTTTTTGCTTTGTCACTATGGGTTATTGTGTGTAGATTGATGAGGGAAAAAAAACAATTGAATACATTTTAGAATAAAGCTGTAACATATGAAAATGGGAAAAAAAGTAAAGGGGTCTGAATACTTTATGAAGGTTTGAGTCTTTCACAACAACGTGAGAAAAGTCAATGAGATATTCCCAATCTATTCAGCATGCTATAGAATATCACTGATACAAGCCTTGGTCAACATATTGACCAGTCATGTCCCTTCAGCATATTGACCAGTCATGTCCCTTCAGCATATTGACCAGTCATGTCCCTTCAACATATTGATCAGTTATGTCTCTTCAGCATATTGACCAGTCATGTCCCTTCAGCATATTGACCAGTCATGTCCCTTCAACATATTGATCAGTCATGTCCCTTCAGCATATTGATCAGTTATGTCTCTTCAGCATATTGATCAGTTATGTCTCTTCAGCATATTGATCAGTCATGTCCCTTCTGCATATTGATCAGTCATGTCCCTTCAACATATTGATCAGTCATGTCCCTTCAGCATATTGATCAGTCATGTCCCTTCAGCATATTGACCAGTCATGTCCCTTCAGCATATTGACCAGTCATGTCCCTTCAACATATTGATCAGTCATGTCCCTTCAGCATATTGATCAGTTATGTCCCTTCAGCATATTGATCAGTTATGTCTCTTCAGCATATTGATCAGTTATGTCTCTTCAGCATATTGATCAGTCATGTCCCTTCAGCATATTGATCAATCATGTCTCTTCAGCATATTGACCAGTCATGTCCATTCAGCATATATGATCAGTCATGTCTCTTCAGCATATATGATCAGTCATGTCTCTTCAGCATATTGATCAGTCATGTCTCTTCAGCATATTGATCAGTCATGTCTCTTCAGCATATTGATCAGTCATGTCTCTTCAGCATATTGATCAGTCATGTCTCTTCAGCATATTGATCAGTCATGTCTCTTCAGCATATAGACCAGTCATGTCTCTTCAGCATATTGATCAGTCATGTCTCTTCAGCATATTGATCAGTCATGTCCTTTCAGCATATTGACCAGTCATGTCTCTTCAGCATATTGATCAGTCATGTCCTTTCAGCATATTGATCAGTCATGTCTCTTCAGCATATTGATCAGTCATGTCCCTTCAGCATATTGATCAGTCATGTCTCTTCAGCATATTGATCAGTCATGTCCCTTCAGCATATTGATCAGTCATGTATATAACAATCTAGTATGTCAAACTCACCTTTCTTCACAGGAAAAGGATGACCTCGGGCCGCAAGCATCATCTAAAGGTAAATCAACACAGTTCACTGTGACAACATTCTATGTATTCTTCTAAATTAGGTGCAAACTGCATTTTGTCAATGGGTTTCCTATATGAGCAGTATATGACTTTGTGTATGCCAATGTGCATTTCTATCTTTTTGACCTCCACTAAGCACACCAGCGTGTCCTGAATGTACACCAAGTCGGGTACTGGCCTAGGTTTGGCCTCACTGTGTTTCCTTTTCCTCCAGAGCTTGTGTCTCTCGATTGTGGCTACTTTTCTGGCAACAGAGTAGAAGGAGTCCGTGCAAGAGAAATAAGATTTCATGGCTCAGATCCCCATCATGGATTTGTCTGGAAATCAAGAGGCGCTGGTCGTACCATTCTGTTTAATGATGTGAGTTTGTCGTAATGAGGTGGGATTCGTAGATATATACACACTCCATTGTCTTCCTTTTGTGGTTGCTAATGTCTTATTTTAATTCCACAGCGGGGGATATAATTTCACACAGACGTCTTGGCAAAGCCTTCATCGGTATGTCAAATGAAAGGTTACCACCTCTCCCTCTCTAGATAGCTGTTGCCTGTAGAAAGTGGTTAATTCCACCCTCTTTAGATACTGGTGCCATACTGATGCCTCTCGTACAAATGATCTGTAATGTGTTGATGTGCACCCAGGAAATGATTGATGGTTGATGAGGAAAGATATGACTCCGAGGCAAAAGTGAAGAAGACAAACAAAGAGGTACAGTACGTTGCATTCCATATTGTCCTCATCCTGGAAACATATAGCGCTGGTCTTGACTATGTGTTGACTCACCCTCTTCACAGATTGAGGACTTGAGAATGAAAGTGGTTGAGATCCAGGGCATAAAGAAGCCAGCTCTGAAGAAAGTGCGTATGTCTGCTGATGCTATGCTTGCAGCTCTGCTGGGCACCAAGCACAAGGCTTCCATGGATTTCAGAGCCAACTTGAAAGAAGTGAAGAAGGAGGTCAAAGAGGAGGTGGGTATTTGTGGGGAGAATTATGAAGCAGAGAATCACAGTACTTTGGGAGTTGGCAACCTTTTCCCCACATGTATTCAGGGCTTTGATGAAAGGATCAATTACATTTATTTCATATTATATTCTCAAACACTGAGAATGTCATATCGTAAACTTCATGTCATGCAGGAGGAAGTCAGTGACTGGCGTAAGAACGTTGATGAACAGTCTGGCATGGACGGCAGGAAGAAGAAGTTTCAGTCTGCAAAAATTACCAAATTAGTTTTGGTGTTCAAAACTACGGAGGATACAGAGTGATTGATCTATCTTTTTTGTTATTTTGTTGTACTGTTGGATATGGAAGACCTAAGGTCGAGATTTGAGGCAAAGACATGTTTATCTTACAGCATAAGATAAGACCTTATACTAACTGTAAACTATAATTGAATTGTAAATTATTTTCCAAATATATAGGCTTACTGAAAATATATACAACTGCCAAACTGCAGTAATTCAATAAATGTTGGCAACATGGTGGAAACATGAACATAGTGGAAACATGAACATAGTGGAAACATGAACATGGTGGAAACATGAAACATGAACATGGTGGAAACATGAACATGGTGGAAACATGAACATAGTGGAAACATGAACATAGTGGAAACATGAACATGGTGGAAACATGAACATGGTGGAAACATGAACATGGTGGAAACATGAACATGGTAGAAACATGAACATGGTGGAAACATGAACATGGTGGAAACATGAACATGGTGGAAACATGAACATGAACATGGTGGAAACATGAACATGGTGGAAACATGAACATGAACATGGTGGAAACATGAACATGGTGGAAACATGAACATAGTGGAAACATGAACATGGTGGAAACATGAACATGGTGGAAACATGAACATGAACATGGTGGAAACATGAACATGGTGGAAACATGAACATGGTGGAAACATGAACATGGTGGAAACATGAACATGGTAGAAACATGAACATGGTGGAAACATGAACATGGTGGAAACATGAACATGGTGGAAACATGAAACATGGAAATGGTATCAATTTTATGATTCTGTGTTGTGGTAAATTATTTGACTCCTTTCAGATGTGGTCCCTCCATGCTTTTGGATGTAAGGTATTCTGGAGTATGGTTGGTAAAAAGTTGGCTTTCTGAAAAATCATCTTATTTGCTTCTTATTCTGGGAATCTTCCAACCGGGATTTCTGGAAAACCTGGTAATTTTGGGAAAGTTACTGGAATTTTGCAACACAAATTCTGGAGACACCTAGAACATCTGGGGTGGAGGTTATTTATTAAATACATATATTAGGTTATCTATTAAACCACAAGATGTCAGTATAGTAGAGTACTTTTCATTTCTGCTGATCCTTCCTCTCTCTCATTCACTCTGCCCAACTCTCAATGTAATACAATCCCCTTTCTCTGAAAGTATAGCAATGGAAAAATGGGGGAAGTTGGTGAGTTTTGAACAAACAATGGCAATCTGCACTTTTCACCAAATGTAGCCAAGCAGAATCATGAGTAGAGTAGCATTTCACTTACTACGTGTTATTGACTAGTTTGTTTAACTCCATTTGTCATGTGTTGGCCTGATTAAGCACTCAACATATTATCAATATGGCCTAACATATAATTCACAGTTGCTGTGCTTTTAGGTTTGAAGGAAATGATGGAATTGAGGTTTATTGTGTTTTGTCTTTAAGACAAATCAATTTCTGATTTCAATACAATTTACATTTCTGAGTGCTTTACTGATTCGATAAAATAACCACTTTTAAAACTGTATTAGGATTTTCAAGAATTGATAATTGTTGAGTTATATTACTATGATTCACTTGTTGAGTTATATTACTATGATTCACTTGTTGAGTTATATTACTATGATTCACTTGTTGAGTTATATTACTATGATTCACTTGTTGAGTTATATTACTATGATTCACTTGTTGAAGTAGACTCCCACTTCAATTAATTTAGATTTTAGAAATACAGTATCATCTTTTCTATATTCACTCTTATCTATAAATACTTTCCCTATCCCTCCCATACTGAACTGTAATTATATACTCACTGCTCAGAGCAACATATGTCTTGAAAGACATCTTGAAGGAAAGAACATTTATGAGGTGAACAGGGCTGGGCATAGTGTATTTCAGGAGCTCGATGTTCCATTGGTCTGACATGGAAACCACTTCCATAAAGAGGACCCAGTGTTTCTGCTGATGCATCATCCCACACCATATATACCGTTTCCATCTTTCACCGCATGTCGCTTGTCAGTGTGCTAGTCTTCCATTCTTCCTCCTGGTGTGTTCTGGCCTCCTCCTCTTCCTCTTCCTCTCATAGGTGAGAATCTCTCTTTTCCTGTCTCTCTATCAAACTCTCTGATTGTGTTGCATCACTGGGATTAAAAGCACAAGGAATAGAAATAGACTAAAGGGCCTCCCAACCAATGGCAATCTTAGCAATCCAATACACTCACTGCACATGGGTGTATTTCTGTTTACCACTTTATGGATCATTACCAAATGGAGCATATGGAACAGATATATTCACCTGGCAAAACAGGTGAAGACATTGAGGTAAATCAGTCAGACTGTCTTTCTTTTTGTAAAACTTTGACTAGGGTTCTGGTTAGGGGTTATATTCTAGCAGTCAAAGCTGGTAAAGACACAACATAAATACAGACCTCTGAGTTATTGAGTTTCAGATAAAGATCTCAGGCACAGAATGTTCTGTGTGAGATTCATTGATTATATTTAGATTGTTAATTCAATATAAAATGGTAAGTTCATAGTGTTATACACTGTGATGGAGAATATGATAGCTGGGAAAGTTTTTCGTTTTCCATTAAAAAAATGTGGTGCATGTTTATTTGAGGTGGTGGATGGAGTAACAGCTTTGTAATACTGTGTAATAGACAGCATGCTAAATGCCATGTTAATTGTCATGTATAGGTCAACAAAAATAAAAAGTGGAGTTTTGCGATAGATCTTAGCTTGCTAAATTGTGTAGTTGACATGATGATTTGAAATTAAATAATTAATTTGATTAGATTATGAATGACTGGGAAAGTAACACTTTTTTGATGTTTTCAATTATCAATAACTTTTAACTGAGACTTACAGTCAATTGTTGGGGAAGAAAATAGCAAACCATTATATCTATTGATGAGTGTGAGTACCTTGATTCAACACAATCACATCAGTCTACAGAATGAAGAAGATGCTGTTGATTTATGTATTTCGGAAGGATTTTCTGATATACAGCACCGCAGCAGGTTAATAAATTGAGACATGCGTCTCTGAAGGCAGCAGCAGTTAAAGTTTATTAGGGTTTCACATTCTAACAACCATTAAACAAGTCAGACAACTGACTCTAGCAGTCCAGATATAGCTTTCTCGGAATTGCCTCAGACTCTAGCTCTGAAAATGTATCATATTTCCCCTAAGAACCTAGTTTGGCCAAGTGTTCCCCAATCTTCAGCTCAATATCACAATATGATCTTTAGACCAGACATGTCTCTCACTATTGCAACTATTGCACCTATTGCACCCTACTGATATTATAAATGTTTTTTTTAAATCATAAGTATCAAGCACGTGCTCCAGCAGGTGTATCTCACTGATCATCCCTAAAACCAACACCTAATTTGGCCACCTTTGGTTCCAGTTCCCTGCTGCCTGTGACTGGAACGAATTGAAAAAAATCGCTGAAGTTGGAGACTTTAATCTCCCTCACCAACTTCAAACATCTGCTATCTGAGCAGCTAACCGATCGTTGCAGCTGTACATAGTCTATCGGTAAATAGCCCACCCAATTTTTCCTACCTCATCCCCATACTTTTTATATTTATTTACTTTTCTGCTCTTTTGCACACCAATATCTCTACCTGTACATGACCATCTGATCATTTATCACCTTAGTGTTAATCTGCAAAATTGTAATTATTCGCCTACCTCCTCATGCCTTTTGCACACAATGTATATAGACTCTTTTTTTCTACTGCGTTATTGACTTGTTAATGGTTTACTCCATGTGTAACTCTGTGTTGTCTGTTCACACTGCTATGCTTTATCTTGGCCAGGTCGCAGTTGCAAATGAGAACTTGTTCTCAACTAGCCTACCTGGTTAAATAAAGGTGAAAAAAAGAAAGTTCTCTCTGTTGTGCTTCTATTCAGGGTGTGAAACACAACAACAGCCAAGATGTCAGAGTAAGTCTTTAAATTTGTCAAACATTCACTAAAAGTGTAATTCCAGACTTCCAGCCTGACACAAAACATGTCCAATCCACCCTTATGTTCTCTCAGCAATGCACATAACTGTTATATCCCTAACAACATGTCAAATCCATGTGTTTTTCACAGTAAAAAGATGACATCGAGCCGCAGGCATCATCTGAAGGTGAACCAAGACAATTAATTATGGTCCATTGGATGAAACAAGTATTTCACACCAATGTCCAGTACTTGACTGAATTAGTTTGGGCATAAATTAGACTGGTTTTATAACTTTTCAACCTCTTTAATCCTTTAGGTAATCTTTTGTGCCGCAATACCACATAGTAGACTGGGTTTGTCTTTACTATGTTTCTTTGTCCTACAGAGCTTAGTGCTCCAGATTGCGTTTGAGCTTATTGAAGTGGAGAAAAAGGAGGCTGTGCAGGAGAAAGCCAATTACATGGCTGAGCTCCCCGCCCTGGATTTGTCTGGAGATCAAACGGCGCTGGTGGTACGATATCATGCTAATAATTCATTCATTTACACAAGCTTCACACATCTGGAGACTTATACATTTCCCTCACTAACTTTAAACATCAGCTATCTGAGCAGCTAACTGATCGCTGCAGCTGTACATAGTCCATCTGTAAATAGGCCACCCAATCTACCTACCTCATCCCCATGTTGTTTTTATTCACTTTGCTGCTCTTTTGCACACCAGTATCACTACTTACACACCATCATCTGATCATCATCATCTGCTCATCTATCACTCCAGTGTTAATCTGCTAAATTGTAATTACTTCGCTACTATGGCCTATTTATTGCCTTACCACCTCATGCCATTTGCACACACTCTATATAGACTTTCTTTTTTTCTATTGTGTTATTGACTGTACGCTTGTTTATTCCATGTTACTCTGTGTTGTTGTTTGTGTCGCACTGCTTTGCTTTATCTTGGCCAGGTCGCAGTTGTAAATGAGAACTTGTTCTCAACTAGCCCACCTGGTTAAATAAAGGTGAAATAAAAAAATACAAAAACATCTACTCCAATGTATTTAGGCCTCACATTGGTGGTTCTTGTAATAAGCCATGTGGATTTGCCTACAAAGTACACACTCTAAATAACTGTTGCCCAAAGATACTGACTCCATCAGGAGAGAAGAGTTTCTCATAGGGGTGGCAGGGTAGCCTAGTGGTTAGAGCGTTGGACTAGTAACCTGAAGGTTGCAAGTTCAAACCCCTGAACTGGCAATTGTAAATAAGAATTTGTTCTTAACTGACTTGCCTTAAATAAATACAAATTACCTGACTGATTTGATGTGTTTGTGTACCAACAGGAAATGCTCAAAAAGTTAGCCCAATCCATCGACAAGGTTGATGAGGAAAGATATGACGCAGAGTCCAAGGTGACGAAGGCAGACAAGGAGGTATTTTCTATTCCATCTTGTCCTCATCATGAAACAAACACATATCCATAGAATTTAAAATTGAAACACAACAAACACACAGCCCTGGATTGAATAACCAATGCTAAGTAACCAACCTCCTATTTAATCCAGATTAACAAATTGTTATCGGATGTAGATGTGTAAAAAAAAAACATCTTACCTAAATTTCCTTGACTAACCGGTGCCCCCACACACTGACTCTGTGCCGGTACCCCCTGTATATAGCCTCCACACTGACTCTGTGCCGGTACCCCCTGTATATAGCCTCGCTACTGTTATTTTATTGTTACTCTTTAATTATTATTATTATAAAAACATGTTTTTACTACAGTTTATTTGAGTAAATCATTTCTTAACACTTTTATTCTTAAAACTGCATTGGTTAAGGGCTTGTAAGTAAGCACTCACCTGTTGTATTTGGCGCATGCGACAAATCAAATTCGATTCTTGACATGGCAAATCTTATCTTCCTCCTGACTTGCTCACGTCACAGATTGAGGACTTGAGAATGAAAGTGGTTGAGATCCAGGGCATGAAGAAGCCAGCTCTGAAGAAAGTGCGTATGTCTGCTGATGCTATGCTCCAGGCTCTGCTGGGCACCAAGCACAAGGCTTCCATGGATTTCAGAGCCAACTTGAAAGAAGTGAAGAAGGAGGTCAAAGAGGAGGTGGGTATTTGTGTGGAAACCTACAAAGCAGAGAATCACAGTACCCGAGTATTGTGTCCCAAATGTGTTCTGAGCTTCGTGGAAAGGATCAGTTATTTCATATTTGATCCTCTATTTGTGACATCATAAACTTTCTGTAACGCAGGCAGTGGATGCAGTTGGTGACTGGCGTAAGAACGTTGATGAACAGGCTGGCATGGACGGCAGGAAGAAGAAGTTTCAGGGTTAAACACATTCATTTTTCAGTCATAGCCGACTTTTGTGTTTTGTCGTACAGAGACGGATTTCTATGACCTTGTTGTTATGTATCCCTGCAGGAAGAGGATCTTTAAAATGCTATTATTTTTTGATACTGTAGGTTCAAATATGTATTCAACACTATGGTTTTGGATATCTCTCTCTCCCCTCTCCCCCACTCTCTCTCTCTCTCTTTATCTCTCGCTGTCTCTCTTTCTTTCTATTTAACTTTTCAGTGTAATTTGCTAATGTTTTTGGCTATTGTATAGTGAGGTGGAAAGGGTAAATATTTGTAGCTTCACCCACTCTTAACATCACACAGCTTTCCATCTGCATCTGTAACATTCACTAAAAGGAGTATATTCACTAACAGAAACATACAAATAAAAAACATTTTAAAAAGCGTGTGATTGTTTTTTGTAGTGTTTTCCTACAAGATCATTGCCAGTTAGGCCCAAATTGTCACTGGGCGTGCTTCTGCCAGCGAAAACATTACACTCAAAGAATGCGTGCATATTTGCCCAGATGAGCCCTTAGATCACAATATCTTTGAGTCTGTAAGGTTCTGTAATTGATCCAGCAGCCTTGCTGTAGGATGTTGTTTGTGTTATGCCAAACTTGCATTTATATCTGGAAATTGGACCTGTGCAATGAATAGATCCGACCCAATACATATAACTAACATTTACAGGATTCCATGGATCTAGATCAGGGGAAAATGATTAAATACTTAATATATCTATTTTTGTTATTGATATTTAGAATTTAAAATTGAAACACACAAACCTGGATTGAACAACCAATTATGATTTGCTAAGCAACTAAATTAGCCCAATCCATCGACAAGGTTGATGAGGAAAGATATGACGCAGAGTCCAAGGTGACGAAGGCAGACAAGGAGGTATTTTCTATTCCATCTTGTCCTCATCATGAAACAAACACATATCCATAGAATTTAAAATTGAAACACAACAAACACACAGCCCTGGATTGAATAACCAATGCTAAGTAACCAACCTATTTAATCCAGATTAACAAATTGATATCAGATGTATACCGTAGTTTGTAAAAAAAACATCTTCTTAACATCTGTTTTAGCTAATGGAAAGGCATTGGGAAATGGTCATGTGATATTAGTGTACCATATTTGTTAACACATGAATGGCCTTCAATAATAATACTAATATTAATAATGATGATGATAATGATAACAACGGATTTCATATATATAGTAATTTTCCAGATGCTCCACCAGAGGAAGCCTCCATATGTTGAAATATTAGGAAGTTTGGGCTGCCATTGTCTTTTTACCTTTATTTTAGCAGGGAGTCTTATTGAGACCGGGTGTCATGCCCTGACCTTAGAGCTTTTTATGTCTCTATTTCGGTTCGGTCAGGGTGCGATTTGGGTGGGCATTCTATGTTCCTTCTTCTATGTTTTTGTATTTCTTTGTTTTGGCCGGGTATGGTTCTCAATCAGGGACAGCTGTCCATTGTTGTATCTGATTGGGAACCATACTTCGGTAGCTTTTTCCCACAGGGTTTTTGTGGGGAGTTAATTTCTGTTCAGTGTTTTGCACCTTTCAGGACTGTTTTGGTTATTCCCTTTGTTATTTTGTTATAGTGTTCAGTTTTAATAAAGACAGCATGAACACTTATCACGCTGCGCTTTGGTCCGATGATTCCTCTTCGTCAGACGACGAATACCGTTACACCAAGGTTTGTTTTGACAAGACCAGCAGCAATTCCACATTGAAAGTTAGAGATGCAAAAAAATACAAAAATAAAATTATAGAAAAACAATCCTCTGTGAAAAGGTCCTATACCAACAATCTGAACTTCAGAAAGGCACCAATGCATCCAACTGAAGGGTATTCTGAAGATTGTTCCATAAGTGAGGTACGATTAAAACTAAAAGATGCTTTAACTAAATGTGTATTGACAGAAGGATTTCAAGAGTTAGCTATCCAAGTATGGTTTCTCGTAAACATGACCAGAGTATGTCAAAATAGATAGATACATGTATTAAGAATACATTAGTGGATAAACATATGCAGTAAGCTATTTACCCATGAACATTATCAGTTAAACACAGATTTACTCAGATGTGCTCATCCTAGAACCAAACCAACCATTCATGCTCAATATCTGAACTGTGGAGGTATGTTAAATGCTTAGCCTTAGACTGTTCAGAGTATCGATATCAAACCTCCAGGCAGCCAGCTCCTCCCACTGGCATAGTGATACCAAAGCATTCCGTCTATGGTCATGAAGGCCTGCCTGTATTTAACAGCCCTCCAGCAGTAAGACCTGGGCTGGGCATCTTAGGTTACCTCCAAGGAGCTCAAATGCAGGGCTGAGACTGGAGGACTGGCTTAGTATATCCCTGACCCTGCTTCCCGAATGCAAGGAGATGCCACAGTGCTATATTTGGATCATCTGACTTCACCAACTTTAATATTAGGAGAGCCGACAGCATCATAATGAGTCAAAACAAATGTACTTTTTTAAATACTCTGCCATTTTTAAAGTGATTTTTCTTAATTAAGTCTACATAACACACTGTCGCTGTTATAATCTTAATATCAGACACAATATTCAGGAGCAGGGGTGTAAAGTAAGTAAGTAAGTAAAAATACTTGAAAGTATTACTTAAGTAAATGTTTTGGGTTGCCAGTACTTTTCTTTACTATTTATATTTTTGACAACTTTTACTTTTACTTCACTATATTCCTAAAGAAAAGTCTGTACCTTTTACTCCATTCATTTTCCCAGACACCCAAAACTGCTTGTTACATTTTGAATGCTTGGCAGGGCAGGAAAATGGTACAATTTACACACTTATCAAGATAACACCCCTGTTCATCCCTACTGCCTCTGATCTGACGGACGTACCCCTGTCTATCTGGAAATTTAAAAAACAAGAAAATGGTGCTGTCTGGTTTACTTAATATAATGAATTAGAAATTATTTATACTTTTATTTTTGATACTTAAATATATTTTAGCAATTATATTTACTTTTGATGATTAAGTATGTTTAAAACCAAATATTTTTCGACACTTACTCAATTATGATAGGTCGGGTTCTTTTTCCACCACTGTTCAGGAGACTCCTTGGAGGAAATTTACTGTCAGTGATTTCCTGGGGAAGAGATGCAGTCTGCTGGACCTGGTTTAATGTGGCCTTGGTTCAACTCTAGCGGGGATGCGTTGATCATCATTTGGCTGCTGATCCTCTGTCTCCACTTCCAAATGGAGGATGTTTTTCTTATTACTTGAGAGGGGCAAAATGAGAAATTTAGTGAAGAACTGTTTTTTAAAAACTTGTATTTAATCAGGCGAGTCAGTTAAAAACAAATTCTTATTTACAATGAACACCTGGTTGTTATTGAGACAGTTAGGACCTTTTTAATGTTACAATTTTGTTGTTGTTCAGACAGTTAGGAACCTTTTAATGTTACAACTTGGTTGTTGTTCAGACAGTCAGGACTCTGTCAATGTTATGACCTGGTTGTTATTCAAATAGTTAGGACTCTGTCAATGTTACTACCTGGTTGTTATTCAGGTAGTTATGACTCTGTCAATGTTACGACCTGGTTGTTATTCAGATAGTCAGGACTCTGTCAATGTTACCACCTGGTTGTTATTCAGACAGTCAGGACTCTGTCAATGTTACGACCTGGTTGTTATTCAGATAGTCAGGACTCTGTCAATGTTACTACCTGGTTGTTATTCAGATAGTTAGGACCTTTTCAATGTTACGACCTGGTTGTTATTCAGATAGTCAGGACTCTGTCAATGTTACGACCTGGTTGGTATTCAGATAGTCAGGACTCTGTCAATGTTACTACCTGGTTGTTATTCAGATAGTCAGGACTCTGTCAATGTTACGACCTGGTTGTTATTCAGATAGTCAGGACTCTGTCAATGTTACGACCTGGTTGTTATTCAGATAGTCAGGAGTCTGTCAATGTTACGACCTGGTTGTTATTCAGATAGTCAGGACTCTGTCAATGTTACGACCTGGTTGTTGTTCAGATAGTCAGGACTCTGTCAATGTTACTACCTGGTTGTTATTCAGATAGTCAGGACTCTGTCAATGTTACGACCTGGTTGTTATTCAGATAGTTAGGACTCTGTCAATGTTACTACCTGGTTGTTATTCAGATAGTTAGGACTCTGTCAATGTTACGACCTGGTTGTTATTCAGATAGTTAGGACCCTGTCAATGTTACGACCTGGTTGTTGTTCAGATAGTTAGGACTCTGTCAATGTTACTACCTGGTTGTTATTCAGATAGTTAGGACCTTTTCAATGTTACGACCTGGTTGTTATTCAGATAGTTAGGACTCTGTCAATGTTACTACCTGGTTGTTATTCAGATAGTTAGGACCTTTTCAATGTTACGACCTGGTTGTTATTCAGATAGTTAGGACTCTGTCAATGTTACGACCTGGTTGTTATTCAGATAGTCAGGACTCTGTCAATGTTACTACCTGGTTGTTATTCAGATAGTTAGAACTCTGTCAATGTTACTACCTGGTTGTTGTTCAGATAGTCAGGACTCTGGCAATGTTACTACCTGGTTGTTATTCAGATAGTCAGGACTCTGTCAATGTTACGACCTGGTTGTTATTCAGATAGTCAGGACTCTGTCAATGTTACTACCTGGTTGTTATTCAGATAGTTAGGACTCTGTCAATGTTACGACCTGGTTGTTATTCAGATAGTCAGGACTCTGTCAATGTTACGACCTGGTTGTTATTCAGATAGTCAGGACTCTGTCAATGTTACGACCTGGTTGTTATTCAGATAGTTAGGACTCTGTCAATGTTACTACCTGGTTGTTATTCAGATAGTTAGGACTCTGTCAATGTTACTACCTGGTTGTTATTCAGATAGTTAGGACTCTGTCAATGTTACGACCTGGTTGTTATTCAGATAGTCAGGACTCTGTCAATGTTACGACCTGGTTGTTATTCAGATAGTTAGGACTCTGTCAATGTTACTACCTGGTTGTTATTCAGATAGTCAGGACTCTGTCAATGTTACGACCTGGTTGTTATTCAGATAGTCAGGACTCTGTCAATGTTACGACCTGGTTGTTATTCAGATAGTCAGGACTCTGTCAATGTTACGACCTGGTTGTTATTCAGATAGTCAGGACTCTGTCAATGTTACGACCTGGTTGTTATTCAGATAGTCAGGACTCTGTCAATGTTACGACCTGGTTGTTATTCAGATAGTCAGGACTCTGTCAATGTTACGACCTGGTTGTTATTCAGATAGTCAGGACTCTGTCAATGTTACGACCTGGTTGTTATTCAGATAGTCAGGACTCTGTCAATGTTACGACCTGGTTGTTATTCAGATAGTTAGGACTCTGTCAATGTTACGACCTGGTTGTTATTCAGATAGTTAGGACTCTGTCAATGTTACGACCTGGTCGTTGTTCAGATAGTCAGGACTCTGTCAATGTTACGACCTGGTTGTTATTCAGGTAGTTAGGACCTTTTCAATGTTACGACCTGGTTGTAGGACAGATGCCGTGCAGAAATAAGACATGACATTGATAGATGAAAAATGCTCACATTTGGTAGTCATATCGCCTCTACTGGCATACCCAGTCTGCAGCCAAGCATGTGTTAATATTCTGTCAGTAATATCATGACTTGCAGTGGGTTCCGTCTTATTTCAAACACATGAGCATGTGAGAGAACACACTGCTGGTGGACCGTCAGTCCTAGAAACAGAGCCAGCATTCACAAGGTAGCATTTATCAGCTGGCTAGAGATACGGAATCAAGTGAACATATGGAAAAAATCTACTTCAGCTAAGTCCCCTTCTGTTTTCCTCATGATCATCGTGGCCTTTATTTCACCGACCTGAACCGGTTTCTGACTGAAGCAAAGACCAAAAAACAGACACCACTGGCGGCTTGCACAGTAAAGTTGGCAGAGATTTGAGTTGACCTTGTATCTGTTTCCTGTCTCTTTATCCAGAAAGAACTGAAATGTCTCTATAATACCAACAGTTGACAGAGCCAACAGGGTCTTTCCTCCTATTTGTGATCACCCAATGATACCCTCTGACATTCAGTCACTGTTTTATCACCTTCACTGCTGTACCAAGCTCACAGTACAGTGAGAGAATAGGAAGGGTTACACTGCACCCCAAATCCAGGTTAACCATAGCAGGGTCACCATTACCAGAGCCACCAATGATGCATGTTAACTACGGCTGTATCAGCAATTGAGGCATTTTCTGGATTGCCTTGCTGCCATGGACCGGTGCCAAATGCCCCCAGGACACAGGCGGCTCATAGCAGAGATATGAGGTCATACTGCTGCCAGCCTGCTCTAATGACCCATAGTAACCCAGTCAAGACTCTTCCTGTTGGATGTTGAGCCTTTCGCTTCGGCCTGTGGAATGTTCCAGGTCCTGAGAACATTGGGCTATGGCTATCATAAATGGCATCCTGTCAAAAGTAGTGCAATATATCGGGAATAAGGAGCCATTTCGGACATAGCCCAGGTCTCTAGGGTTATAGAAGCCTCTGTTCCCATAGAAAAGCCAGGGCCTCTGCCTGCTGCAGACTAGGAAGAATGTGCGCCCCATAGAGGATTGAATGTGAGACATACTGACCCTGGTGGCATTAGGAATTAGAATGGGAATGTAGTCTCAAAGCCCCATGCACTTTGTGAATATCTGGTTGATCACAGTTTTTTCCCCTGATGACGAATGACCATACATGAAACAGCACAACTGGATGCGATAAGGAATATGTACTTGTACTACCAAACTAGGCCCCAAATACAGGCCTTCAGACACAAATTATTAACATGAATTTAAAAACAAGAGATGTGTCAATTACAGTCATTTGGTTTGCTGTGGTTAATTTGCCCCAATCACTCCAAAGGTTTCCGAGTTTTGCCTATAGTTTTAGTACAGTAATTTACCTCACTTCACCAGTTCCAGGAATGGTCAGTAGAGGGCATGTTTGCTCTGTTTAACTTCAACTTGTTTGGGTATCTAGCTGCTATGTTAGCTAGTACTATTGACTGAAACTGTGCTGTTATTAAACAGCTGATCATGCAAAATATAGCCGTTTGACCATAGGCTTTAATTCTGAGGTACATGAACCCAAATTACTTATAAAAATAAACAAGGCACAAAATATCTCACGGATCAAAGAGCAATCCACCTTCTGAAAGAGGTTAATCAAAAGTATTCAGTCAATAGTGAAGAAATACATTTGACTTTGGATGAACTGCTGGTGTTTTCTGGTATTTTCTTTGTCTTTCCCTATGGTCGGTAGAATAATCAGCCATGTCATCCTTACCCTCCCTTGTTCGTCTCATTGTAGAAAAGGCCATTCCTGTGCACGTGACTTTCCCCAACAGTTCCTTTAAAAAAGAAAGTATTATTACATTTCAAATTACAGTATAATAACAAAAAAAACATAGGACATCACTACATGTATATCTTCTCTGAAGAAACATAAAATAACATTTAAGTTAAAAAACTAAAAATCATTACACATGAATTGAGTTTCAAAAGTACCTAAAATAAAATAAATATAATAAGGTCAGGGGTTAAGGTTGTACAACCCTATGATAGGGTTATAAGAATAAAGTGTTTTTTGTTATTAACTACTGCTAGAGATTTTATTAAATATTGGATTTCAAGTAAAAATATATTGCATTTGGGGACAGATTTCAAATATTTGTTTTTGTGTATATACATTTACCAGAGAGAATTCAGAAATGAAAGACAAATTCAGTAGTTTTGTTTTCATTTGAATAATAACATTTGACATATTTTATTGAAAGTACATAAGTCTTATTTATGAAATAAAAAATGTAAATACTTAACTCGGTCCAAAATAATGCAAAACTATACATTTTGCATTATAGTTTCACCTTCTTTATCACAGATATGTCCTCTAAGTCCATTAATTTATTGCAAGGGTATATTTTGTGCAAGATTTTAAACTGAATTTCTTTTACTTTATTTGATATACAAAATTTGTGAGGGAGCAACCAAACTTTCTTCCATTCAATTTCAGTAATATATGCATTCCAGAATAATTTCCCTCTAGGAGAGATCTTGTTCTTGGAGTTTAAAAGTTATCTAAAGGGGCCTCCTGAGTGGCGCAGCAGTCAGCATAATAAAATAATACAATAATCAGTTCAACATTTTTACATGAAAATAAACAGAATATTTAGCCCCTACTCAACTATCCATCACATCCTCCTGGTTTCCATCAATCCGATGGCCGAAGGCACATTTAGACTCTGACCCCTCCCACTCCAGGTCAGAGACTGGCTAGCATTGTTGGCAGATGAAGAGGCAAATTCAGCTGCCGATCAAGTTGTCATTGTGTTTACTAGGAAGATTGTGCGTCCATTCCCATGTATCACACAAAAATCACGTTCTAATAGAAGCAGATGTGTCCGTGTGTATGGTGGTAACAGACAATTGTCCTGTAAATGGGCCTCAACATTACGTTCTGACAGGCGACCGCTCAGACGGGTGAGGGAATACCAGCCAACCTTTTTTACATTAATGTCACAACGTCCTTAAATATTGCTCCCCATTAGTCTCATAAACGTAACACAAGCTGAGCCGCATAAGTGACCCAGGTTGTAAAGTAATTTAAGGTCATTATGTGTCCACCCCGCTCAGGTCATCGTAAAGGTTCAGTGTGCTGTTAGATTTAATGCCTGCTCAAAATCTCATTACGTTTTTTCTCTATTTGTGTTGCGTCCAAGTCCCCATATGTTTTCATTTTGTGCAGACTGTAACCTACTGTACATGCAAGGTATAGCTTCTGCTTCCCTTGACTTGGCAGGATAATAGCTGCTTGAATATCAGTGTAACTCTGTACATACGCATGCACAGACACACGTCAGACCTGGATTGATGAAGATTTATTTCTCATTCAATTCCATCCTGCATCTGATACTGTAATCTGTGTTTCCATGGCCAGAGAGTTAAGTGTGTCACTTCTAAAGTGAACAACACATCTGGTAGTTTAGTGGTTAAGTGTGTTAGGCAAGTAACTGAAAGGTTGCTGGTTTGAATCTTTGACCTGACTAGGTAAAACATTTGTCGATGTGCCCTTGAACAAGGCACTTAATCCTAAATGCTCTGGATAAGAGTGTCCGCTAAAATGTTACTTAGTGTGTTTTTTTGTCATTCAGTAGGGGAGAGATTTAAGTTATCTCTGTTTCAAAAAGGTCCTGTCCTCTGGCCCTCTACTCTATCCCTGTTTGAGTAAGTACAGTCAGGTATCTGGATGTCAAATGTCTCAAGCAAAAATGTTCAATAAATTGAGATTAAAAAAGAAAAGAAACATCTGGCACCACAAAACAAATATTCAAGTCTATAAATATGTTGGCCGCGATTATTCAGGGGGCCACAAAAGGCAAATAAATGTTTGAGTGGATTGCAGGAGGCCGAGGCATTGGAGGTTTGGAGAGGAATGCAGGAGGCTGAGGCAT
This sequence comes from Oncorhynchus gorbuscha, assembly GCF_021184085.1. Classification (NCBI taxonomy): domain Eukaryota; kingdom Metazoa; phylum Chordata; class Actinopteri; order Salmoniformes; family Salmonidae; genus Oncorhynchus; species Oncorhynchus gorbuscha. The sequence goes on from NC_060178.1 coordinate 16,558,892, forward strand.
TGGAGGTTTGGAGAGGAATGCATTCATCATCATCTCCAGGGGTCAATAATAGAGTTGTGGGAACTCAAAGAACCAATAAGCAGGTCTTAGTTAGCCAGGCCACTGCTGCAATGGAGAGATGAGGATACCTGATAATGGAATAATGAGACATTTTATTGTCTATACTGTCCCTTCCACACACTTTTTCCCCAGTTTATTCACAAATAAGAAGGGAGAAGGACAGTAAATCTATTCTGGAAAAAAGTGAGTGGAGTGGTGGTATACAGAAGATTGCCCTATTTGGTAACAAGCCAAGTCCATATTATGGCAAGAACAGCGCAAATAAGCAAAGAGAACAATAGTCCATTATTACTTTAGGACATGAAGGTCAGCCAATAAGGAACATTTCAAGAACTGCTCCCTCAATAACTGCTCCCTCACAAACTTTGTATATCAAATAAAGTAAAATGATGTGATTATTGTATTATGTTATTATGCTGACTGCTGTGCCACTCAGGAGGCCCCTTTAGATAACTTTTTAACTCCAAGAACAAGATCTCTCCTAGAGGGAAATTATTCTGGAATGCATATATTACTGAAATTGAACGGAAGAAAGTTTGGTTGCTTCCTCACAAATTTTGTATATCAAATAAAGTAAAAGAAATTCAGTTTAAAATCTTGCACAAAATATACCCTTGCAATAAATTCATGGACTTAGAGGAGGACATATCTGTGATAAAGAAGACGAAACTACAATGCACATTTTTTACGAGTTATTTTTTTCAGCAAGAATGCCACCTGGTGGTAGATTATGACAGTGATGTTGGTCTGGGGGAGTGCTGCGGTGTTGGGGTCAATTCCATTCAGAAAGTACATTTAAATTCCAATACCATCACACCTCCTCCATGCTTCACGGTGAGAACCTCACATGCAGAGTTAATCCGTTCACCTACTCTGCGTCTCACAAAGACATGGCTGTTTGAACCAAAAATCGCAACTTTGGACTCATCAGACCAAAGGACAGATTTCCACCGGTCTAATGTCCATTGCTTGTGTTTCTTGGCAAATGCAAGTCTCTTCTTATTATTGGTGTCCTTTAGTAGTAGTTTAATTGCAGCAAATTGACCATGAACGCCTGATTCATGCAGTCTCCTCTGAACAGTTGATGTTGAGATGTATCTGTTACTTGAACTCTGCAAGGTACAATCTGAGGTGCAGTTCATTGCAGATTTCTGAGGCTGGTAACTCCAATGAACTTATCCTCTGCAGCAGAGGTAACTTTGGGTCTTTCTTTCCTGTGGCGGTCCTTATGAGAGTTCTTGAAATGTTCCTGATTGGTTCTCATAAGGAAATGTTCCTGATCATGTCCTAAAGTAATGATGGACTATCGTTTCTCTTTGCTTATTTGCGCTGTTCTTGCCATAGTATGGACTTGACTTGTTACCAAAAAGGACAATCTTCTGTATACCACCCCTACCTTGTCACAACACAACTGATTGGCTACAATGCATTAAGAAGGAAAGAAATTCCACAAATTAACTTTTAACAAGGTACACCTGTTAATTGATATGCATTCCAGGTGACTACCTCATGAAGCTGGTTGAGAGAATGCCAAGAGTGTGCAAAGCTGTCATCAAGGCAAAGGTTGGGTACTTTGAGAATATCAAATATCAAATATATTTAGATTTGTTTAACACTTTTTTGGTTACTACAGTATATGATTCCATGTGTTATTTCATAGTTTTGATGACTTCACAATTATTCTACAATATGGAAAATAGTAAAATTTAAGAAAAACCCTTTAATGAGTAGGTGTGTCCAAACTTTTGACTGGTACTGTATGTAAAGTGGACTGCTGTCACTGCTACGTGGACACACAGTCCATACACGAGAAAGGAAAACTATAATTTATCTGCCTGTGCCATATTGTAGAGTACAGAACTCTCATCTCACTTTTGCAAGATCTCTTTTGAACACCACACTTTTATTTATTCTTTGCCTCTCAGTCACAATGGTGACTGTATGTAATGTATGTGATATCAACAAAAGGTATCTTTTCTGGGTGATTTAAATGGCTTTCATCAAGCTCCCCACTTAAGAAAAAACTGTAACCAGTACCTGCAACCTGGTTCAGGTTGTCAGTCAACCTACCAGGATAGTTACAAACTGTACAGGAATGACATCATCAACATGTATTGATCACATGTTTACTAATGCTGCAGAAATTAGCTTGAAAGCAGTATCCAGATTCTTCGGATGCATTGATCACAATCTAGTAGCCATATCAAGGAAAACTAATGTTCTAATGCCTGGGCCTAATATAGCATATAAGAGGTCATACAATACATTTTGTAGTGATTCCTATGTTGTAGATGTAAAGAATATTTATTGGTCCACGGTGTGTAATGAGGAACAAACAGAGGCTGCACTTGAAATAGCTTATTCCAGTTACTAATAAGCATGCACCCATTAAGAAAATTACTGTAAAAACAGAATTGATAAATGGTATGTTTGAGAGGGATGAGGCAAAACGAAAGGCAAATAAGTCTGGCTGCACAACCAATTGGCAAAGTATTGCAAATTGAGAAAACACATGACAAAGCTAAATAAAAAGAAGAAAAAACTACAATATGAAACAAAGATAAATGACATAGAGAATGATAGTAAAAAGCTTTGGAAAAAAGGCAAACTCAGCTCCATCATTCATTGAATCAAAACCAACTGATTTTTCTAACTACTTCAATTATTTTTTCATTGGCAAGATTAGCAAATTTAGGCATGACATGCCAGCAACAAATGCTGACACTACACATCCGAGTATATCTGAACAAATTATGAACAAATTTATTGTTGTCCATCAACAATGACAAGTCACCGAGGTCTGACAACTTGAATGAAAATGTACTGAGGATAATAGCAGACGATATTGCCACTCCTATTTGCCATATTTTCAATTTAAGCCTACTAGAAAGTGTGTGCCCCCAGACTTGAAGCGAAGCGAAAATCATTCCACTACCTAAGAGTAGTAAAAAAAACTTTCTTAGCTCAAATAACTGACTAATCAGCCTGTTACCAACAAGGCAGAGTTCATCTCAGCCTATGCCTCCCTCCAGTCCCTCGACTTCTTGGCACTGACAGAAACATGGATCACCACAGATAACACTGCTACTCCTACTGCTCTCTCTTCGTCCGCCCACGTGTTCTCGCACACCCCGAGAGCTTCTGGTCAGCGGGGTGGTGGCATAGGGATCCTTATCTCTCCCATGTGGTCATTCTCTCTTTCTCCCCTTACCCATCTGTCTATCGCCTCCTTTGAATTTCATGCTGTCACAGTTACCAGCCCTTTCAAGCTTAACATCCTTATCATTTATCGCCCTCCAGGTCCCCTCGGAGAGTTCATCAATGAGCTTGATGCCTTGATAAGCTCCTTTCCTGAGGACGGCTCACCTCTCACAGTTCTGGGCGACTTTAACCTCCCCACGTCTACCTTTGACTCATTCCTCTCTGCCTCCTTCTTTCCACTCCTCTCCTCTTTTGACCTCACCCTCTCACCTTCCCCCTACTCACAAGGCAGGCAATACGCTCGACCTCATCTTTACTAGATGCTGTTCTTCCACTAACCTCATTGCTCCCCCAAGTCTCCGACCACTACCTTGTATCCTTTTCCCTCTCGCTCTCATCCAACACTTCCCACACTGCCCCTACTGGATGGTATCGCGCCGTCCCAACCTTCGCTCTCTCTCCCCCGCTACTCTCTCCTCTTCCATCCTATCATCTCTTCCCTCTGCTCAAACCTTCTCCAACCTATCTCCTGATTCTGCCTCCTCAACCCTCCTCTCCTCCCTTTCTGCATCCTTTGACTCTCTATGTCCCCTATCTTCCAGGCCGGCTCGGTCCTCCCCTCCCGCTCCGTGGCTTGATGACTCAATGCGAGCTCACAGAACAGGGCTCCGGAAGGCCGAGCGGAAATGGAGGAAAACTCGCCTCCCTGCGGACCTGGCATCCTTTCACTCCCTCCTCTCTACATTTTCCTCCTCTGTCTCTGCTGCTAAAGCCACTTTCTACCACTCTAAATTCCAAGCATCTGCCTCTAACCCTAGGAAGCTCTTTGCCACATTCTCCTCCCTCCTGAATCCTCCTCCCCCTCCCCCTCCTCCCTCTCTGCAGATGACTTCGTCAACCATTTTGAAAAGAAGATCGACGACATCCGATCCTCGTTTGCTAAGTCAAACAACATCGCTGGTTCTGCTCACACTGCCCTACCCTGTGCTCTGACCTCTTTCTCCTCTCTCTCCAGATGAAATCTCGCGTCTTGTGACGGCCGGCCGCCCAACAACCTGCCCGCTTGACCCTATCCCCTCCTCTCTTCTCCAGACCATTTCCGGAGACCTTCTCCCTTACCTCACCTCGCTCATCAACTTATCCCTGACCGCTGGCTACGTCCCTTCCGTCTTCAAGAGAGCGAGAGTTGCACCCCTCTGAAAAAACCTACACTCGATCCCTCCGATGTCAACAACTACAGACCAGTATCCCTTCTTTCTTTTCTCTCCAAAACTCTTGAACGTGCCGTCCTTGGTCAGCTCTCCCGCTATCTCTCTCAGAATGACCTTCTTGATCCAAATCAGTCAGGTTTCAAGACTAGTCATTCAACTGAGACTGCTCTTCTCTGTATCACGGAGGCGCTCCGCACCGCTAAAGCTAACTCTCTCTCCTCTGCTCTCATCCTTCTAGACCTATCGGCTGCCTTCGATACTGTGAACCATCAGATCCTCCTCTCCACCCTCTCCGAGTTGGGCATCTCCGGCGTGGCCCACGCTTGATTGCGTCCTACCTGACAGGTCGCTCCTACCAGGTGGCGTGGCGAGAATCTGTCTCCTCACCACGCGCTCTCACCACTGGTGTCCCCAGGGCTCTGTTCTAGGCCCTCTCCTATTCTCGCTATACACCAAGTCACTTGGCTCTGTCATAACCTCACATGGTCTCTCCTATCATTGCTATGCAGACGACACACAATTAATCTTCTCCTTTCCCCCTTCTGATGACCAGGTGGCGACCGCATCTCTGCATGTCTGGCAGACATATCAGTGTGGATGACGGATCACCACCTCAAGCTGAACTTCGGCAAGACGGAGCTGCTCTTCCTCCCGGGGAAGGACTGCCCGTTCCATGATCTCGCCATCACGGTTGACAACTCCATTGTGTCCTCCTCCCAGAGCGCTAAGAACCTTGGCGTGATCCTGGACAACAAACTGTCGTTCTCAACTAACATCAAGGCGGTGGCCCGTTCCTGTAGGTTCATGCTCTACAACATCCGCAGAGTACGACCCTGCCTCACACAGGAAGCGGCGCAGGTCCTAATCCAGGCACTTGTCATCTCCCGTCTGGATTACTGCAACTCGCTGTTGGCTGGGCTCCCTGCCTGTGCCATTAAACCCTACAACTCATCCAGAACGCCGCAGCCCGTCTAGTGTTCAACCTTCCCAAGTTCTCTCACGTCACCCCGCTCCTCCGCTCTCTCCACTGGCTTCCAGTTGAAGCTCGCATCCGCTACAAGACCATGGTGCTTGCCTACGGAGCTGTGAGGGGAACGGCACCTCAGTACCTCCAGGCTCTGATCAGGCCCTACACCCAAATAAGGGCACTGCGTTCATCCACCTCTGGCCTGCTCGCCTCCCTACCACTGAGGAAGTACAGTTCCCGCTCAGCTCAGTCAAAACTGTTCGCTGCTCTGGCTCCCCAATGGTGGAACAAACTCCCTCACGACACCAGGACAGCGGAGTCAATCACCACCTTCCGGAGACACCTGAAACCCCACCTCTTTAAGGAATACCTAGGATAGGATAAAGTAATCCTTCTCACCCCCCCTTAAAATATTTAGATGCACTATTGTAAAGTGGTTGTTCCACTGGATGTCATAAGGTGAATGCACCAATTTGTAAGTCGCTCTGGATAAGAGCGTCTGCTAAATGACTTAAATGTAATGTAAATGTTACCAACGTTTGAAAATATAGTGTTTTACCAGATTCAATGCTATTTTACAGTAAACAAATTGACAACAAACTTTCAACATGCTTATAGGGAAGGACATTCACCAAGCACAGCACTTACATAAATGACTGATGATTGGCTGAGTGAAATTGATGATAAAAAGATTGAAAGGGGCTGCTTTGTTAGACTTCAGTGCGGCTTTTAACATTATCATAGTCTGCTGCTGGAAAAACATGTGTGTTATGGCTTTAGACCCCTGCTATATTGTGGATACATAGTTACCCGTCTAATAGAAAACAGAGGGTGTTCTTTAATGGAAGCCTCTCCAACATAATCCAGGTAGAATCAGGAATTCCCCAGGGCAGCTGTCTAGGCCCCTTATCTTTACTAATGACATGCCACTGGCTTTGAGTGAAGCCACAAACAGGGACTTAGGAGAATTGCAATTGGCTCAGAACAGGGCAGCACGGCTGGCCCTTGGATGTACACAGAGAGCTAAAATTAATAATATACATGTCAATCTCTCCTGGCTCAAAGTGGAGGAGAGATTGACTTCATCACTACTTGTATTTATGACAGGTATTGACATGTTGAATGCACCCAGCTGTCTGTTTGAACTACTGGCTCACAGCTTGGACACCCATGCATACCCCACAAGACATGCCACAAGAGGTCTCTTCACAGTCCCCAAGTCCAGAACAGTCCATGGAAGGCGCACAGTACTACATAGAGCCATGACTAAATGGAACTCTGTTCCACATCAAGTAACTGATGCAAGCAGTAAAATTAGATTTACAAACCAGATAGAAATACAACTTACAGAACAGCAGGGACTGTGAAGCAACACAAACATAGGCTTAGACACATGCATAAACACACATGATAACATACACACGTACACAAAGATATTCTACTGTAGATTTGTGGTAGTGGTGGAGTAAGGGCCTGAGGGCACACCGTGTGTTGTGAAATCTGTGAATGTATTGTAATGCTTTTAAAATTCTATGAACTGCCTTAATATTGCTGGACCCTAGTGACTTTTGTCCTCTGTTTTGTTTTTCATTATCAATTTTAGATGACGCACCTTCCAGGGTTACAGTCTGCAGTAGTAGAGTTGAGATGAATAATAGAGCCTTGCTATTGGTTAAAAGTGCTGGGATATATAGGTACGCCCTATTATTCAACTCTACTACAGACCCTGTAATCATGATCTGAGTCACACTGTCTGTCTACACGCTGAGTCACACTGTCTGTCTATGCATAGTCATTTTACCCCTACCTACTGTACATGTACATATTACCTCAATTACCTCGACTAACCTGTACCCCTGCACATTGACTCTGTACCGATACCCCTGCATGTAGCCTCGTTATTGTTATTTTATTGTTATTTTATTTTTTACTTTAGTTTATTAAGTAAATATTAGCCTTAGCTCTTATTCTTCTTAAAACTGCATTGTTGGTTAAGGCTTCACTTCGGCACATGATTTGATACACACTCGTATTCTGGAAGTTCATTTTTACTCAGGCTCCACTTTCTATACAGATTCTTCCTCTTTTCATGTCTGATCTTCTGTTGATGTCAAAGTTTTTGAGCTAAATTGAGGATTTAGTACTTATATCATTGAGCAAGAGTTTAATCTCAAAACCCCCATGGATGTCTCAATCAGGCCTCATTGATATTCTGCGATGTAGCCTCTCTCCCTTTCCTACAGTTTCTCAAGCCTGACGTAACACATTAAGAAACAGTAGCTTAATCTAAACCTACTGTGAGAAAACAAATCATTACTTCATATCCCACCAACGTGGAGGTGGGAGGTCAGGTGACATGACAGGTGTTTATCCTATCAGCAATCAGTGTCACCTCTTCTCCTGTTATTCAACTCAATTGGAATGCACCCAGGAACACTCTCTTCCTGTTCCTCTGAAACACAATGAAACATTTGATCTCAATACAGTTTTCTGTTCCCAAAACTAGAATATTTTACAAACAGAGTAGGCAAAGTTTTGTAGACTTTACCTTTTGCCAAAGTTTCATAATGTTGCATTATTGCACACGCACATTTCACAGAGTAGGCATTCCCTAACGGAAATATGCAAATTCATACTAGAACGCGCCAATAGGATCTTGCTAGCTCAAGTTTGGCTCTACCCACCTCGTTGCTTGTTCTGCCCACTATGACTCATTTGTTCCCATTGGAAATGACAGGCTATGGTCTATCTTAGTATACAAATATTTGACTAAGGTGAGGTTAATGACCCTCCTCTGTAGAATGTGCATTTTTGCAGCTGAGGTGGAATTAGTGAGGCATTACTCTGTCAGTACGCACATTGCCTACAATGTTGTAAACCTCTAGGAGGGGGTAATAAAACCCTACACTGCTGTAAAAACTACTCCCCCCAGCACCTCATAAAACATGAGGGGGCTTAGGACCATGTGGGCAGTATTAGTACAGTACCCTCAGGTCTCTACACTGTTTATGTACCTTCACTCTAGCTGATTCTCTAACTACCTATATGCAGTCCTTAGGAAGAAGAAAAGTGCTGTAAGACAAGCTTGCTTTTCACTGGAGAGAGACATTTTGATCACAGATCATTGTACTGATTAAATCAGTGGGGACATGAGCTTACAGATCATGTGTTACTGTTGGTTTGATTTGTCTCTGGGCCCAGACCCCGATGAAGGAGTCTTGAAGGTTCCAACTTCCAGATGTGCCATCACACATGTTTGATCCACATAATGAAATAGTAATGTGATGTATCTCGATGGGTCTACTGGAGGCCATTAATTACAGAGCAGATGGTTGGAGTTACTTACTGCTATAGCACTATTATTATGGCTGTTCTGACAATTATGAATATATTTTTATTCTTTCCACAAAAAAAAGAAAACAGGTATGAGATATTGTGTTCATATAGCAAGGAGAGATATTATGATGTAATTGAAGACGTCTGGGTCCAACTCACACTCCCAAACACTTAGATCCCCGGAAAGCAGCCCACTTTCCAGCTCACTCTCCTGATCCCAATCACCGGAATTCTAATCACCTGTTCACACACCTGCATGTCATTATGCCACACTATCTAGTTCAGTTCCTTGCACCCCATCTCTGTGAGATATTGTAAGTTTTGAGACACTTTTCGGGGCTCTGTTTTTTCCTGTCCTTCTCTCCTCCCGTGTATGATAGTTTTTGCCTGCCTCACTCACGACACATTTAGCCTATTCCCTGCCTGTACTATTGCCCTTTAAGGACCTACCGTGTATGACCTTCTGCCTGCCCCTGGACCCAGCTACCTGCCTCCTCCTATGGTCCCTTTCGTTAAACACCTGCTGCACTCCGAGCTTGAAACCAGGTCACTGTCTCCTCGTGTTCATTACAAAGACATATTCAAGAGGCAATAAATGCAATGACAAACAAATAAAACGACTGGACATAAGCAGTCTTTTTTGATCAGGTCTGTAAAATAAAATATCCTGACACAGCGTTGGACTGTTTGAATGAATTGGCAAACCTAGGTTACAATGATTACATTGATTAGTATACAGTGCCTTCAGAAAGTATTCAGACCCTTTGACTTTTTCCATATTTTGTTACGTTACAGCCTTAATCTAAAATGGATGAAAAAAAATCCTTGGCAATCTACACACAATACCCCATAACGACAAAGCGAAAACAGGTTTTTATAAATGTATAGAAATGTATTAAAAGTAATAAATATGTTTTATTTATTTTGTATCTACGCCGCTCCCTTTAATTTAAAAGGTATCTGTGACCAACATATGCATATCTGTATTCCCAGTCATGTGAAATCCATAGACTTGGGCCTAATTCATTTATTTCAACGGACAGATTTCCTTAATATAAACTGTAACTCAATAAAATATTTTAAATTGTTGCATGTTGAATTTGTACTTTAGTTCAGTGTAGATAAACTATTTGTTCATCGGTTAGGTCTAGGTGCTAAGCCCTATTCGGACAGGACTGTTATTACCAGATATTTTGAAGAAGAAAAGTGCTGTAAGACAAGCTTGCTTTTCACTGGAGAGAGACATTTTGATCACAGATCATTGTACTGATTAAATCAGTGGGGACATGAGCTTACAGATCATGTGTTACTGTTGGTTTGATTTGTCTCTGGGCCCAGACCCCGATGAAGGAGTCTTGAAGGTTCCAACTTCCAGATGTGCCATCACACATGTTTGATCCACATAATGAAATAGTAATGTGATGTATCTCTATAATTTTTATTTTTCATTCAATTGACTCTTATGATGAAAGCCTGGAGGTTTTCTGGGCGTAAAGATATTTTAACATAATGTCTAGAAATCAAATAATATTTTATTGGTCGCATACACATATTTAGCAGATGTAATTGCAGGTGTAGCAAAATGCTTGTGTTCCTAGCATCAATAGTGCAGTAACATCTAACAATACACAATACACACAAATCTAAAAAAGTAAAAGAATGGAATTAAGAAATATTAGGACGAGCAAGTATTCAGATGCCTTGACTTTTTTCACATGTTGTTACGTTAGAGACTTATTCTAAAATGGATTAAAACAAAACAAATCTAATCAATCTACACACAATTCCCCATAATGACAAAGCAAAAGCTGTTTTATTTTGATCCACTCTAGAATAAGGCTGTAACATCTTCAGAAATATTAGCATATTTATAAAAAAATATATACAAAATACCTGTCACGCCTTGGTCATTGTATTTTGTGTTTTTGTTATATGTTTGGGTAGGCCAGGGTGTGACATGGGTTTATATGTTGTGTTTCGTATTTGGGGTTTGTATTATTTGGGATCGCGGCTGATTAGGGGTGTTGTTAGGCTTGGCTGCCTGAGGCGATTCTCAATTAGAGTCAGGTGCTTATCGTTGTCTCTGATTGGGAACCGTATTTAAGGCTGTTCCTGTCTCTGTGTTTTAGTCACCAGATAGGCTGTAATTAGTTTCACATTCCGTTTGTTGTTTTTGTATTTAGTTATTTCATGTATCGTTTCGTTTTCTTCATTAAAGATCATGAGTAACAAACACGCTGCATTTCGGTCCGACTCTCTTCCTTCAACAGACGAACGCCGTTACAATACCTTATATACGTAGGTATTCAGACCCTTCGCTATGAAACTTGAAATTGAGCTCAAGTGCATCCTGTTTCCATTGATGATCCTCGAGATGTTTCTAAAACTAGATTGGATTCAACCTGTGGTAAATTCAATTGATTGAACATGATTTGGAAAGACACACACTTGTTTATATAAGGTCCCACAGTGACAGTGCATTTCAGAGCAAAAAAAGACACAACGTCATAGGGATTGCCGTAGATCTCAGAGACAGTATTGTGTCCAGGCACAGATCTGGGGAAGGGTCCCAAAAAATTCCTGCATCATTGAAGGTCCCCAAGAACACAGTGGCCTCTATCATTCTTAAATGGAAGAAGTTTGGAACCACCAAGACTCTGGTTAGGGAGGTGACCAAGAACCCAATGGTCACTCTTACAGAGTACCAGAGTTCTTCTGTGGAGATGGGCAAATCTTCAAGAAGGACAACTATCTTTGCAGCACTCCACCAATCAGGCCTTTATTGTAGAGTGGCAAGACAGAAGCCACTCCTCAGTAAAAGGCACTTGAAATTTCGCTTAGTGTTTGCCAAAAGGCAACTAAAGGACTCTTAGACCATGAGAAACAAGACTCTCTGGTTGGATGAAACCAAGATTATATTATTTCGGCTGAATGCCAAGTGTCACGTCTGGAGGAAACCTTGCACCATCTCTACAGTGAAGCATGGTGGTGGCAGCATCATGCTGTGGGGATGTCTTTCAGCGGCAGGGACTGGGAGACTAGTCAGTATAGTGGGAAAGATGAACGGAGCAAAGTACAGAGAGATTCTTGATGACAACCTGCTCCAGACCGCTCAGACTGGGGCGTAGGTTCACCTTCCAACAGGACAACGACCCGAAGCACACTGCCAAGACAACACAGGAGTGGCTTTGGGACAAGTCTCTGAATGTCCTTGAGAGGTCCAGCCAGAGCCCGTAATTTAACATCTCTGAAGAGACCTGAAAATAGCTGTGCAGCTATGCTCCCCATCCAACCTGACAGAGCTTGAGAGGATCTGCAGAGAAAAATGGGAGAAAATCCCCAAATACAGGTGTGCCAAGCTTGTAGTGTCCTACCTGTAACGATCGTCGTCTGGAGAAAGAGAGGAGGACCAATGCGCAGCGTGGTAAGTGTCCATTATTTTAATAAAACAACTGAACACTGAACAAAACAACAAACCAAACCAACTAAAATGGGGAAAAGAGGCTACCGACAGCTGCCTCTGATTGAGAACCATACCAGGCCAAACACAGAAATACAACATAGAAAAAAGAACATAGACTACCCACCCCAATTCACTCCCTGACCAGACTAACACAAAGACAAAATAAAGGAACTAAGGTCAGAACGTGACACTACCAAAGAAGACTCAAGGCTGTAATCGCTGCCAAAGGTGTTTCAACAAAGTACTGAGAGAAGGGTCTGAATACTAATGTAAAGGTGATATTTCAGTTTTTATTTACGTATACATTAGCAAAAAAATCTAAAAAACGTTTTTTTCTTTGTCATTATTGGGTATTATGTGTAGATTTATGATGGTTAAAAAAGAATTCAATCCATTTTAGAATAAGGCTGTAACGTAACAAAATGTGGAAAAGTCAAGAGGGCTAAGTACTTTCCGAATGAATATATATAAAGTTGAAGTTGGAAGTTTACATACACTTAGGTTGGAGTCATTAAAACTCATATTTCAACCACTCCACAAATTTCTTGTTAACAAACTATAGTTTTGGCAAGTCGTTTAAGACATCTATTTTGTGCATCACACCAGTCATTTTTCCAACAATTGTTTACAGACAGATTATTTCACTTATAATTTACTGTATCACAATAACAGTGGGTCAGAAGTTTACATACACTAAGTTGACTGTGCCTTTAAACAGCTTGAAAAATTCCTGAAAGTGATGTCATGGCTTTAGAAGCTTCTTATAGGCTAATTGACATCACTTGAGTCAATTGGAGATGTATCTGTGGATGTATTTCAAGGCCTACCTTCCAACTCAGTGCCTCTTTGCTTGACATCATGGGAAAATCAAAAGAAATCAGCCAAGACCTCAGAAAAACAATTGTAGACCACCACAAGTCTGGCTCATCCTTGGGAGCAATTTCCAAATGCCCGAAGGTACCACATTCATCTGTACAAACAATAGTACTGTTGTGTCTTTGGCTATGCCAGATTAAGTGATATGACATGCTATTCTATAAAATCCTTTCTCTGTAATCAATATTACCTGATTGAGCTAATCATGTAAATGTAATTAACTAGAAAGTCAGGGCACCACAAAATAATATTTATAGAGCAGTTATCTTCTGAATAAACTCTTAAAGACCTAGTAATATTTTACATCAATAGCAGTCAATATTAATCGTCACCTTAATTCAGTCTCATCTGAAAGTTGTAAATTCTTGGCTATCTTCACGAACCCTGGCTAGCAAGTTGAATCAGCAATACAAAATTGGGTTTAATTATTTATTTACTAAATACCTAACTAATCACACAGAATTACATACACCCAGAATGAACCATATACATTGATTACAAATTATGTCATAAAGGAAAATGTCCCTAGTGGACATAACAGATATAACAGCTAGTTACCCAAAGAAAAGGGGGTTGGGTTTGAGTGAAAGAGCGGGAAGACTGAAGAACAAAGGGAGAAGTGATGTCTCAATGGTAAATACAGGATTTTGTGCATTCTAAATTACAGCTCATTTGGAAAAGGAAAATGCAATGAATATTTACTCTGAGCTGCGCTTCAATAGGTTGGTGGTAGATGGAAGGCCGAGTTGCCCAATAGTTCTTCCATCTTTTAAAGAGCGTCTCTGGTGGTAAACTGTACCCGTTTTAGTAACGTTGTTGTGTGGTAGACGGTATACGTTGTCTGTCATTTCCCAGTCCAAGCTTGGCGGCTGGAGTAAATCAGTGTTCAAAGTTCATACCCCGTTGCCATGCTTATATGCTCATGCTATATTCTGGATGGTATTGTCGAAATTCATCATATTCAACGTGTCGATCGTCCTCTTCACGTGGGAATTCAATGCTAATTTTGTTAGGTAGCTGAGATTGGCTTTGCTCTGTAGGTGTCACCTGTCCTTCTAACGTCAAGGACGTCACCTTAATGTCCCCAGAACAGGAAGTTATATTGTCGTCAAGGCTTTATATAGGAAGGGAGAGGAGGGCGTGTTTCATATTTTATAACCAATGTCTCTTCACGTGGGCGGGCCACTGAGTCGGGCCAAATTCACTCATGACAACCCAATTCTCACAGCTAAAATCTAAGCTAAAATTACATTTCATCCCCTCAGAAATAATTTCATATTCAAACATTTAAATGTGTAGACTTTCCACTGTACAGTTTATGTCATCCTATCATTGATGAGAATGTCTCAGATGACAACCAAACTGACATCATATTCATTAAGTACCAACACAACTGGTTGGATTACCAAAATATGGTTAATTTCCCCCCACCTTTTGATGTTCCCTGAATCTCTATGTTAACCAAGTGATTTTCAATAGTCACATCAGTAGGGTAGAGAGAGGATAAAAGGGGGCAAGGTATTTATGACTGTCATAAACCTACCCCCAGGCCAGTGTCATGGCAGTATGCAAGAATAAACACCGTGGGACCGGGCAGCCGTCATACCTCTCAGGAAGGAGACAAGTTCTGTCTCCTAGAGATGAACATACTTTGGTGTGAAAAGCGCAAATCAATCCCAGAACAACAGCAAAGGACCTTGTGAAAATGCCGGAGGAAACAGTTAGATAAGTATCTATATCCACAGTAAAACGAGTCCTAACCTGAAAGGCCGCTCGGCAATGAAGAAGACAGTTCTCCAAAACCAACATAAAAAAGCCAGACTACTGTTCACAACGACGCATGGGGACTAGGATCGTACTTTTTGGAGAAATGTCCTCTGGTCTGAAGAAACAAAAATATAACCTTTTGGCCATAATGACCATTGTTATGTTTGGAGGAAAAAGGGCAATGCTTGCAAGCCGAAGAACACCATCCCAAACGTGAAGCACAGGTGTGGCAGCATCATATTGTGGGGGTGTTTTGCTGCAGGAGGGACTGGTGCACTTCACAAAATAGATGGCATCATGAGGTAGGACAATTATGTGGATATACTGAAGCAACATCTCAAGACATCCGTCAGGAAGTTAAAGCTTGGTTGCAAATGGGTCTTCCAAATGGACAATGACCCCAAGAATACTTCCAAAGTTGTGGCAAAATGGCTCAAAGACAACAAAATCAAAGTATTGGAGTGGCCATCACAAAGCCCTGACCTCAATCCTATAGAACATTTCTGGGCAGAACTGAAAAAGTGTGTGCGAGCAAGAAGGCCTACAAACTTGACTCAGTTACACCAACTCTGTCAGGAGGAATGGGACAAAATTCACCCAACTTATTGTGGGAAGCTTGTGGAAGGCTACCTGAAACATTTGACCCAAGTTAAACAATTTCAAGGCAATGCTACCAAATACTAATTGAGTGTATCTAAACTTTTCACCTACTGGGAATGTGATGAAAGACATTATAGCTGAAATAAATCATTATCTCTACTATTATCCTGACATTTCACATTCTTAAAATCAAGTGGTGATCCTCACTGACCTAAAACAGGGATATTTTACTCGGATTAAAGGTCAGGAATTGTGAAAAACTGAGTTTAAATGTATTTGGCTAAGGTGTATGTAAACTTCCGAATTCAACTATATATATATTTATTTATGTATGTACATTATTTTTATTTTATTTATTTATTTCACTTTTATTTAACCAGGTAGGCTAGTTGAGAACAAGTTCTAATTTACAACTGTGACCTGGCCAAGATAAAGCAAAGCAGTGCGACAAAAACAACAACAGAGTTACACATAAACAAGTGTAAAGTCAATAACAGAATAGAAAAATCTGTGTACAGTATTTGCAAATGTAGAAGAGTAGGGAGGTAAGGCAATAAATTGGCCATAAAGGTAAAAAATTACAATTTAGCAGTAACACTGGAGTGATAGATGTGCAAGTAGAGATACTGGGGTGCAAAAGAGCAAGAGGATAAATAACAATATGGGGATGAGGTAGTTGTGCTATTTACAGATTGGCTGTGTACAGGTACAGTGATCAGTGAGCTGCTCTGACAGCTGATGCTTAAAGTTTGATACTGTAAGAGATTTTTGGAATTCGTTCCACTCATTGGCAGCAGAGAACTGGAAGGAAAGGTGGCCAAAGGAGGTGTTGGCTTTGGGGATAACCAGTGAAATATACCTGTGGATAGCGTGCTACTGGTGGGTGCTGCTATGGTGACCAGTGAGCTGGGATAAGGCAGGTCTTTACCAAGCAAAGGCTTATTGATGACCTGGAGCCACTGGGTTTGGCGACGAAGATGTAGTAAGGGCCAGCTAACGAGAGCATACAGATCGCAGTGGTGGCTACAATATGGGGCTTTGGTGACAAAACGGATGGCACTGTGATAGACTGCATCCAATTTGCTGAGTAGAGTGTTGGAGGCTATTTTGTAAATGACATCGCCGAAGTCAAGGATCGGTAGGATAGTCAGTTTTACGAGGGTATGTTTGGCAGCATGAGTGAAGGATGCTTTGTTGCGAAATAGGAAGCCGATTCTAGACTTAATTTTGGATTGGAGATGCTTAATGTGAGTCTGGAAGGAGAGTTTACAGTCTAAACAGACACCTAGGTATTTGTAGTTGTCCACATATTCTAAGTCAGAACCATCCAGTGTAGGGATGCTGGTCGGGCGGGCAGGTGCGGGCAACAATCAGTTGAGGAGCATGCATTTAGTTTTACTAGCATTTAAAAGGATTTGGAGGCTACGGAAGGAGTGTTGTATGGCATTACAGCTCGTTAGGAGGTTTGTTAACACAGTGTCCAAAGAAGGGCCAGATGTATAAAGAATGGTGTCGTCTGCGTAGAGGTGGATCAGAGAATCACCAGCAGCAAGAGGGACATCATTGATCTATACAGAGAAGAGAGTCGGCCCGAGAATTGAACCCTGTGGCTCCCCCATAGAGACTGCCAGAGGTCAGGCCAACAGGTCCTCCGATTTGACACACTGAATTTTATCTGAGAAATAGTTGGTGAACCAGGCGAGGCAGTCATTTGAGAAACCAAGACTATTGAGTCCTCCGATAAGAATGCAGTGATTAACAGAGTCGAAAGCCTTGGCCAGGTCGATGAAGACGGCTGCACAGTACTATCTTTTATTTATGGCGGTTAAGATATCGTTTTGGACCTTGAGCATTGCTGAGGTGCACCTATGACCAGCTCGGAAATCAGATTGCATAGTGGAAAAGGTTTGATGGTATTCAAAATTGTCGGTGATATGTTTGTTAACTTGGCTTTCGAAAGTTTTAGGAAGGAAGGGTAGGATGAATATAGGTCCATAACAGTTTGGGTCTAGAGTGTCTACCCCTTTGAAGAGGGGGATGACCGCGGCAGCATTCCAAACATTTGGGATCTAAGACAATACGAAAGAGAGGATGAACAGGCTAGTAAAAGGAGTTGCAACAATTTTGGCAGATCATTTAGAAAGAGAGGGTCCAGATTGTCTAGCCCAGATGATTTGTAGGGATCCAGATTTTGCAGTTCTTTCAGAACATCAGCTGTCTGGATTTGATGAAGGAGAAGCGGGGGGGCTTGGGCAAGTTGCTGCAGGGGGTGCTGAGCTGTTGGTCAGGGTAGGGGTAGCCAGGTGGAAAGCATAGCCAGCCGTAGAAAAATGCTTATTGAAATGATCGATTATCGTTGATTTATCGGTGGTGACAGTGTTTCCTAGCCTCAGTGCAGTGGGCAGCTGGGAGGAGGTGCTCCATGGACTTTACAGTGTCCCAAAACTTTTTGGAGTTAGTGCTACAGAATGCAAATTTCTGCTTGAAAAAGCTAGCCTTAGCTTTCCTAACTGACTGAGTATATTGGTTCCTGACTTCCCTGAAAAGTTGGATTTCGCGGGGGATATTTGATGCTAATGCAGAACGCCACAGGATGTGTTTGTGCTGGTCATGGGCAGTCAAGTCTGGGGTGAACCAAGGGCTATATCTGTTCTTAGTTCTGCATTTTTTGATGGTTTTTGATGTCTTCTTGGTTGAAGACATCAGAAGTGTATTAAGAGGGCAAGTTGGTCAGGATGATATCTAAGAGGTTGCCCATGGTAACTGAGCTAAACGACTACCGCCCCGTAGCACTCACTTCCGTCATCATGAAGTGCTATGAGAGACTAGTCAAGGACCTTATCACCTCCACCCTATCTTACACCCTAGACCCACTCCAGTTTGCTTACAGCCCAAATAGGTCCACAGACGATGCAATCTCAACCACACTGCACACTGCCCTAACCCATCTGGACAAGAGGAATACCTATATGAGAATGCTGTTCATTGACTACAGCTCAGCATTTAACACCATAGTACCCTCCAAACTCGTCAATTAAGCTTGAGACCCAGGGTCTCGACCCCGCCCTGTGCAACTGGGTACTGGACTTCCTGACGGGCCACCCCCAGGTGATGAGGGTAGGTAACAACATCTCCACCCCGCTGATCCTCAACACTGGGGCCCCACAAGGGTGAGTTCTGAGCCCTCTCCTGTACTCCCTTTTCACCCACGACTGCATGGCCATGCACGCCTCCAACTCAATCATCAAGTTTGCAGACCATACTACAGTGGTAGGCTTGATTACTAACAAAGACGAGACTTCCTACAGGGAGGAGGTGAGGGCCCTTGGAGTGTGGTGTCAGGAAAATAACCTCACACTCAACGTCAACAAAACAAAGGAGATGATCGTGGACTTCAAGAAACAGCAGAGGGTGCACCCCCCTATCCACATCGATGGGACAGTAGTGGAGAGGGTAGTACGTTTTAAGTTCCTCGGCGTACTCATCACGGACAAACTGAATTGGTCCACCCACACAGACAGCATTGTGAAGAAGGCGCATCAGCGCCT
The DNA here is from genome assembly GCF_021184085.1 of Oncorhynchus gorbuscha. Lineage (NCBI taxonomy): Eukaryota > Metazoa > Chordata > Actinopteri > Salmoniformes > Salmonidae > Oncorhynchus > Oncorhynchus gorbuscha. The sequence continues at coordinate 16,577,921 of NC_060178.1, forward strand.
CTTCAACCTCAGGAGGCTGAAGAAATTCAGTTTGTCACCGAAAGCACTCACAAACTTTGCATGCAAACTTTGCATGCATCTGTACTGACCTCACCTTCTGGATGGTTGCGGGGTGAACAGGCAGTGGCTCTGGCGGTTGAGGTCCTTAATTATCTTTTTTTTGGCCTTCCTGTAACACCGGGTTCTGTAGATGTCCTGGGGGGAAGGCAGCTTGCCCCCGGTGAAATGTAAATGTAAAGAAATGTAAAGAAATGTACTTTATACAACAATGCAATTGATGAACTGATTGATTTGACTTCATTTTCAAGTAATAAAAAAAATATATTCCACACATAACCACCTTGAGATTGCACTGATGTACTTGATGAGACTAAAGACTTGCCATTGTCAATGCAGAAATGGTTGTTTGGTCCAGTGAACATTTATGAGCATTATTGGTGTCGTCATGGTACGCTGATCCATGAGGGAACAGACCATCTTTAGTCATAATATTCACATGCTCATTGGACTTGGAGGGAGGCCCTTTGACTGACGTTGGCAAATAAGCACAAAAAGACACTTTCAATCATGTGTTTCATACGTGGATGATGACACCTAATTGCGGGCAGTGGGTGAACACCAGACACCACCCAGTGATGGTAGAATTCACCTCATCCCCCACTGAGATACATGACTGGGGGAGGTTGCATTAAACCCGTCAGATGGGAGGTTTTACCTGCCAGGACAGCACTCTATCGTGTCACGTAGTAACACTGTGTGAGGTCTGGGCTGCCCGCATGGCTGCTGTGATAAAGCGAATACATCTCTACAGGCAAACAAGCACTTCATTCACAAGCTTATTAGATAAGTGCATCTGCGGTTTGAACAGATCTGGGCTTCATTCCATTCTTTCCGTTAATATACAGTTTCCTCAAAGAAAGATATATTTTTGTATTATTCTCGAAACATGTCACATGGATATTTGCATCCAAATCTACACTGTGTCCAAATGTAAGATGGATGTGGGCAGATTTTAATGGAAAGAAACTCAAAGGCTTATGGCATTTCCCCATTTCTATGAAAAGTATTCCTCACTTAGTTTTGTGAGTGTTACCAAGGGCTGTGTGTGTGTGTGTGTGTGTGTGTGTGTGTGTGTGTGTGTGTGTGTGTGTGTGTGTGTGTGTGTGTGTGTGTGTGTGTGTGTGTGTGTGTGTGTGTGTGTGTGTGTGTGTGTGTGTGTGTGTGTGTGTGTGTGTGTGTGTGTGTGTGTGTAGGCCTTATCCCGTCACACACACGGGGTTCAACTTTTCTTCCATGGATCTTTCACGACAGAAAAATATTTCATGATTGATATGGAAAAGTTAAACTCCTTCATGACACATGGCACAGCCTTAGTTTCTATTAGGTCCTTGGAATCCAGCATCCTTGGGACTGACTCTGACGTAACCCCATTGAAGTTGATATTTGAAAGGGCTATGGTAAGGGTTAGGTAAGGGTTATGGGAAGGGTTCTTTGCGAGGCATTGGAAAACCTCCCTGGTCTTTGTGGTTGAATCTGTGTTTAAAATTCCCTGCTCGACTCGGGGACCTTGCAGATAATTGTATGTGTGGGGTAGAGAGATTAGGTAGTCATTCAAAAATCATTTTAAACGCCATTATTGCACACAGAGTGAGTTCATGCAACTTATTATTTTACTTTTATTTTTGCTTCTGAATTTATGTAGGCTTGCCATAAAAAAGGGGTTGAATACTTATTGACTCAAGACATTTCAGCTTTTCCTTTGAATTAAATTGTAAAAATGTCTAAAAACAATATTCCACATTGACATTATGGGGTACTGTGTGTAGGTCAGTGACAATTTTAAAAAATGTAATCCATTTGAAATTCAGGCTGCAACACAACAAAATATGGAAAAAGTTCATGGCTGTAACTATTTTGTGAAGGCACAGTTTTCAGTATGACAGACCTGTGATAAATCACGGTCTGAGCCCTACCAGAGTAGAGAGAGTGATTTAGACCAGGCTTCAATCTGATCCTGTGTTGATGACAATGTGGCTTTTAAAGGGATTTTAAAGAGATTGCATTCAAGGTAAACAGCTGCAGATGTCGGTTCAATAGGAAATTACCTTTAAATGTTGCATTGTAGACAGGCGAGGTCGGCATAACATTAAATCCCAGCATAAATGCCCCCGTTACCTAGGATACATGTATCTTTGTGTGAATAAATTTGCTGTTTGAGTTAAGTTTGTCACATATTTGATCCTAGCTGCCATGGCAGTGTATCATTGTTCACCAGAACAATTGAGGCAGGTATCACACATAATCGCCCCCAGGGATGGTATCAAGAATACAGTACAATCCATTGTAACCAAATCTATGCAGTCCGGTAACTTCACACGGGGTGTTTAGAATATACACAGAGGTGCTCCGAGCCTAACCAACAAGCACATGTTCATTCTTTTTGTAATCTTCAAGTTTCATCTTACCTCTTTTTTAACCTCATTTGACCTTATTCATCTTCTTTTGATTATTTGAACAAGAAATGACAAACCATGCATTTATCTCTCTAAACCTGTCCTGAAGTGTTCACCATCTACCTCAGGTAAAAAGTCTGCAACTTCAAGCGAGGAAACACATCTGAATCTGGAATACTATAACTTTTATAGTTTTGTATCAAAACTGCATCAAAACTGTATCAAAACAGCTCATAGCTGGAGGGAGGAGAGCCTGGGTATCAGAAGGAGGAGAGGACACACATTCCAGGTCACAGGTCAGCACTCAGCTCCTGGAGATGAGAGGATTTAGTTCTCCTGGTCACTTATCAGCACAACCACTCCTTGGTATTACAAGGGGAGAGGGTTGAATCATAAGCTTTACCACAGTTTAAACATTCCTCACCATACAGATGTGCTATCTTAACTTGTCCAGTTTCTCACAACAGGAAAATAATCCTGCAGCAACAGGAAATGTGAATTATTATGTGCATTATAATTCATGGACATTTTTGTAGAGGTTGATACATTTTTCGTTCGGATAAATCCAGTTTGACATTTCAAAGCGGAAATTAGATAATTGATAAGCCTTTAAAAATCTAGAATATACTACAATTTGCATTTCCTAATGTGCAGGAAAAGGATCTGCAACATCAGAGTGATCAAATTATGACAGCACACCTGTTCAATATATACAGTACTGTACTGTACCTGTAATATATTGCTATTGTGACAATGATATGTAGACCGATATTCGTCCCTATCTTTAACTTCACGTCCCACCCCGGCTCAAAGCTAGCCCTAACACCAACCCTAGCTTCACGTCCCACCCCGGCTCAAAGCTAGCCCTGACACCAACCCTAGCTTCACGTCCCACCCCGGCTCAAAGCTAGCCCTAACACCAACCCTAGCTTCATGTCCACACCCCGGCTCAACGCTAATCCTAGCCATAATCCTAACCCTAACACCAACCCTAGCTTCCACACCCCTCAGAGTAATTACCCAGTTATAACAATACTGTAATGTAAAGTCTGATCAATTCCTCTGTATACCTTCAGCCCCAGTTGCAGCACAGTTTATGCCACAGCATAATTACAGTCCTTATCTAGTGTGTCTGAGGCTGCTGGTAGGCAGTGGTGGAAAAAGTTCCCAATTGTCATACTTGAGTAAAAGTATAGATACCTTAATAGAAAGTTACTCAAGTAAAAATGGAAGTCAGCCAGTAAAATACTACTTGAGTAAAAGTATAACAGTATTTGGTTTTAAATATAATTAAGTATCAAAAGTACATGTAATTGCTAAAATATATTTAAGTGTCAAAAGTAATAAATAATTTAAAATTCCTCATATTAAGCAAAGCAGATGGCACCATTTTCTTGGTTTTAAGATGTATGGATAGACAGGGGCACATTTCAACACTAAATAAAGACATTATATACAATATATGTGTTTGTGTTTAGTGAGTCCACCAGGCCAGAGGCAGTAGGGATGACCACGTGTTCTCTTGATAAGTTTGTGAATTTGACCATTTTCCTGTCCTGTTAAGCATTCAAAATGTAATGAGTACTTTTGGTTGTCAGGGAAAATGTATGGAGTAAAAAGTATAATATTTTCTTTAGGAATGTAGTAAAGTAAAAGTAGTCAGAAATATAATAGTAAAGTACAGATACCAAAATAAAACAACTTAAGTAGTACTTTAAAGTATTTTTACTTAAGTACTTTACACCACTGCTGTCAGGTCACTGTGGCACACAGCAGCTGCAGACAACCTCAGACTGCACTAAGACATGGATCATTGTCCATTGATGTGTTTTGGCTCTGGCCACCTATTTTGTCTCCCCCCTCCTATTGCCCAGTAAATAGAGATTTCAGCTAAGTTTGTATTGTATGTCTCAGGATTGAATAGAAGTTATCGTAAATCTCCTGTTTAGTATATGCAGGTGAGCAACATATCATGCTGTCCAGGAATTAGATTTGTTATCTGTCATTAGCAATAAAATGTTCTCCATATTATAGATCTCTTTGTTTCCCTCTGCACAGTATGGTCACTCAGTTCATACACTCAAGCAAACGCACACAGACACACAGATATGCAGACATGTAGACACAAAGACACACAGATATGCAGACATGTAGACACAAAGACACACAGATATGCAGACATGTAGACACAAAGACACACAGATATGCAGACATGTAGACACAAAGACACACAGATATGCAGACATGTAGACACAAAGACACACAGATATGCAGACATGTAGACACAAAGACACGCAGACAAGTAAACACGTAGACACAAAGACGCGCAGATATGCAGACATGTAGACACAAAGACACGTAGACACAAAGACACAAAGACACGCAGACAAAAAGACACGCAGACAAGTAAACACGTAGACACGTAGACACGTAGACACAAAGACACGTAGACACGTAGACACAGACACAAAGACACGTAGACACGGAGACACAAAGACACAAAGACACGTAGACAAAGACACAAAGACAGGTAGACACAAAGACACGCAGACACGTAGACACAAAGACACAAAGACACGCAGACACGTAGACACAAAGACACGTAGACACAAAGACACGTAGACACGCAGACACAAAGACACGTAGACACGCAGACACAAAGACACGTAGACATGTAGACACAAAGACACGTAGACACAAAGAAACAAAGACACGTAGACACAAAGACACGTAGACACAAAGACACGTAGACACAAAGACACGTAGACACAAAGACACAAAGACACGTAGACACAAAGACACAAAGACACGTAGACACAAAGACACAAAGACACAAAGACACAAAGACACAAAGACACAGACACGTAGACACAAAGACACAAAGACACAAAGACACGTAGACACAAAGACACAAAGACACAAAGACACAGACACGTAGACACAAAGACACAAAGACACAAAGACACGTAGACACAAAGACACAAAGACACGTAGACACAAAGACACGTAGACACAAAGACACAAAGACACAAAGACACGTAGACACAAAGACACAAACAAAGACACAAAGACACAAAGACACAGACACGTAGACACAAAGACACAAAGACACAAAGACACGTAGACACAAAGACACAAAGACACGTAGACACAAAGACACAAAGACACAAAGACACAAAGACACAAAGACACGTAGACACAAAGACACGTAGACACAAAGACACGTAGACACAAAGACACGTAGACACGTAGACACAAAGACACAGACACACAGGCACAAAGACATATAGACAAAGACACGTAGACACAAAGACACAGACACACAGGCAAAAAGACATATAGACAAAGACACGTAGACACAAAGACACAGACACACAGGCACAAAGACATATAGACAAAGACACGTAGACACGTAGACACAAATACACAAAGACACGTAGACACAAAGACACGTAGACACAAAGACACGTAGACATAAAGACACGTAGACACAAAGACACAAAGACACGTAGACACAAAGACATATAGACACAAAGACACGTAGACACAAAGACACGTAGACACAAAGACATATAGACACAAAGACACATAGACACAAAGACATAGACACAAAGACACAAAGACACGCAGACACAAAGACACGTAGACACAAAGACACGTAGACACAAAGACACGTAGACACAAAGACATGTAGACACAAAGACACGTAGACACAAAGACACGTAGACACAAAGACACGCAGACACAAAGACACGTAGACACAAAGACACGTAGACACAGACACGTAGAAACATAGACACAAAGACACAAAGACATGTAGACACAAAGACACGCAGACACAAAGACACGTAGACACAAAGACACGTAGACACAAAGACACGTAGACACAAAGACACAAAGACACGTAGACACAAAGACACGTAGACACAAAGACACAAAGACACGTAGACACAAAGACACAAAGACACAAAGACAAGTAAACACGTAGACATGCAGACACACAGGCACAAAGACATATAGACACAAAGACACAAAGACACGTAGACACGTAGACACGTAGACACAGACACGTAGACACATAGACACAAAGACACAAAGACATGTAGACACAAAGACACAAAGACACGCAGACACAAAGACACGTAGACACAAAGACATGTAGACACAAAGACATGTAGACACAAAGACATGTAGACACAAAGACACAAAGACATATAGACACGTAGACACATAGACACAAAGACATATAGACACATAGACACAAAGACACAAAGACACGTAGACACAAAGACACGTAGACACATAGACACAAAGACATATAGACACAAAGACATAGACACAAAGACACGTAGACACAAAGACACGTAGACACAAAGACACGTAGACACAAAGACACATAGACACAAAGACACGTAGACACAAAGACACGTAGACACGTAGACACAAAGACACGCAGACACAAAGACACAAAGACACAAAGACAAGTAAACACGTAGACATGCAGACACACAGGCACAAAGACATATAGACACAAAGACACAAAGACACGTAGACACGTAGACACGTAGACACGTAGACACAAAGACATATAGACACAAAGACACAAAGACACGCAGACACAAAGACACGTAGACACAAAGACACAAAGACACAAAGACATGTAGACACAAAGACATGTAGACACAAAGACATGTAGACACAAAGACACATAGACACAAAGACATATAGACACAAAGACACATAGACACGTAGACACAAAGACACGTAGACACAAAGACATATAGACACAAAGACACATAGACACATAGACACATAGACACATAGACACAAAGACATATAGACACAAAGACATAGACACAAAGACACGTAGACACAAAGACACGTAGACACAAAGACACGTAGACACAAAGACACGTAGACACAAAGACACATAGACACAAAGACACGTAGACACAAAGACACGCAGACACAAAGACACGTAGACACAAAGACACGTAGACACAAAGACATAGACACAAAGACACGTAGACACAAAGACACGTAGACACAAAGACACAAAGACACGCAGACACGTAGACACAAAGACACAAAGACACGTAGACACGTAGACACAAAGACACAAAGACACGTAGACACAAAGACACGCAGACACAAAGACACGTAGACACAAAGACACGTAGACACAAAGACACGTAGACACAAAGACACAAAGACACGTAGACACAAAGACACGCAGACACAAAGACACGCAGACACAAAGACACGTAGACACAAAAACACGTAGACACAAAGACACGTAGACACAAAGACACAAAGACACGTAGACACAAAGACACACAGGCACAAAGACACGTAGACACAAAGACAAGTAAACACGTAGACATGCAGACACAGACACACAGGCACAAAGCAGTGTCTGATGATGATCCACCTCCTCCTTCGTGTCTTCATAATGGCCTCAGATGGGATGGCAGCCATAGCCTGGATTAAATGTCAAGGGAGGAATGCACAATGACAGGGTTCTGTTCTGTGTGTGGATCAGATCCTCTGTGTGTGTGTGTGTGTGTGTGTGTGTGTGTGTGTGTGTGTGTGTGTGTGTGTGTGTGTGTGTGTGTGTGTGTGTGTGTGTGTGTGTGTGTGTGTGTGTGTGTGTGTGTGTGTGTGTGTGTCAATCCCTGGCCCTGCAGCTGTAGATCAACCACACCGGTGGTATCATACTGTGGAGTTGGCTGGCATTTGGCCTTCTCTCTGATAAGTGATCCACTGTACGGTGGGTCAAATACGGTATACAACTTGCTGAGACTTGAGAATGTGTTAAATATAACCTTTTGAAAAGAACAATGGATAATATTATTCCATTATAAAGGAACACTACAGTAGAATGTAATGTCATCTTTTCTCAGTCACTACTCACTTCGGGCGCCAGTACTTGACCGTGTAGAAAGTTAACAGTAGAGACGGAGTAGTGACTTAGTTACACTACTGTATAATTATTCATCAATTATGATGTTGTAACGGAAACTCATAACACAAAAGCCTTTTTAAAAATGAGGGGGAAAAGCTGGTCAGACTAGCAGCTATAGATGTCCCAGTGTCATGGCCAGGTAGTGTCTTACACTTATGGGACTGTTTATTCTGTGTGTCTGGGATATGACCCGTGGGATATGACCAGTGGGATACGACCAGTGGCATACGACCAGTGGCATAAGACCCGTGGGATACGACCAGTGGGATACGACCAGTGGGAAAAGACCAGTGGGATAAGACCAGTGGGATACGACCAGTCGGATTCGACCACCGGGATAAGACCAGTGGGATACGACCAGCGGGATTGGACAAGCGGGATTGGACAAGCGGGATAGGACCAGCGGGATTGGACCAGCGGGATAGGACCAGCGGGATAGGACCAGCGGTATACGACCAGCGGTATACGACCAGCGGTATACGACCACTGGGATAAGACCACTGGGATAAGACCAGTTGGATACGACCAGCGGTATACGACCAGCGGTATACGACCAGCGGTATACGACCACTGGGATAAGACCAGTTGGATAAAACCAGCGGTATACGACCAGCGGTATACGACCAGAGCTGTGTTCAAACATGATCAGAAATCGTTCAAATACTTTGAACATTTGCTATAGCATGCCCACAAGGCCAGATGGGCTGTGTTTCACATTTTGGGACTATTCCATTGGTTGATCAAGCCAGGGTAACTTAATCAAGCCGAGATAAAGTACTTACAATTATTATTATTTCAAATAGTATTTGAACCCAGGTTTAGATACAACCAGTGTTCAGGTCAGTGAGGGTGTTAAACCCAGGTTTAGATACAACTAGTCTTCAGGTCAGTGAGGGTGTTAAACCCAGGTTTAGATACAACCTGTCAGGACCCGGTTACGAACCCGGGTCTCCGGAGTGAGAAACAGTCACTTAACCAACTGAGCCACGAATAGTCAGCAGAACCCAGAAGATGAGGCAGACACAGCAGTACTTGAGACAGTGTATTTAATGAAGTAAAAAAGTGAAGTCCTTCAGGAAAACATGTAACTCCACAACCTCAAAAGGAATTCCACAAGAACAAAGGTAATCCTCCAAGACAAAAAGGTAAATCCACAAGGTGGAAGGTATAGCATAAAAAGCCTCAAAAGATACTCAAAAAATAAATAAACAAGAACAAAAAACAGAATTCCACAAGAGAGTCCACCGGGATCAACAAGAGTACACAGAATACTAGGGCTGGGTGCTAACATACAAACACAGAGCAAATAACTGAGGAAAACTAAGGGTTTAAATACAATCAGGGGAAACGAGGCACAGGTGCAAATAATAATGGGGATCAAGGGAAAACAAAAGGTCAAAAAGCACAATGGGGGCATCTAGTGACCAAAAACCGGAACAACCCTGGCCAAATCCTGACACAACCAGTGTTCAGGTCAGTGGGGGTGTCAAACCCAGGTTTAGATACAACCAGTGTTCAGGTCAGTGAGGGTGTTAAACCCAGGTTTAAATACAACCAGTCTTCAGGTCAGTGAGGGTGTTAAACCCAGGTTTAGATACAACCAGTGTTCAGGTCAGTGAGGGTGTTAAACCCAGGTTTAGATACAACCAGTGTTCAGGTCAGTGAGGGTGTTAAACCCAGGTTTAGATACAACCAGTGTTCAGGTCAGTGAGGGTCCATAAAGTATTTGATTTGGTTTGGGTTGTTCTACATGTCCACCGCTGTTCCCCTGCTGCTGTGAGCAGCTTCTCCTGATGAGGGGGGTGGGACGGTGGGAGGGCCAATCTATGTCGGGCTCTGACAGGCTGAGTACTCCCTTTGTCCGACGTGTCACAGAGAGAGTCTCAGCAGCACAGGAGGCGTGAGTGGTGGGCGGCTTCGCCATGGTAACGGCAGTGACTATGCCGTCGCCCTGGTGACAGTGTACTTTGGCGGGAGGGGGGGGGGGGTATGAGAGGCTGAACAGAAAAGGAAAGTGTGTTTGTCTGTGTGTGTCGAGTGGGTTGTGATTGTTCTTCCGTTGGGGCCTGAAAAAAAGTGCACATTCTCATAAAATGGAAAGTCCATATAGGAACTATAAATCATGTTATAAAGTTTGAATAGTGTAAGACTGACGCTATGCTACCACTTGTCTGCTGACGCTATGCTACCACTTGTCTGCTGACGCTATGCTACCACTTGTCCGCTGACGCTGTGCTACCACTTGTCTGCTGACGCTATGCTACCACTTGTCTGCTGACGCTGTGCTACCACTTGTCTGCTGACGCTGTGCTACCACTTGTCTGCTGACGCTATGCTACCACTTGTCTGCTGACGCTGTGCTACCACTTGTCTGCTGACGCTGTGCTACCACTTGTCTGCTGACGCTATGCTACCACTTGTCTGCTGACGCTATGCTACCACTTGTCTGCTGACGCTATGCTACCACTTGTCTGCTGACGCTGTGCTACCACTTGTCTGCTGACGCTGTGCTACCACTTGTCTGCTGACGCTATGCTACCACTTGTCTGCTGACGCTATGCTACCACTTGTCTGCTGACGCTATGCTTGTCATTTGTCCCACACACTGAATACACAGGAGACTCCCCAATGACCTGTTGTTGCATGTTCAGAATATTCCCTGATAGTTTTCCAAGAAAACTGAACTTTGTCATGTATCTTCTACCTTCCAGACAGGCTGGAAAGGAACATAAACAGTAGGACCACCAAAGTGACACACAGTACTTCTCCAAATGCCACATGCCTCTAAATAAATCATATTTGAGAAAACGAAATGTGTTCATTCAAAATGTTTTTACTACTTTATGATTGGTAAATAAAACTGAACCTACTCAATATTTTTTTTGACTGATTATTGGTAATTTGAGGTAGTGTGAACAGGACAAGCATTTAATATATGTGTAGGACCATGAAGTGTTGTTTGTTCCCAAACACATATATCTCAATTGTTTTCTTCATCTTTTCTAATCTGAATGAAGATTGAGATGTAGGGAGTGGATGGGCCCGGGGGACAGACAGAGGGACAGGGGGTATTAGGGGTCTGGATTGGAGGATGTTGGGTGGGGGTATCATCTTACATCTCCCCCAGGGAAAGCCACATGATCCTGCAGAACGGGTAAGGGAGGAAAAAAGATATTGGGCTACGGTCTGAGCACTCAATAAGAACCACATGTAGCAGAGAGGAAGAGGAGGAGGAGAGAGGGCGAGAGGAGGAGAGTGAGGGGGGCAGTAACTAAAGTCTGTCTCTGTGAGAGGAAAGAGAGTGCTGCTCTGAGCTTTCCTCACATTTTCAACAGGCTACGTGGGGGCCAGCATCTAAGAGACGAGGGAGACCTGGGGGTGTGTGTCTGTGTGGCTAGGTCAGAAAGTGTATGTGCCTTCTCGTCTGAGGGACAAAAGAGGAGTACAGAGATCTGTCCTATAGAAACCTCATCACTGGCCGTTGGGCTCAGGACTGGAAAAGACAGAGAGGTTCTGTCATTCTGTCGGAGGAAGAGGAGCTACACTTGTGATATTTTGATTCCAATAAAGAGGGTCAGAAGAGGAGAAAGGAGACATGTCACATGCTATCCTGAGAAGAAACTCCAGCAAGCAAGGTTTGCAGAACCTCTTGAAGTGAGTAAAAACATTAAACCCGTTTTTGGAGTAGAGATAGTTAAGTATGCTGTTTTTCAGGTATGCTCGAGAAAAAAGTGCTCAACTCTAGTAAATTGAGTCACAGCACTATGTTTGTAGCCTGCTAGAGTCCATTGCGTACCATAGCACGGCATATCGTACACTATACCGTGGTATGACGCAACTTTTAATTGAGGAACCACTGTATGTTAAACCATGCTAAACCATGTAGCCATATATCCCCAGTTCTGGCTAGCCAGCCTCTCTTTAGTGAACATGTTTGTCAGATCGAGCACCAGAGAGATGGATCAGTATACTGTAGATGTTGGTCAGAGGTAGAGCCCACAGCAGCTTCCACAAATGTTCTCAGAGTAGGAGTGCTGATCTAGGATCAGCACACTTTTGCCTTCTATATCATAATGACTAAGAGGGGGGACCTGATCCTAAATCTGCACTGTCCACTGCCCTGGGTCTTATCACTGTTGACAACACAACCTGGACAGGGACTGGGACTGAAGTTAATCAAATACCACCACTGACTGTTTCCTTGTTGAGATTCAATGGCCACATGGGCAGTCTGTGGTTGTATTTGATTAACGTTTATAGAAAAAATATGGATTTCAGCAAACAAAGAAAGGCAAGCAACTTCAGAGGACAAACATAGGACAAACATTTTCCTAATAAAACATTTGTGAAGTATTGACCTTGGGCGAATCGATGTAGTCAGAGCTAGATTTCACAAAGACTAGTCTCGTCTCCAGTGAAGTTGGTGAAGTTCATCAGAAACTTCCTTCAGTTTTGTCAGCTAGGACTGAAGCACCACCACCACGCTTCTGACACCACAGACAGACTTTTACATCAGATCTCCTTGGTTGTTTGTTTTTCCTCTCGAAGACTCTGGGGGACAGGGAGGGAGAAAAAGAGAGAGAGAGGGACAGAGATAGGAATAAGAAAGAGAGAGAGAGAGAGAGAGTTGGACAGAGATAGGGAATAAGAGAGAGAGAGATAAAAAGAGAAAGAAAGAAAGAAATATTATGAGATTGGTGCCCCAGGCTTTCGCTTCTGACTGAAACTGAGGCAAATTGGGGCTGTGAACTGTGTGAAAGGTGACAGGGGTGACATGGGCCACTCCCTTGTGAAAAGGGGCCGCTTACGGGTGGCGGCATGTTAGGTATTTCTCTTTATTTGACATTTCCTTTCCCCCAGTGTTACTCTGAGGGAGAGAGCCAGTAGTGAAAGTAAAGTGTAGGTGGTCTGTAAACCGATAGCCTCCATTTAGTGCAGGTCCAGAAATCACTCAACATTCAGATTCAGAGTGTTTAATAGTCACATGGTCAGGGTTGCAGGTGTGATTGCAGGGCACAGTGGAAGTCTTAGGCTTCCAGCATCAACTCGCAAGACTAGTGAAATAAAATAATGAAAATGGTAATAAACAATAGAAATATAAATATCGCTATAACATAAAGGGGGGGAGGGGTAATTACACAATTAAAATACGAGAGACATGACATAACATAGATTCCATCTATCGAGACCCATTTCAGTCTAATTTCCAAACAGCGGATCAGTCGATCCAGAGCCTTCCCTGATTGATCAAACACAGAACGCTGTTTGGGAAAGGGACCTTAAGACACTTCAACTGTCATGATTAACAAAATAATAAGTGAAAGAGAGTAAATGAATGCAGAATTCAGTCTTCACTGAGAATTGTCTATTCAGAGTGTTCCAGTTTTGTCAATGGGAGAAGAAAGACAGGCTTGAGGATTTCCGATGGAGCAGAGCAGGTGTGGTTTATGAAACAGCTGAGAGTTGAGGCTTAGGCACTCAGAGGGTGTGGAACGTTAGGAGGTGGGTAGAAGGCACTTTATCCAATGTCTTTAAGGAACATAAATACTATACAGCCAGGCCTGGGGGGGAAGCATCAAAACTGTGTTCCCACGAGACACTTGGGCTAATCCTCAGTGCAGATGTGGAGAAGTGGAGAGAGATGGATGACATCAGCTTCAGACAGACACTTCTCCATCCCAACCTTAGTGTCAGATAATGCCAAACCTCTCACACGCTTGTCTACATGTTCTGTTGCCCAAGATTTTTTATCAAGTGAGTCCCATCCCATCATTAGAAAGTATATGACAATGCCAAACCCTTGGAAGTATTTATTATTTCTTTACTGTAACAAAAATATGGTTTACAGTTTGTTCATGATCCTTCATCCTCTTGATTAAATGTTATGTTGCCTCAGATTTACTATTAAGTGAGTCAGAAATACTGACTCAAATTTGAATCTTATTGTTGGTGAAAAGCACCCTTACACTAAGCAGTGAAACTGTCCCAAACTTCAGCTTCTACCAAGAGGAGGTATTCACAGGAAAACCACATTAAAACCTCCAAGAGCGCTGTGTCGATACCAATAAAAGCAAACAGAACACAAATGGAAACAATCTCAGAAAAAGCTGTGGCCTCTAAACACGTTTTATCTGATGTTGTGCCATTCATCAGAATGGGTCAAGGAAAGAATGTGAGGTGGATCTGTTTTGAATGAAGTCAGAGAGAGAGACATATATAGAGACAGAGAGAGACAGGGAGAAACATGGAGAGAGAAAGAGAGTGAGAGAGATGGAGTGAGAAAAGAGAGGGTGAGAGAGTGAGAGCGAGAAAGAGAGAGAGAAAGAGACAGAGCTTTTCTCTTTTCTGTCTTCCTCATCTCTGATCCTCCATCACTCAGAGGTTTGTGATGAGATCATTCACAAGGCATCCAGGGAAGCGTCAAGCAGAGCAAGCCTGTCTGTTTTGTGCACCCTTCTGCTAGCCTGCATTAATGCACACACTCATACTACAGACCCACCCCACCTTGGCCTGTTCACCCCTATGCTAGCCTGCGTCTATATTATCTATATGTAGACTTTGTGTACATGTATATTTTGTCTATTGCAGGCAGCACCATTTCGCAAAGATACATTCTGGGTATATTAAAATGTCCTTGACGAATAAAGGCAATTCTGATTCTGATCAATACAGGCACATGAATACTACAGATCCACCCACCTCAGCCTGTGACCTCGGTGGATTAGGTGTTCTCTCTGTTTTACGATAGGGGGGAGAGAGAAGAGACAGGGGAATGTGGTGGGCTTTGCTAGTTGAGTGAAAAGGCAATGTACTCTGTCTATGTCCCAAATGGGACCCTGTTCCCTATATAGTAAACAATGTTTGACCAAGGTTCTCCGTTGCCCTTTCCCCCGTGTGCCTTACCAAAGGTTGTCGGCTTTTGGAGGGCAACAGGGGAAAGCAAACACCCAGGTGTTTCCCTCTCCACAGATCACTCTCTTTAGAGCAGGAAGGGAAAGAGGTGATAGACAGACTGGCTTTCTGACAGTTATCTCTCCTGCCTTGGTCAGTTAAGATCCTATAGGTTAAGATAGACTCAGTGGTGGATGGATTTTATCTCTATCGGTCTCACCATGGACTTAAAACCATCAAATCCCACACAGTGAGATAAGATGGTGCAAATCGATTCACCAGACCTGCTCATTGAACAGCTGTATCAGGGTATTCCATGCAGTTGAGACCAACGGCGCATTAAGACGCTTTATGTTGGTGTTTTGCTTTATTTTGTCAGTTACCTGTGTGTAATGAGCTTTGACTAAACCCCGTAGGTAAACAAACCAAAAGGAGTCTGGTGTTCCCAGACTGTAGTAAATGAGCTGTGCTCCATTTGGGCTCTGCACGGGGGGGCCAGTCGAGAGCCATAACATGGCGATTAGTGATTACTGTCTACTCTACTGGCTTACAGGGGGAGCCCAGGCAGGCCTGTGTCCATGGCAGCCAGAGCAGGCTAGTGGGATGAGCTATAGGAGGACAGGGTCATTGTAATGGCTAGAATGGAATAAATGGAACAGTCAAACTTGGTTTCCCTATTTGATGTGTTTGATATCGTTCCATTTATTCAATTCCAGCCATTACAATGAGCCTGGCCTCCTATATCTCCTCTCACCAGCCTCCTCTGATGGCAATGCAGTCAGATTGCCTGGCAGTCACCTCCATGGTCATAGTTCATCCTCCCCAGGTGGCCGTGTGTAAACGTCTGCCATAAACATGTTGCGTTTCACTGAAAATGACCAGCCATTTTGGAATGACTGGAAAGTGTCATGATGATGTGGCATTCATAGTAGACTTTCATTCGTTTGAGTAGAGACACATAAGGCTACAGCTGACTTGGTTTTAATCTGTAGTTCAAGTTAGTTCATGGCAGTGTGAATTGGCAAAAGCTCCTCTCAGTTAGTGACTTGTTCACTCGATTCTTGGAAAAGTAATCTCCTCAGTATCGTCAACAACATAGTATTGTGTCTGGCTGATGTAATGGCGTCCACATAGCAACTGTTCTAACTTGTTTCATGACAACCATGACATCATCCTGGACATTTTTCACAGCCCCCTCTCTTCAGTTTCTGTCTGTTTGGCTTTTAATAGAGGAAGGACACCATGTTATTATATAATCGTTCAGCGAGTAGCGAAGAGCTAAACAAGTGTTCTGAACCTTTCTAACTTTAAGATAATAATGACTGTTGTTTCCTGTGAAATACTTACTTTCTTACCTAATGCATCTCTAGTCAAGTATTACGTACAATGGTCAAGCAAAGGGTGTGTGTGTGTGTGTGTGTGTGTGTGTGTGTGTGTGTGTGTGTGTGTGTGTGTGTGTGTGTGTGTGTGTGTGTGTGTGTGTGTGTGTGTGTGTGTGTGTGTGTGTGTGTGTGTGTGTGTGTGTGTGTGTGTGTGTGTGTGTGTGTGTGTGTGTGTGTGTGTGTGTACATGTAAATGCTACACAACAGAAGGAATATATGGCTCGGTCATAATTCTGGCTCTAATTTTCACAGTGTGGCAGGAAACCCGGTGTGTCACAGTGAGATGTTAGGGGTCACCTCTCTTCCTGTACTCCATTGATCTTTGTGATCTCCGGGTGGCCAGTCAATCATCTTTAACAGCCAGGTGTCAAACCTAACAAGGGAGTCAGAGATGGAGAATGAACTACCAGAGGGGTTCACATTTTGTTCCATAATCATTCCAACCCTCAGAGCATTTGAAGGCTTTATTGCTGAGGTAGATCATGTCATTAACTTCCAGAGCAAAATTCACTCGGGCTGCCTGCAACCCGCACTTTGCTAACCAAGTACAGTACATTATCATGAAACATGGTTATTGCTTGTGATCCCCTGACTGCTGTTTAGACTGTCAAACTTCTCCCAATATCTGAACCTCCAGTCTGAAACCCAGGAGTGGCCCTTTTTCTGTTAAGTTTGTTGGTGGCCTATGCTCTAGGAGGAATAAAATCCCTCAGTAAGTAAGATTTGGTATGGTCCCTCAGATCCTCAACAAGTTCTATAGCTGCACCATCGAGAGCATCTTGACTGGCTGCATCACCGCCTGGTATGGCAACTGCACCGCCCTTGACTACAGAGGGTGGTGAGGATGGCCCAGTACAGAGCCTTCAGAAAGTATTCACACCCTTTGACTTTGTCCACATTTTGTTGTGTTACAGCCTGAATTTCAAATGGATTCAATTGAGACTTTGTGTCACTGGCCTACACACAAAACAGATATTGAATATCCCTTTGAGCATGGCAAAGTGATTAATTACACTTTGGATGGTGTATCAATACACCAAGTCACTACAAAGATACAGGCGCCCTTCCTAACTCAGTTGCCGGAGACGAAGGTACTCAGGGATTTTATCATGGTGACTTTACAACAGTTACAGAGTTTAATGGCTGTGATAGGAGAAAACTGAGGATGGATCAACAATATTGTAGTTACTCCACAATACTAACCTAATTGAAAAGAAGGAAGCTTGTACAGGATATATATTCCAAAACTGTAAAGCCCTTAAAGTAAACCTGAAAAAAATGTGGCAAAGAAATTAACTTTATGTCCTGATACAAAGCATTGTTTGTGGCAAATCCAAAGCAACACACAACTGAGTACCCCTCTTCATATTTTCAAACATGGGATGGCTGCATCATGTTATGGTTCTGCTTGTCATAAGTTTATTTGGGCGGATAAAAATAAAGCACAGGTAAAATCCTAGAGGAAAATCTGGTTCAGTCTGCTTTCCACCAGACACCGGGAGACAAATGGATCTTCCAGGAGGACAACAACCTAAAACACAAGGCCAAATATAGACTGGACTGGAGTTGCTTACCAAGATGACATTGAATGTTCCTGGCTGACCTAGTTATAGTTTTGACTTAAATCAGCTTGAAAATATATGGCAAGACTTGAAAATGGCTGTCTAGCAATGATCAACAACCAATTTGACAGAGCTTGAAGAATTTTTGCAAATATGGTACAATTCAGGTGTGCAAAGCTCTCAGAAACTTTCCCAGAAAAACTCACAGCAAGTAATCACTGCCAAATGTGACTAATCTATTGCGTACTTATCTAATGAATATATATGAATGTTTATTTTCCATGAATTTTATACAAATGTTAGAAATGTTCTTCCACTTTGACATTACATAGTATTTTGTGTAGATCGTTGACAAAAAATTGCAATAAATTTGAATCCCACTTTGTAAAAAACATTTTTTTTTTGGGGGGGGGGGTTTGGGGGGTATGAATACTTCTTGAAGGCACTGTACATAGCTACCTCAAATACCTCGTACCCCTGAACATTGATATGGTATTGGTACTCCTTGTATATAGCTTCATTCTTGTGTGGTATATTTCCTCATGTGTTTTTCACTTTCTTATTTAACTCTGCATTGTTGGGAAAGAGCTTGTAAATAAGCATTTCACTGTATTCAGTGCATGTGATAAATAAAATGTGATTTGATAAGTAAATAAGTCTGTCAGAAAGGTGAAGCATCTGGCAGTTCCCACTCCAAGAACTCTGCTAATCACACTCCCCTGTGACACACAACACCGACCCATCTGGTCTGGAGAGGCAGTTGTCTGTTTGTTTTCAGTTTTGTGTGGAGACAACAGTGGCATGCTCAGGCTTGCTCTAGTGTGAATTTACAAAGGGGAACAACAGCCCCAAATAAATCCACTTAACAGTCTAACTGTCGGAATCTGGCTCTTTGGCCCTGCGGCTTTTGAACATTATTTAGAGGAAGTCGAGATTAGATGTCGTTACAATTGTCAGGAAAGGCAACATAAGCCGCAATGTAAACCAGATTCTTTGGCGTGTCTTTCCTCACTGCTATCCCCCCCCACCTCCCACGGTTGCAGATCCAGAAGACAAACGGGGTGAGAAAATGGGTCTCTTAGATTAGGTTTAAACAAGGACAGATTTAGACAGTGAGTGAAAGAGGATGACAACGAAATAAAGGCCATCGATAATCCAGTCACCAACAGATTAATGACATCATCATCTGAGTCAAGACGTTTGACTGGTGCCAAGAATGAGATAATCCCATAATGCAAATGAAAGGGAAAAGAATGATAGGTATAAGAAGTTAAGTCTGACTGCCACATCCTCTAATACCATACCAAATAGGATGGTGTGCCTGCGTTCTTGTCTCCACAATGGTTGTGTTGTGTCAACATTTTTGAGGAGACAAAGTCAAAAATGATCCTTTGTGTCTCAATTGACATATCAAATGAGTTTATACATCAGTTTTAAAACCCGTCCATGAAGTCGCCTTTGTGAAACCATGGCAATACTTCCTGGTTCATCCATCAGTCAGTGGTGTTGGGCACTTGGTTATCAGCTCATTTTCCCCTGGCCACCAGTTCTGATTGTGAAGGAAACCAACATTGAAAATAGTGGAACGTATCTGGGTAACCTAGATCCAGCTGTGCTCTGACCCTTTCACCCCCCCCCTTTTCCTTTCACAAAAATACCCTGTGATTAGTGGTGGGGGTGTGGGGTGTGATTTTACGGACCATCCCACCTTCATGGACCTATATATGCGGTGTTGTGAAAGGGAGAGTCACTGAAGCAGAAGGCCCCAGGTGGTGGTAACACAAACGCCCCGGGGCCTGGGACACATTAGGGCCCTATTAGTGACCTGAGACTGCCTTAATTGACCCAGAAGCCGAATGCATGTGAGTGTTGTCATTTGACACCCTGACACACAGATGGAACCTATTGACCAGGCAGTTCTCCTGCATTCACCCTTATAGGCTCATACCATGGCCCTCGCTAGCTACACAGCAGAGACGTACAGCAGACAAGTCTGTAAGTGCTGTAAACTATCTGCTCATTACATTGAAAAATAGATGTCTTGAACTTCCTACATTTACTCTGAGGCGAGTACCATGACCCCTTCGTTACAAAACAGATAAACAGTTCAGCCGACAAGTCCATAGGTGCTGTGGAATCTGCTCTTCATAAGTACAGAAAACTAGATGTCATGCACTTCCAGGAAACATTTAAATGTCTACATTAGTGAGGATGCACTTTGAACCCTTTTTGAATCCCAAGGGGAGTTTGGTTTGGTCTGACGTGGAGAAAGTGGTTTACACTTTTGTGATAAACGTGTTGTTGCAGTAAAATGCAAACATGAGTAGAACCACATGTGTGTGTGTATGTTTACTAGTGAGATAAACACAGGGGGATGCAGTAGAATTTCTGATGTTCTGTTGGGATGTCATCGCTCATCCGTGACAAGCTGAATGCTAGGAGGTCTGAGGCAGATGTTCTCCTGGCAATCTCCCTTCTCCAGGAATTAACAGGCCATTGTTTAGAAACATCTTCTTGGGAGAGCCCAGGACGATGACTCATGGGATCCAACCATGTCGGGCACAAAAAACTCAAAGACCCATGGGGGTGAAAAGCATTTCTCAGTAAGGTTCTAAAGCTATAGTCTGGGATTTTGAAAGCTGTTCAATGGTCATTACAATTCTTACTATATTTCTTCCTTAGCCTCATCTCTCAAGTGGAGGTGACCCATTTTGTTATTTGACAAATCACAGACTGTAGCTTTAAACAAATATCTTCACCCCGTCTCTCGCCCCACAGAATAACCACCCAGAGGAGCGTGGAGGATGCAGAGGAGGTGGAGCGAGAGCGTCGGCGGAGGGCCCGGGAGTCCTTCCGCAGTATGGGCAGCAGCAGTACCTTGGGCCCTGGAGGCCCCTCACTGGACAATGGGGCCTTGGCGGAGGATGGCCTGTAAGTACCCAAGTACTATACTATGACTCATCAAGCATGATAATGGTGTTATTGAACCTTGTAGATCAGGCATGACTCATCTCCTATCAACCCTGTCCCACAACCAAACATTACTCACAGGGTTGGGCTGAATTCTGAATTCAAAGTGAAGACAGTCAATTCAGGAAACAAACTAAAATTACAATTCAATTATCAAAAAAATGGCATTTATATTCAATGTCTTCTCAGTGAACTGAAAAGTAGAAACTATTGATTTCAAAATGATTTCAAAATGATTTACATTTCTGAATGTTAAATTCAAATCACTTCTTAATAAATTGTCTGCCTTCAATTTGAACGGAGCCCAACCTTGTGACCCACTCATTCATGTCACATCTCCCACATCCAAACTACAGTTTGTTTCTATTATGTTGTGTCTTGTGCTGAAGCAGCTGATATAATTATTTATATAAAGGGCTGTTTGTCAGATTTCCTGGCTGTGGAGCCAGGTAGTGTAGTGGTTAAGAGTGTTGGGCCAGTAATTGAATGGTCAGTGGTTCAATTCCTGAGCTGATGAGGTGAAGAATCTGTCAATGTACCCCTTGAGCAAGGCTCTTAACCCTAAATGCTTATGTAAGTTGCTCTGGATAAGAGTATCTGCTAAATTACTAAAATGCAATAATACCATGGGAGTTCTACTGGGATAGTTACTTCCCCTTGTTTGCTATACATTCAGTTGTTTATGGGTTTGCTCCACTATCCTGAGGATGTGTGGTTACAAAAAAACACATATTTCCACTAATCTCCACATGCCTCCTTTTCTCTCTCTCTCTCTCTCTCTCTCTCTCTCTCTCTCTCTCTCTCGCTCTCTCCCTCTCTCTTTCTCTCCCTCACACGCTCATTCTCTCACTCTATTCTCTCTCTCTCTCTCTACCTTACTGGTTGATTCACTCTCTCCATGCAAAGAAGAACACACAGCTGCATTTCTCATTACAGCAGCTTGGAAGAATGTTTACGACAGAGCGTCTTGGGAAACTACTACTATCATGGCCTTTAACTGACACACTTTCTCCAAAGGGGAGAAGAAAGAACAAAAACAGCCCTAGATCATGACAATGCCTCCACGTTTTTAAACGTGAGTGACTTGACATGAGGTAAAGTCACTACACTCAGTGTAGTCTGTAATTTATGATTGATCATAAAACAGGCATAGTAACATTTTCAAACTGTTTCAAGGACTCCCTGTTTCCTCTTTATCCCTAAGGGGGATAAATTATAAATGATACAGTCGAATAATAGTTCAGAAGACCAAACGTCAAAACAACCGTAAACACTGGTTTGGGGTTTGCTGTTATTTGATCTCTGTGTCGTTGACTGTGTACTGCTCTCTCAACAATGTAATTGCCAGCCGAGATTCAGACCAGGTTCCTTCCTCTTTGTTTTCAAAGTCATTACAGTAACATGACATTTCAGAGCCATTACACAAATATTCCTTTCCAACAGGTGCCTGTGGTTTGTTACCAGAGAGCTTTTGGTGTCAGAACTAACCACTTCAAAACAACATCTGCATGACTAAACACCTGAAGAATCCAACCACCACAATTACTGCTCATTATTCCTAATTGTCCATTAAATATATGTTAATATATATATATATATAAACTACCATCTGGAAACATCAATTTACTTTAGTAAAACCTACTTAATTATAATTTCTGCCCAATGACCACTGATCTTCTTGAAATCTAGCTGGGTAGATAGCCAATGAGCTGAGGTAAACGCCAGTATGTGATGGTTATGGGTTGGACCACCATCCCTTGTTTGTAAACACACGCGTAACAAACTTCATTCTCGCCATTGACCACAGGTAACGCTTATTACGCACAGCAGCGTTTTGGAAAGTAGTATTTTGGAAAGTGTTTTTTCAACGATTTCATTGAAGACATCATGGCGAATAAATCAGGAAAAGCGAAGTCCAAGTCTATAATCTGATTTGCACCAGATTATAGAAGAGATTGATCGGGAAAGTGAGACAGATTTTATGTTTGAGGAATATTTGAGTGTTATGATTCAAACATTGAGGAGCTGTTTCTGCAAGGACAGGACGTACTTCTGGACGGGTAAGTGCTAATGCCGTTTTATGAAATATAAATATATATATATATTTTTGCAATGTCCCCTCTACTCCTGCCTCCAGTGGTGTTCATATGCCACAGTTCATTACTGCAGGCATGACTGTGCCTCAAGGCCAAAAGGGCACAGCATGGAGGAGTCGTTGTGGTCTGTGTCACATGAAGTCCCCCATCACCTGCACCACTTGTTCAGTTTTCCTCTGCTTTACATCAGAAAGAGACTGCTATGGGACATGGCACAGGCAGCAAAATATTGTGTAGAGGATTTCCAAACGGTCTACCTCTGTTGTATATAGTTATAGGTCATTTCACCAATTCAGCCACTTGGGTACATTTGGGCAACTTGTGTGGGACACCTGGGTGACTTCATGCTAAATGTCATGTAGCTCACCCATTTCTGAAGTTATCAGTCTGAAACTTTGCACACCTACAGTTGCCCTCTTGTGTTATCCATCACAATTATATCCATCCTATCTGACTGTGTGGCTATTCTAGTACATGTGAAAGATGATACTACAACAATAAAAAACAGAAAACGTATGCTCTTTCTTTCTCTTTTCTTCCACCAGATCTACTGTGTTATAATTTCCTACATTCAATTAACATTTCTACAAACTTCAGAATGTTTCCATTCAAATGATACCAGGAATATGAATATCCTTGCCTCTGGGGCTGAGCTACAGGCAGTTAGATCAGGGTATGTCTTCAGGTGGAAATTGAGAACAAGGGATGCAGTCATAAATAGTCAAATAGTCTGTGGTAAACAAGTAAATGTCCTGTGATCATGTTGTATGAAAGCATGTTGTATGAAAGCATGTTGTATGAAAGCACGACAGTGTGTTAGTCTAGAGGCAGGTGTTGTGGTGAGGACAGAAAGGATGTGATGAATGGGCACTCGACATGTCTTCTGTTCTGTATGGACCACAGCCACGTCAATATTGACCAACTTCTGGGAACGGGAGAACAGTGGTCACTGCTGCACTTTCAGTAAAGTGGTCATCAAAAAATGTGGGTAGGACAAGAGGATTTTTCAGCTTTTTCCATCAGCAAATTAATTCAAAACGTGGTAATGGCATAGTAATCCTTGCCCTGTAAGGGTAGAAAACCAAAGTGTCCTATGGTATGCTAAGAAAATGATTTCTGTGAATGTTGACTTGATGCCAGGTGATAAAATGTGTGTTACTCACTGCACATATAAACTAGACTGGTTTGAAATGCTCCAAAAATCTCCAAGTCCTCCAAGACAGTAAATACTGAACACAATCCCAGAATTAGGTTGTTTGAAATGGCTTGTTTTCCCAGTGGAGTAGACATAGATTTGGAGGGAGTGTTTGCATTGTTACTTGTCACATACATACATACCTATGTGAGAATGCTGTTCATCGACTACAGCTCGGCATTCAACACCATAGCACCCTCCAAGCTCGTCATCAAGCTCGAGACCCTGGGCCTCGACCCCGCCCTGTGCAACTGGGTATTGGACTTCCTGACGGGCTGCCCCCAGGTGGTGAGGGTAGGCAACAATATTTCCACCCCGCTGATCCTCAACACTGGGGCCCCACAAGGGTGCGTTCTGAGCCCTCTCCTGTACTCCCTGTTCACCCACGACTGCGTGGCCACGCACGCCTCCAACTCAATCATCAAGTTTGCGGACGACACAACAGTGGTAGGCTTGATTACCAACAACGACGAGACGGCCTACAGGGAGGAGGTGAGGGCCCTCGGAGTGTGGTGTCAGGAAAATAACCTCACACTCAACGTCAACAAAACTAAGGAGATGATTGTGGACTTCAGGAAACAGCAGAGGGAACTCCCCCCTATCCACATCGATGGAACAGTAGTGGAGAGGGTAGCTAGTTTTAAGTTCCTCGGCATACACATCACAGACAAACTGAATTGGTCCACTCACACTGACAGCGTCGTGAAGAAGGCGCAGCAGCGCCTATTCAAACTCAGGAGGCTGAAGAAATTCGGCTTGTCACCAAAGGCACTCACAAACTTCTACAGATGCACAATCGAGAGCATCCTGGCGGGCTGTATCACCGCCTGGTACGGCAACTGCTCCGCCCTCAACCGTAAGGCTCTCCAGAGGGTAGTGAGGACTGCACAACGCATCACCGGGGGCAAACAACCTGCCCTCCAGGACACCTACACCACCCGTTGTTACAGGAAGGCCATAAAGATCATCAAGGACATCAACCACCCGAACCACTGCCTGTTCACCCCGCTATCATCCAGAAGGCGAGGTCAGTACAGGTGCATCAAAGCTGGGACCGAGAGACTGAAAAACAGCTTCTATCTCAAGGCCATCAGACTGTTAAACAGCCACCACTAACATTGAGTGGCTGCTGCCAACACACTGTCATTGACACTGACCCAACTCCAGCCATTTTAATAATGGGAATTGATGGGAAATTATGTAAATATATCACTAGCCACTTTAAACAATGCTACCTTATATAATGTTACTTACCCTACATTATTCATCTCATATGCATACGTATATACTGTACTCTACATCATCGACTGCATCCTTATGTAATACATGTATCACTAGCCACTTTAACTATGCCACTTTGTTTACTTTGTCTACACACTCATCTCATATGTATATACTGTACTCGATACCATCTACTGTATGCTGCTCTGTACCGTCACTCATTCATATATCCTTATGTACATATTCCTTATCCCCTTACACTGTGTATAAGACAGTAGTTTTGGAATTGTTAGTTAGATTACTTGTTGGTTATCACTGCATTGTCGGAACTAGAAGCACAAGCATTTCGCTACACTCACATTAACATCTGCTAACCATGTGTATGTGACAAATAAAATTTGATTTGATTTGATTTGATTTGACTTACATATATGTCACCCTTTTGTCAACTTGTCCGCTAATAATATTCCAGTTAGAAACTATAAACACAGGAGAGGAGAGCTGTTAGTGGCCTGTGTTTACTCAGCATAGGGCTTTACCACTCAGTAATGTGACTGAGTCTGTAATACAGTACCTACATGTTTCAAACAGACCGCCATAGTCCCTGTGCCCAAGAACGCCAAAGTAACCTGTCTAAATGACTACCACCCCTTAGCACTCATGTCTGTAGACATGAAGTGCTTTGAAAGGCTGGTCATGGCTCACATCAACACCATCATCCCAGAAATCCTAGACCCACTAGACTTTGCAGGATCAACAGATTTCCCACCTGGACAAAAGGAACACCTACATGAGAACGCTGTTAGTTGACTACAGCTCAGCATTCAACACCATCGTGCCCTCAAAGCTCATCACTAAGCGAAGGACTATACACCTCCCTCTGCAAATGGATCCTGGACTTCCTGACGGGCTGCCCCCAGGTGACAAGGGTTGGCAACCCCACATCTGCCACGCTGATCCTCAACACGAGGGCCCCTCAGGGGTGCCTGCTTAATCCCCTCCTGTACTCCCTGTTCACCCATGACTGCGTGGCTACACATAACTCCAACACCATCATTAAGTTTCCTGACGACACAACGGTGGTAGGCCTGATCACTGACAATGATGAGACAGCCGACAGGGAGGAGGTCAGGGACCTGGCAGTGTGGTGCCAGGACAACAACCTCTACCTCAATGTGAGCAAGACAAAGGAGCTGATCGTGGACAACAGGAAAAGGAGAGCTGAGCACACCCCCATTCACATCGACAGGGCTGTAGTGGAACGGGTCGAGAGCTTCAAGTTCCTTTGTGTCCACATCGTCAACAAACTGTGATGGTCCAAACACCCCCAAAAAGTTGTGAAAAGGGCATGACAACGCCTATTCCCCCTCAGGAGACTGAAAACATCTGGGTCCTCAAATCCTCCAAATGTTCAACAGCTGCATCATAAAGAGCATCCTAACCTGTTGCATCACTGCTTGGTATGGCAACTGCTCGGCATCCGACCACAAGGCGCTACAGAGGGTAATGCGTACGGCCCAGTACATCACTGGCGCCAAGCTTCCTGCCATCCAGGACCTCTATACCAGGCGGTGTCAGAGGTAGGCCCTAAAAAGACTCCATCCAAGTCATAGACTGTTCCCTTTGCTACTGCACGGAAAGCGGTACTGGAGTACCAAATCTGGGACCAAAAGGCTCCTTAACAGGTTTTACCTCCAAGCCATAAGACTGCTGAACAGTTTATCAAATGGATACTATTTGCATTGATCTCCTTTTTCCGCTGCTGCTACTCGCTGTTTATTATCTATGCATAGTCACCTTACCTTATGTATTACCCTGGTTAGAAACAAGTATTGAGTTTATTTGTTATAATTAATTGGTATTAGATTTAAAAGGTGATTTAATTGCTCCCATACTATAATGTTGTTAATGCATTTCTTCTGAATAAATATTTCTTTAATGTATAAGTGAATAGGTTGGATTTCTTATAAGTTTAAGTTTTGACCAATAAAGTCGCTTGTTAAGCTGTGGCCAATGGGGGAGTTGATCTGGTTAACGGGAGGCCTGGGGGAAAAGAGAGGGAGAGAGACGTTGAGAAAAGGATGAACGTTACATTATGACCGTTGGTGAAGAAGAATTATACAAAAATATGATAAAAATAGAACCAAACCCAAACCTACTGAGTTATGAAGGGATTTTACAAGAGAGTTGTTATAATTGTTAAGTGTTAAGCAAGCTTGAAATAATTTGGACATGGGTTGTGCACGACTCATTGGGGTTTATTATTATTTATTTATTTTCCATGTGGTGCTTTGAAAATGTAATAATACACATCTTGGACCTTATGTATGTTGCCTTGGTGGAGTCATTTACTGTTTCAATTTAACTTAATGCATGGGAAAGCATATTCTTATACAATAACAAAAATATATAATCATTACATCCAAAGTTAACACCCTATTTGTCATCACCTTAGAGAGTTTACAGCAGGGATTCTTATTGGAGATGTCCTTCTCACCTAACATCCTGTGTTGTTGAGATACTCTACGTAACTTAATATCATAAGAGTCAAATTCGAGCCTGGTGTGAGAGGGTTACATACATATTACCTAAATGTACCCCCACACGTTGACTCTGTACCGGTACCGGTACCCCCTGTATATTGCCTCGTTATTGCCTCGTTATCGACCATGGCCTAGTAGTCCTCACCCAGAACCCAGACAACGAAAATCACCTGCCTCTGATTAAGAACCGCCTCAAGGCAATCATAGACTTTCCTAGACAACCCTACTCAGCCACAATCCCAATACCTACTAAAACCCCAATACAAAAACACACCACAAAATAAACCCATGTCACACCCTGGCCTGACCAAATAAAGGAAGAAAATCATACATACTTCGACCAGGGCGTGACACTACCATGGTCCCCAGATGACTGTCTACCATATTCCTCACAATACTATCTACCATGGTCCCCATATTACTGTCTATCATATTCCTCACAATACTGTCTACCATGGTCCCCATATTACTGTCTACCATATTCCTCACAATACTATCTACTATGGTCCCCGGATTGCTGTCTATCATGGTCCCCACATTACTGCCTAGCATAGTCCCCAGATTACTGTCTACCATGGTCCTCACAATACTGTCTACAATGGTCCCCACATTACTGTTTACCATGGTCCCCACATTACTGTCTACCATGTTCCTCACAATACTGTCTACCATGGTCCCCACATTAGGCTCCACCTCATTCCCTGCAGTTAATCACCGGCTCTTAAGCACTTGTTACAGAAATCACTTAATGTCGGTTGACGGAAGCTTGCTGCTCTCGACTTCCAGGTGCCAGTTAATTTGTCCAGCTGTGTTGTCTCTGGTTATCTGGGTCTCTATAAGACCTGTTGTCCTCGTAAGCCCCTTGTCTGTCTGTCTCTCTCTTCCCTGGTATCACTGTGTATCTTTTATGCTAAAAGAACCCAGGGCTGATTCAGTGTTCCTGCCAGCTCTAATCTCAGTTAATGTTGTTCTTACTTCAGCCCACAGTTCCTCACCACTCCTCTCCCAACCCAAGTGTTTATTTGGTGAAATCAGGTGTCAACCGCCTACCATCTCACCACACACACGCGCACACACACATACACACGTTAGCTTGCGACAGTGGCTGTAGAGGAGAAACAGCAACACCAGAGCCAGTCTACAAGCTGTTCCAGCTGTTTCCCTGTGTTGTGTGTGTTTCGATCTGTGCCTGATGATGTTCATAGACAGGCTCAGCAGCAGCTCCACTCGCTGGGCTGCTGGGAGATGGCTTTGTTAGCTGTGTGTGAACCACGTCCGCTCTCCCCAACACTGTAGTTGACATATATTGTAGACTTTACTATAGAACCCATGTTTTACACATGTAATAAAACCCATGTTAGCATTTAGTTGGACAGTGTATACCATGTACATACTAATACAACTAATAAAACTCATGTTTGACACATACTATAGAACCAACAATGACCCATACCATAGAACCCATGTTGACCCATACTATAGAACCAACTTTGACCCATACTATAGAACCAACAATGACCCATACCATAGAACCCATGTTGACCCATCTATGGAACCCATGTTGACCCATACTATAGAACCAACATTGACCCATACTATAGAACCAACTTTGACCCATACTATAGAACCCATGTTGACCTGTACTATAGAACCCATATTATAGAACCTATGTTGAACCATACTATAGAACCCATGTTGACCCATACTATAGAACCCATAATGACCCATATTGTAGAACCCATGTTGACCCATACTACAGAACCATTGTTTGGCACTTTGGGATGTTTCACACCAGCCAAAACACCTCTTCGGTGGTCATATTAGGAAGCTTTAGTCCTCTCTCTACTAGAGGTCGACCGATTAATCAGAATTGCCGATTAATTAGGGCCGATTTCTAGTTTTCATAACAATCGGAAATTGGTATTTTTGGGCGCCGATTTGCCGATATATATATATATATTTTTTTTTTTTTTTACACCTTTATTTAATCTTTATTTCACTAGGCAAGTCAGTTAAGAACACATTCTTATTTTCAATGACGGCCTATGAACAGTGGGTTAACTGCCTTGTTCAGGGGCAGAACGACAGATTTTCACTTTGTCAGCTCGGAGGATACAATCTTGCAACCTTAACTAGTCCAACGCAATAATGACCTGCCTCTTTCTCGTTGCACTCCACAAGGAGGCTGCCTGTTATGCGAATGCAGTAAGCCAAGGTAAGTTGCTACCTAGCATGAAACGTATCTTATAAAAAAACAATCATAATCACTAATTAACTACACATGGTTGATGATATTACTAGATATTATCTAGCGTGTCCTGCGTTGCATATAATCTGACTGAGCATACAAGTATCTGACTGAGCGGTGGTAGGCAGAAGCAGGCGCGTAAACATTCATTCAAACAGCACATTAGTGTGTTTTGCCAGCAGCTCTTCGTTGTGCATCAAGCATTGCGCTGTTTATGACTCCCGAGATGAGGCTCGTGTAACCAAAGTGAAATGGCTGGCCAGTTAGCGTGCACTAATTGTCGTTGTGTTGCTGGTTCGAGCCCAGGGAGGAGCGAGGAGAGGGATGGAAGCTATACTGTTACACTGGCAATACTAAAGTTCCTATAAGAACATTCAATAGTTAAAGGTTAATTAAATACAAATGGTATAGAGGGAAATAGTCCTATAATTCCTATAATAACTACAACCTAAAACTTCTTACCTGGGAATATTGAAGACTCATGTTAAAAGGAACTACCAGCTTTCATATGTTCTCATGTTCTGAGCAAGGAACTGAAACGTTAGCTTTCTTACATGGCACATATTTTACATGGAACATATTGCACTTTTACTTTCTTCTCCAACACTTTGTTTTTGTATGATTTAAACCAAATTGAACATGTTTCATTATTTACTTGAGGCTAAATTGATTTTATTGATGTATTATATTAAGTTAAAATAAGTGTTCATTCAGTATTGTTGTAATTGTCATTATTACAAATAAAAATATTGGCCGATTAATCGGTCTCCGCTTTTATGGTCCTCCAATAATCGGTATCGGTGTTGAAAAATCATAATCGGTCGACCTCTACTCTCTACCATCTGACTCAGTTTAGCTTTAAAAGATTGTAGACCTCCACAAGTCTGGTTCATCCTGGGGAGCAATTTCCAAATGCCTGAAGGTACCACATTCATCTGTACAAACAATAGGACGCAAGTATAAACACCATGGGACCAGGCAGCCGTCATACCGCTTCTGTCACCTAGAGATGAACATACTTTGGTGCAAAAAGTGCAAATCAATCCCAGAACAACAGCAAAGGACCTTGTGAAGATGCTGGAGGAAACAGGTAGAAAAGTATCTCTATCCACAGTTAAACAAGTCCTATATTGACATAACCTGAAAGGCCGCTCAGCAAGGAAGAAGCCACTGCTCCAAAAACGCCATAAAAAAGCCAGACTACTGTTTGCAACTACACATAGGGACAAAGATTGTACCTTTTGGAGAAATGTCCTCTCGTCTGATGAAACAAAAATAGAACTGTTTGGCCATAATGACCATCGTTATGTTTTGAGGAAAAATGGGGAGCCTTGCAAGCTGAAGAACATCATCCCAACTGTGAAGCACAGGGGTGGCAGCATCATGTTGTGGGGGTGCAGGAGGGACTGGTGTACTTCACAAAATAGATGGCTTCATGAGGAAGGAACAGTCAAAGTATTGGAGAGGCCATCACAAAGCCCTGAACTTAATCCCATAGAACATTTGTGGGCAGAACTGAAAAAGCATGTGCGAGCAAGGAGGGCTACAAACCTGACTCAGTAACACCAGCTCTATCAGGAGGAATGGGCCAAAATTCACCCAACTTATTGTGGGAAGGTTGTGAAAAGTTTGACCCAAGTTAAACAATTTCAAGGCAATGCTGACAAATACTAATTGAGTGTATGTAAACTTCTGAGCCACTGGGAATGTGATGAAAGAAATGAAAGCTGAAATAAATAATTCTCTCTGCTATTATTCTGATATTTCACATTCTTAAAATCAAGTAATCATCCTAACTGAGCTAAGGCATTTTTACTAGGATTAAATGTCAGGAATTGTGAAAAACTGAGTTTAAACGTTTGACTTCAACAGTACCGTAGAGAGCTATTTATAACTTGTCAGAAATGTCCAGATCTACTAGCCTATGTCAGCTAACGTTTTTTTATTAATGTTTTTAGCCCATATTGTTGTATTTTTTTTCTCACTCAAATATCACCTGATTACACATTAGAAATGGCCAAATGTATAGAATTGCAAGAAAATTTGCTTAAAATTGCAAAATGTTCTTTGCACCCCATGACAGAATGTGTACAATTCGCAGGAAATAAACTTTTAACCTGCAACATATTCTCTCCACCTACAAGAGGGGTGTGAACAGTTTGTGTCATGAACAGTGCCTGTGCCCATAGACATAGACGTGGTGTGTGCGCATGCTCAGAGGGGTGGCGCGGGATGTTTCCCAATGCTGGAAGGGGGTCCCCGAGTGAAAAAGTTTGGGAACCCCTTGGTTAAGCAATCCTTGCATTCACATACCCCTATAGTTCTTTCATGTTATAAACTGAAGCTAGCAAAGTCTACTTCCCTCTCAGACTAGCGGTGAGCTTCCAAAACATTGGTAGTACTAAGATCCCATTTCGTCCATTGCCTAACAAAGGACTTAAGACAACCTTAGTGTTACAAAAGGTTTTGGAAACTCAACCAAGATTAGCTCATGATGCTCATCTGAATGTTGACCTAACATGTTCTATCTCTCCATGTTCCTCTTTGTGTCCCAGGTATGAGAGGGATCTGAAGCCCAGCAGCAGCTCTCCCTCTATGGAGGAGGACGAGGGCTTCAGTGACTGGACCCAGCGGCTGGAGAGACGCAGGCAACAGGCCCAGCGCATGGAGGAGCTCAGTCAGGCCACAGAGGAGCAGGACCAGAGGCCACTGAATGGTGCCGCAAAGCCCCCCACACCACATACCCTCTCTGGCTCAGCCACCCCCACCACATCCACCTCTCGCCAGCAGAGACACAAGGCAGAAGTGGAGGATGAAGTGGAGAAGAAGTGGGGAAGAAAGGAAAGTGAGAGGAAAGGGTGGGAGCGAGAGGAGGAGGTGGTTAGAGAAGAGAGGGAAGGAGAAGAGGAGGCAGAGAAACAGAGGCAGGAGCAGATGAGAGTGCTGAAGAAGAGAGAGGAGGACCAAAGATCTGATGCTGAGGAGAAGGTACTCTTTAGCTTTACTGATTTAAAAAATATATTTATATTATATGCAAATATGTGATTAATAAAGAACATTTCAATTATGAATATGATTATTCAAAAATGTATGTCGTTGAAGTAGTCAACTTTGGAGATGTTAAATGTTCTTTGCAACTCCAGGTGAAAGAGAAGAGCAAAGAGGTGAAGATCTCGTACACATCCAAAGTCGTCCTCCATACAGAGGCAAAGCATGGCAACGTCAACGGAGACACAGCTGGGGAGAAAGTGACATCATACATGGTCAAAACAAAATTAAGGGCTCCCAGGTAAATAATGGCGTATTATGGTATATGGATATGTCTCACCAGACCTGCTTCCAAATTCAGTTACATGGCAAGCAAATCACATCGCAATTCACATTGTAACTCCTAGATGTTTCACATTCTAAACCATCAGGATGGTGAAAACTATTAGGAGACGGAGACATCTCTTCAAATACTCCTTCTCTATACAGTGGAGCAAAAAAGTATTTAGTCAGCCACCAATTGTGCAAGTTCTCCCACTTAAAAATATAAGAGAGACCTGTAATTTTCATCATAGGTACACTTCAATTATGACAGACAAAATGAGGGGGGAAAAATCCAGAAAATCACATTGTAGGATTTTTAATGTATTTATTTGCAAATTATGGTGGAAAATAAGTATTTGGTAAATAACAAAAGTTTATCTCAATACTTTGTTATATACCCTTTTTCGGCAATGACAAAGGTCAAACGTTTTCTGTAAGTCTTCACAAGGTTTTCACACACTGTTGCTGATATTTTGGCCCATTCCTCCATGCAGATCTCCTCTAGAGCAGTGATGTTTTGGGGCTGTTGCTGGACAACACGGACTTTCAACTCCCTTCAAAGATTTTCTATGTGGTTGAGATCTGGAGACTGCCTAGGCCACCCCAGGACCTTGAAATGCTTCTTACGAAGCCACTCCTTCGTTGCCCGGGTGGTGTGTTTGGGATGATTGTCATGCTGAAAGACCCAGCCACGTTTCATCTTCAATGCCCTTGCTGATGGTAGGCTTTGTTACTTTTGTCCCAGCTCTCTGCAGGTCATTCACTAGGACCCCTCGTGTGGTTCTGGGATTTTTGCTCACCGTTCTTGTGATCATTTTGACCCCACAGTGTGAGATCTTGCGTGGAGCCCGAGATCGAGGGAGATTATCAGTGGTCTTGTATGACTTACATTTCCTAATAATTGCTCCCACAGTTGATTTCTTCAAACCAAGCTGCTTACCTATTGCAGATTCAGTCTTCCCAGCCTGGTGCAGGTCTACAATTTTGTTTCTGGTGTCCTTTGACAGCTCTTTGGTCTTGCCCATAGTGGAGTTTGGAGTGTGACTGTTTGAGGTTGTGGACAGGTGTCTTTTATACTGATAACAAGTTCAAACAGGTGCCATTAATACAAGTAACGAGTGGAGGACAGAGGAACCTCTTAAAAAGAATAAGTTACAGGTCTGTGAGTGCCAGAAATCTTGCTTGTTGGTAGGTGACCAAATAATTTGCAAATTAATTAATTAACAATCCTACAATGTGATTTTCTGGTTTTTTATTCTCATTTTGTCTGTCATAGTTGAAGTGTACCTATGATGAACATTACAGGCCTCTTATCTTTTTAAGTGGGAGAACTTGCACAATTGGTGGCTGACTAAATACTTTTTGCCCCACTGTATATCCACCTTTGTTCCTCCATGCAGTCATCCTCCATCTCCCTCCATCTCTCCCAGGGCTGTGGTACAAATGGCAGCTGCAGAGGCTGAGGAGGAGGCCATCTTGGAGACAGAGGCCAAGCTGGAGAAGATCCGACGGAGCCATGCGGAGAAGGAAAACCAGGAGCTTGAGCAGCTCAAACACAAGCAGGCTGAGGCCGAGCAGGAGCTAGAGGAGCTGAAGAGGAGGAGGGAGGAGAGACGCCAGGTCAGGAAGGAAGAGGAGCGCAGGAGCAGAGAGGAGGAGCAACAGCGTCTAGCCAAGGAGGAGGTGATGGTCAAATACTTTGTAGACATATTATGATGCCCACGGCCTTAAGATACACACACAGAAATAGATTAAATTGTGATGGGCATTCCGAGTCTTTTCATTGAGCCGGATCATTTGGCTCAATTCACCTAAAAGAGCCCTTCATTTAGCTTCCAAATCGCTCTTTGTTCAGTCGTGCTTAAAAATGTACTTAGAAGCATGAAAAAGTAGGAAATTGTGAATGTAAACCGTAAAATCTGCCTAACATTATGTCCGATCGTGAAATGTGAGTTCAAATTAATTTTTACCTGACCAAATTATTAGATCGCCTGCCAATAAAATGACAATCATTTTTTAAAGCACTGCTAAAATGTGCATGGACCTGAATGAGGTGCTCTCCCACTATCTATTGTTCCTGTAGTGAGAATGTCCTTCAGGGAATATTTTTTTACAAGTTATCTACAGTTAATCGTTGTCTGGCTCTTTCGCCGATTTAATTTCTGAAGTCCACCAAAAGATCTGTTTAAAAAGAGTTTTTCATTCACAAATGACCCATCACTATGTTAAACACATACATCGCACATGCAAAAGGAGCTTTAAATCAGCTAAGCAGCTATTATTATTTTATGTGTTATTTTTTATTGAACCTTTATTTAAACTAGGCAAGTAGGTTAATTAAGAACAAATTCTTATTTGCACTGGCCTACCAAAGGCAAAAAGGCCTCCTGCGTATTAAAATACAAATAAATTGTAAAGCCTACGGCCATAAGATATACAGCAGCTGAATGTAGCACTCACTAAATGAGCCTACCCTTTTTCTTCTAAGCTCTCCAACAGGAGTCTATTATACATTATAATGTAGCTATTGTCACATGTGGCACACTTTTAGAAAAAAAGGTGCTATCTAGAACCTAAAAGGGTTTTCAGGCTGTCCCTGTAGGACAACCTTTTGAATAACCCAGATTGGTTCCTTGTAGAACCCTTTTAGTTCCAGGTAAAACCCTTTCAGGTTCTATTGGGAAACCTTTCCACAGAAGGTTCTACACTGACCACAAAAGGGGTACCTGAAACGATAAAGGGTTCTACCTGGAACCAAACAATTTTCTCCTATGTGGACAGCCGAAGAAACCCTTTTGGAACCCTTTTAACTAAGTGTAGACAATTGTCTTCTCTTCTTGGGCAAAACCGAACCATTGTGTCTTCATGTACAGGAGGAGAAGAGGAGGATGAAGGAGGACATAGAGAGGAGGAGGATGGAGGCAGCAGAGCGGATGAAGAGCCTCAGTACCTCCAGCGTAGACGGAGATGAGATGTTTAGCTCGCTCAGTCCCAAAGGCTCTGTCTACAAGGTAGCTAACTTGTCTGTCTCCTCTGTCCATGTAGCCACGGTGTGTCGTCATTGCTCATGGTCATATATGACAAGTACGGTTCTTATGATATGATAATGATACATACCTTTGTTTTCAGCATTTTTCCCCAAAAATAAATTGTTCAAAAATACTAAAATGTGACTTTATACCATCTTTACAGCCATTGTGTTCAGTTTAAGCCTGTAAGTTGCATGTGTGTGTTTTAAATGTCAGAATTTGACACAGTCTCCACCACAATGCTTGTAGTGTGATCAGGTCACACACATTTACATATGGGTTTGCGATCACTGGGTGTGTTTGTGTGTGTGAGACATGTGCAGCTTTGAAGTCGATCAGTATTCACTGTTTTGTGTCAATACCACCAGGTCCCTGTCTGTATGATGTTAATTTGATCTGACAGCATGTCTCTACATACATACTATGTCACAGTTTTTCAGCCCAAGGCCAAACGGTCACTGTGACAGCCTGTGTTTACACTGTTCTGTGTTAATGTCCTTAACTCCTTCCACCTCGCTCTGTAAAAAGTAGGGTAGTAAGTCATTCACTTAGTTAATATACAGATATTCTGTATACAGATTAGAGGTCGACCGATTAATCGGAATGGCCGATTAAATGGGGCCGATTTCAAGTTTTCATAACAATCGGAAATCGGTATTTTTGGACGCCGATTTTGCCGAATTAAAAAATATATATAGCTACTTTTTTACACCTTTATTTAAGAACACATTCTTATTTTCAATGACGACGGGTGGGTTAACTGCCTTCAGGGGCACTTCAGGGGCAGAACAACAGATTTTTACCTTGTCAACTCTGGGATTCAATCTTGCAAGCTTACAGTTAACTAGTCCAATGCTCTAACCACCTGCCTCTCATTGCACTCCACGAGGAGCCTGCCTGTTACGCAAATGCAGTTGAAGCCAAGGTAAGTTGCTAGCTTGCATTAAACTTATCTTATAAAAAACAATCAATCAATTATAATCACTAGTTATAACTACACATGGTTGATGATATTACTAGTTTATCTAGCGTGTCCTGCGTTGCATATAATCGATGCAAC
This sequence comes from Oncorhynchus gorbuscha, assembly GCF_021184085.1. NCBI lineage: Eukaryota > Metazoa > Chordata > Actinopteri > Salmoniformes > Salmonidae > Oncorhynchus > Oncorhynchus gorbuscha. Next base: position 16,615,848 of record NC_060178.1, read on the forward strand.
GCTAGGGGATGATTTAACAAAAGCGCATTTGCGAAAAAAGCACAATCGTTGCACGACTGTATATATTGTTAAACCTACATATTTAGCTAAAATAAATCCAGGTTAGCAGGCAATATTAACCAGGTTAAATTGTGTCACTTCTCCTGCGTTCATTGCACGCAGAGTCAGGGTATATGCAACAGTTTGGGCCGCTTGGCTCATTAATTATTATTATTATTATGTTGTAATTAAGTCTATGATTTGATATTTGATAAAGCAGTTTGACTGAGCGATGGTAGGCAGCAGCAGGCTCGCAAGCATTCATTCAAACAGCACTTTCGTGCGTTTTGCCAGCAGCTCTTCACTAGCACAGCATTTTTTATGACTTCAAGCCTATCAGCCTGATGGCTGGTGTAACCGATGTGAAATGGCTAGCTAGTTAGTGGGATACGCGCTAATAGCGTTTCAAACGTCATTCGCTCTGAGACTTGGAGTAGTTATTCCCCTTGCTCCGCAAGGGCCGCAGCTTTTGTGGAGCGATGTGTAACGATGCTTCGAGTGTGGGTGTTTTCAATGTGTTCCTGGTTCGAGCCCAGGGAGGAGCAAGGAGAGTGACGGAAGCTATACTGTTACACTGGCAATACTAAATTGCCTATAAGAACATCCAATAGTCAAAGGTTAATTAAATACAAATGGTATAGAGAGAAATAGTACAATAAATACTATATTAACTACAACCTAAAACCTCTTACCTGGGAATATTGAAGTCTCATGTTAAAAGGAACCACCAACTTTCATATGTTCTCATGTTCTGAGCAAGGAACTCAAACGTTAGCTTTTGTACGTGGCACATATTGCACTTTTACTTCTCCAACACTTTGTTTTTGCATTATTTAAACCAAATTTTTGTTTCATTATTTGAGGCTAAATGGATTTTTATTGTTGTATTATATTAAGTTAAAATAAGTGTTCATTCAGTATTGTTGTAATTGTCATTATTACAAATACATTTTTTTTTTAATCGGCCGATTAATCATTATTCGGCTTTTTTGGTCCTCCAATAATCGGTCATCCTCTAATACAGATACAGTTAGACTGGCGGCAGGTAGCCTAGTGGTTAGATTGAATCCCAGAGCTGACAAGGTAAAAATCTGTCGTTCTGCCACTGAGCAAGGCAGTTAACCCACTGTTCCCTGGTAGGCTGTCATTGTAAATAAGACTTTGTTCTTTAACTGACTTACCTAGTTAAATAAAGGCTAAATTAATTTTACAACTAATAATAATTCAAAATGTGTTTCCATGGGTTGATTTGTTTGGATTTGAGCATTTACACTGCATGGCATGTTGTGAAGGGTTGAGTATAGTACTGTACTCCTGCATCTTGTATCATTTCATTAGACTTGTTGCCTGTCAGATACATTCCACGGGATTTATGATCCACTCCGATCCCATTAGGACATGTAGCCTAATCACAGTTACTGGCTTTGTGTTCTGCCAGGAGATTCCAGTAGGGACCCTAGATAACCTTTTAGAGCTGGATGTCATTTCTAACACCCCAACCCTATGAGCTTGCTTTATGAGCCTGGCTCAACTCTGACTTTAATGTATCAGTCAGATCATTGAGATAGCTAATTACATTTTTACAACCAGATGCATATATCATGTAGCTCTCAACTGTCGTAAACGCACTCGCTGCATGTAGCATTCAGTCTCCTTATTGTCTCCTTGACAGGCAACAAGTTCAGCTACTGATAATATTATGTTTCCATTCACTATCTCTTTAATGTTACGTTTCCATCCCATATCTCTTTAATATTACGTTTCCACCCACTATCTCTTTTATATTACGTTTCCATCCACTATCTCTTATTTTCACTTTCTAACCCGACTGTACAGGGCTATGTGGTGACTGGGTTTCTGTGGTGGTGTCCTTGGGCCTTGGTCCTTAGAGTGCTGTCATGAGATTCCCTCTGATTGTGTGTGTAATTTTAGAGAGAGAATGAATAGAGTTTGACAGGAGAAAATACATGCTCTGTGAGTTGGGGTCGACATGTTGTGCTATTTGATTCAGGTTGGGGGCTGAACAGTGAACAGTAACATAAGGGATCCTTCTGTGTGGGAGGAACCAGAGCTTGGTGCTGGATCCTTTGAAGTATGACCTCTTTGGCAAGCAAGGGTAGAGGACAGGACATTATGACCCTGCCTCAAACTAGAACCCCTCTCATACAAATATTAGTGTTTTGATTAATGATTAACCTAAGACTTGCAATCCCAAACATATTTTCTTGATTAATGCAGTAAGTAATGCAGTAAACACACAGATTCAAGGTAAGGAATGGGTTTTGGAAGCCTTCCCACACCCTGATTTCATTATAACTATGCCTGCAGTAAACCTTGGATTAAGGCAGAGTTAGCTTGAATCTCTCTCTGGTAATATAAATGGACAGATACAGGCAGATGGAGACAGTTGATAAAGACCAGTAGAACATTGCTCTGTTTGACTTGGAAGAGATCTTTACTGTGTCAGGCTAAATCCAGGGCTGTGATTAACATCACACTGATCATGAGAATCCCCAGTCTGACAATTCTAGAAGTCATGGAACACTTCACTGTTCTATTCTAATTCCAAAACAATCCCCTTCAAAATCCTCTTCATATTTTTCAGATCACAGAGCGAACGGAATCCTTGAACCGATCCCTAAAGAAAAGGTGAGACATTTTCACAATGAATCTCTCAAAGTAAACAAACAAATTCCACACCCTATGTTGTTTAAATTGTACTCTCACAGTTTCTTTCTAAATCTTGGTTGCAACTTGAAGTTGACCAAAGTCCCACTGGGCCCCCTTGAGGAAGCCTGGATGGAGAGGTGCTATCTATGGCAGAACAGCAGTTATGCCGGCTAAATGGCTGGCGTGTAAAAGTAAACATAGAAAAAGAGGGCCGGTGGTGACCTCTAAACCTCTCTCAGTGCATCACCTTTGTCAACCTGGGTGATTTATGGCTTGGTTAACTCTGACCAGATGTGGGGGCTGGAGCCTGGGCTGGCTGGGTTCTCTCTGATGGCTGGTGAGCTATAGCTCTGGACTGTGAGACTGCTGTGTGGCTCCATGCAGTCTGACCACAGTAGTCAGTTATCAGTGGTAAAAAGCTCTGAGCAGTTGGAGTAGTAGAGGCCAGGTCCGGGTTAAATGAATATGGAGAGTGTGAATGAAAACAGGGCGTAATAACGACTTTATCATCCAGGTGCAGGTTTGAGATCTGAATAATTGAGTGTTTCATGTTTTAGTCTAGGACGGAGGGAGAGTTTAGTGACATCACTAGTGACAGTCCTTTGATGTGGGTGTTACGCACCCGTGTTGATGTGTGTAAAAACACTATTAGACCAAATCAAAGCATTCTGGAGAAGAAGTTATGGGTGACAGACAGACGGCTTCCTTCGCCCCTTTACTTATAACAGCCTTCTCTCATGCAGTTAGAAAGCATGACATCATTTAGCCAAGCCAATTTGAACGTCTTTGCAGAGCAAAAGATTTGTGGGCCGTTTATCATGTTAAAGCAATTGTGCCATGCCTAAAGAAGCTATTTAATTTTCAAACTAGCCAGCCCTATCAGGCTAATGGCACATGCCTTTCATGGGAGTTCTCTTACTAATATAAATAGATTTTGGGGCCATTTTGAAATGCAGGGAATAAGCTCATCATTTTCAGATGGACCCAATATATTTGTTTTTGTTATTAGCGTATATATCTGACTTTAGCTCTGTGTAGTGGATTTTAGGCAGCTGGCTGGCTGGCTGTGTGTGTGTGTGTGTGTGTGTGTGTGTGTGTGTGTGTGTGTGTGTGTGTGTGTGTGTGTGTGTGTGTGTGTGTGTGTGTGTGTGTGTGTGTGTGTGTGTGTGTGTGTGTGTGTGTGTGTGTGTGTGTGTGTGTGTGGGGGTCCTTCACACAGGGTCCCACTGTGGTCAGCGTACAAGCCGAATATTAGGCCTGATAGACAGTGTTGACAGAAGTCCCTGCAAGAGGCCATGCAATCCCATCCCCTGTCTAATTGCAGGGCAGATTCAAATGGCTAATTTTACCAAGGGGGTGTATCCCCACACTGGGCAAAAACAAATTGAATCAACTTTGTTTCCACATCATTTCAGCCCACGAATCAACGTGGAAAACTGACTGAATTTGAAAAAGTCATCGACGTGAGAGAATTTTGTCTGTTTTTCACCCAACTTTTAACCTAAATTCAAAATCATGGTGGAAATGTTTTGTTGATTTCACATTGAATTCATAGAAGTTGACAACTTCAACAGATGTAAATTAAAACTAGACATTGAACTGACATCTGTCCCCAGTGGAATATTTCAATAGGGGAGTGAAAGGATGATCCGTGCTCACTTGCAGGCCTGTTGCCAGTCAGATGAGATAGTAAAACATTATTGTTTTTCTTCCCCCAACCAGTTGTCCTCCTGTGTTGTATTTCACTCTCCTCTGACTGAGCGTCTCTATTTTGGATACAGCAACAGCTTCAAGAAGACACAGCCCCCTGTTCTCCTCGCCAAGATCGATGACAGGCTGGAGCAATACACCACCGCCATCGAGGTTAGCTCCCACCTTGTTTCTGCCCCTCCCTCTGTCCCGACAGCCAGAGGCCCCATTGGTGGAGGCTGTGATGAAGGCTTTCATCTGGTGACTATTCAGCCAGACTTCTCTGCCACCTTCTCTGCCTCTCTATAGGTTACACACTGTGTCAGTCTCACACATACATCATTATATTATACCTCAGGCTCAGACTCATTTCAACCTTATCAGACTCATATCAATAAAGTAACCAGGTTTCCATTCAACCTTTTTATGCGAGTAAAGTACGTTGGATAAAACATATCACGACAGGCCTGACGGACACAGCAAATTTGTCTGCAAACTTTCCAAATGTCAACAAAAACGAAATATGCTAGATAAGGTGGGATCTTTTTGTGTCTGTAAAATTAATTATGCGAGAAATGGCTGTGGAAATGCCTTTATGCGCAAATATTGATATAATAACCATCATATCGAAGTAAACTTGGAGTCACGCAATGATGTGTTTTGTGGTCGTCCCACTCTGACTCGTTGGGAAAGCATGCAGTTTCTTGGAGCTACTGTTGAGTCAGATGAGCTTCACGGTCATGAAAGTGCACAGTGATGAGCTTGATGCTCCTCTACAATAAATATCGAGGGTCTTATTCTGGGGGCATGATGATCAATGATTGACTGTAGACTATACCCGCACTGTAGACCAGAGTGTGCTACATAATTCAATATTGTCTACCGACAAAACCATCAGTAGAGTTGAAAATGCGATGGAAACCCATTTACCTTGTATGTTTTATTCGGTACACGGGAATGAAACTGCAAAAAAATGTTTGTATGTGCACTATGTCATCACACACAGCCTTTCATCTGCAGTGTCAGTTTGATAGATACACCCCTCTGGTGGGATTTTAGAATATTTTCGTGAAAATCGGTCAACAATTGTATGGAAACCTGTCAGTATCAGTGTTCACACATCAAAGTCAGTCAGGTGGCCTTAGTCAGGCCCAGTCCGTCAAACCACCTGTCTACTCTATAATTTGGGAGAGGATTGATGGGCACTTGAGGCTAGACTGAGCTTGCTTTCTCATCTCCTGAGTGGTGCCTGAGTCATACTATAAGTACATGGGAGTAGTTGTGTGTGTGAGGCCCTCCTACTGCTCTCCCATGAAGTCCCTATTGCATCATCAGATCACTAGCATGCCATGTTTACTTTGTTTCTAGACTTTGTTACTCATTGTGTCTAACTGTGTTATGCTGTTCTTTATGCAATAGGGTGGGTCTAATCCTGAATACTGATTGGTTAAAACCGCGTTCCAGCCGGTGTCTATTCCACAAGTTACCACCGGCTAACTCCATGACGTTAAAATGCCTATTTACTCTGTTTCATCTGACTGTGCACTCCACTGTCTCATCAGCCCAGCCAAGCAATTTATAAACTTGATCTCTGCTATAAAAAGCATCTAGACATTATCTCACATTTCTTTTAGACTTTTTAAGTGAACAAGCTTAATAAATACGCTTTTTGATCTGGAATTCTGTTATATGCTAATTCCATGCAAATGGTCAATAAAGTATATTGTATCGTTCTGTTGTGTAGTACTCCCAGGAGGTCAAGGCAACCAAACAGGGCCTGACGGACATCCCCATGTCACCTGAGCCAGTGTCCTCCAAGAAGAACTTGTTTGAGGCTGGAGAGGCCTGGAACCAGAGCCTGGCCAAAGGCACTCCACCCAAGGCAAGGAAACAACCCCATAACGTTACATACACATTAATGAATAAAGTCAAAGAAGTCTAAGTCATTTGCACCATCACCAACGACTGGACATTAATCACCCAACAACATAAATAGAACCTTACGGATACAAAACATGAATGCTCTTTGCATTCAGTAGCTGCCTGGAGTTATACTGTAGACTAGAGACACAGAAATCTACCTACAGTGCCTTGAGAAAGTATTCGGCCCCCTTGAACTTTGCGACCTTTTGCCACATTTCAGGCTTCAAACATAAAGATATAAAACTGTATTTTTTTGTGAAGAATCAACAACAAGTGGGACACAATCATGAAGTGGAACGACATTAATTGGATATTTCAAACTGTTTTAACAAATCTAAAACTGAACAATTGGGCGTGCAAAATTATTCAGCCCCCTTAAGTTAATACTTTGTAGCACCACCTTTTGCTGCGATTACAGCTGTAAGTCGCTTGGGGTATCAGTATCATCAGCTATCAGTTTTGCACATCGAGAGACTTAAATTTTTTCCCATTCCTCCTTGCAAAACAGCTCGAGCTCAGTGAGGTTGGATGGAGAGCATTTGTGAACAGCAGTTTTCAGTTCTTTCCACAGATTCTCGATTGGATTCAGGTCTGGACTTTGACTTGGCCATTCTAACACCTGGATATGTTTATTTTTGAACCATTCCATTGTAGATGTTGCTTTATGTTTTGGATCATTGTCTTGTTGGAAGACAAATCTCTGTCCAAGTCTCAGGTCTTTTGCAAACTCCATCAGGTTTTTTTCCAGAATGGTCCGGTATTTGGATCCATCCATCTTCCCATCAATTTTAACCATCTTCCCTGTCCCTGCTGAAGAAAAGCAGGCCCAAACCATGATGCTGCCACCACCATGTTTGACAGTGGGGATAGGGTGTGTTCAGGGTGATGAGCTGTGTTGTTTTTACGCCAAACATAACATTTTGCATTGTTGCCAAAAAGTTCAATTTTGGTTTCATCTGACCAGAGCACCTTCTTCCACATGTTTGGTGTGTCTCCCAGGTGGCTTGTGGCAAACTTTAAATGACACTTTTTATGGATATCTTTAAGAAATGCCTTTCTTCTTGCCTCTCTTCCATAAAGGCCAGATTTGTGCAATATACGACTGATTGTTGTCCTATGGACAGAGTCTCCCACCTCAGCTGTAGATCTCTGCAGTTCATCCAGAGTGATCATGGGCCTCTTGGCTGCATCTCTGATCAGTCTTCTCCTTGTATGAGCTGAAAGTTTAGAGGGACGGCCAGGTCTTGGTAGATTTGCAGTGGTCTGATACTCCTTCCATTTCAATATTATTGCTTGCACAGTGCTCCTTGGGATGTTTAATTCTTGAGAATAATTTTTGTATCCAAATCCGGCTTTAAACTACTTCACAACAGTATCTCGGACCTGCCTGGTGTGTTCCTTGTTCTTCATGATGCTCTCTGCGCTTTTAACGGACCTCTGAGACTATCACAGTGCAGGTGCATTTATATGGAGACTTGATTACACACAGGTGGATTGTATTTATCATCATTAGTCATTTAGGTCAACATTGGATCATTCAGAGATCCTCACTGAACTTCTGGAGAGAGTTTGCTGCACTGAAAGTAAAGGGGCTGAATAATTTTGCACGCCCAATTTTTCAGTTTTTGAATTGTTAAAAAAGTTTGAAATATCCAATAAATGTCGTTCCACTTCATGGTTGTGTGCCACTTGTTGTTGATTCTTCACAAAAAAATACAGTTTTATATCTTTATGTTTGAAGCCTGAAATGTGGCAAAAGGTCGCAAAGTTCAAGGGGGCCAAATACTTTCGCAAGGCCCTGTAGCTCTCTTTCAAAAGACATTTACACATTGTGCAGATGTCTAATTATATCTGTCCCAATGCTCCTCTCCATGCTATTGTAGGGTTGTGATCTCACACCTTTGTCACAGCCCCCTCTCTCCCTGATGTTTTTAATTACTCTATCCCATTCCCCGTGTGCAGGCCAGGGTTCTTTGAAATAGCCAGAAAGGCATGGCAGCTTGACCCCGGGGCGAGAGGAATAACAAACAGCATGTGAGCCACGGCGGTATAGATCTGAGGCCCTTATGGCTGTTGTTTATTTTAACTCTATCACAAATGTGTGGTTTCCCCCCATCCCGGGTATTCCATAGCATGTACAGATGTTGGATCCTAATTTGAGCCAGGTTGCCACAGCAGGATTTTTTTTTGCAGCAACAGGAAATGTGTGTTATTATGTGGATTCAAATTAATGGACATTATTGTAGGGGCTGATACATTTTTTCATAAGGGAAAAGCAAGTCTGAAATTTCAAAGTAGAAATTACAAACTTCAGAAGCACTACAAGTTTTACATTTCCTGCATTGCTGGAATGTTATCCTACAACAGGGCGATCAAATTAAGATCCTACATCTGTAGCAGTAGCTGCTAATCTGCCCCCAGAGATACAGTATGTCGTCCCCTTTCTTGCACCATGCCAACGGCTTTCACCGCAGGAGTAGCCCTAATGAAAACAAACCTAAAGGCTGATGGACCAGACAGGCTAGTTTGAAAGAAGTTGAGTGAGAGGACAATGGAGAGTAAATTACAGGGGAGGAGTTTCATGGCAGTCTGGAGGATGCAGCCACAGAGTAGCAGTCTTGGACTACAGATGTAGAATCTTCATTTGAGCCAGTTTGCTACAGCAGGAAAATAATCCTGCAGCGACAGGAAATGTGAATTATTATGTGGATTATAATTAATGGGCATTATTGTAGGGGCTGATACGTTTTTCGAAATTACAAACTTCAAAAGTCTTTTTTAACCTTAAATACACTGCAAGTTAAACATTTCAACAGGATGATCAAATTAAGATCCTACATCTGTAGCTTAATGGTGTATAACCTGGGAGTCACGCTTATGGATGAAAATAGAGCTGCCTAATCTCTGTACCCAAATGTTGTGTGTGTGCTGGACAGCTACATTTATCTGTAACAGTCTGTCACAAGAGAATAAGGAATGCCTAAGGAATGGAACTGTCTTGTTGAGTGCCTGAGTGGAAATATGTGTGTGCCAGCAGGATGCTGAGAGTCTGAAGGTGGGCGTGGCGGACATGATCACCCAGTGGGTGAAGGGGAACCCAGATGGCACCAGCAGGAGCTCCCCCTCAAGACCAGCTGTAAGTCTCGCTCAGAACAGTTGTGTACAGTATATAGTGTATATGGGTATACATTTACTGTATGTGGCTCTGCATTTCACAAGTTTCATACATTACCGCCAACCTCTTCTCCGTCACTATTCTCTAGCACTGGCATCGCCTTCACAGAAGTGGTTTCTGGTTCAACAATGTAGTAAGAAGTTACAAGGGGTGTCTCATCCCCTTTAGAGAGACTGAATCATCTTCATCAAAATACAGCATCTGTGTATCTACTTCCTTTACTTTCATTCCTCATTCGTGTTATTTCAACTGTCTTCACGTCTTCCCTTAAAGTAACTGCTCTTTTCGCTCTATTTCCCTTCCCATTTTCCTTCTGAACTGTTCTACATGTAAGTGTTTGTAGTACAGCTGTGCACCAGGCATGCAGGGAATCAGTGATGTGTGCGTGCAGTCGGCCTTATCCAAGGCTGCCATCTAGTGAGGCGTAGAGTTATATTGTGGAGGTTCAGAACAGTGGGGGCTGCTGATGGCTTATAACAATGGCTGGAACGGAGCGAATGGAGTGGCAATTAACCATGTGTTTGACGTATACTCCAGCCATTACCATGAGCCCGTTCTCCCCAATTAAGGTACCACCAACCTCCTGTGGTTCAGAACCAAAGCATCGAAGGTTGCTTATCTTGCATGGCTCCAAAAACCATTTTATATAAAACTCCAGAAAGCATTTGAAGAGTTGCTGTTTGGTGCTGTTCATTCCCCAGGATGTAAAAGCTGGTGACGTGATGCAGAAAAAGAACATGTGGGAGATCATTGGAGAAACATCCCCTGGGATTTCAGGAGCAGTGGCAAAGGTGAGCGTGTTCACACACACACACACACACACACACGCTCACACACACACACGTCAATACAAACGTACAGTATTTGAATATTCTGTTTCAAACTTAGTGTATAATATATACTGTTGCAAATTCTCACTGTTCTAAATCAGTCTATGCTTTTCAGGGCAATGCATCTGGTAAAAAGTACAAATTTGTGATGACTGCTCATGGCAAATATGAGAAGATTCCTGTTGATGATGATGATGAAAATATGGATGAATACATGAATGGAAAAACAGGTGAGATGACTGGGTTTAGACAACAATTATACATTTTAAAACATGTAAATACCATAATAGTCCAATAATAACTCGTATTTTCTTAGGCAAAAAAACACCTTTTTATTCTGCTGGTCCTGCGGATAAAAATAAAACATTTAAATCTACAAAATACCAGTTACAATTAAATAGCATGAATTCTATCAAACACCAAAGGGAAATAGCCCTTGATCTGCCCATTATCTTCACTACAGAATTAATTCTCTCTATTTAATTGTATAGCTCAAGATGAACTTTCTATGTCAAACATTAACCAACATAAAAAATGTTCTCTTCAAACTTTTTTAGTTTTTGTTTTATCAAAAATATATAGAAAATAACATTTACTGTAAACTTATGCAGCAAAATCTCAGATTCCAAAGCAGTTGAACATCACTCTATCAATAACAGATAATGTTCTTCATCTTTTTAATATAGACATGCATGAAAGAAAAACGTAAAGCACCAACAACAAGCTGAGGAACCTATAGAAACTCAAGGTCAAATGTCACTCTCAGTTCTTGACCCTTCCGGAGCCTCGTTTGAAAGCTGTGTATTTGAAAACTGTGTGTGAAACATGATATTTCAGTCTATTTTACTTTCACGTTAATCCTGCATTGATGTCGATGGGAGATTTGTGGATCTCCAGTTAGGATTTGGCCTTAGGGACTTCCTGTATACATTTGTCTTAGCGTCTGTCGTCACTGCCTTCCATATCCCACAACCCCTTCCGCTGACCTCTTATCCACCCACACCAACAGTCAAACACATCCTTCATAGAGCTGACTTGTCCCCCACAGGAGTTAGCAACCCTATTTCTCAAATAACACTCTCACTGACCTGTAGTCCAAAAATGGGAAGGATACCAAGCTGGTATAAGCATCTGCAGGCTACTCAAACATTTTTTTAAAAAGTATCACCTGAATATCTAGTCTATTTGAAAGCACCATTAAATAGCACCATTTTGGGAAATATACAGTCCTACTTCACTACTACTTTCATCCTCTCCTCTCTTTTTCATCCATCTTTGGAAACATTTCTCTAAATGCCCTGGAGTCAAGTTTCTTCAGATACCCAAAACCTGCATCAATACAGTCTATAGGCTCTACACTCATCTGCGATTTCAAGACACGTGCTATAACTGAGAGTTTATCGTTTTTAGTAAATGGTGTACCTAAGTACATTACACTACAGTCTCAGGACCCCTTCTGAAAAATAATCTCATTGTCCTATCAGGATTCAACAGTGGACAAAACAAATAACTCAGAGATTAACTTCATCTTTGTACATTTTAATCTCACGAGATGTCTAAATTCTTTGAAAACAACAATACATTTCCCTTATCCTCTGATTGTCAAGGTAATATTTTCATATTATCAGAGAAAGAGACATTCACACAAATGTGTAACATAGTCAGACGACAAAACAATCAGTGCTCAAAATGCAACATGGTGCATTTATCAAGTATAAAGTTAAGACCACATTCTCTATGAGACTGTCTTAAATATTGTATCCTGTTTCAATCCGAGAGATGGGAACTGTACATTATGACTACCATTTCTACACCAGTGCACATAAAACATTTAACAATAGACTTTTTCTAAATGTTCTTCTCAGTTTCATCTTTACCAGTCCAAAAAGACATGGTTTAAGGACAAGTGAACCCTCTAGCTGTTCTGTTAAAGTCTTTTGGTTCCTCGTCTTTATTTTTACGCCCTATGAGACCCATCTCAAACACTGTCGAAATTTTAGTTAGTGGCCTTGACGCAGCCTCTCTTAGCCTTTTGGCATCAAACTTTGGGCTGAAAAGGAGAACAGGCAGACGATGGGCGAAGGATGGGATTTCTTTCCCTGCATCCTTTGGCTGCTCTTTCCTCTCCTCCTCACTTTTGCTGGCTTCAATCACCTGCATAATCTTCTCTTTAGTGGAGAACATATCGAAGAGAAGAGAATCCCACTTCTTCGCTGCCTTGGGAGGATCGTCAGCTGTTACGGCTGCCACCATGTCTTTGAATAACACCTTTTCATCCTTTTTCGTTTCACCTCCTTCCTGCTCAGTCACCTTGGCGGTTTCTTTCTTAGGATCTGATTCTGTGAACATAGGTGGTTCTTCTTCCACTACCATGTGCTTCTTGAGCCGTGACCAACCACTGAGTTTAGACTTCATCATGCCCTTTGGCTTTTGGATTACTTTAAGAAGAGGTTCAGCTGCTGGGAAAGAGTCTTTCCTCTCTTCCTTCTTCTGTCAATGGTGTGGTTGGAGCTGATACTACCTTTTCAGGTTTGGCTTCCTGGTTATTCTTTGGTTTAGCCGGCAACAAAAGATTCTCAGGAGATTCAGTCTTTGCAAGTGGAAAAGAATTGGTTGGCTTTGTCCCTACTGGTTTAGCCTCAGAGGTTGCTTTGGTTGGCATTTTAGGCTCTGTTGATTCCTTCAACTCTTTCTGTTGCACCACACTGGCTTTAGCCACAGGAGATTCTGTTTTTGAGAAAGGAGGTATTGTCTTGCGTTGGGTTTCTGGTGTGGGTGTCTTGGGTTTTGGGTAAACTCCATAAGTTGGTGTCTTCACTGGGGTTTTAACCTCTGGTGTTGGAGATTTAGCCCATGGTCTTGTGTTTGCCACAGTTTTAACCTTTGGCATTTCAGCAATGGGAGTTGATATTTTGCTGGTCACAGCTGTGGATACTCTTGTTTCTGAGACCTCTTCAGCTTGTGTAACAACAATGGTTGGAAGCGGAAGCTTAACTACTGTCGTGGATACTATGGCCTCACTTGAAATAGATTTTTCCAGTTCTTTGAAGGGTGCTTCCTGGTTTGACACCTCGGGCAAAGGACGTGATTTTGCAGGTAACTCTTGGGTAGGTGTTTTAGATGCTTCTAGCGCTTGGGCTTTAGATTCCTCTTGAGTCGGCGTCTTAGACCTGGATATTCCAAATAAAGGTGAAAAACTTTGGATTCCACCATGGGCAACATATGCAGCAGGAGTCAACCCATAATAGGTATGAGTTGGTTTAGGATCCTCATATGTTGGTGTCTTGGGCCTTTGAAATCCTATAGATGATACCCCAGCTGTGGGAGTCTTTGGTCTTTGATACCCTGCTGGTGGTTGTGGTTTTTGATACTCAATTGTTGGAGTCATAGGTTTATGCCCTTCATTGGTGGGAGTCTTGGGCCTTGGATTCCCATCTGAGGGTGCTGTAGGTTTTGATGTTTCTTTTGTTGGTGTCTTGGGTCTTTGGTACCCATCTGTGGGTGCTGTAGGCTTTAGTGTGACAATTGTTGGAGTCTTGGGTCTTTGGTACCCATAGGAGGGTACAGCAGATTTCGGTGTGATATCTGTTGGAGTCTTGGGCCTTTGGTACCCAAATGTGGGTGCAACACCTGTTGGAGTCTTGGGTCTTTGATAGCCTAATAGATTTGTCGGGGTCTTTGGTCTGGCAGACTCAACTATAGGATTTTCGTGTCGAGGAGCCTCTGGTTTTGAAGTGTTCTGAGGAGGTGATTTAGCTGTGGGAGTCTCTTTTGACGTCACTTCCCCATTCAGAGTTCTTGCACCTAGAATAGTTGAAGGTGATTTTGAAGGGTCAGACAAAGACTGACTGGCAGCATTAGTGCCAGGTGTTGGTGTGTTAGATATCTGTGCCTCTGTAGTAATGGGTGATACAGCGAATAAAAGTGGGTTGGTTCTTGATATTTCAAAAACAGGTGTTTTGGCACGGGACACATGAAATGAGGGTGTCTTAGGGCGACCTAAAGGAGTTCTTGGTGTTAAAAAATCATGAGTTGGTGTTTTAGCTCTCTTCACTTCAGATGTAGGCGTTGCACTCCTTTGGAGTCCAGGTGTAGGTGTTAAACCTCTTTTTACCCCGGATGTAGGTGTTGCAATCCTTTTGATTTCAGCAGTTGGTGTAAAAGCTCTTGTGATTTCTGATGTGGGTCTTATACTCAGAGATAATGCGTCTGCAGTAGATGTGTTTGATCCAGTATAATCATGGAGGGGGGACATAGATGCAGTATAGACCCTAATTTGAGGGACATCAAACATCGATTTGGGTGCTTTTAGTGCAGCTTCGGTAGCTTTAAAACGTGGACTTGGACTTTTGTGGTGTATTACTACTGGGGCTATTCGCAGAGTAGGTTGTGTGGCAGCAGGAGTGACTGTGACAAGAGCAACTGGAGCACTGAGTGGATGAGGTACTGAAGCAGTGACTGGAGGAGCAATTTGAGCAGCAGCTGTCGTTGTCACGTCAAGCACAGAGGACGTTTGCTCAGGCGTTTTGGGTGCCAATTCATGCAAGGCTGGCCCTGGAACGGCTGACGGGGGTGTTGGAGTACATGTGTAGAGTGGGGCCACATATTGGGGGAAGGTGGGGGCTGGAGCAGCATACAGCTGTGGGGCGAACCTTGCTGTTCCACCAAAAGTGGCTCCTCGTTGCTGCGGGTAAGGGGATGCCACATGACGATAGACTGGCCTGACAGAAAATCTGGGGTGCTGTGTGTAGAAGGATGCCTCTGGAGTTTTGGGAGGGGTTGAGTGGTCACTGTGCTCCAAGTCAGGACTTGCTTCATTCACAGGCGAGAGGCTTGAGCGGAAAGGGACAGGTGTCTTTGCGATCTCAGGGGCGGCTTTTTTCTTGATTTTTTTCTCAGTTTTCTTGAGTAGTTTCTGGAGTCTAGCATTTTCCTTGCCAGGCTTGGGCAGTAGAGCTGGAGGGTACTGCTGGAAAAGCAGGCCTGGTTCATTGCCATTGCTATAACTGGCAGCCATGAGCAGTTTAACCCCCTGAAAAAAATACAGGACAGTGTGAGGAATATTTATTTGGTTATCAATGATACAGTAGCCTATTGTTTTAAAGGAAGGGGGGCAGTGTTCAATCAATTCAACTTGTCCTTACAGCTGCTCTCCACCACCACCTCGGCCCATGGTAATGATCAGTGGCTGAACTATTCAATGACCATCAAGAAAATCATCAACACATAATTGGTAAACAAACATCTGACTACTTTTTTCTTTATTTTTCAGACCTATACCATGGTGAATATTGAAATACAAATGTTGGTGGCAAAGACTTTCTATTCAAGATGGTATGGACTTCAACAACTTTGGCCACCTTGTCAGAAAACCCTGTGAGGATATCCTCCAGTAGCACTTGTTATGAAAACAATATAATTCACAGTTTATTCCTTTCCTACCACATTCAGTAGGTCACTTTTGAGAACTTCTTAAATGGTTAGTTGTTGCTTTGTTTTGTGCTGTGTACTCACTTTGAACTCCCCAGTTCAATTTAATCTTCAGATTTGTTTTGACTTACGTGTCAAAAGTATCTTTCACATATGTTTATGTATATATGAATGTTTTTTTTAACTTACTTTTACTTGATCTTTTTTCTCTTCATTTTATGCCATTGACAAACATTAGGTGAATGCATTTACATGTACCGCACATGTATGTTGGAAATTATGCAGAAAGTGACCTAAAACCAAAACCTAAGCTTTGAATTTGAAATGGTAACTCTTGTAAAATGTTCTGGTTTGGGAAGTTTGATCACTGAGCCCGTTAATTGTAATATCATGTTTATATTTTATTTTTCTTGTGGCTGTTGTCTGAGCCCTGAGATTATCCAAACATCTCCTGAATATAGTGTTAAAGGCACAATACGGCTGTTTTATATCAATATCAAATCATTTCTGGGTTACAATTAAGTACCTTACTGTGATTGTTTTCAATTAAAATGGTCAAAATCAATAAATAGCTTCTTAGCAAAGAGCAATATCTCAAGCAAGAATTTAGCTAGGATTGTCTGGGAGGGGTCTGAGTGGGAGGGGAAAACTGAAAAGGAGCTCTTAATGGCAGACAGGTTTGGAACTCTTTCTTACTGGTCTATTAACTAATTTACCACCTAGGCAGACCAAAACTCCATCCCACCAACACAGGCTGAAATTTCAGACTGCCTTTTCAAACCGCTCTTACACTAAAAAGGGCATTATCATAATTTTCACAGTATTACTCCAACCTCATAGTGTGGAAATATATACAGTATAAAACACAGGAAAATGTCAAATGTCTTATAAACGCTAGGCTACACTGGGTGCTGCATATTCTCTAAGCTTTTAAGTGAGTCATCTTTTTTTGTGCATTCATAAAATACTGCATTGAAATGCCAAATGATTTTGCGGAAACTGAATCACCTGGTTACAGAACATTGATTGTGTCTGTTGTATTAATAACCCTTTATCTCACACACAGTAACATTTTATCCTGCTATTTAACCATGATTCTGTTTTCAGTGCTGCACACTGGAATTTTCCACCACCCTATTTATGTTACCAATGTAACATTTTAATCTTAAGAGACCCGTCATTGTCATTTCTGCTTTTCTTGTTATTAAACCTTCATTTTTTAAAATCTTACATGAAATAAAGTATTGTATACAATGACGTTTGTTCTTTATTAGCGATTTTATCTGTCAATTTTAAGCAGCCCGACAAACGCTATCTGCAGTGGACAAAGGTTGACAACTTGGAGACGAAATGAAGTGGAAAGCGAAGGAGGGCAGTCAAATGTAACACTCCCTGCAATTAAGGCCTCCCAGCTGATACTGGAAGGTTCCTTGGCCTAATTTTAGGTTGAGAGCAGAGAGGAGGGCAGCCAATCACCTGCTCCCTTCTATAAGGCTTGGTTCTGTCCTGTACAGGCAGGGTGCATCACGGCGACAGTAAATCACTGATGAGAAGGTACCTAAGGTGCAGCTTATGCATATCATCTAGAACCTGAGAGCATATATGGGTCCAATCACTGCTGCACATAACAATCTGACACTTGTGCCTGTGGGTATACTGAACATGAGCAGTAATAAAGTGACCTATACAAATCCACCTTTTCATACTTTTAAACTACAGTGCAGTTAAGATACTTTTGCTTTGACACTGTGAGGTCTGACTGAGGTCTGAACCTGTAACCTACAGGTTCAAGCATTAACTACGGGTGAACGTGAACATTGAGCATTTGACCCCAGTGATGTCATTGTGATGTGAGTTTTTTTTTAAATGCACAGTAAACACATTCTATAATTGGAAGATTTTGACTCATATCTATTTAAACCTTGATGGCTGTAAACCTTTAGAAGTTTAAACCTTGATAGTTGTATTTAGATTTTCAAGGAATGTGATAGGCCTACAAATCAGAATATTCTAGTTCTCTCACAGCATTCTGTATTTCACTTAAATGGTTTTTCCATGTAGGTTTGTATGTTTTTGGCCTCTACTAGTCAAACTCAAATGCAGTCATCTGATCATGTTTTAAAGGGCCCACTCTGCAACAGTAAGACAAACTGGACCTGCAACATGAGAGGAGGTCATCCTTTTAAGGCTCTTGTAGGTTAGGCATTTGGAGCACCTCCAAGATGCAAGTTCAAAAGAGGAAAGGGTAATAATAGCCTAGTAAGAAAACCATGCATCACAATGGCTTTTTGGTGTCTACCATCTCCCAACCCCTAAAAAACATGCACATGCAGTTAGTTTATGAGTTAATCACATAATCAGTAAAGATCTAAAAATATAACATAATTGAGCTTACCAGGTTATTCTTCTTACCGTTGACCAACACACTCCCGACAGGGGAGTCCCCTTACCATGAGAAAAACAAAAAAACGTTCAACTTAAAACACTTTGTACAAGCTTGTATTTCAACAGTTAACATGCTAACACCCTGTGTTTTCATAAGTTCATAGGTTAACATATACTTGCAGGAGTATCAGAACTTAAACCATTATCGTTTTAAGCATTATGATATCGATATCTCGATCTTAAACCATTATTGTTTTAAGCATTATGATATCTCGATCCAGTTTTGATACCTGGAACGCAACACCCTAAATATATTAAAAACACATGCAACAGTGTGCATGCCCGTCTCTAAACCCCACGTCCCAATTTGATGACGCTTTGACATTACATTGAAAATCAGATAGCTTTAGCCACAATGGCTACAGTATAGAGTACAACCTTCTGGGGACTGGCTGTAAAAGCTCTAACCCGTATCAAGAGACCCCCCCCCCCCCTTGTCAATACGATAAACACGTTACTACGAGCTGTCTCGAAAAGTATACAATCGTAATTACAGTGTGTTTACCTGCGTGTCTGCTACTTGGGATCGGCCGGCTGCTGCCTGCTTGTCCCGGCCCGGATTATCAGAGCGGGAGGCTCATGTTGAGCACAACTATACACCCTTCCTACATATGGAAGGGCCAGTCTCCATGGCAGTCCAAAAATATAACCTGAAGCCTTTTGCTCAGAATGTGCTCCGTCGTGACAGTGCGCTAGATGCGACCGTCAGCCAGGCAGGGGGTGGCCACAGCACTTTAGATATCACCACCCCTCACTACCGCGACCAGATGCTCCTCTGAAAAAGTATTTTTGTGGCGCCCCCTGCAGGAGAGTCCGAGCCATCTCAACAAGCACAGGAAGTTTAGCTTTACCAATTCTGATCACATTGTTTGCCAATTAAAGCTGCTGGGTAGAGTAGAAAAAAGGTCCACCTACTTTTTAATTTGATTTATTTATTTATTTAACGAGGCAAGTACTAAACCAGTCCAATCAAGCACCAATTTTTGCAATTCAATAAGGTGCTGGTGAAGCTAGCAAATTAGACACATTCTCAGCATGACAGGTAGTTCTTGCCCTGGTGTGGATCTAATTCACACTAATACAAGAAATGGACACAGCCACACATATCTTACCATCATGTTTATGAAGTGCAATTAGACCAACAGGTCAGTCTATTTTAAAACTGCTGAAGACATTGATTGTTGATTCAGCAAATAATGTCAAGGGTTGAGTACAGTAACAGTTACACAGACTGTCCACGGATCCTGTCCTCCTTTGATCGGGCCATTGACATACATTATGTTTATGTATCTATCTAAGCTCCCTGTCCTGTGGAAAAGGAACAAGTCCACCATCTGATTGCCTCACTGACGTTCCTGTCTTGTTTAACTTTTAAGTTATTTTTGCTTGCCTAACATGACAGCAAATATAGCAACAGGGGTATTTTAGCTTTCCCTATCCCAACTTAAGGCCTCCCTCCCTACCCCACAATCCATCCATCTCCTTATTGAGTGCCGGGTCTAAGACGCCGAGACATCCCGCGGCCTCGCCTCTTACGGCTCCTTGGCCAATAGGGACCTCCCGTGGATCAAGTGTCACTATAACAGAAGGACATAATCAGGGTGGTAATTCTGCAGAACCTTACAGCCAGTCTCGGCCACCAGGGAGCTCATTTCTTCTGTACGCTTTTCTGAGGTAAGAGAGAGAGAGAGACAGAGAGAGAGAGAGGGGTTGGAAGGAAGAGAGAGAGAGTGAGTGAGTGAGTGAGTGAGTTAATGAGTGAGTGAGTGAGTAGAACAAGAGAAGGAGAGAGTGAGAGAGAGATAAAAAGATTAAGATCAAGTGCAATTTTAAGATCTCAGGGCCCCCCTAGCTGTCTCCTTTCAAGAACAGCTAAATCGACACGTGCAAAACCACTGCCACTGTGTTAAAACACTCAGGCTTTAAAACAGTCAGCTGCTCCGTGTTGAGGTCAAGGGTGAGGAGGACCCACCCAGGGGGATAGGGACAGGTGAAGGGAACATACAGGTTTCTATAAAAGCTTCTATCTTGACTTGATCAGTAGAGGGTGGGTGTCTCTTTTTGCTTTGACATTTGGAGTTACGGTCGGCTACATTGAATAGGTGGGATTTTCTTAGAACATCATTCTTGAAAGCCACTGGACATGTAGAATGACTTGAGACA
The DNA here is from genome assembly GCF_021184085.1 of Oncorhynchus gorbuscha. Taxonomy (NCBI): domain Eukaryota; kingdom Metazoa; phylum Chordata; class Actinopteri; order Salmoniformes; family Salmonidae; genus Oncorhynchus; species Oncorhynchus gorbuscha. The sequence goes on from NC_060178.1 coordinate 16,636,212, forward strand.
AGTGTCAATGTTTTGTGTCATGAAATGCTAGAATAGGTGTGAAAGTATGTTGTTGTTGTTCTTGTTGTAGTATCTGCTATGTGCTGGTAGCTGTTGATGGATTAAGAGGTAAAAGTGACTTAAGCGGTGAAAGGGTCTTGGGTGCTACAAAGGGTTTGGGGTGAGGCCTGGCTCCAACTGGCTGTCGTTAAACCTGGGATTTACAAATGGCCCTCTAAGACTTGTAGCTATGTTGTGGCGCTGATCCAACCGTTTAAGTAACAGGTAAGGCTAAGAGGAGGTAATCTAAAGATATGCTCAAAGCTACCTCAATGTTAGGTTTGGGAATAGTATTGCTAGCACTATACTGGTCTTTTGTGAGACGGTAAACAGATAGCTGGACAGAGATCTGGTGAATAGATATGTTTGCTTGAGTGTATGTCGCAGCAGTGTTGGAGATAGTGTCATAGAGAGAAAGGTGTGACATTTGATAGTTTATGTTATCCAGGATCACCATGAACTAGGATAACATGGTGGTACATTAAGCCTTCCATACTTAGGATAAACACATAGACACTACTACCGTTACAGTGCCCGTTGAACTATAGCCTGATTTGTGAAATCAAGCCAGAAATGTTTAGGTATCAGAATAGTATTGGGATTTCAAGAAACAATCTTTGACTTTCCTTCTTTTACATTATCAAACAGTTTGATGTCCTTTCATTATTCCGCTTTACCCCATTTTTGTTTTTCATCTATGACAAGTTAATATGTCACCATGGAATCAGAGAAAAGTGTCTGAAATGCCTATGTGAGGGAGTAGCCTGCATAAGGAAATTAAATTAGAATTACTGATACTATTCCTAGACAAAGAACCTGATCTGTGCTTTGGAAATCGGATCCTGGACATGTTTCTCAGAGACATTTGCAGCTGTCTGTGGGAATAGTCATGATGTGCGAGGAGGCCTCCAAGGCGGCATTAACAGTTATAGGAAGACGGTTTACAAATGCAAAGGCTAATGCAATGTAAACTTCCTGGTAATGTATGCTAATCAATTCAAAATGCATACTTTGGGGATTTTTCATCAGATTATGATACATTGTCTGACAAGATAACAATAAGTTGCAAAACAAAAACAAAATCAGAAGCAAAAGCCCACTGTATACAGACGTCAATTCAACGTCAATTCCATGTTGGTTCAATGTAATTTAATTGAAATTGTGTGCCCAGTGGGAGGTAGCCAATGGCCTACTAAAATTGGCCTAGAAAGTGACAGAATGCCTTTAAAATGTTGATAAAGAGCTAGGGCATCATGTTTCTAAAGATAGGCATTTCCTAGCACCTATGTTGAGGCATGGAATTTGACCAAGAGATTAAGTTAACTTGAAGGCCAGGGGAGAGGGAGGGGAGGAAGGAGGCATACATATCTGTATGGGGGTCTCATTTATTGTCCGAGAAGCAGAATTGTGAGTGTGTTGAATTTCAGTCTTATCCCATTTCCTAACACTAATTATTAAACAGTTCTCAAAAGGTTGTGATTCAAAAGCATGCCTTTATAAATCCTGCACATTTTTTCCTGTAACACAATTTCTTAAAAAATGTTGGTGAAATGTTATTATATTAGGGTTGGGTTCTGGTAAGGGGAGAATACATTTTAGAGCCTGGGACCATAACCCCATGCTGTGAATACTGCTAGTGACTTGAGCGTGGCCTCCTTGGCGTCTTAGTGAAAGTGTCTCTCTTCCTTCCCTTGTACCTCAGGTGCAAAGTCCACTGTCATCATGTCTGACACAGAGGAAGTGTAAGTATTGGTAACATTAGTTTTCATCCTCACGATTACTTCATCCAGATTTCCCATGCATCATGTTGTTTTGACTCCCTGAATAAACGTGCAATATCTTCTTCTATCCTTTCACAGCGAAGGTAAGTAACATTATGACTTTATTATTGCTACGTATCAATATTGTCTCTTGTCATTATCATAGTCATTTTATATCAGTAATTGTTCAATCGTATGCTGAATCGTTCTGTATTTTTTTGAAACAATGCCTAACTGATTTCAGTCTTCTATGCAGAATAGTTCAATGCAATGGACAAACTTGGATTCCCTCCTTGGAGTTCAAGTTGTGTTCAATACTGCCCTCTACAGCACAACAGCATATATTGACTTTGTTTATGATACTGTGAATGTGGAGAAAGCCGTGATTTAGGGATCTTTTCAATCTGTAAAGCTGAACTTCCAGTTTCAGGATGGTTTCAGAAGCCAATGTTGATAACAGACCGTGCGGTAAATGAATCCTATACAACAAAAATGAGATTGAATTAAAGAATACCTTTAAATTATTTTCTAAATGTCAGACCACATACATATATTATTAGTCTGTTAGCAACAGGTCCCTGCAGCTCTGTAGACCTTTCCCAGTAATACTGTCCTCCTAGTCTGTCCATATTCTGTCTGAATACAAATACATAATGTGTCTCCTCATTATGGAGGTAGATGAATCAAGCCTATTATACCAGGCCATGAAATGTTTTGTCTGCTCAAAAGCCTGTGAACTTGATACCATTTGATTAGCTATGGAGGACTGTATTGTGTACGCATACAACGGATCCCTACTGTACCCATATTTACAGTATATTATATATACTAAATATTATAAACTGATATATTGGGTACAGCCGGGTTCTTTTGGTAACACTATTGTTTTACTGCTTTCTTTCTCCGAAAAAAAACAAAACTCTCCAAGGAGGCGAGGGAGAAGGTAAAAAAACAATGACGCTCAGACTACGAAGACGGTCATGTCATCTATACTAATTTGTCATTGTTTCACTCTTGATCTTCAGTGTGTTTGAGAATGTGCGTTCAACTCATTGGATATTCATGTAGCTCGTAGCATGTTGGATAACGCTAATGCTACCTCACTTCGTCAGAATAATGCTACCTCACTTCGTCAGACTAATGCTACCTCACTTCGTCAGAATAATGCTACCTCACTTTGTCAGAATAATGCTACCTCACTTCATCAGACTAATGCTACCTCACTTCATCAGACTAATGCTACCTCCTCATTCAAACTCCTCACTTCATCAGACCAATGCTACCTCACTTCATCAGACTAATGCTACCTCACTTCATCAGACTAATGCTACCTCCTCATTCAAACATCTCACTTCATCCGACCAATGCTACCTCACTTCATCAGACTAATGCTACCTAACTTCATCAGACTAATGCTACCTCACTTCATCAGACTAATGCTACCTCCTCATTCAAACGCCTCAATTCATCAGGTCCCTGTTCATAAGATTATGTTTTTATTGTCACATACACCGGATGGGTGCAGTGAAATGTGTTGTTTTACAGGGTCAGTCATAGTAGTATGGAGCCACTGGAGAAAATTTGTGTTAAGTGCCTTGCTCAAGGGCACATCGGGAGATTTTTCACCTTGTTGGCTCGGGTATTCGAACCAGCAACCTTTTGGTTACTGGCCCAATGCTATGCTACCTGCCACCCTAAGAAGAGGGATAAGATAATATGTCTAGTATTGCCTCTGCAAATCTAGTCATTGACAACTTAACTCTTTCTCCTACTTGCTTTTGTCTATGCCTCATGCAGCGCCACTAGGTGTTCACGAACATGAACTACTTTCCTCTTTCTCTAAAGAACACACCCTCTTTCTCATGCTTCCATTCATTAACATATCCACTCCCCTTCCTCTCCCTGGTTACTCAAGGCATGTTGTGTAGCCGTAGCAGAGGCCGTAGTTGAAGAGGTAGTTGAAAAGGTAGTTGAAGAAGTAGTTGAAGAGTTAGTTGAAGAGGTAGTTGAAGACGAAGTGATAGAGGAAGAGGTAGAAGTGGCCCCAGAGCCAGAGGCAGAGGCAGCCCCAGCGCCAGAGGCAGAGGAAGGTATGTTAGCATGTGGTATTCTGTTATCCTTTTAGATGCAGCAGTGCACTCCACCTGTTACAGACAGACAGACAGACAGACAGACAGACAGACAGACAGACAGACAGACAGACAGACAGACAGACAGACAGACAGACAGACAGACAGACAGACAGACAGACAGACAGACAGACAGACAGACAGACAGACAGACAGACAGACAGACAGGGCTGTGTTTCTAGTGCAAACTTTACAAATATATATTTTTTAAAGTAATAATACATGTTATACATTCAAAGAGGCAGTCACACCATTGCTGATTAATTAAATATATGGCAATTGGTTGGATGTGCAAAATGTAACTTGGGCTAACTTTTGATACCTGATGTAAGTCATTATCAGTGTTTATGCCCATTTCTCTAAGAGGAGAAAACTTACCCCTGTGCTTCTACTTCTACCCTGAAAAGGAATAATCTCTATTATACATGCACATGTGTTTGTTGTGACAGTTACTTGTTAACTGAATGATACTTTGAGGTGCTATTGTGTGAGATACATTTACAAATCCATAACTCTTGTTCCACACACTGTTGAAGTGTTAGGCTAAAGTAATTCATAGTGCTTAGCCCGACAAAGTATAATTTATATTTCAAATATGAAAGAGAGACAACGTAAATGCTTGAGCGTAGGTAGACTATATTACAGTATGCAGCCTATAGTCTGATTAGTCAGCCCTTATTGCTGTTTAATTCACTTTTATTTTCATTGCTTTCTGCATACAGAGGTCAATGAAGAGGAAGGTCCGTTGATTAAAGATAAATTATCTGTGTCACTCTGGTCGGTATACAGGACCGGCTTTATATTGTCCATATCCCAGGTTTGAGGTCTCACTATATTGGGGGAATGTCTGTTGTCACGCCTGTCTGTCAGATCAAGGAGCACTGCCAAATTAGCCGACTCTAAACAAAATTAAAATTAAGAACTGATAGGGAATAAAAATCCATTATAAATGGTATAGTTTGGGGGGGGGGTGGTTAAGAAAAAGGATGAAAGAATACGAAATGCTAACATTTGCTTAACCCTGCAGTGACCCCACTGTTCAACCCTCCTTGCTATAACCACTCGATACTAGCATGGTGTGCACCAAACACATAACAAGAGAAATGACAAGTCGATAACTTCAAAGTCCATCTTCTAAAAATGACATATGTGTTGTCTTGCTTGTGGAAATTGTGTGTGGGACAAGCCGTCAACACTATACTGTTTAACCATTTTTATTTTAAAGTTAAACACTTTGCCTGTCTGTAAGGAGTTATATTTTCAGTTTATTATTGTCATTAAATATACAAGTGGACTTTCCTTATTCTGAAACAAGACCACACTTTAGAATTAAATATTGCACATATAAAACATGCTTATATTCACCAACTGTGTGTGCAACGTTTTTTTATGTTAAGTAAATATGTGAGATTTAGATTTCTGTCAGTTTGTGGTTATTTTTCTTTTGATTTTCAAATCACTAACGAACATTGACTACCTCAAAAGAAAAGCCAGGCTACAATCAGGCATATCTACCTGCAGACCCATTATTTTCCATTTAATGTAAAAACATCCAAGTAATGCCTGAATCTTTTTTTGCCTGAGAATTACTCATCTGCTGTATTTGCTGATGTGTGCATTTCTAACCCAATAATATGTACTTGTCCTCTTCATTTCTTAATATACAGCCCACAGGCCACAGTTCAAGTAAGTTATCTTTTCATGTAACCTCTCATTTCATTGTACACATTTATATCTAGAAACATATTACTGCATAGAAAGACTGCATTCCTATTCCCAATTCCATTTCAATCTCTCCTTAACAAATACTATATTCTTAACTGTGATAGTCAAAACGTTCAGCTGTCTTATTTTACATAGGCCTAGCCCACCAGAAATGTATTTATTCAGATATATCTTCTTCTTATTCTTCTTATTATTTCATTGTCCTTGTTTTAGGTCAACATCATATCAAATTATAAATATGTGCATTCATTCGAATACAAAGAAGAAACAACATAACATAAAACATAAAACATAACATAAAACATAACATAACACATAACATAAAACATAACATAAAACATAACATAAAACATAACATAAAACATAACATAAAACATAACACATAACATAACACATAACATAAAACATAACATAAAACATAACATAACACATAACATAACACATAACATAAAACATAACATAAAACATAACATAAAACATAACATAACACATAACATAACACATAACATAACACATAACATAACACATAACATAAAACATAACATAACACATAACATAAAACATAACAAAACACATAACATAAAACATAACATAACACATAACATAAAACATAACAAAACACATAACATAAAACATAACAAACACATAACATAAAACATAACAAAACACATAACATAAAACATAACATAACACATAACATAACACATAACATAACACATAACATATATACATACTTTGAAATTACAATGTTGCATTACCCCTAACATTATTACATTATATAACCTTTTTAATAAATCACATTATTACACTTTGGTTACATGCGTAAAAATAAACGTTATTTATTTTTATGCTTTAAATTTTCCATAGATTCACTGTTATTTTATATTGACACTTCTCAGGGCACCAAAGATTCCCGATGGCGAGAAAGTTGACTTTGATGTAAGTAACTATAGTCCTTCATACATCATGACTATCTGGAGACAGCTGGCTGGAAAAATACCAGGGCCAATGTCAGAGATGATGACATTTTATTTCCAAAACGCTATATCCACCAATTTTTCACATTTGTGGGTTTTTTTTCTCATAACAAATGTTTGCTTATGGATACTTTCATGTGTATGTAAAATATTACTGTTCTCAGATTTAGATGTGGATGAAAATGGGGTTTTATGCAAATCGCTATATGCATTGTTTAGCTGGATTGAAATGTTGGTATCCTACATATTTGACTGTGATATGTGGTTGTCTCACATAGCTATCTTTAGTCACTCTGGATAAGAGAATCTGCAAAATGACTAAAATGTCAAATGTAAATGTTTTACATACAGTTCTGTATTGAATTATTATCTTAAAAAATATATATATTGATGTGGAAATAGTATAATTTGTACATTTTATACAAAATGTAGTTATTTGTTACATTTGACTGAGTAAAACCTAGCAGTAGTACTCATTTCTCTGACATTGAGGCGCATATATAGCATTTGACAAAAAAAACATGATTATTTGTCTTTGAAATGAATTCATCAAGTGATAGATTTGAAACAAATACATGTCTGTAATTGAACAACCCCATGCCAAGATTAGATAGTGAAAAAACACCAATCTCTTTCAAAATGTCTTTAAACAATAAAAGCTGATTTATCAACATTTCTGAAAATGGATATATAGCATTTTGGAATTAAAGATGCACTATGCAGAAATCGCTCCACCACTAAAATTCTAATAGTTCACCTAATTTCAGTTCATGTGAAAAAACAACTAAGTATAGTGTAGAGAATCATTGTACCATCTAAACTGCTGTGAAATATATTTTCCATACCAAAAATACTGTATTTTCAGCTGTTTAAAGCTGGTGTACAAAACCGAAAGTAAAAAACGAAACTTAAGAACGGGAAGCATAGAAATAGCACACACAGAACAGATCCATTGCTTCTTAGACTTGCTTTCAATGAGAATGACAGATCTACAACACATTTTTCTACGTGATTTGGTCATGTCGCCCCAGAAAGTTATATATTGCAAATTTGAACTCTTCATGTGCTTAACAAGTGGATCTATTTTCCAACCTTACAGGACATTCAGAAGAAACGTCAGAACAAGGATTTTGTTGAGCTGCAGGCCCTGATCGATGCGCACTTTGAGCATAGAAAGAAGGAGGAGGAGGAGCTCATCGCCCTCAAAGAAAGAATTGTGAGTGAGAATTAGTAATTTACATGACTCTGCATACACATAGGTCGTATTTGAAAATATAAACAAGGTCGTAAATTAAAACAAGTTTTTATTTTTGGACAAGTTCAGGTAGTCCATCCCTGTTTGCTTACATTTAGTTCCTAGTCAATAAAACCATGACAAAACGATAAGACGTTGCAGTGCCCACTGGTGGCCAAAGGTATAACAACCAACCGTGTGTGTGTGTGTGTCTGCAGGAGAAGCGTAGGGCTGAGAGGGCCGAGCAGAACAGGATCCGTAGCGAGAAGGAGAAGGAGCGTGCAGCCAGACGTGAGGTTTGTGTCCTCCACCAGTACCACTACTTACCCCTCTGGGTTGTCCTCAACTATCAGCGTTCTGTCAATATAGGACATGTCTGACGTTGTGCTGTGATCTCTAAAACAGGAGGAGAGGCTGAAGAGGGAGGAGGCAGATGCCAAGAAGAAGGCTGATGAGGATGCGAAGAAGAAGTCTGCCCTGTCCAGCATGGGCTCCAACTACAGCAGCCATCTGCAGAAGGTGACCAGTGACCAACCGGTCTTCACAGGACCATACATGATGAATTTATAAAAGATAATTTCACCAGTATATAACATATATTTCACAAAAAATAATTTGTGTACATGTCGGACCGATCTTGTAACCGCAGCCATTCATTTGTAACAGGCTGACTCAAAGAGAGGTGGGAAGAAGGAAACTGAGAGAGAGAAGAAGAAGAAGATCCTGGCAGGCAGACGCAAGGTCCTGAACATCGACCATCTGAATGAAGAAAAACTGAAGTAAGAGACTGGAAAATTCCCAGTACGAGTAACAGACTTGGGCTTTACTTTATGTACAATACTTTGTGTGTAGTGTGTTGTTTTTGCAAGGCTAAATGGGCCTACAGCGGGTATAGCCAAGCTGTACAACATTTTTGCAACTGTCCCGTTATCTGAAATGAATGCACACTCTAAGAACACCTTTCAGCCAATCAGAATGAAGTATTCAACCACAGGTATGAATATGGACTCCTCAGAGAATTTGTACATTAACTCATCAAGTCATTCTGCATGCTCTGCTCTAGGGAGAAGGCAAAGGAGCTGCATGAATGGATGAAGACGCTGGAGTCTGAGAAGTTTGATAACATGGAGAGGCTGAAGAGGCAGAAGTATGAGGTATGTATCCGATGTCCTGGTTAAAGAAAATAGAAATATACTGTACACTATCCCAGTGATACCACATACAGGACAATGCACATCTGAAAGAATTATGGGCTGTTTATGTTAAGTCTACTCAAGAGCTGAGTTGGTAATATGACGGGCTCTGTTTTTAGAGCAGATATGTCTGGACATGACACATTACACTGTGGCAGAATGGGTGGTACTGGTATCAGCCATGACCTCATAAAAGGTCTAGCTCAGTCAAAATATGACCCATTTTTCCTGACACTCTTAGAAACAAATATGCTATCTAGAACCTAAAAACATTATTTGGCTGTCTCCATTGCAAGCCTTTTTTCTAAGAGTGTAGGTATTTACAGACATTGCTAATGTAAGACACCCTGTTATATATTATAATTGTAAGACACACTGTAAAATGCCAAGTCTTACCTGAGTAAAATCAGGGATGACATTGGGCCTCTGAGTCTGTCCATCCGCCTGGTGGCCTTAGTTACGGCCTCTCAGATATGAACACAGCTCTGCTTTGATGTCTCCTCCAGGTCACAACCCTGCGTAAGAGAGTGGAGGAGCTGAGTAAATTGTAAGTAGAGCTGGACAGTTGTCACAGCTCAGGGGGCTCTCCTGGCCCACTGTGGTGCATGGTCTGAAACTTTTGTGAAAAAGTTGCACATTCACACAGGAGGTGATGGAAACAATGCAAAAGGTTCAATGATGGATCGAGGACACAACAAAAGACACCATGGAAGACACAACATGAAATATTATTGAGTATTGATTATATCTCACTCATTCAGGTTGAAGAGAACATTCTCTGCTATAGACAGGATAATACACCCGGTATACTGACACCACCATGTCATTTTAAGAGAGTTGCAGAGCGATATAAAGTTGCTGTCTATAGAATAGGACACCTGACTGATGCTCAATCATTGAGTTACAGAAAATGTACGTCCTAAAAGCCAGTTCACTAATCAAGTCTTTAGAAATGGTGTGTTTCCACAGGTAAGTTATTCTGTCTAGAGTTCATTCCCACTGAAAGAAGACAGAAACTCGCTAACTATAGCCAATTGTCTCCAACATGTCCTCATCTGCTAATCTCTCTATCCTTGGAAGTTGAGGAGTCAATACTAACACATACACAGCTCACAGACAGTTAACCTAACTATTCCCAATCTCTCATAGTCTACTTTTATTAATTCAAAATATTTCCCCCCTCTTTGGTAAAACAAAATGATGCTAGAAAAATAATAAAACAAGTAGATGAGAAAGCCTACACAAAAGATCAATGTTCTCACACAGCAGCTGCATGGTGTGTCATAAAGGATACGCATGAAAACTCCATGATTTGTTTTGACTGGTCTGATGTAATTGTATGTGATGTGGTTGATGATTGTCAGTTAGACCAATGTCATATTAACAATGGAACAGCATGACTTACTTTGATGTAAAGTCATTTAGATTCAAGTGAATTTAGTAAACTAAAGTCAACATAAGTCTTTATTTGTAGATAAAAATGGGCATCGATAGTCTCTTCATTGGGTGTCTTACTCTGTTTCTCTCTCTTTCTGATGTATTACAGCTCTAAGAAGGGTAAAACCGTCCGCAGAAAGTAAGCGGTCCCGTGCTGCTGCTTGGAGCCCAGACTGCCACTGTACTACCGGACACAGGCCTCATGCAGCAACAACAACACACACTTACGCTAAAGTCATGGCTCAGACAACTAAGTTTTACTGTTTGCTGATTCATCCAAGACGTGCCTCAGTCTACAGCACGGAGCCATTAACTGCTGTTGTAGGAATTATCCCTCTTGCTTTCTCGCCCTGGACTGTTTGGTTCTCAGTATTTTTGTAAATAAAGTGTGACTCTTCAACTTTGTCTGTAGATCTGTTATTAACCAAACCCTCAATAAAAAAACAATATTTTTTGCCATGTAACTTTAAAGTAATTTGTTCATATTAAAAATAATTTCCACTCTAATAAAAGGCAGAATATTGGTGTGTTTGCAAGAGTAGACCTAGATTAACTTGTGGAACGTGTTAGCCCTACGTTAGAAGAAATATTGCATTATAATGAAGGTTTCTTCAACATCCCACCCCACCATTCTGAGAGAAAATGCAAACACTTGAATTGACATCACAATTAAATTGAATTATATTGTAACCTAGATTGAAAGGAGCAAACAATGTTCTGGTATGTAACTATGGAGGGTGGAGAGTGCCAGTTTGAAAAAGCAATGCTTAAACTCTAAATAGGATTGTGAAAATGATAAATGTATTTTTATTATCGTATCAGTGCGCATTAAATAGGCCACAATTACATTGAAAAGTTTACATGAAAATAGAAAATAGTTGGAAATTGTAAAAAAAATCATTCTAAATAAAAATGGTAAATGGTAAACAGAAAAAGCCAAATGGTAAACAAAGAATCGCAAATGCAAAGTGGAATTTCAAGTGTCTGTTTTAATTTCCCAACTACCCAATTAAGCATTTTCGCTTTTCAATTTCCATTTGAATTGTATTCAAATTTCTTCTTGGAGGTGTGAAGCAGGAGCGTAACTCTGCACCCCCATGTAGTAGTACATGCTAGCCATGTCGGCTCTCTTGTCATCGATTTTAGACTTGTGTAACCAACACGCAGCATAGACCTGCTAAGCTGAATCCTCGGGGAGCCAATGCAACTCTGCAGGTCTCAGGCAAGGTTAGGCCTACTCATCATGCATGTGTGGTAACTGAATCACCTCAGTTACAATTCACCATCCTTTGATCTCCTCCTCACAGAGACCCATCTGAGCCATGGCTCAAATATGACTGGCAGGGTTAGAATAAGGGTGTTCTGCACATCAGAAGAGCAGATTAGTCCGCTAAAAGCCTATAGCCATTGCAACTTTTCAGGTATCAGGCAAGGTTACTCATCATGCGAACAACTAACCAGAAAGAAGTGTTTCTGTGACCATGCACATGTAATGAGGGCAATTCCAAGGTAGCAGAATGATAAAAATAAAAAAAGTTTTATAAACCATAAAGAAATGAAAATTGTAAAACAGATTTACTTGAAGAACTGTGTAGACGTAGTTTGGTAACAGAATGATTGTTTGTGGTGTTTGTGCCGGCATCTGGTTCCAAACTTGGTATCTGTACTGTTCTTCAAGTAAATATGTTTTTGTAAGTTTAACTTAAAATGAAAAATCTGAGTCTCAGCATCATTTTGTTACCGTGGAATTGCCCATGAGTAACTTCTGCCTAGTGTTAATTTTCTGTTAACCATTTGCCATTTACTGTTGACCATTTACTATTTTATTTAACATTTCTGATGACCGTTTCATCAATTTCAATTAACCATTTTCAATATTCGCTCTTCAGTAGCAGAGGTGAAAAATATGGCAGCCCCAATGCACTTACCACAAATGCCTTGTTTGCTAAATTCGCTGTTGCTCTCCTTTTTTGTGACTTCATAAGCACAGTATAGATGATCCCAGTTCTAACTCCATGATGACAGCCATTTTAAAAACCAAAAAAGTATAATCTGATTATTTGTTGGCTTGTTGAACCATGTCAATGTCACGCCCTGACCTTAGTTATCTTTGTTTTCTTTATTATTTTGGTTAGGTCAGGGTGTGACGAGGGTGTATGTGTGTTTTGTCTTGTCTAGGTTTTTTTTGTAATTCTATGGGGTTTTGGTATGTCTAGGTATATGTAGGTCTATGGTGGCCTGAATTGGTTCCCAATCAGAGACAGCTGTTTATAGTTGTCTCTGATTGGGGATCCTATTTAGGTTACCATTTTCGTTTTGTGCGTTATTGTCTATGTGTAGTTGCATGTCAGCAATTGTGTCTTATAGCTTCACGTTTGTTTTGTTAGTTTGTTTAGTGTTCCCCATGTAATAAAAGAATGTATTCTTATCATGCTGCGCCTTAGTCTCCTCGTTATGACGAACGTGACAATCAAGGGATGATAGAGGCTTTTCCCAATGACACAAAACATGTCAAACAAAAATGCGAGCAAGATCTGGTAGAAACTATTGATGATGATGAATGGATACAGATATGTTTGAATGCCCCGTCATGTTCATATCTTCTCAGACATAAATGACTGCAGTTTAAGGCCATCCATAGAACATAGTGACACTGAAATACATGCACTCAGAAATGTCATTCCTCTGCCGGAGTTGTAAAACACAAAAGGGCACATATTTGCATATGTTATGGTCTTGCGAAGGCTTGTTGAATTCTAGTAAAGAGCATGTACTTTTATCTCAGCATGTCTAAAGGTTCTCCCTTCTCCCTGTTTTTGTTTGCTTGGAAATGTTGATACTGGAGACTGTTATCTGAAGAAACTGTGCAACCAAGCATTTATAGTAGCTAAGAAATACATTGGCATTAATTGGAAGGTTGGTTATCCTCTCACAATGTGAAGTTATGTATCACTAGATTTGATTTAATACCAGATTAAGGGTTTACTGGACAACTTTCATAAGATCTGGATGCCTTATATGCAATGCAGTACGACTAAAGGAGCCTGTTTTGAAAACATGCCCACGTCAGAGGAGAAACAGTGCCTTGCAAAAGTTTTCACCCCCATTAAATTTTTTCCTATTTTGTTGCTTTACAACCTGTAATTTAAATAGATTTTTATTTGGATTTCGAGTAATGGACACACAAAATAGTCCAAATTGTTGAAGTGAAATGAAATAAATAACTTGTTTCAAAAAATTCAAAAAATATAAAAATGGAAAAGTGTTGTGTGCATATGAGACCCCCTTGGCTATTAAGCCACTAAATAAAATCTGGTGGAACCAATTACCTTCAGAGGTCACATAATTAGGGAAATAAAGTCCACCTGTGCAATCGAAGTGTCACATGATCTGTCACATGATCTCAGTGTATATATACACCGGTTCTGAAAGGCACCAGAGTCTGCAACATCCCTAAGCAAGGGGCACCACCAAGCAAGCGGCTTCATGAAGACCAAGGAGCTCTCCAAACAGGTCAGGGACAAAGTTGTGGAGAAGTACAGATCAGGGTTGGGTTATGAAAAAGTATTCGAAACTTTGAACATCCCACGGAGCACCATTAAATCCATTATTTAAAAATGGAAATAATATGGCACAACAACAAACCTGCCAAGAGAGGGCCCCCACCAACTCACAGACCAGGCAAGGAGGGTATTAATCAGAGAGGCAACAAAGAGACCAAAGATAACGCTGAAAAAGCTGCAAAGCTCCACAGCGGAGATTGGAGTATCTGTCCATAGGACCACTTTAAGCCGTACACTCCACAGAGCTGGGCTTTACGGAAGAATGGCAAGAAAAAAAAGCCATTGTTTAAAGAAAACAATAAGAAAATACATTTGGTGTTTGCCAAAAGGCATGTGGGAGACTCCCCTAACATATGGAAGAAGGTACTCTGGTCAGATGAGACTAAAATTGAGCTTTTTGAAATCAAGGAAAACGTTATGTCTGGCGCAAACCCAACACCTCTCATCACCCCGAGAATACCATCCCCACAGTGAAGCATGGTGGTAGCGGCATCATGCCGTGAGTAGGTTTATCATCGGCAGGGACTGAGAAACCGGTCAGAATTAAAGGCATGATGGATGGCGCTAAATACAGGGAAATTCTTGAGGGAAACCTGTTTCAATCTTCAAGAGATTTGAGACTGGGACGGAGTTTCACCTTCCAGCAGGACAATGACCTTAGCATACTGCTAAAGCAACACTTGAGTGGATTAAGAGGAAACGTTTAAATGTCTTGGAATGGCCTAGTCAAAGCCCAGACCTGTGGCATGACTTAAAGGTTGCTGTACACCAGCAGAACCCATCCAACTAGAAGGAGCTGGAGCAGTTTTACCTTGAAGAACGGGCACAATCCCAGTGGCTGGATGTGCCAAGCTTATAGAGACATACGCAAGAGACTTGCTGCTGTAATTGCTGCAAAAGGTGGCTCTACAAAGTATTGACTTTGAGCGAGGTGACTAGTTATGCACGCTCAAGGTTTCAATATTTTTGTCTTATTTCTTGTTTGTTTCACAATAAAAGTGTTTTGCATCTTCAAATGGGTAGGCATGTTGTGTAAATCAAATGATACAAACCCCCCCCAAAAAAAAAATATATATATATTTTAATTCCAGGTTGTAAGGCAACAAAAGAGGAAAAATGCCAAGAGGGGTGAATACTTTGGCAAGCCACCGTACTTAGGCAATCCCTAGCTGCTGGGTTGCTAAGTCCTGGCCTTTGGGCTCTGCCGTCCTGTGGGTTGTCAGTCTGGCCTTGGCTTAACACACCCGAAACCAATACTGAATGTTTCACTAAGATCCTAAAGCTGAGTGTGGTGTGTTGGGTTGGGGCTTTGCAGAGTGGTGGACTCCTAGGGACAGGATGGGGCAACCCAGCTAAATTGTGTGCAAGTAAAAAGGGCTCTACAGTACTATTAGGCCTATTAATTATAATTCATTATATGGAGGATTTGCTGTGATTTGCTGTTTTAATGTATATTTAAGGTGTATGTGGGGGGTTTTGTGTATTTTGTTGTTGTTCCCAAACCTTTCCTTTAAAAAAAAATTAAGGTGGGAACTGGGAAGGAAATTGACTAGACTGGTGGGGGTCGGACGTGCAGGGGGCTCGGTCTGGCTGGTTGGTCTGGCTGGTTGGTCTGGCTGGTTGGTCTGGATGGTTGGTCTGGCTGGTTGGTCTGGATGGTTGGTCTGGCTGGTTGGTCTGGCTGGTTGGTCTGGCTGGTTGGTCTGGCTGGTTGGTCTGGCTGGTTGGTCTGGCTGGTTGGTCTGGATGGTTGGTCTGGCTGGTTGGTCTGGCTGGTTGGTCTGGGTGGTTGGTCTGGCTGGTTGGTCTGGCTGGTTGGTCTGGATGGTTGGTCTGGCTGGTTGGTCTGGATGGTTGGTCTGGCTGGTTGGTCTGGCTGGTTGGTCTGGCTGGTTGGTCTGGCTGGTTGGTCTGGCTGGTTGGTCTGGCTGGTTGGTCTGGCTGGTTGGTCTGGCTGGTTGGTCTGGGTGGTTGGTCTGGCTGGTTGGTCTGGCTGGTTGGTCTGGATGGTTGGTCTGGCTGGTTGGTCTGGATGGTTGGTCTGGCTGGTTGGTCTGGCTGGTTGGTCTGGCTGGTTGGTCTGGCTGGTTGGTCTGGCTGGTTGGTCTGGATGGTCAGTCAGGCTGACATTTGATACAGAGGATGTCTTAATAAAGACAATCAGAAGTCTCTGTATTTTATCAAGAGTTGTTTATTTGTTAGGCTATTGGTTAAAGGTGCAACACAATATTTTTACTTTAATTACCTTTGATCTAATTCAGTCTTGTTAATCAGTTGAACATATTTAATAAGAATCTCATACTTAGTTGATGACTGTGGGCATTTTTGCTTAATTTTTGTTCTAAATAAAGACAGCATATTGGATTGTGTAAAAATGCAGAAAATTAGCTTTAAATGCCCAATAAATGGGGGGACCCCGCCAGGTTATGTCCCCTCACTTCTAAAACCAAAGTGGTTCCCCTGCCTACTACAGCAAGTCGACGGCGCCCCGGGACACATTACAGCCCAGACAGTTATGCCCATGCGCAACTATTTTTGTGACGAGATAACAGCCAGCTAGGTGTTCATCTCTCAAAAGAGCACAAGACCATGAGATTTTGCAGCAAGCCCGCCATAGTAAGTTTCCTATAGATTCATTGTCATATAAGCGACCGTACTATAGGCCTATATTTCCGCCGAGTAGAGACTGTCTACATGGAAAATGTTGTAACAGCCCTCATCTTTGCTGTAGCCTTATTGGCCTAGTTGAATTATTGCTCCGGGCTTTTGCATTGCAGTACACAATCTGAACTCGTGATGGCGCTACTGCTGTCTCTGCTCAAATGTTAGACCCATAAGGGCCAGCGACTCACTTTGCTCACTTCTCAGCCAAAAACACACAGATGTATGTTTCCTTTCGCTTCTGTTCAAGATTTTTGTTGTTGCTGTCATTCACTTTTGAACAGGACAATAAATAAAGGCAAAAACAATAATGTTAACACACCTCATAGTACATTTCCATTAAAGTGTATTTATTCTAATTGGTTATAATGTTTCAAATATAGACCATTGCTATAGGTCAAATCGGACCTAATGTTGTTTTTACATTTGACCATAGATAGCCAAACGGTTTCATTGAATGAATAGCAATTATTTGTACATCTAGCCTGCTAAATGTCAGTCAGACACGGAATAGCATGCATATGTTAAAATGTGTTTTTTTTCGGGATAGCCTTAAAAAGAAGAAAGGCTATAGGTTTATAGGCCTAAAATCTATTTTCATAACTTGTACTCCTTGCGTGAATATTTAACATAAATATAAGTAACGTTTTCTTTTGGAAATGAATTCACGAATACAGATATACTTATGGAAATGCCATTATAGAATGGAGAGAAAAACATTGTAGACTAGGCGTATACTGTCAATGTATTTGTGTGAATTGAAACAGCGGAAACCTTCGTAATCATTTAAAATGGTGTGTTACGGCTAAACAAAATTTGTTTTGCATTAAAGCATGACATGGATTTTTGTGCAAATCTCCATTCGACATCAATGCATGATTTATGCAACAATTAGAGCTGCACGCACGCTAGTAAGTATTCCGGCCCTGCGTTGATAGGTTATTTTAAGGGATATTAATTAGGCCTATCTTATAAAATAATATGTTAGACATATTATTTTTTTTAGACATATTATTTTATGGCAACAGTTTCTGTCTTGTTTGTGGGTAATTTGTGACCTTATCAAACCCATCAGTTAGGAATACAATAAGATGTATTTAATATAGGCCATAGCCTATAACCTTCCCATCATAGTTCATGCTTTGAGACGTTAGATGTGATAGGCCTATGACATGGAGTAATAATCGAAATAATTTACATTCGATAATATGCTATTGTGTCCTGTGTTACGTTTAATTTTGTTATTAAATGTATGTGAACATTAAACTAACAACTCTTCTCCATTGATGAATTTAAATCAAAACTAAACATTACCCTATTTACAATAGGCATACTATTATTATATAATATGCTTAATTAATACAGTATAATATGCTACAGTGTTTTTGAATTTTGAATTTCAATATTTTCTACCCATGTTCCTCAAGTTAAACATGCCAGGCATTAACGACACACATTCACAGTTATCTTGGCAAAATAGAATAAATGATGGAACACGGTTTGTATAAATAGTCATAGTAATTTATTTATAATAACATCGAAAGCATTTCACTCATTTTAAGATGTATAAATATAAAGTTAAACATTTCTCACAACAAACAAACCAAGCGCCTCAGCCTACATTAAATACATAAAACACTTTTTTTTGTTTATAAAAAAAAAAATCACCTCTTATTTACACATATACAAATATGGTCCTCTATTGTCATAAACAATAAAAATCGCAAGGAAAGAACAAAAGATGACGATGACACACACACACAAGTCTAAGAAAGTGGTCAAATATTTCATTTACGATTACACTTAGGCCTACATAAATAAGTCGGAAAGGATATCTCATAAAACGTGACCAATGGGAAGCCAATGATTGATCTTCAAGGAATTGAAACCTTTCTATTAGAAGGAATGACAGCTTTGCCATCATCACATTATTCTACCACAGCAACATTCTGCAACTCTGTCCGTTTGTTGTTTTCTACAATTTACAGGAATCGATTCGTTTTCATAACTGTAGCCATACTATCACTGTGTTCATAGCACTTGGTAGATGGGGTCATGGGACGGCTGTGGGCAGTTGGTCGGTGACGGCACGGGTACCCCCGTTTCGCTCAGGATAGATCCCTCTTGTGGAGAACAGGGGCTACCCTCGGAACCCTCCTGGCCTGATAACACAGTGCACGCAGACGTGTCTGTAGAGATTCTCTCCACGATGTTGGAAAGACAATCCAGGCTGGAAATGACTGCTGCGTTCTTGTTGCTTCTGGAATCAGCTGTAACAGAGGTGAAGGAAGCATCAGTCAGAGACAAGTAACATTATCTACATGTGTGTCAAAAAATGTCTGCCTTGGGTCTTGTGCATTAGGCTACTGAAGGAGAGCTGCTGAAAAAAAACGTATTTTAAAAACCGTATAATAAAGGTCTAGGCCTAACAAGTCACAATAATATAACACTTTAAAATAATAACTTACCATTTGGAGTCTCGGCGAAATAAGAGCTGTCATAGTTGCTTCGTCTTGCGGACGTGCGCGTTGGGGCATTATAGTCCATCTGGATAAAACATTAATAAATGCAATCTAAGAATTCGATCAATAAAATAACACCGTGTGTTCTGACAGCTTTTGGAGTGATATTGAATGACATGAATATCTCAAACTATATACTTATATCCCACCTTTTCTTTGTACTTTAGCATCTAACATTTTTTCTTCTTGATGTACTATTTACCAATTTTTCTCCACGATTTCGTGATATCCAATTGGTAGTTCCAAAATAATATAAGAAAATCAAATCGAATAGGCCTACTAAATGTATTTATATAGACCTGCAAATAGGTTTTATTGAATAAAAACTACCGAATTCCAGTGGGGTCATGCACATACACTGATGTCAAGATGCACCAACTCACCATTCCATCAGAGCAGTTGGACTGTGGACTGGATGCATCAGAATCCCCGCTATAGTGTTCCAACACCGGGTAGTAGTTCTCGCCGTCCTGGCCCCTGAGCAGAGATTGCAGAGACTCGATGTAGCTGATTGCATTTCTTAAGATCTCCACCTTGGGAAGCCTCTGATTGGGGTTGTTCGACGTGCATCTCTTCAGGTTCTCGAAGGCGTCGTTGACCTTTCCCAGCCTCCTCCTCTCCCGCATCGTAGCAGCCTTCCTCCGGTCAGAGTTTGTGGTTTTCCTCTTGCAAGCTTTACATGCCCAGAGGAGGCACCTCCCAGCTTGGTGGTGCCCGCTCGGTGCCCTGATGTGCTCGTCTTCGTTGTAATGGTGGTCGTCTGGCTTGAGGAGTCCCACGTGGACCAACCGGGGGTCCAGGTCCTCGAAGAAATGCATGTCGCTGGTGTTGAAGCATGGGTCGTCATAAAAGTCATCAGCAGAGGTGACAGGGAACGAAATATCCGACAACTCCATCTCACTGTCAAATTCCAAGACCAGCCTTGTAACGATTGTAATCCTGGCTCTGTATTTGTCACAAACGTTAGAGGTTACCGGAAACTTTGGGCAAAAAAGTTGAACTGTAAAGGTATCCTTAGAGCAACCAAAAAACTTACAATTAGTATTAGTTTTTAGTGTAGGAATGTGGTTGTCTTTCCCAACCTGTATCCTAGTGCACCCCTTGGGTACCTGTTGCTGATGCTGTGGCTCAAACAAGCTTTTATCCCTGGTGAGTTAGGGGCGTGCTCTGCATTTCTGACAGCTCCCTGGATTGGCCAATGGTCGCGCGGAGTGTGTGCGCAAGGAGGGGTTTACAACTTCATGCTAATTAGTGTACAATTTCTCGTAACTGTCTCTATAATAACATGGAATAGGATTACTTTATTTTTCCAGAAGGAACTTTAGTAAAAGCATAATATTATAGTAATAGGACTACATAGAAGTATAATAACAATACAGCTATGCACCAACATATTACAATTGAATCTGTATATTACATTTATGAAAGTGATTTGATTGTAATTCATTGTTCATTAATATGAGCTTCTTAAATTATCAGTATGACTGTATTCAAAGGAATAATAAGTCTCGAACGCTCTTTTAAATTCAAATAGCTCATAACCTGTCTTAATCTTTAATTATGTTATTCACACGTTTATCTAGTGTCCCTATACAATTGGTTTCGAAGATGGAAGTTGGCCTAATGATATCACTAATTGTCGTCTTGCACAACCTATTATTATAATTTATAGCCCTCGAATATATTCATTATCCAATGTGCAGGCTGCTATATAATTAATCAGGCAGACCTGTTTGTTTGAAATAAATATACTTTTCTAAATACGAAATGCTCTCATGGCTGTTATGATTTGAAGGGATTTTTATTTATTTTTTATAGACAGGCCTACTGGAGAAAAATAGGCCACGATAGGCCTGCTACTTGAAAACCTCAATGTATTGTTATTGGTATTTATTGGGATCCCCATTAGCATCTGCAAAAGCCTCATCTACTCTTCCTGGGTTCCACATGAAACATGACATAATACATAGTACATAACATGTGAAATACATACATTTAAAACGTCACACAGTCGACAGTACATATCAGTACATACACACAATATCTAGGTCTGGGTTAGGATCGCTAGATGGCGATAGTGAGTTGATTAAACAAGTGATATCCCATGCAAAACTCCTGCAACAATCAAGAATCCTTTGACTGTCAGGAAATTGAAGTCACTACGAACACTTATATTACATTAAACACTATATGAGCCATATAGAACAAAGAGAGCTTAGAGGTTTTTTTTTCAAGACTTTATTTCAAAAGGAAGACATTGTTGTAACTTTGTACTGTATGTGATGAAGAGGGATAATGAATATTTCAACAGTATATTTAAAGGCAATATGTTTTGTGGACACAAAGTGTATGGACGAGACAATTCCCAAACAATATCTCTTAATCATCAACCCAGAATTTCCAACGAATCAGTAATCTCTTTGTAACATAGTAAATACAGAAATACTTCACATTATAAGCCACTTAACATAGTATACTGTGAGGATTGTCAAATACCAGATATTACAGTATCAACTTTAATTGTCGCATTGTTACCTCTCAATGCATCCAACAGCATCCTTTAAGACATCACGGCTCAACTTTGCTTACGGAATACATACATGATACACTGAGGCTGTGCCCTTTTAAATGCCCAGATCAAGTACATACATGTATTATTCATTTTTGGTAGTTTCTAGAACTTAAAATACTAGATTCAAGACCTTCCACCCTCTCTAACATAACCCAACACCCCCATCAATATGTTGAACCAAACATTTACAAAATAGGGAAGATATTCAAGCTTAGGAATTTGGAAGAAGTGCTATAGCTTGGTTCAGCTTACATTCTAGAATGAAACTAGTTGTAAATAAGCCATCCCCCCTTGTTTGTTCAGTTCAGAAATCATTTCCAAAGAGGACTTTGGAGTGTCTTCTACAATACATTGGTCTTACTGACTAGCAATAACACAATATAGGTGCCCAGACAAAAAAACACAGACATGACAGGAAAGGCTTGTTTTGTGAGTCTAACTCACCAAGTAGGCTTCTTTAATGGAAACGCACACTAGTGAGTGAGTGATTCATCCACTGGTGACATTGGTCAACTCCTCTTGCAGCTGGTTGATTAGGTACTCCCCAAAGCCCCCCGAGCGGTCAATGGTGCAGCCCACTCTACGGGCGTTGGTCAGGAGGTCTCCCAGCAGTTTGATGCGGGGCACCAGTGGCCCCAGGAAGCGGCTCTTGACCACGCTGGCGGAGTGCGGGTCGCTGTGCTCCTTGGACAGCTGGCTGAGCTCCACCATCACAGCCATCTCCTCCTTCCACTGGCCCAGCATCAGCTTGAGGGCTGGGATCACTGCACACACCTCCTCACAGCCTGGCCTCTGGGGGAGAATGACAGCACACACACACAGAGACGGCCATTAGAATGCACTGACGGTAAGTCGCTCTGCTAAATCAGGGATTCCCATAGTCGGTCCTGGGGCCCCACCGGGTGCACGTTGTGTTTTTTTGCCCAAGCATTACACAGCCGATTCAAATAATTAAAGCTTGATGATGAGTATGTGATTTGAATCAGCTGTGTAGTGCTAGGGCAAAAACCAAAACGTGCACCCAGGGGGGGCCCCAGGACCGAATATGGGAAACCTTTTGCTAATAATCAAAATGTAGATGTTAGAACAGAACAGCTCGCTTAATTGTCCCCCTTACTGAAGGATAACTATATATTTTTTACTTTAATTCATTAATATACTACTGTAGTTTCTTAAAATCTGAAAACACTTGAATATATCTCTCCTACTTTAACTATGATCTTTATGAAAATGAATCCATCCAATCTGTTTTATAAACAAAACAACGAAAAGCCTTTCAGACAACTTATTTCCAAACTTCAAACAAAGTTGAAGAATTGGTTGCAGAATTTAATACAAATCGTAACAATATCAAAACTGATGAATAGACTTATTCAGGACACATCATTTGCCCTCACAGATCAATGGATAACAAGGTGTCCCAAATTGCTGATGATGGACCCCTTAGCGGTCCCACTTGGGATCGATTTGACATGACTCGTAAAACTGGAGGAGGCAGAAAGAGGACACGGCACTAAAGTGTCAACGCCACCCCGTACATCTGGAAACACAATTAATGCCTCGTCCTTCCGCCTGCACATTAATCTCCCCAATTTTCCGGAACTCAGGGGAAATGTACACCCTGACAGGCAATAGGCCTGAGCCCCAGGAAAAGCTCCAGGGTTAGGGTTTAACCCCCCACCCCCTTGGCCTCAGACGTTCCTATTCTGTCCACTCACAACCCCTTATCCCCAGCACCAAGCATAGACAGTAACCAGATTTCCACACAACCATTTAATGCAAAATAATTACCTTATGCATAAGAAAAAGTCACGACAGGGCTTATGGAAACAGCAAATGTTGGTACAATTTCATGTGTCTGTAAAATGAATTATGCGAGAAGTGACGTTGGAAATGCCTTTATGCACAAATATCGATAAAATGAAGTAAACTTGGGAGTCACACGATATGGGCCTACCACCACGATGTGGAAAAGCATGAGACGTTTATAGGCAGATTAAAAACATTATGATGAACTTCACATGGTGGGTAAATGCACTGTGATCATGCATATTTCCAATAGTCCAAATATTGAGGGTAAGATATTATTTGAATGCTGGTGACCGGTGCTTGACTGCCAATTATCAAATAAAATGATCTTGCCCTTATTCATTTCTCATCATATAACTACCCCCCTGTCCACTATCAGTGAGAGATAGCTTGTCTTGAGAACATGTGTCAAAACCAGATTGTGCAAGTTTGCTATTAATCACAACAGTTTGTTGTGAAAACCATCGGTAAAGTTGAAATTGAACTCCCACCATCGAACTTATGTTTTTATTCCGTACATGGGAACTTAACCGCAAATGTAATTTATGTGCACTACTTCATCACGCACAGCCTTTTATCTGCCACAAGTCAGTTTGATGGAAACTCACATCTGGTGGGAAAATGCGCTTATTGTTTTTATGCAGATTTTAGGATATCCGCATGAAAATCTGTGGCCAATTGAATGGAAACCAAGCTGGTGTGCCAATTTATTTAGCCAGAAGGAAAAAGGCATGCATGCATGACCCATGCCCTACTGCACTGCCTAAAGTTAGGAGGAACCCATCCCCTCCCCCCTGGCAGTGGGAACACAGAATTAGAATGAGTAGAACAGGCATCCCCATTCAGGTCAACTATGCCATAAAGGGTGGTGGTTCATTATATTTCTATAAGCGGGCAGCTCTACACCGCAGTTGCCAGTTTAATACTGTAATTTTGCTTTACAGCAGTGATGCTGTAATATCGTTTACAGTACCATTTTCCTTTCTGTAAAAATTATTACAGTATTCTTGTTTAAATTTACAGCAAGGATGCTGTAATACAGTATGTTACATATTACAGCATCCATGCGGTCAATTTACAGCAGGGATGCTGTAATATGTTTTACAGTAAGGAAATTCATAATGTAAACTATATTACAGCATCACTGCTGTAGAGCAAAATTACAGTATTAAACTGGAAACTGTGGTGCCAGTATAATGCTGTAAATTTACAGGGAAATACCTACAGTAATATACAATTATTTTACAGTACTAAGCAACATTGCAGGCTGTCTTTAGAAGACAGCTCCATGAAACATAATATTGTAAGAAAAACAATGTGTACAAATATATATATTTATTCAAATTCAAAACATGAATTTCACATGAATTGCACTTTAACCACAAAGAACAACATTTGAAAAGAGCAACATTACAACTCCAGATAGTAGGGGAGAGAAAGAGAGAGAGAGAGATACAGTGATAAGAACATTGACAAATACTGGCCAATAATGTACTTCACCATACACAAACCAAGATATCAGAATAGGTAATTCTTAAAAATACAGGATTATGTAAGAAAAAAATGAACTCTAAATTAAAAAAAAAATAAAAAAGGAGAAAAGTTGAACAGGGAGATATTTTTACAAAGAACTATAACAAGAACTGCTTGCCTGCCTGTCTTTGAGAGAGAAATGAGAGAGAGAGATCGAGAGAGAAAGGGGCTGAGTGTAACGGCATTCGTCTGTTGAAAGAAGAGAGTCGGACCGAAATGCAGCGTGTAGGTTACTCATGACTTTAATGAAAGAATCGCGGTACATGAAATAACTGAAACTAAATACAAAAACAACAGAACGGAACGTGAAACTAATTACAGCCTATCTGGTGACTACAACACAGAGACAGGAACAAACACCCACGAAATACAAAGCGAAACTCAGGCTGCCTAAATACGGTTCCCAATCAGAGACAACGATAAGCACCTGACTCTAATTGAGAATCGCCTCAGGCAGTCAAGCCTATACCACACCCCTAATCAGCCGCGATCCCAAATAATACAAACCCCAATATGAAACACAACATATAAAACCATGTCACACCCTGGCCTACCCAAACATATAACAAAAACACAAAATACAATGACCAAGGCGTGACAGAACCCCCCCCCCCCTAAGGTGCGGACTCCCGGACGCACCTCAAGAGCATAGGAGGGTCCGGGTGGGCGTCTGTCCATGGTGGCGGTTCTGGCTCGGGACGTGGACCCCACTCCATTAATGTCCTAGTTCCTCCCCTTCGCGTCCTGGGATAATCCACCCTCTCCGCCGACCATGGCCTAATAGTCCTCACCCAGATCCCCACATAACTGAGGAGCAGCTCGTGACAGAGGGGCAGCTCGGGACAGAGGGGCAGCTCGGGACAGAGGGGCATCTCAGGACAGAGGGGCATCTCAGGACAGAGTGGCATCTCAGGACAGTGGGGCAGCTCGGGACAGAGGGGCAGCTCGGGACAGTGGGGCAGCTCGGGACAGAGGGGCAGCTCGGGACAGAGGGGCAGCTCGGGACAGAAGCAGCCCGGGACTGAGTGGAAGCCCGGTACTGAGGGGAAGCCCAGTACTGAGAGGAAGCCCAGTACTGAGAGGAAGCCCAGTACTGAGATGAAGCCCAGTACTGAGATGAAGCTCAGGCAGGTAGTAGGCTCCGGTAAATCCTGGCTGGCTGGCAGATCTGGAAGAGACTGGTTGTCGGGCAGATCTGGAAGAGACTGGTTGTCGGGTAGATCTGGAAGAGACTGGTTGTCTGGCAGATCTGGAAGAGACTGGTTGTCTGGCAGATCTGGAAGAGACTGGTTGTCTGGCAGATCTGGAAGAGACTGGTTGTCTGGCGGCGCTGGGCTGACTGGCGGCACTGGTGGCGCTGGGCAGACTGGGAGCACTGGCGGCGCTGGGCAGACTGGGAGCACTGGCGGCGCTGGGCAGACTGGGAGCACTGGCGGCGCTGGGCAGACTGGGAGCACTGGCGGCGCTGGGCAGACGGGAGACTCCGGCAGCTCAGGAGAGGAGAAAGGCTCTGGCTGCGCTAAACAGGCGGGAGACTCCGACAGCGCAGGAGAGGAGAAAAGCGCTGGCTGCGCTGAACAGGCGAGGCGCACTGGAGGCCTGGTGAGCCAATCGCACCTGCCACTCCACATTAACTGAAACACAAGCTTCACTAGAGGCCTCCTCAGACAAGCCGGCAATGGGTAGATATATGCCAAATACAAAAGAGACGGCAACACATCCACCTTTAGGACCAGGACTTTGCCCATAAAAGACAAATACCTAGCTTTCCACATTGCTAGCTTCCTCTGTACCACTGCGATACGCATGTTCCAGTTTAGCGTCGCTGAGCCGGAGGTCTCAAAATGGACCCCGAGAATCCTCAGGGCCCCCTCACAGAGAGATAACCCCCCAGGCACATCCGTTCTACCGCGCCATCTTCCGTAAAACTTGACAGAAGACTTTGCATGGTTCAGAACTGCTCCCGACGCTCGGGTGAAATCCGAGTCCCTGATTAACTGTAGGTTCCATCTAATAGAGCGGCCCTCTACCCCGCACGTCTGATCCTCATGAACGACGTAGGGAAGGGCTGTGCGCAACCGGTCTGCTAAAACCTTTGCAAGTAGCTTGTAATCTACACACAGCATGGTCAACGGCCGCCAGTTACCAAGGTCTGTTACTTCCCCCTTCTTATATAAAAGTGACAGCACACCAACAGCCATTGATCCCCCCGGGACCCCCGTCTCAAGGATGGCCTTCAAGACTTCGAGGACAACTGGTCCAAGTATACCCCAAAACTTGAGATAAAACTCAGCCGGCAGCCCATCTATCCCAGGCACCTTCCCTTTTCCCATCCTCCTAAGAGCGCTTTCAACCTCTTCTAGTGAGATCTGGGCCTCCATCACTTCTCTAATGTCCTCCGGCAACCGCCTGGACAAGTGTTATAAAAACACATTTCCCTGCTCTACATCTATTTCCCTTTCCTTAAATAAACCTTGGAAATGATCAGTTGTCACCCTGACCATATCCTCTGGTTCTCTAACTATACTACCATTTTCTTCCCTAACACCATGCATTACCTTCCTACTCTGTCTTGCCCTAACCAACTTAAAGAACATAGCAGAACAAGTCTCATTATGTTCTAGAAAGCCACTATGCGCTCGCTCAAGGAAAGCTCGAGCCTTCCGCTCCTGCAACTCCCTGATATGCGCCTTTAGGGTTGCGGATCTCTCCCAGTCAAACGACCTGCCGAAGTTTCCTGCCTCGTATTCGAGTTCAATTAACCTCTGGATACGATCCACCTCCCTCCCTCCTCTCCTCTCTTTTTTTCCTCTTGCAATAACCTATTATAAAAACCCTAATTCTCACCTTAACTAATTCCACTCTAACACCCCCTCGCACATGGACCGGAGGCCCTCAAGCCTCCAAAAGAAACCATAAAACCCGTCAACAAAAGCCTGCTCCTCCAGCACATCCCGATCTAGCTTCCAGTACCCTCTACCAAAGAGGCAGACTGGCGACCCCACCTGCAGGAGCACCCCGTCGTGATCCGAAAAGAAAACAGGCAACAGCCGCCCAGACAACTTACCCAAAGACCTGGGTACAAAAATATAGTCGAGCCTCCTCTCAACCCCCCTGGAGTTACGCCATATAGGACCGTCCATTTTCGGAGTAGTGTGCAGACCACCATCTACCAGACCATGGCAAGCCATTAGCCTGGCAATGGCGCCCGCACTGCTATCCCCCCCTCTTCCTAAATCTGTATTAAAATCCCCCCCCTATCACTAATTTCCTATTTGTGACACACAGGGGCGTCAGACAGTCCACCATCTCCCTCCTGTCTGCCACCACCTGTGGCCCATACACCACCACTAATCTAAATTTACAATCGCTTATCGTGACATCCACCCCTATAACCGTCCCCTGCATTACCACAAAAGAATCCTCCACTTTTACCTCCCTGTGCCCACACAAAATCCCTACCCCGATGAGTGCACCCCCAACACCCCAAAACCGACTCCCAAAACCTAATAACATCCCATCCTCAGGTGAACCTCCTGTAAAAAACAAAAATCAAACCCCACACCCTCCAAATAACTAAAAACCGCCCTCCTCTTAACAAAATCCCTTAAACCCCTTACATTTAAACTAACAAAAGTAAAATTAGACTCCATGAAAAAAAATACATGTAATACACTCAAATTCTAAACCCAGACAGAAAAAAACATAAAACAGGAGACTCACCCGATGCTCCCCTGCTCCATATCTACCGGTGAGAACACCATCCGTAATCCCGACATCCCCCCCTCTTCCTCCATCACACCATCCCAGGATGCAGGAATAGTGTTTGGCTCCGGGGTGCCCTGCACCCTGGGTCTACCCCCACAGTCCTCCCCCTTCCCAGTGTTGCAGCTGGTTTGGAAAAAAATTGGGGAGGCTGAGTCCCCAAACAAAAAACTCCCCACCTCCTCCTGTACCCAGTCCTGAGTCTTGTTATGTGTGTCCCCACCCAACAGAAGTTGAGGGTCTGGGGAAACCAGCAGCAACCCAGAGGTTTCTCCCACCCCCATCACTCTCTTGGCCATCCCTTCCCCCTCACTGTCGGCCAATCGCCCCTCCTCTTCATACTCTTCTTTGGTGATGGCGGCAGTGAAGAGATACCACCCCCCCCCCGCCAACTCCTCCACCATACCCCTCATCTCTTCCACCATGGCACTTTCCCCCTAGTCCACTTTCTCTTCCACCGTCTCCTTCTCCACCACTCCTCCCTCACTTTCTTCTCTCTCATGCTCCTCCACTCGGTTGCATTCTTCCGCCGCTTTTTCTGGTTCTCCTACTCCCGTGCCTTCCGTTTCCTCCTCTCTTCCATCCGCCGCCTCTGGCTCCTCCTCCTTCCTTGTGGCCTTCCCCTCTGGACCTGAACTCTGGTCATGAGGCGTGCTTCCTTCCCCTCCTCTTCTTCCCCCATCCCCCGCTCCTGCTCCCCCCCCAGCCACAGACGCATATGACCTCTGACGGGCCGGGCATCCCCTCCACAGGTGTGCTGATGAGCCACACCCATGGCACGTCTTAGGCTTGTCACAATCCCTCGCCTCGTGATCCTCAGATGCACAAAATCTGCATTTTCTTGCACTGCATGAGGCGAATGTGTGACCGTAGGCCATACAGCGTCTGCAAAATGGGGGCTGACGTGCATAATACAACGTCCCCCTGTCAGCCCCTAGGGAGAACATAGCAGGAGGATGGAGGTAGCCACCATGTCCCTTTGGGTCCTCTCTGAGGAGGGCCTGGAAACCTCTCCTCCCATTCCAAAACCCAAGGGAGTCTTTGAGGTGCCTTGCTGAGGAGACGTTATCCATGTATCTCCCCAGAAACGCCCTCATCTCTTCGTCCTTTACGTAAGGGTTGTAAATGTTGACAGTTACAACCCTAAAGTTATTCTTCGCCAGGCTTGTTATTTTGTAGTGGCACATCTAACCCTAACCCTAACCCTAACCCTAACTATCACCACTACAACTATCACCACTACTACAACTACTATTACTATCACTACTACTACTATTACAACTGCCATCACAACTACTACTACTATCACTACAGCTATCACCACTACTACTACTATAACTATCACCATCACTACTACTACTACTATCACCACTACTACTACTATCACTACTATTACTATCACTACTATAACTTTCACCACTACTACTACTACTATCACCACTACTACTACTATCACCACTACTACTACTACTACTACTATCACTATCAACACTACTACTACTATCACTACTACTATCACTACTACTATTACTATTACTATCACTACTACTACTACTATCACTATCAACACTACTACTACTATCACTACTACTATCACTACTACTATTACTATCGCTACTACTATTACTATTACTATCACTACTACTACTACTATCACTATCAACACTACTACTACTATCACTACTACTATCACTACTACTATTACTATCGCTACTACTATTACTATTACTATCACTACTACTACTACTATCACTATCAACACTACTACTACTATCACTACTACTATCACTACTAATAACACCTCCCACACTGCCCCTACTCGGATGGTATCGCGCCGTCCCAACCTTCGCTCTCTCTCCCCCGCTACTCTCTCCTCTTCCATCCTATCATCTCTTCCCTCCGCTCAAACCTTCTCCCACCTATCTCCTGATTCTGTCTCCTCAACCCTCCTCTCCTCCCTCTCTGCATCCCTTGACTCTCTATGTCCCCTATCCTCCAGGCCGGCTCGGTCCTCCCCTCCCGCTCCGTGGCTCGATGACTCATTGCGAGCTCACAGAACAGGGCTCCGGGCAGCCGAGCGGAAATGGAGGAAAACTCGCCTCCCTGCGGACCTGGCATCCTTTCACTCCCTCCTCTCTACATTTTCCTCCTCTGTCTCTGCTGCTAAAGCCACTTTCTACCACGCTAAATTCCAAGCATCTGCCTCTAACCCTAGGAAGCTCTTTGCCACCTTCTCCTCCCTCCTGAATCCTCCGCCCCCTCCCCCTCCTCCCTCTCTGCAGATGACTTCGTCAACCATTTTGAAAAGAAGGTCGACGACATCCGATCCTCGTTTGCTAAGTCAAACGACACCGCTGGTTCTGCTCACACTGCCCTGCCCTGTGCTCTGACCTCTTTCTCCCCTCTCTCTCCAGATGAAATCTCGCGTCTTGTGACGGCCGGCCGCCCAACAACCTGCCCGCTTGACCCTATCCCCTCCTCTCTTCTCCAGACCATTTCCGGAGACCTTCTCCCTTACCTCACCTCGCTCATCAACTCATCCCTGACCGTTGGCTACGTCCCTTCCGTCTTCAAGAGAGCGAGAGTTGCACCCCTTCTGAAAAAACCTACACTCGATCCCTCCGATGTCAACAATTACAGACCAGTATCCCTTCTTTCTTTTCTCTCCAAAACTCTTGAACGTGCCGTCCTTGGCCAGCTCTCCCGCTATCTCTCTCTGAATGACCTTCTTGATCCAAATCAGTCAGGTTTCAAGACTAGTCATTCAACTGAGACTGCTCTCCTCTGTATCACGGAGGCGCTCCGCACTGCTAAAGCTAACTCTCTCTCCTCTGCTCTCATCCTTCTAGATCTATCGGCTGCCTTCGATACTGTGAACCATCAGATCCTCCTCTCCACCCTCTCCGAGTTGGGCATCTCCGGCGCGGCCCACGCTTGGATTGCGTCCTACCTGACAGGTCGCTCCTACCAGGTGGCGTGGCGAGAATCTGTCTCCTCACCACGCGCTCTCACCACTGGTGTCCCCCAGGGCTCTGTTCTTGGCCCTCTCCTATTCTCGCTATACACCAAGTCACTTGGCTCTGTCATAACCTCACATGGTCTCTCTTATCATTGCTATGCAGACGACACACAATTAATCTTCTCCTTTCCCCCTTCTGATGACCAGGTGGCGAATCGCATCTCTGCATGTCTGGCAGACATATCAGTGTGGATGACGGATCACCACCTCAAGCTGAACCTCGGCAAGACGGAGCTGCTCTTCCTCCCGGGAAGGACTGCCCGTTCCATGATCTCGCCATCACGGTTGACAACTCCATTGTGTCCTCCTCCCAGAGCGCCAAGAACCTTGGCGTGATCCTGGACAACA
Source organism: Oncorhynchus gorbuscha (assembly GCF_021184085.1). Taxonomy (NCBI): domain Eukaryota; kingdom Metazoa; phylum Chordata; class Actinopteri; order Salmoniformes; family Salmonidae; genus Oncorhynchus; species Oncorhynchus gorbuscha. Next base: position 16,668,498 of record NC_060178.1, read on the forward strand.
CCCTGTCGTTCTCAACTAACATCAAGGCGGTGGCCCGTTCCTGTAGGTTCATGCTCTACAACATCCGCAGAGTACGACCCTGCCTCACACAGGAAGCGGCGCAGGTCCTAATCCAGGCACTTGTCATCTCCCGTCTGGATTACTGCAACTCGCTGTTGGCTGGGCTCCCTGCCTGTGCCATTAAACCCCTTCAACTCATCCAGAATGCCGCAGCCCGTCTGGTGTTCAACCTTCCCAAGTTCTCTCACGTCACCCCGCTCCTCCGTTCTCTCCACTGGCTTCCAGTTGAAGCTCGCATCCGCTACAAGACCATGGTGCTTGCCTACGGAGCTGGGAGGGGAACGGCACCTCAGTACCTCCAGGCTCTGATCAGGCCCTACACCCAAACAAGGGCACTGCGTTCATCCACCTCTGGCCTGCTCGCCTCCCTACCACTGAGGAAGTACAGCTCCCGCTCAGCCCAGTCAAAACTGTTCGCTGCCCTGGCCCCCCAATGGTGGAACAAACTCCCTCACGACGCCAGGACAGCGGAGTCAATCACCACCTTCCGGAGACACCTGAAACCCCACCTCTTTAAGGAATACCTAGGATAGGTTAAGTAATCCCTCTCACCCCACCCCCCCTAAGTTTTAGATGCACTATTGTTAAGTGACTGTCCCACTGGATGTCATAAGGTGAATGCACCAATTTGTAAGTCGCTCTGGATAAGAGCGTCTGCTAAATGACTTAAATGTAAATGTAAATGTATTACTATCGCTACTACTATTACTATTACTATCACTACTACTACTACTATCACTATCAACACTACTACTACTATCACTACTACTATCACTACTACTATTACTATCGCTACTACTATTACTATTACTATCACTACTACTACTACTATCACTATCAACACTACTACTACTATCACTACTACTATCACTACTACTATTACTATCGCTACTACTATTACTATTACTATCACTACTACTATTACTATCACCACTACTACTACTATTACTATTACTATCACTACTACTACTACTATCACTACTACTATTACTATCGCTACTACTATTACTATTACTATCACTACTACTACTACTATCACTATCAACACTACTACTACTATCACTACTACTATCACTACTACTATTACTATCGCTACTACTATTACTATTACTATCACTACTACTATTACTATCACCACTACTACTACTATTACTATTACTATCACTACTACTATTACTATCGCTACTACTACTACTATTACTATTACTATCACTACTACTATTACTATCGCTACTACTACTACTATTACTATCACCACTACTACTACTATTACTATTACTATCACTACTACTATTACTATCACTATCAACACTACTACTACTATCACTACTACTATTACTATATCTACTACTATTACTATAGCTACTAATATTACTGTCACTACTACTACTACTACTACTACTACTATCACTACTACTATCACCACTACTACTACTATCATTACTACTACTACTACCACTATCACCACTATTACTATCACCACTACTATTACTATCACTGCTATTACTATCACTACTACTACTACTATCACCACTACTACTATAACTATCACCACTACAACTATTACTATCACTACTACTACTACTATCACCACTACTACTAATATCACTACTATTACTATCACTACTATAACTTTAACCACTACAACTATCACCACTACTACTACTACTACTACTACTACTACTACTACTACTACTACTACTATCACCACTGCTACTACTACATTAACTATCACCACTACTACTACTACTATCACCACTACTCCTACTATTACTACTACTACTATTACTATCACTACTACTACTATAACCACTACTACTATCACTACTATTATTACTATCACCACTACTACTATTACTATCACCACTACTACTGTGATGCACAAAGTAGATGCCCTAAACGACTTTGCAAAACTATAGTTTGTTAACAAGAAATTTGTGGAGTGGTTGAAAAAACAGTTTTAATGACTCCAACCTAAGTTTATGTAAACTTCCGACTTCGACTGTAATTAATCAGAGAATCTGGTATAAAAGTGACACAAACTGATACCACCCAACAATTAAATGCACCTGTGATTCTGTGACCAGAATCAGTGAGATCTTTCCAAATGTGTATCCGTCAACATTTTCTCCCATTACAACAAGGCCTTTAGTGTATGTTTTTGCTTTGTATACAATTGTAAACACCTCTGCAGTGCTTTGCTTTGTGAACCCTTTTGACTGTCCGGCTCCCTGACTGGTGTTGTTATATAATTGCTCCTCAAATGAATTCATGACACCAACAACTTCAATGCTATGTGGAAACAATTGGCCACTGCATAAGTAATCCTGGAGTGGCTCTCAGACAAGTTTTCTGGCACACTCCTTGAAGTAGGAGTGCTTGCTCTCAAACCTTAGTGTCCTCATTCGTTTGTGTCGCCCAAAATTGCAGGATGAGGTCGGGGTAGTGTAACAAGTACTGATGCTTCAGTGCAAGGGCAGTCTATTCCACAAGCAAAAACTGTAGTTCACAACATTTCTATGTTTGTTTTTTTGATGAGTAATGAATGCTTTAATATTTAGGAAACAGAAATTGCAGGATTTACACCTGCACATTCCCAATAAAGCTACTTCCAGCTACGAGCCATCCTGCAATATGAAAATTACAATACCCCCAGCCACCAAATGGCATTCACACACCAAGAGCTATCAAGCTATACGTTACTATGCAACTCATGCCAACCACACAATCTAAACAAAATAATTATACACTACAAGGCTAAATAAAATATCAGTCTGTGCCTGATGTTTCAGATATCATTCATTTAACGTTGCCTAATTAATGGTTGGATAGGATCACTTCTGAAAGATTAGCAGAAGCACAAGGAAAATTCAACTCAAGCGGAAAATGCCACTACCATCGCCCTGAATAATGTTAGCAAGCTAACCACACAATTTGAAGAAAACGAAAATGAAAAATAACTTTAATATCCTGCAGGGTAAAATATCAGTCTGTGCCTGTTGTTGCTGAATTTATTCATTTAAATGGACTAATAAGGATAACAAAAGCATAGGGGGAATATTCCACTACACTTCTGCTAAATCACATGCACCCTGAGACTGAATAGAGCTAACATTAACCAGAGATATTTAGAGAAAGGTGTCCAATGGAGTTCGCCATCTCCTAGCTATAGCTAACGTTAGCAAGCACCATTCCCCTTTCATCTGAGAGTTCCATTCTACTCATTCCAACTGCAGAATCACCCAAAAACTATACATCCCAAGGCAAAATGTCAGTCCGTGGCTGTTGACAAACTAAAGGTGTATTCGACATAGCTAAACTCTCGCTCCCTCCCTAGACAAACTGTATTTTTGTCTGGTGAAGCCTATGACCATTTTGCCACTAATAATACCATAGCGTTAGCACCATGTCATGCACCCACGGGTTAAGTAGCCTATCCAAAGAAACAAACATATGGATTTCTGCACGTTGTTAATACTAAAATGATTTGCTCTATAGCTACAATATCACAAATGATTTTACCAGCAAGAAAGATCAACGCAACAGACCGACATGTCAACTTGGATATACTGTTAGCTAACACAATCCAAACAAGCTAACGTTAGCGAGATAGTTAGTAGCGTAGTTAATTAAGAAAACCTGCAGGTATATAGAAGTATATAGTACAGTCTTGGCCAAAAGTTTTGAGAATGACAGAAATATTAATTTCCACAAAGTTTGCTGCCTCAGTGTCTTTAGATATTTTTGTCAGATGTTACTATGGAATAGTGAAGTATAAGTACACACATTTCATAAGTGTCAAAGGCTTTTATTGACAATTACATGAAGTTGATGCAAAGAGTCCATATTTGCAGTGTTGACCCTTCTTTTTCAAGACTTCTGCAATCTGCCCTGGCATGCTGTCAATTAACTTCTGGGCCACATTCTGACTGATGGCAGCCCATTCTTGCATAATCAATGCTTGGAGTTTGTCAGAATTTGTGGGTTTTTGTTTGTCCACCCGCCTCTTGAGGATTGACCACAAGTTCTCAATGGGATTAAGGTCTGGGGAGTTTCCTGGCCATGGACCCAAAATATTGATGTTTTGTTCCCCGAGCCACTTAGTTATCACTTTTGCCTTATGGCAAGGTGCTCCATCATGCTGGAAAAGGCATTGTTCGTCACCAAACTGTTCCTGGATGGTTGGGAGAAGTTGCTCTTGGAAGATGTGTTGGTACCATTCTTTATTCATGGCTGTGTTCATAGGCAAAATTGTGAGTGAGCCCACTCCCTTGGCGGAGAAGCAACCCCACACATGAATGGTCTCAGGATGCTTTACTGTTGGCATGACACAGGACTGATGGTAGCGCTCACCTTGTCTTCTCCGGACAAGCTTTTTTCCAGATGCCCCAAACAATCAGAAAGGGGATTCATCAGAGAAAATGACTTTACCCCAGTCCTCAGCAGTCCAATCCCTGTACCTTTGCAGAATATCAGTCTGTCCCTGATATTTTTCCTGGAGTGAAGTAGCTTCTTTGCTGCCCATTTTGATACTAGGCCATCTTCCAAAAGTCTTTGCCTCACTGTGCGTGCAGATGCACTCACACCTACCTGAGCAAGCTCTGTACTGGTGGTGTCCCGATCCCGCAGCTGAATCAACTTTAGGAGACGGTCCTGGAGCTTGCTGGACTTTCTTGGGCGCCCTGAAGCCTTCTTCAAAACAATTGAACCGCTCTCCTTGAAGTTCTTGATGATCCAATAAATGGTTGATTTAGGTGCAATCTTACTGGTGGCAATATCCTTGCCTGTAAAGCCCTTTTATGCAAAGCAATGATGACGGCACGTGTTTCCTTGCAGTTAACAATGGTTGACAGAGGACGAACAATGATTCCAAGCACCACCCTCCTTTTGAAGCTTCCAGTCTGTTATTCAAACTCAATCAGCATGACAGAGTGATCTCCAGCCTTGTCCTCGTCAACACTCACACCTGTGTTAACGAGGGAATCACTGACATGATGTCAGCTGGTCCTTTTGTGGCAGGGCTGAAATGCAGTGGAAATGTTTTTTGGAATTCAGTTCATTTGCATGGCAAAGAGGGACAATTATGTGCAATTCATCTGATCACTCTTCATAACATTCTGGAGTATATGGAAATTGCCATCATACAAACTGAGGCAGAAGACTTTGTGAAAATTAATATTTGTGTCATTCTCAAATGGCCACAACTGTATATGGAATTAGTACATACCTAGCAGCTGCTCAAAAATATTTAGGCTACTTTTCAACGAAAATACAAAATAGCTCGAGTAGAACAGAAAGATCATTTTCTCATGAGTCTTCCCTTACAGACCCTTTGGCGCAGAACATCGCATTATTGGAAATCAAGTCTGTTCTCAGGGCAGGCCTGGTTGTAGATAGGTTCGAGTCAGGACATTGTTAGCATTTTAGCTTTCCTAACCTTCACCTAATTATCATAACATGCTGCGTTAATTCACGTAACCTGCGAAGAAAAGTAACTGCTAAAAGTAACTGCTAAGAAAAGTAAAACCGGTAGACCTGCCCTGAGAACAGTCTTGATTTCAAATATGAGATACAGCTCTCTTTCTCTCTCTTTCACACACCACAGACAGTTTGGCACCTTCAACTACAGCAGTGTTCAGGGACTACTGTAAAGAAATACAGTAAGTTAGAGTAATTTCTACAGGATTGCAATTACAATTACAGTTAATAACAGTATTTTTCAGCATTTGACCCATAATGTAGTACAATCTACAGCATTAATGCTGTAAAACACATTTAAGGTATTTTACTGTGCATTCTATAGTGTTTTACTGTTGAAATGACATTAAAGTCTTACAGTGTACCTGTATGTCTTTATTACAGTACTGTCCCCCTCTGTCTGACAGGTAGTCCAGCATGGCCTCAGCCTGCGCCTGTTCTTGCTCAGAGTGCTCATGGAAGAACGCTGCCACCCTTGGCAAGGCAATATCATCCTGCTCAAATATATTGGCCTGGATGAGTGAATCATATAGAGTAACTCCAGTGAGAATGATTTACAAGTGGGTTATTGACATATATTGCTGTATTGGATGGCATACAGCTTAATTCATATTGTGACTAACTTTAAGCAACTTGGTACATTTAATCAACTAATCAAAGACCTGTGCAAATATGACTAAGTATGGAAATGGAAATAAACGATAAGATGAAGACTTGCAAGATTCATTGCTTGTACACATTAGTTATGCAATGTTGTGGAATGACAGTCACGATGAGCTCTAAATTAAGCAAAAAGGCACGCATTCAGGGCTCGAACCACTTAGCTTATAATTAAGCAATAAGGTCCGAGGAGATGTGGTATATGGCCAATATACCACGGTTAAGGGCTGTTCTCAGGCACGCACGACGCGACACGAAGTGGTATATTGGCCATATATCACAAACCCCCGAGGTGCCTTACTGCTATTATAAACTGGTTACCAACGTAATTAGAGCAGTAAAAATGCATGTTTTGTCATTCCCGTGGTATGCTGTCAGACAATCAGCATTCAGGGCTCGAACCACCTAACATAGTTCATAATGTAGACCACACCTCCTCGTGCCTTATTGCTTAAATACATGACAGAGGGTTGAAAACCTTTCAGTGATTCAGGCCATAAATTATTTTATTTTAAAAAAGCCATGCAATTTCAAATAGCTTTTATTTATAAACATCCAATTTTCCCATATAACATTTTGTAAACAAGTAACTTGCACTTATAGCCTATTGCTGGATGGTTAGGTCGCCCTTACCAGTGCATCAAGTCTGTAAGCAATCTCCATAAGCATTGTAGATACTCCGCACAAACTCTCCTCAACGACCGCAGGGAGGTTCTGTTTCACCCTGCTCCCGACAAATGGTCTGTGAATTTTACAGATAGGCAGGCTGGTCTTTAATCTCTTGACACTTAGTTCAGCCATGTTAAAAAAATCCCGACGGTGATTAGATTGTAACAACAACCGTTATTGCACAACTGATGAAGTCGAAAGTTGGCTAGCTCACAACTATCTCGATTGAACGACAATATCTCCTTCTCATACCTTCACATAAACGTGTGATAATATTTATCCTCTAATACTAAATTAATAGCGTAATATAAACAACTACACACACTATAAGTGTTGTTTGCAGTCTTTGGTTGCGAGAGTGAACGATCATTTAGAAATGGAGAAATCGTTTCCAGTTCAGATTCTCAAGTTCATCCGGTGAGTGTGATCGACACTGCCCTAAATGAGAGTGAAGCGCAACGTCAATTACAAATAGTAAAACTCAACAACGATTAGTGAAAATGTGTAATTAAAAAGTGGGCATGAACAGTGGCTAATTCATGCGAATTATGCTGGGATAGCATGTTGCGCGTCAGAAAATAAATTCGGTTTAGTCAAAATAAAATAGAATCACTTTATTTTTGAAAGCGGGGTATTTGCTTGAATAAACACAGTTCTTGTATATTTTAAGTGCTGAATGTAACGTCTGCTTCCAACTCCCACTCTCAAACACATAGATCCCCTGAACGCAGCTCACGCTCCAGATCCTAATCCCCTGAATTCTATTCACCTGTTCACACACCTGTATGTCATTATCACACACTATTTAGTTCAGTTTTTGCACCCCATCATTGTGATGTATTGTTTGTTTTGTGACACACTGCTATCTGGAGCTCTGGGTTTCCCCCTAATTTGCACCCCCCGTGTATGATCGTTTTTGCCTGCCTCACTAACGACGCCTATTCCCTACCTGTACTTTAGCCTATCGGATTTCCTGTTATAAATTTATTGCTTTCTATTTCGGATGACATTACTAGCCTTTTCCCTGCCTGTACTGTTGGCTTTTTGGACCCTCTGTGTATGACCTGCTTACCCCTGGACCCAGCTACCTGCCTCCTCCTGTGGCCCGTTACAATAAACACCTGCTGCGCCCTGCGCTTGAAACCAGCTCTCTGTCGCCCATCGTGTTCATTACACTGTATTGTTCCTGGATTTTAGAACAATGGCATAAGCATCCCATAATCAGCCAGACATGTCTTTTAGACCAACAGTGCAGAATTGGACTTCCCCATAGACCAGTGGTCCCTACCCCCTGGACACCGGCCAAATTGTAATTTTATCACCATACTAAACAGGATACTATCATGTGAACTCAGGGGGGGAAAATGTCCCTTTTTCAGGACCCTGTCTTTCAAATATAATTTGTAAAAATCCAAATAACTTCACAGATCTTCATTGTAAATGGTTTAAACACAGTTTCTATGCTTGTTCAATGAACCATAAACAATTATTGAACATGCACCTGTGGAATGATCGTTAAGACACTAACAGCTTACAGACAGTAGGCAATTAAGGTCACAGTTATGAAAACTTAGGACACCAAAGAGGCCTTTCTACTGACTCTGAATAACACCAAAAGAAAGATGCCCAGGGTCCCAATTCATCTGTGTGAACGTGCCTTAGGCATGATGCAAGGAGTTATGAGGAAGGCAGATGTGGCCAGGGCAATAAATTGCAATGTCCGTACTGTGAGACGCCTAAGACAGCGCTACAGGGAGACAGTGGCAGCGCTACAGTCCTCGCAGTGGCAGACCTGAACAACACCTGCACAGGATCGGTACATCCGAACATCACACCAGCGGGACAGGTACAGGATGGCAACAACAACTGCCCGAGTTATACCAGGAACACACAATCCCTCCATCAGTGCTCAGACTGTCTGCAATAGGCTGAGAGAGGCTGGACTGAGTACTTGTAGGCCTGTTGTAAAGGCAGGTCCTCACCAGCCATCACTGGCAACAATGTCGCCTATGGACACAAACCCACTGTTGCTGGACCATACAGGACTGGAAAAAAGTGCTCTTCACTGAAGAGTGTGGAGGGTACATCATGGTCTGGGGTGGTGTGTTACAGCATCATCGGACTGAGCTTGTTGTCATTGCAGGCAATCTCAACGCTGTGCATGACAGGGAAGACATCCTCCTACCTCATGTGGTACCCTTCCTGCAGGCTCATCTTGACATGACCCTCCAGGATGACAATGCCACCAGCCATACTCCTCGTTCTGTGCGTGATTTCCTGCAAGACAGGAATGTCAGTGTTCTGCCATGGCCAGCGAAGAGCCTGGATCTCAATCTCATTGAGCACGTCTGGGACCTGTTGGATCGGAAGGTGAGGGCTAGGGCCATTCCCCTCAGAAATGTCCTGGATCTTGCAGGTGCCTTGGTGGAAGAGTGGGGTAACATCTCACAGCAATAATGGGCAAATCTGGTGCAGTCCATGAGGAGGAGATGGACTGCAGTACTTTATGCAGCTGGTGGCCACACCAGATACTGACTGTTACTTTTGATTTTGACTCCCCTTTGTTCAGACACATTATTCCATTTATGTTAGTCACATGTCTGTGGAACTTTTTCAGTTTATGGCTCAGTTGTTGAATCTTGTTATGTTCATACAAATATTTACACATGTTAAGCTTGCTGAAAATAAACGCAGTTGACAGTGAGAGGACATTTCTTAGTTTGCTGAGTTTATGTTGATCCACAAGTAGTGTCAGTGACTGCATTCATATCATATTTTCTATCTTGGACCTCCCCTGCCCCGCGCCACTCCTCTCTAACACCCCTCACTCTCCTCTCCTTCCCTCTTCTCTCCCTTTCTCAATTTCAATGTAAGGGTCTTTATTAGCATGGGAAACATGCCAAACTAAGTGAAATAGATAATAAGCAAAAGTGAAATAAACAACATTTACATTTACATTTAAGTCATTTAGCAGGAAACATAACACCCACAAAAGTTCCAAAGAATAAAGTCATGTCAAATGTCATATAATGTTTTAAGGGAAAATAAATAAACACAAATATGGGTTGTATTTACAATGGTGTTTGTTCTTCACTGGTTGCCCTTTTCTTGTGGCAATAGGTCACAAATCCTGCTGCTGTGATGGCACACTGTGGTATTTCACCCAATAGTTATGGGAGTTTATCGAAATTGGGTTTCTTGTCTAATTATTTGTGGGTCTGTGTAATCTGACTGAAATATTTGTCTCTAATATGGTCATACATTGGGCAAGAGGTTAGGAAGTGCAGCTAACTTTCCACCTCATTTTGTGGGCAGTCTGCACCTAGCCTGTCTTCTCTTGAGAGCCAGGTCTACCTACTGCGGCCATTCTCAATAGCAAGGCTATTCTCACTGAGACTGTACATAGTCAAAGCATTCCTTAATTTTTGGTCAGTCACAGTGGTCAGGTATTCTGCCACTGTGTACTCTTTGTTTAGGGCCAAATAGCATTATAATTTGCTGTTTTTTTGTTAATTCTTTCAACGTGTCAAGTAATTAGGGCTCATAATTGGCGCAGCGGTCTAAGGTACTGCATCTCAGTGCAAGAGGCGTCACTACAGTCCATGCTTTGAATCCAGGCTGTATCACATCTGGCTGTGATTGGGAATCCAATAGGGTGGCGTCATTGATAAATAAGAATTTGTTCTTAACTGACTTACCTAGTTAAATTAAAGTGTATCTTTTTGTTTTCTCATGATTTGGTTGGGTCTAATTGTGTTTCTGTCCAGGCCCAGCTTGCTTAGGGGACTCTTCTCCAGGTTAATCTCTCTGAAGGTGATGGCTTTGTTATGGAATATTTGGAAATCGTTTCCTTTTAGGCAGTAGAAAAATGTTACTGCTCTTTTCTGGATTTTGATAATTAGTGGGTATCGGCATAATTCTGTTCTGCATGCATTATTTGGTGTTTTACGTTGTACAAGGAGGATGTACACAGAGGTTGTACATGGAGGTTGTACACAGAGGATGTACACAGAGGTTGTACATGGAGGTTGTACACAGAGGTTGTACATGGAGGTTGTAGACAGAAGTTGTACAAGGAGGATGTACACAGAGGATGTACACAGAGGATGTACACAGAGGTTGTACATGGAGGTTGTACACAGAGGATGTACACAGAGGTTGTACATGGAGGTTGTACACAGAGGATGTACATTTACATTTACATTTACATTTAAGTCATTTAGCAGACGCTCTTATCCAGAGCGACTTACAAATTGGTGCATTCACCTTATGACATCCAGTGGGACAGTCACTTAACAATAGTGCATCTAAAACTTAGGGGGGTGGGGTGAGAGGGATTACTTATCCTATCCTAGGTATTCCTTAAAGAGGTGGGGTTTCAGGTGTCTCCGGAAGGTGGTGATTGACTCCGCTGTCCTGGCGTCGTGAGGGAGTTTGTTCCACCATTGGGGGGCCAGGGCAGCGAACAGTTTTGACTGGGCTGAGCGGGAGCTGTACTTCCTCAGTGGTAGGGAGGCGAGCAGGCCAGAGGTGGATGAACGCAGTGCCCTTGTTTGGGTGTAGGGCCTGATCAGAGCCTGGAGGTACTGAGGTGCCGTTCCCCTCACGGCTCCGTAGGCAAGCACCATGGTCTTGTAGCGGATGCGAGCTTCAACTGGAAGCCAGTGGAGAGAACGGAGGAGCGGGGTGACGTGAGAGAACTTGGGAAGGTTGAACACCAGACGGGCTGCGGCGTTCTGGATGAGTTGAAGGGGTTTAATGGCACAGGCAGGGAGCCCAGCCAACAGCGAGTTGCAGTAATCCAGACGGGAGATGACAAGTGCCTGGATTAGGACCTGCGCCGCTTCCTGTGTGAGGCAGGGTCGTACTCTGCGGATGTTGTAGAGCATGAACCTACAGGAACGGGCCACCGCCTTGATGTTGGTTGAGAACGACAGGGTGTTGTCCAGGATCACGCCAAGGTTCTTGGCGCTCTGGGAGGAGGACACAATGGAGTTGTCAACCGTGATGGCGAGATCATGGAACGGGCAGTCCTTCCCCGGGAGGAAGAGCAGCTCCGTCTTGCCGAGGTTCAGCTTGAGGTGGTGATCCGTCATCCACACTGATATGTCTGCCAGACATGCAGAGATGCGATTCGCCACCTGGTCATCAGAAGGGGGATAGGAGAAGATTAATTGTGTGTCTTCTGCATAGCAATGATAAGAGAGACCATGTGAGGTTATGACAGAGCCAAGTGACTTGGTGTATAGCGAGAATAGGAGAGGGCCAAGAACAGAGCCCTGGGGGACACCAGTGGTGAGAGCGCGTGGTGAGGAGACAGATTCTCGCCACGCCACCTGGTAGGAGCGACCTGTCAGGTAGGACGCAATCCACAGAGGTTGTACATGGAGGTTGTACACAGAGGATGTACACAGAGGTTGTACATGGAGGTTGTACACAGAGGTTGTAGACAGAGGTTGTACATGGAGGTGGTACACAGAGGATGTACACAGAGGTTGTACATGGAGGTTGTACACAGAGGATGTACACAGAGGTTGTAGACAGAAGTTGTACACGGAGGATGTACCCTTTCTTTCTTCTCCTCTCTGACTACCCCTTCACTTCTCTCCCCTCCCCTCCCCCTCTTCTCCTTCCCCTCTTCTCCTCCCCCTCTTCTTCTCCCCCCTCTCGTGTTTCAGCAGGGCCCCGTGCCACCGCTGCCTCTCGGGGGCAGATGAGTGACGCGTGGGGCTGGCCGCTCCTCAGGGGCCCGCTCGGCCAGTAGGGAAGAAAGAAATGGCACTATGGAATTAGATCTTCTTTTGTTTGCTCAAATAGTTGGTCGGTTGTCAAGGAGTACGGTCACATGTGTCAGCGAGCAGAGGATCACAGGTTGGTGCCCGATATGGATACAGGGACACTGGGACAGTGGAGGAAACTGTTAGCAGTGCCATTTTGGACATATCCAAGGCCTCCAGGAAACACTTTCAATCAGTGTAAATTATATCAATCTGATTGGCATGATTTGGATTATAGGGTACATTATGCTTTACAGTATGCCCTGATATACTGACTTATAACGAGAAAACAACCTCAAATAAACTTTTTTAACTGGTGCCTTAATCATGCCTGTGGTAATGTACTATTGTTACAGACCCCCTGGGAATTGTCCTAGGAACTCAACCCAGGCCGGATCCCTCTACCCCTTTGTTACTTTTAGTTTGGTCTGCTCACACACAGTGGCTTGGAACACAGCTGTGGACAGACAGTCAAGGGCACAACGTGGAAACATGTGTCATCGTTCCTGTCCAGCTGAACTCTGTGTACAAACACAAGGCGGTACTCAAACATAGTGACACATCTCATACCTGACCAGATTGACTATTTGTAGTTATCTGTCTATTAGCTGTTTGGGTATTCCGATTCATCATTCTATTTGTAATCTGTCACTCATCTCTGCTTGTTCTAATTTAAATGTTTCTTATTGATTGTTTTAAGTTAGAAACTCTAAGCTCAAAGTACTGTTACATAAAGAGTAATACAGTACATTGTTTTCGTGCACATTGTTGTAGTTATGTAGCCACACACACACACACACACACACACACACACACACACACACACACACACACACACACACACACACACACACACACACACACACACACACACACACACACACACACACACACACACACACACACACACACACACACACACACACACACACACACACACACACACACACACACACACACACACACACACACACACACACACACACACACACACACACACACACAATAAACAGTCAGGACAGGAGTGCTGACGTAGTGTTTGGCTAGACTGACAGTCAAGGTGTCTGTCCTCACACCTGCTGCCTGCTGTAAACACTGTTGGGGGAGGGGCGGGGTTACCCTGTCAGGCCACCACTACAACAGCAGCATTGTGCCTGGACAGCCCTGGCCACAGATTACATTACACACAGATTACCATTAGGTTACAGGCAGGGCACCCAACATGACCCCCCTCAGCTTGGACAATGCTGGTGTGGGGGGTACACACACACACACACACACACACACACACACACACACACACACACACACACACACACACACACACACACACACACACACACACACACACACACACACACACACACACACTACAGTGGGGAGAACAAATATTAGATTTGGCAGGTTTTCCAATTTGCAAAGCATGTAGAGGTCTGTAATTTTTATCGTAGGTACATTTCAACTGTGAGAGGCAGAATCTAACATCCAGAAAATCACATTGTATGATTTTTAAGTAATTAATTAGAATTTTATTGCATGACATAATATTTGATACATCAGAAAAGCAGAACTTAATATTTGGTACAGAAACCTTTGTTTGCAATTACAGAGATCATACGTTTCCTGTAGTTCTTGACCAGGTTTGCACACACTGCAGCAGGGATTTTGGCCCACTCCATACAGACCTTCTCCAGATCCTTCAGGTTTTGGGACTGTCGCTGCGCAATACGGACTTTCAGCTCCCTCCAGAGATTTTTTATTGGGTTCAAGTCTGGAGACTAGATAGGCCACTCCAGGACCTTGAGATGCTTCTTACGGAGCCACTCCTTAGTTGCCCTGGCTGTGTGTTTCAGGTTGTTGTCATGCTGGAAGACCCAGCCACGACCCATCTTCAATGATCTTACTGAGGGAAGGAGGTTGTTGGCAAAGATCTCGCGATACATGGCCCCATCCATCCTCCCCTCAATACGGTGCAGTCGTCCTGTCCCCTTTGCAGAAAAGCATCCCCAAAGAATGATGTTTCCACCTCCATGCTTCACGGTTGTGATGGTGTTCTTGGTGTACTCATCCTTCTTCTTCCTCCAAACACGGCGAGTGGAGTTTAGACCAAAAAGCTCTATTTTTTGTCTCATCAGACCACATGACCTTCTCCCATTCCTCCTCTGGATCATCCAGATGGTAGATGGCAAACTTCAGACGGGCCTGGACATGCGCTGGCTTGAACAGGGGGACCTTGCGTGTGCTGCAGGATTTTAATCCATGACGGCGTAGTGTGTTCCTAATGGTTTTCTTTGACACTGTGGTCCCAGCTCTCTTCAGGTCATTGACCAGGTCCTGTCGTGTAGTTCTGGGCTGATCCCTCACCTTCTTCATGATCATTGATGCCCCACGAGGTGAGATCTTGCATGGAGCCCCAGACCGAGGGTGATTGACCGTCATCTTGAACTTCTTCCATTTTCTAATAATTGAGCCAACAGTTGCCTTCTCACCAAGCTGCTTGCCTATTGTCCTGTAGCCCATCCCAGCCTTGTGCAGGTCTACAATTGTATCCCTGATGTTGAGAGGTTGGAGTCTGTTTGATTGAGTGTGTGGACAGGTGTCTTTTATACAGGTAACAAGTTCAAACAGGTGCAGTTAATACAGGTAATGAGTGGAGAACAGGAGGGCTTCTTAAAGAAAAACTAACAGGTCTGTGAGAGCTGGAATTCTTCCTGGATGGTAGGTGATCAAATACGTATGTCATGCAATAAAATGCAAATGAATTACTTAAAAATCATACAATGTGATTTTCTGGATTTTTCCGTCTCTCACAGTTGAACTGTACCGATGACAAAAATTACAGACCTCTACATGCTTTGTAAGTAGGAAAACCTGAAAATTCGGCAGTGTATCAAATACTTGTTCTCCCCACTGTATGTGAGGATGGCTGCATGGTCGTTCTTAAATAGACTTCTCTCTTATTCAGTACATTTAGTTTTTGCTTTATTTTCTAAAGTCTACCAACCTTGCCAGAAGGCATGCCAGCTAAGATAGTTAGACAATCTACTCTAACTGCTCTGAAAATAGCTTCTTAGTAGATAGTTGGGATATTAGGAACCTTTCTGGGCTAGCTAAAGACAATTCCATAAAATTCCTAGGTGGCGAGAAGAAGTACAGAGAAACAAACAAACAAAAAATGTATGGGGGGACGTGCCCCCTCCCTTGTGCCCCCTATGGGCATGACAATTCTGACACGATTAACTTCAGATTGATTAGTTCTAGACTAGGGAGTCCCAGACTAAGGTAAGTAAGGACAAACCAGATACTCTTTGTGAAGGATGCTTCAAAGACCAGGGATGGGACACTAATACATAAGCATTGTGTGGAGCAAGTCACCCAAAACCAAACAATGGACGGAGGTAAAAAAAAATGTTCAAAGTATTTCAGTGACTTTGAAAAACCCTCTTGAAGCGAATTGTGTCAAACCAGCCAATTATTGAGAACAAACAGCATGATTCCTCAACAGAAACAAGAAAGAGAATGCCTGGATACCATTTCTGATGAATTCAACTCAAATGAAAAAGTAAACAAAAGGACGATACAACAACTTCAGGTAAGATACTGTATTTATTGTTGGCCCACTTTTACAAATCAGAGTCACTTTTAAATGTTAGTTTTCTTGTGTAACACAACACAGTGGGGCCTAAATGTATTTGTGTGACAGAAACTCAACACAAACAATATCATACATAATTATTAATATAATTTATATATTGTCTTGTCTTTCTAAAGTCCTGTGGAAAAACATAGAAACCTACTTAATTAAAGAAGACAAATTCTGTTGCTGGTAGGGAGCATTTCAAGACGGGTGGAGGACCCCCAGTAAGACCACAGACAGATGAGCTGGGGGACTTTTAGCCGGGATCATTGATATCCAGCAACCCTTGGAAGATGTCCCAGATGAGGACCATTTGTGCAGTTCAGATGGGAGACTGTTCCAATCCTCGTTTGGTAGGACACATTCATTCAACATGTGTCATCCCAGGACTGCAGTGAATAAGTAATGTTGTCAGTTATCTCTTGCACTCCCTTAATAACAATTATGTAATGAACTCTTGAACTCTAAAGAGTTCTCTAATGCAGCAATGTAATAATTTTCTAGAGGCAGATGATCACCATAGCTTGGAGGGGAGAAGACAGGACGAAGGTCAGCCCACTACATCTGCAGCAGACAGGAGGGAAGATTGTGTCACTGACCCGAGCCAGAGGATAAAGACAAAGAGGCTGAGCATGCATGACCAACTGGCCATGGAATTTCAGGAGTGGAAATCCTTCATGTTGAGTTATCTATGAAGGAGGAGGAGAAACAGGAAGCAGCAGCTGTACCAATGTTCTTCTCAAACCAGCACCAGATTGGTGTCCCGATCTTTCCATTTGTGATTAAAACCCTTTTTGTTACCAATCCATGGCTCATGTTTGCCTCAATCACTATCTTTGTTGTGAGAAGTGCTGAATAGAAAAAACATATCTTCAGGGTAGTCCATTTATGTCATAGTCTGCCTCAACCATGGGAACATCTGGGTCATCCTCATCTTCAATGCCAGGATCTGGGCAGCCATGCTGCTTGAGGTAATTGTGAATCACTGCTGTTGAAATTATGACAATGCAGCATCTTCTTCGTTGAAAACGCAATGGATTTCTGAGACACTGGAAACAACTCTTTCAAACACTAAACATGCACTCCACTACACCTCTAGTGTGGATATGAGCTTGGTTGTACCGTTGTTGCTCAGGTGCTATTGCATGAAGATAGGGGGTGAACAAGAAGTTGGTCTGTGCATAACTACTGTCACCAAGTATGATTCCACTATGTTGTCCTCCTTCAGGCTGAGCATCCAAAGATGAGTTGTACCTTTTCAACATGCAACAATGTTGGAGAACTGCAATTGGGAGTGCACACAATTTGTACATTTATTGAGAACCAGTTTGTATGTTTCCTGTACTCCTCAACGTCTGCTGTAGAGGGACACTTGATAGGAATATGACATCCATCTATACAGCTAATGACTCCAGGGAAGTTCCCATATTCATGGAACTCTACCTTGTAGTTGGCTTAGGCAGCGTCTTTCAGTTCACATACTGTACATCATTGCAGACATTGTGGACTATTCTGCATATAGTCGGTTCACTTACACCACACAAATCTCCTGTTTCATGATGGAAGGAGTGATGAGCCTTCCCCTAAGAGAGTCAGATGAAAGCCTTGGCTCAAGGTGATAGGTACTTGTAGGGAAGGAGGGATGAGCCTTCCCCTAAGAGAGTCAGATGAAAGCCTTGTCTCAAGGTGATAGGTACTTGTAGGGAAGGAGGGATGAGCCTTCCCCTAAGAGAGTCAGATGAAAGCCTTGGCTCAAGGTGATAGGTACTTGTAGGGAAGGAGGGATGAGCCTTCCCCTAAGAGAGTCAGATGAAAGCCTTGTCTCAAGGTGATAGGTACTTGTAGGGAAGGAGGGATGAGCCTTCCCCTAAGAGAGTCAGATGAAAGCCTTGGCTCAAGGTGATAGGTACTTGTAGGGAAGGAGGGATGAGCCTTCCCCTAAGAGAGTCAGATGAAAGCCTTGGCTCAAGCAAACCAATGATGTCAGCTGCATTTTTTTGTACATAAGGAAACTGTTTAAATAAAAATCGTTTAGTGGGTTGCTCCTGTCTATAATCGCTCTTTTGTCTGGTCTTGGTGGTGCTTTTTGATCATCAGTGAAATACTGTAGTCCAGGTAGTCAATGCCGAGGTCAACCTGGGGGCCAACATCCATTCATCTGAAGTTAAACCTGCCTCTGGACAGGTTTAATTGAAGCCTTCACTTAGATCTACATCTAATTGTCTTTCTGTAAATCACTTTTGAAATCTAGACCAGGGAAGGTCTGAGACTATTTTAAACCATGTCTGAGAAATACCATTTCATTTAGTCCAGTTTAAAAGTGAAATTTAGTCTAGGATCAGGCTTAATCTGTGTTTGCGAAACCGCCTCCAAATATATAGATGTGCCATCCAGGAGCAGCTCTATGTTCTGTTTGTCTTAGCTAACCTCTACTCTATGGTCTGGTAGTCTGAAACAGGATGTAGTTCCCCAGCTTTCCCCCGGTTGGATTGACCATAATACTTATTGATTGTCTGGGATGAGCCCCCCCCCCCCCCACACACACACACAATTGACCCAGCATCATCTGGGTTTGGCCGATGTTGGCAGTCATTATAAATTAGAATTTGTTCTTAACTGACTTGCCTAGTTAACTAAAGGTTAAATAAAAATACAAAAATATGCTGTTTTTGTCTTCATAGTGAAGGTAACAGCAACAAATCCTGATATATTTTGCTAAATACCTATAATTGTAGCTTATTATGATCATAAATTGTGTTGGTATTTTTTAGTCCTTTTATTGGTCAATAATTTTGTCCTTGTTGATGTGAGTCTCAATGTGCCAACGGCCAGTGTCGGAATGTAGCCATTCTATTTGCATTCTTGTCTCTCATCGCAAGAGTCAAACTATAACGATGGCCAAGCACTTGCCTAATGCCTGAGGGAAACTGTAGTTCCAGAGCAGTTTTCATAATAAGACAGGAAACATTGCTATAGCAGGTCCATCTAACTGAATCATCTAACTGAATCAAGGCCCAACTCTTTTGTCATACATTGGTATTTCTGTCTCCGTGTTGTGAGAGGTAGTATGGCTGGGCTAGCCTGGTCCCATATCTGTTTTTGCTGTCTTGCAAACACCTACTGTATGATAATTACTCAGCTCATTGGTAAGGCAGAAAGAGAGAGGGCCTCTCTAGCTACGTTCGGTGGGCAGTACACAGCTGGGAAACAGATCACTGAGGTTTGTCTTTTACCAGGGTCAGCAGCTGTCTAATAACCATAATCGGCATCGTCATCAACAGCCCCCTCCTCAGCTCAGGTCACTACTCTGCTAATTGAGGCCTATAGACGGAGGGCAGACATACAATGTAAATACAATTAATGTACAGCACTTTGTGACATCGGCTGATGTAAAAAGGGCTTTATAAAGTTGACTGATTAATAACAGTTGATTGATTAATTGATTGAATTAATGATCATGAAACACAGGAAACCTGAGCCTTTAGTTGGAACCACCATTTCATTGTCGGTACCTGATACCAGTGTCTGCCTCAAACAAGCTCCTGTTATGTGCACTTGAACTGTCTTTTCAGGATACTCTTCAACCTTTCATGAGGCTTTTGTCGTTTTTGCAGGTTTAACCTTGTCAGCTCAACAGACCGATACGCTTTCGCTCAGTCTTTTGAAAATGTTGTTGTCCAACATGGCGAAATGAGATAGGGGTGCAAAGAGCCTAGTATGATTACCCAGAAAGCTTCTGGAATTCTTCCCCCTCATTAGGGAGACTGATATAGTAAAAGACGACAACAAATTAGTTAACTCCCCCCTATAACAGTTATGTATCACGTTTTAAGGAAGACCCAGATGCAGACAGTGTCGAAGTCACAAAAGTTTATTACTAGAACAGGGGGCAGGCAAAATGACAGGTCAAGGGCAGGCAGAGGTCAGTAATCCAGATCAGAGTCCAAAACGTACAGAATGGCAGGCAGTCTCAGGGTCAGGGCAGGCAGAGGTCAGTAATCCAGATCAGAGTCCAAAAGGTACAGAATGGCAGGCAGTCTCAGGGTCAGGGCAGGCAGAGGTCAGTAATCCAGTGTGGTGTGACAAGCAGGCAGAATGGTCAAAACCGGGAAAACAGGAACTAGAAACAGACACGTACAAGGGAAAAAATGCTGGTAGGCTTGACAAACAAAACTTACTGGCAACAGACAAACAGAGAACACAGGTATAAATACACATGGGGTAATGGGGAATATAGGCGACACCTGGAGGGGGGTGGAGACAAGCACAAAGACAGTTGAAACAGATCAGGGTGTGACATTATGGATAACATTTTCCCCAGACAAAGACTTAAAGATAGTAGCCAAAACATTTTGGCAAGGGAAATGGATTTCATAAAAAAAAATGTTTTTATAAGAATGGCCAATCCATAACCATCAATATTAATATCAGAGTCCAAAATGTCCCCAGAGATCCAAGTTTCAGTCAATACCAGAATGTCTGGATTCTGTTGCATAGCCCAGATCTACATGTAATCCAGTTTAGGAAGTAGGCTCCTAATGTTCAGATGCATCAAACCAATTCCTTTACGATTTTTAAAGTCACATGGAGTATCCAACTCAAACAAGCTACGTTAAATAGTTGGTTGCAGGCCCTGTCTGGTGGTTGATATTGATATAATAAGGTGTCAGGGGAAGGCCCCAAAAATGGTCAAAGACCCCAGTCACCCCTGTCATAGACTGTTCTCTCTGCTACTGCACAGCTCCTTAAGAGCTTCTACTCACAAGCCATAAGACTGCTGAACAAGTGATCAAATGGCCACCTGGTCTATTTACATTGCTGCTACTCGCTGTTTATTATCTATGCGTAGTCACTTTACCCCTACCTACATGTGCAAATTACTTCGACTAACCTGTACCCCAAACTGACTCGGCACCGGTACCAGCTGTATATAGCCTTGCTATTGTTATTTTATCGTGTAACTTTGTTTAATTTTTTACTTATGTTTATTTAGCAAATATTTTTTAAACACTATTTCTTGAACTGTATTGTTGGTTAAGGGCTTGTAAGTAAGCATTTCACGGTAAGGTCTACATGTCACAGTTTTCATGTGGTGAAGGAGAGTCGGACCAAACTGCAGCATGTCGATTGCGATCCATGTTTATTTAAACAACGTAAACACGAATAAACACAAACACTACAAAACAATAAACAAAACAAAACAAAAACCGAAAACAGCCTATACTTGTGTCAACTAACACAGCACAAGGACATCAAGACACTCAGGACAATCACCCACAATACAACCAAAGAATATGGCTGCCTAAATATGGTTCCCAATCAGAGACAACGATAAACACCTGTCTCTGATTGAGAACCACTTCAGACAGCCATAGACTCTCAGAACACCCCACTAAGCTACAATCCCACTAAGCTACACACCACATACAAAAACCCATGTCACACCCTGGCCTGACCAAATACATGAAGAAAAAACACAAAATACTTCGACCCGGGCGTGACACTACACATGTTGTATTCGGCGCATGTGACATAACATTTGATTTGATTTGAGATTGCACAGAACTGCACCATTTTGTCTATCCCTATTAGTAATAAAGGAAGGAGTAGAGATTGGAATTACCTTTCCAAGGTTAGCACCATAGGCCATGAGGCCGCAGCCAATGCCAATATGAGGAACTCTCAGAGTAACCAATGATGGAATGTTATAAATTGACTTACATGGGTTGCTATTGTGCAACAGCCCAAACCCTCTACGTGATTTGAAAACCGAGGAGGTGTTCAAGTTTAGGAAATTCAAACTAAAAAGCACTGGGTGAGCAGACCACAGTTGGATTGTAACGTCGTTCTTCGTTTGTCGAAAGAGAGTCAGACCGAAATGCAGCGTGGTGGTTACTCATGTCTTTAATAAAGAAAGCGATAGATGAAATAACTAATACAAAATACAAAACAACATACGGAACGTGAAATCTAATTACAGCCTATCTGGTGAAACTACACAGAGACAGGAACAATCACCCACGAAATACAAAGTGAAACCAGGCTACCTAAATATGGTTCCCAATCAGAGACAACGAGAATCACCTGACTCTGATTGAGAACCGCCTCAGGCAGCCAAGCCTATACAACACCCCTAATCAGCCGCGATCCCAAATACTACAAACCCCAATACGAACATACAATATAACATAAACCCATGTCACACCCTGGCCTGATCAAATAATTAAAGAAAACACAAAATACTAAGACCAAGGCGTGACATGGATTCTCTTTGAGCTAACAATAGCAGATCTAAGAGTGGAGTACAAACTAAAGGGTACGGAGATTATAACTGACAACACCCCTGTCCACATAGGGAACATTACAACAATCATTTTATTTTAACCAGGCAAGTCAGTTAAGAACAAATTCTTATTTACAATGACGGCTTACCTCGGCCAAACCCTAACCCGGACGAAGCTGGGCCAATTGTGCGTCGCCCTATGGGACTCCGAATCACGGCTGGTTGTGATACAGCCTGGAATCAAACCAGGGTCTGTAGTCATGCCTCCAGCACTGAGATGCAGTGCCTTAGACCGCTGCGCCACTCAGGAGGGAATTGATGCTGGGATGGGAGGTATCACCTGAGTGGGGCTTGGTCTTTGTCTGAGTTAATATTTTTTGACGCGGCCTTGAAATGTGAAGAGAGGGTCCAGGTATTAACTTTGCTGTCTGTCTCTCCGACTTTTGCAACATTGTTTCCATATTGAAATTCAATGTCCAGTCCGTCCCATAGTAATGAACGTGTCGGGAGTCGGGGCCAGACAGACAGGCTGAACACATTTTCTCAGACAGTCGAAATCATGAATCAGCATAATGTTTATGGATATAAACAAAGAAATGTCAAAAGAAAAACGCAAAATGCAGCTAGAGTGTTATTCCAGCTTCAGTTTGAAGTGATTGTGTTAGCTGTGTAGTTGGCAAGATTCTCTGAACGGTGTCCTGGCAAGAGAGCAAGTGTTTTATGCCAGGTGAAATCGCACATCATTATCTCATTGTTATGAATTTATCCCTGCAAAAATCACTAGAAAACAGCTTAAACAAACTAAAATGCAGATTTTTTTCTGTTATTCTGGCTGCACTGTTTAAATTGACTGTGACTCGGTTTATAAAAAAGTGGTCAGATGAAGCAGATGCTAAACTACAGGACTGCTTTCTAGCACAGACTGGAATATGTTCCGGGATTCTTCTGATGGCATTGAGGAGTACACCACATTAGTCATTGGCTTTATCAATAAGTGCATCGAGAACGCCCTCAAAGCTCATCACTAATCTAATGATCCTGGGACTAAACGTCTCCCAGGACAACAACCTCTCCCTCAACGTGATCAAGACAAAGGAGATGATTGTGGACTACAGGGACAGGAGGACTGAGCACACACCCATTCTCATCGACGAGGCTACAGTGGAGCAGGGTGAGAGTTTCAAGTTCCTTGTCGTCCACATCACCAACAAACTAACATGGTCCAAGCACACCAAGACAGTCGTGAAGAGGGCACGACAAAACCTATTCACCCTCAGGAGACTGAAAAGATTTGGCATGGGTTCTCTGATCCTCAAAAGGTTTTACAGCTGCACCATCAAGAGCATCCTGACTGGTAGCATCACTGTCTGGCATGGCAGCTGCTCGGCCTCCGACCGCAAGGCACTACAGAGGGTAGTGTGAACGGCCCAGTACATCACTTGGGCCAAGCTTGCAGCTCACTTTCCACCTCATTTTGTGGGCAGTGAGCACATATCCTGTCTTCTCTTGAGAGCCAGGTATGCCTACATAGGCACACCTGGTCAGGTATTCTGCCACTGTGTACTCTCTGTTTAGGGCCAAATAGCATTCCAATTTGCTCTGCTTTTTGGTAAATTCTTTCCAATGTGTGAAGTAATTATTTTGTTGTTTTCTCATTATTTGGTTGGGTCTAATTACAGTTGAAGTCGGATGTTTACATACACTTAGGTTGGAGTCAATAAAACTTGTTTTCAACCACTCCAGACATTTCTTGTTAACAAACTATAGTTTTGGAAAGTCGGTTAGGACATCTACTGTGTGCATGACACAAGTCATTTTTCCAACAATTGTTTACAGACAGATTATTTCACTTATAATTCACTGTATCACAATTCCAGTGGGTACATACACTAAGTTTACATACACTAAGTTGACTGTGCCTTTAAACAGCTTGGAAAATTCCAGAAAAGGGTGTCAAGGCTTTAGAATCTTCTGATAGGCTAATTGACATAATTGACATAATGACATAATAAGTCAATTGGAGGTGTACCTATGGATGTATGTCAAGGCCTACCTTCAAACTCAGCAGCAGTCATACCGCTCAGGAAGGAGATGCATTCTGTCTCCTAGAGATGAATGTACTGGTGTGAAAAGTGCATATCAATTCCAGAACAACTGATGCTGGGGAAAACAGGTACAAAAGTATCTATATACACAGTAAAACAAGTTCTATATCGACATAACCTGAAAGGCCACTCAGCAAGGAAGAAGCCACTGCTCCAAAACCACCATAAAAAGGCCAGACTACGGTTTACAACAGCACATGGGGACAAAGATCATACTTTTTGGAGAAATGTCCTCTGATCTGATGAAACAAAAATATAACTGTTTGGCAATAATGACCATTGTTATGTTTGGAGGGAAAAGGGGGAGGCTTGCAAGCCAAAGAACACCAACCCAACCATGAAGCATGGGGGTGGCAGCATCATGTTGTGGGGGTGCTTTGCTGCAGGAGGGATTGGTGCACTTCAAAAAATAGATGGCATCATGAGAAGGAAAATTATGTGGATATATTGAAACAACATCTCAAGACATCAGTCAGGTAGTTAAAGCTTGGTCGCGGGAAGTTAAAGCTTGGTCGTCCCCGAGCTGACAAGGTACAATTCTGTCGCCGTCATTGTTTTCTAGGCCGTCATTGAAAATTAGAATTAGTTCTTAATTAACTGACTTGCCTAGTTAAATAAAGGTAAAATAAAAAATGTAAAAATGGGTTTTCCAAATGGACAATGACCCCAAGCATACTTGCAAAGTTGTGGCAAAATGGCTTAAGGACAACAAAGTCAAGTTTTGGAATGGCCATCACAAAGCCCTGACCTCAATCCCATAGAATATTTGTGGGCAGAACTGAAAAATTGTGTGTGAGCAAGGAGTCCTACAAACCTGACTCATTTACACCAGCTCTGTCAGGAGGAATGGGCCAAAATTCACCCAACTTATTGTCGGAAGCTTGTGGAAGGCTACCCGAAACGTTTGACCCAAGATAAACTATTTCAAGGCAATGCTACCAAATACTAATTGAGTATTGCTGCGTGTACCAGTGTCGCTGCATGTACCAGTGATTTATTAGGTCTTCTACATCCACACCCTTCATCACTGGTACATCAAAGTACTGTTTGTCAGGATTTGGCCAGGGTTGTTCCGGTTTTTGGTCACTAGATGCCCCCATTGTGTCTTTTGACCTTTTGTTTTCCCTTGATCCCCATTATTATTTGCACCTGTGCCTCGTTTCCCCTGATTGTATTTAAACCCTTTGTTTTCCTCTGTTCTTTGCTCTTTGTTTGTATGTTAGCACCCAGCCCTAGTACTCTGAGAACTCTTGTTGATCCCGGTGGACTCTCTTGTGGAATTCTGTTTTTTGTTCTTGTTTGTTTGTTTTTTGAGTATCTTTTGAGGCTTTTTGTGCTTTACCTTCCACCTTGTGGATTTACCTTTTTTGTCTTGGAGGATTACCTTTGTTCTTGTAGGATTCCTTTTGAGGTTGTGGAGTTACATGTTTTCCTGAAGAACTTCACTTTTTACTTCATTAAATACACCGTCTCAAGTACTGCTGTGTCTGCCTCATCTTCTGGGTTCTGCCGACTATTCGTGGCTCAGTTGGTTAAGTGACTGTTTCTCACTCCGGAGACCCGGGT
Source organism: Oncorhynchus gorbuscha (assembly GCF_021184085.1). NCBI lineage: Eukaryota > Metazoa > Chordata > Actinopteri > Salmoniformes > Salmonidae > Oncorhynchus > Oncorhynchus gorbuscha. The sequence goes on from NC_060178.1 coordinate 16,694,733, forward strand.
TTCGTAACTGGGACCTGACACTGTTTGATTCAAAACTGCCATCGAATGATGAGGGGTTCGATCATATATCAACCAGGGCGGACTTTTCCAAAAATACAAAGATCATCTTTAGCATTAAGATCAATGTGTGTCCATAGCCTACCAATAGACTCAACCCAAAATCAATGATCTTAGTGCTGACGATGATATTTATGTTTTGGGGAATACACACCAGGTCTCTACTGTGGCTTGAAACTCGTAGACACAATTTGTGAGGATCACATCATTGATTTGTCCTAGAGGGGAATTGTGTATTTTCAAACCTTGCCAAAGCTCAAAAAGGATATGAATATGTCCTGTGAACCACAGTGACAACGTGATATTGGGATACCGTATCCTGGCTTGTGTCGGTGGGAGTGGTGTCAGTGGAGTCAGGGGGTGGGCATTTAGCCATTTAAAGGACAGTGTAACTCCATGAGATACCATGGTGAAACCAAACCCTCCTCTCTCAGTGGTGGGTGGCTGTCTCATTGGACTCTGAGCACCGTCCGAAACACCAGCTTGTGTGTGTGTGTGTGTGTGTGTGTGTGTGTGTGTGTGTGTGTGTGTGTGTGTGTGTGTGTGTGTGTGTGTGTGTGTGTGTGTGTGTGTGTGTGTGTGTGTGTGTGTGTGTGTGTGTGTGTGGGTGTGTCTGTGTGTGTCTGTCTGTCTGTCTGTGCGTGTGTGTGTATGTCTGTGTGTGTTTGTGTGTGAGTGCACGTGCACGCCTGTGTGTGTTCTCTAGGCCCAGGGGTGTCATGTGCCACACCCACTGTAAACAACTTCTTTGAAGAGGAGCCCTCTAAAAACAGGACGTTATGACAGCATACCTTTTGTAGCAGCAGCCCACCCAGACGTGACCTTCAGAAGCTGCTACTGTCTCTCTGTGTGTGTGTGTGTGTGTGTGTGTGTGTGTGTGTGTGTGTGTGTGTGTGTGTGTGTGTGTGTGTGTGTGTGTGTGTGTGTGTGTGTGTGTGTGTGTGTGTGTGTGTGTGTGTGTGTGTGTGTGTGTGTGTGTGTGTTTGTGCGCTTGCAGTTAATGACATGGTAATATGACAACATTCTGAACATTTACTCATAAACACTCAGAACTCATTCCCTACCAGCCCTAAAGTTCTCTGTGTGACTGACTGCATTGTCAGTCCTAATGAGGGTCATATTACCCCACAGCTCAGGGACATGGTCATGTAACAGTGTGTGTGTGTGTGTGTGTGTGTGTGTGTGTGTGTGTGTGTGTGTGTGTGTGTGTGTGTGTGTGTGTGTGTGTGTGTGTGTGTGTGTGTGTGTGTGTGTGTGTGTGTGTGTGTGTGTGTGTGTGTGTGTGTGTGTGTGTGTGTGTGTGATGATAATGATGAGCTCCCTGTCTGGTCCTACCTTGCTAACCCCTTTAGCCAGATAATCAGCTCTGATGGAACAGAACAGAAGATGTACGCTACCTGTTATTCTTCTCCCACTTGGTTTTTATTGATCAAGTCTATTTCAAGATGAAGATTTGAAGATTTGAAGATGAAATGGCTTATTACAATACCCCAATAACCTATCTGTCAGTTGGATAACAGGCCATGTTTCAAAAATGTTGTGAATCCATGATCAAAACAGGAACATCTAACCATTGTCACATACTATTATTGACACAAATACCCATTTTCCATCCGGGGATACAACCTTATTCTATACCACATTCCTGATACAAATATGTTGTTCATTTGCAGCTTCAACTTTACACCAATAAAGTCCCACCTGGCCGGCAGAGTTCCCAACCCCAACAGTGGTGGCCCTCGTCAGGCAGAGTCTCTAACAGTGGTGGCCCTGTTCTCATCAGGCCCTTGGTGAGCAGACAGACAGACAGACAGACAGACAGACAGACAGACAGACAGACAGACAGACAGACAGACAGACAGACAGACAGACAGACAGACAGACAGACAGACAGACAGACAGACAGGCAGACAGACAGGCAGACAGGCAGGCAGGCAGGCAGGCAGGCAGGCAGGCAGGCAGGCAGGCAGGCAGGCAGGCAGGCAGGCAGGCAGGCCTCAGCTAAGATCACAGCATCAGAATATTTACCCAAGACGCTCTGGTGTTTGATCCTCCTGTGTCACTCCTCGTCCTCGTCAGGGCTCTGATGGGGAAACACAGAGAGCAGAGGGACGCACCAGCCGGAGTGACAAGACAAGAGGACACTTAAAATGGCCCAGTGGCACCCGGTGCCTCGTCTGGCCGACGAGGCCGGCGGGTGAAAACAGCACTACAAGGACACAAACCCATAACCCCAAATCCCTATAGCCAAATATAGTCTAAGAGACATACATATTTGGTTTGGGCAAGTCTGGCGGCTACTAACGATATGCGTGGTAGTGGGTGGTAGTGGCAGTTACTGAGGTGGTAGTGGCAGTTACTGTACCCTTTTTGTCTCTCTCCTTGCTTTATTTTTCTGTCCTTGTGGTCCACTCCACTTTGCTACATTTTTGTTTAATGAAAATAGTGAAGTCATCCAATAGGTTGGTCTTCGGTGCCAAGACAATCGCCTCTCTGTACCAACACATACTGTAAATGGGTTCCATTTAACACAATGTTCTTGTTCTTTGTCAATATTGTGAAAGAGAGGCTCATGGGATAACCTCTTGACTTTTCCTGAAGACATTCATTCTGTCCACGGTATCCCATCAGAGTCAGTTAAATATGTTGGATCTTAATTTGAGCTAGTTTGCTACAGCAGGGTATGAATCCTGTAGCAATAAGATACGGGAATTATTATGTGGATTATCAAGTAAAATCAAGTTTGACATTTCGAAATGGAAATTATAATTACAAGCCTTTTTAAACCTCCAAATTCACTACTGCATTGCAACTGGGTAATCAATGTAAGATTCTACATCTCTATTATAATCATGTAGTGTACTGTGGCTTGCGAAATTATTCACCTCCCTTGGCATTTTTCCTCTTTTGTTGTCCTACAACCTAGAATTAAAATGTATTTTTGGGGGAGGGTTGTATCATTTGATTTACACAACATGCCCATCACTTTGAAGATGCAAAATCTTTTTTATTGTGAAATAAACAAAAAATAAGACAAAAAACAGAAAACTTGACCGTGCGTAACTATTCACCCCCCAAAGTCAATACTTTGTAGAGACCCCTTTTGCAGCAATTACAGCTGCAAGTCTCTTGGGGTATGTCTCTATAAGCTTGGCACATATAGCCACTGGGATGTTTGCCCATTCTTCAAGGCAAAACTTCTCCAGCTCCTTCAAGTTGGATGGGTTCCACTGGTGTACAGCAATCTTTAAGTTATACCACAAATTCTCAATTGGATTGAGGTCTGGGCTTTGACTAGGCCATTCCAAGACATTTAAATGTTTCCCCTTCAACCACTCGAGTGTTGCTTCAGCAGTATGCTTACGGTCATGGTCCTGCTGGAAGTGAGTCTCAAATCTCTGAAACAGGTTTCCCTCGAGAATTTCCCTGTATTTAGCGCCATCCATCATTCCTTCAAATCTGACCAGTTTCCTAGTCCCTGCCGATGAAAAACATACCCACAGCATGATGCTGCCACCACCATGCTTCACTGTGGGGATGTTGTTCTCGGGGTGATGAGAAGTGTTGGGTTTGCACCAGACATGCCGTTTTCCTTGATGGCCAAAAACCTCAATTTCAGTCTCATCTAACCAGAGTACCTTCTTCCATATGTTTGGGGAGTGTCCCACATGCCTTTTAGTGAACACCAAATATGTTTTCTCATTGTTTTCTTTAAGCAATGGCTTTTTATCTGGCCCCTCTTCCGTAAAGCCCAGCTCTGTGGAGTGTACGGCTTCAAGTGGTCCTATGCACAGGTACTCCAATCTCCGCTGTGGAGCTTTGCAGCTCCTTCAAGGTTACCTTTCGTCTCTTTGTTGCCTCTCTGATTAATGCCCTCCTTGCCTGGTCTGTAAGTTTTGGTGGGTGGCCCTCTCTTGGTAGGCTTGTTGTGGTAACATATTCTTTCAATTTTGAAATGGCGCTCCGTGGGATGTTCAAAGTTTCTAATATTCTTTCATAACCCAACCCTGTACTTCTCCACAACTTTAACCCTGACCTGTTTGGAGAGCTCCTTGGTCTTCATGATGCCGCTTGCTTGGTGGTGCCCCTTGCTTAGTGATGTTGCAGACTCTGGGGGCCTTTCAGATAGGTGTATATATACTGAGATCATGTGACAGATCATGTGACACTTCGATTGCACACAGGTGGACTTTATTTACCTAATTATTTGACTTCTGAAGGTAATTGGTTGCACCAGATCTTATTTAGGGGCTTCAAAGCAAAGGGGGTGAATACATATGCACGCACAACTTTTCAGTTCATTTCACTTCACCAATTTTGACTATTTTGTGTATGTCCATTACATGAAATCCAAATAAAAATAAATTTAAATTACAGGTTGTTTTTATTTTTTTATTTTTTTTATTTCACCTTTATTTAACCAGGTAGGCTAGTTGAGAACAGGTTCTCATTTGCAACTGCGACCTGGCCAAGATAAAGCATAGCAGTGTGAACAGACAACACAGAGTTACACATGGAGTAAACAATTAACAAGTCAATAACACAGAGAAAAAAAGGGAGTCTATATACAATGTGTGCAAAAGGCATGAGGAGGTAGGCGAATAATTACAATATTGCAGATTAACACTGGAGTGATAAATGATCAGATGATCATGTACAGGTAGAGATATTGGTGTGCAAAAGAGCAGAAAAGTAAATAAATAAAAACTGTGGGGATGAGGTAGGTGAAAATGGGTGTGCTATTTACCAATAGATTATGTACAGCTGCAGCGATCGGTTAGCTGCTCAGCTAGCTGATGTTTGAAGTTGGTGAGGGAGATAAAAGTCTCCAACTTCAGTGATTTTTGCAATTCGTTCCAGTCACAGGCAGCAGAGTACTTTACTGTTTACTGTTGTAAAGCAAAAAAATAGGAAAAATGCCAAGGGGGGTGAATACTTTTTAATTAAAAAATATATAATTTTACCTTTGTTTAACTAAGCAAGTCAGGTAAGAACCAATTCTTATTTTCAATGACGGCCTAGAAACAGTGGGTTAGCAGCCTTGTTCAGAGGCAGAACGAAAGGTTTTTACCTTGTCAGCTCAGGGATTCAATCTTGCAACCTTTCGGTTACTAGTCCAACGCTCTAACCACTAGGCTACCTGTCGTGCAAGGCACTGTAGGTGCAAGGCACTGTAGCTAAAGTATTGACATAGAATTGTGAACATGTTACATCACTTGGATACAACCTAACAGCACTGCAAGTGTGCTAATGTGCTGGTAATGAAGAAAGGAGAGTTGGTGAAGGAGGTATGTGGTGTTGATTATTCTCGATTGTAGCAATTAGCGTTGGTAGAAAACACCTCCTCCCTTGGCCTATGTAGAGGTATGTGTGGAGACAGCAGGGCTGTATACAGTATGTGTTGGTAGTTCAGTGAAGATTTTGAGGGCAACAACCTCAATGATCTGGTTTAAAAAGCAAGCAGTTGGTGTGTGTCTTCCACATTAGGATGATCATTTGGTTATGCATACCACATGTTGTAGTTTTTATGTATTTCACATATTGTAGTTTGTTATGCATGTCACATGTTGTAGTTTGTTATGCATACCACATGTTGTAGTTTGTTATGCATACCACATGTTGTAGTTTGTTATGCATACCACATGTTGTAGTTTGTTATGCATACCACATGTTGTAGTTTGTTATGCATGTCACATGTTGTAGTTTGTTATGCATACCACATGTTGTAGTTTGTTATGCATACCACATGTTGTAGTTTGTTATGCATACCACATGTTGTAGTTTGTTATGCATGTCACATGTTGTATTTTGTTATGCATACCACATGTTGTAGTTTGTTATGCATGTCACATGTTGTAGTTTGTTATGCATACCACATGTTGTAGTTTGTTTTGCATGTCACATGTTGTAGTTTGTTATGCATACCACATGTTGTAGTTTGTTATGCATGTCACATGTTGTAGTTTGTTATGCATGTCACATATTGTAGTTTGTTATGCATACCACATGTTGTAGTTTGTTATGCATACCACATGTTGTAGTTTGTTATACATGTCACATGTTGTAGTTTGTTATGCATGTCACATATTGTAGTTTGTTATGCATGTCACATGTTGTAGTTTGTTATGCATACCACATGTTGTAGTTTGTTATGCATGTCACATGTTGTAGTTTGTTATGCATACCACATGTTGTAGTTTGTTATGCATACCACATGTTGTAGTTTGTTATGCATGTCACATATTGTAGTTTGTTATGCATGTCACATATTGTAGTTTGTTATGCATGTCACATGTTGTAGTTTGTTATGCATGTCACATGTTGTAGTTTGTTATGCATGTCACATGTTGTAGTTTGTTATGCATACCACATGTTGTAGTTTGTTATGCATGTCACATGTTGTAGTTTGTTATGCATACCACATGTTGTAGTTTGTTATGCATACCACATGTTGTAGTTTGTTATGCATGTCACATGTTGTAGTTTGTTATGCATACCACATGTTGTAGTTTGTTATGCATACCACATGTTGTAGTTTGTTATGCATACCACATGTTGTAGTTTGTTATGCATACCACATGTTGTAGTTTGTTATGCATACCACATGTTGTAGTTTGTTATGCATGTCACATGTTGTAGTTTGTTATGCATACCACATGTTGTAGTTTGTTATGAATACCACATGTTGTAGTTTGTTATGCATGTCACATGTTGTAGTTTGTTATGCATACCACATGTTGTAGTTTGTTATGCATACCACATGTTGTAGTTTGTTTTGCATGTCACATGTTGTAGTTTGTTTTGCATGTCACATGTTGTAGTTTGTTATGCATGTCACATATTGTAGTGAAGCATGTGAGAGTGTTTATTACCTTTAATTTAAAATATATGTATATATATTCTGTCATGGAAACCTAAACTACATCTTCCTTAGCTCTGCATTTCTCCAGTTCCTTCTTTAGCCTTTTCTTACCCTCTTTTCTCTCAGTTACTACCCAGAGTTCCTAAAAGTAATATCAAGCATGGCTGTGACGAAAGCAGTGGAATGCACTTGCTGTCGACAGTGAAGAGCCTTACCTTGGAGTAACAGTGGAATTGTAGCACCCTGGCTATAAACACGGGGTGCCAGGGGCCCCTGTAACTCCCAAGGATTGGGTTACCTGGATGACCAGGACAAATTATACATCCTGCCTGTCTCTCCGGGTGTGAGGACTGAGTAGAGGCACCCCATAATAAACAGTGACTGGATAGAATTGTTCGCAACCAAAGAGAGTAACATTATGTTGACTTAACACAGAGGCACAAACATGTTGTGAATCTCTCACAGTAACATTTTAAGCGATATGGCAATACAGTTGGCAATGACTAAGAGACTTCTCATGAGAGCATTACATGGTGCTGAGAAATGCCATCTCACTATAATCACGGGGCATATGTAGCACAAACATGTTTTATACAATGATCATATACCCCAGAAAAGCCACTGTTTGTAGTTCTGGATATTCTCAATCGTTCAGTACACTTTTCTACTGTTATTGAAAAGAATGGAAATATGAGAAGAGTTTAGATCATCATTCTTCCTCAGAAAAATATCACATCCTTGAGGTCTTTCCTCCTGGCAAACCCAACAAAAGTGAAGCAACCCCCCCCCTCTCTCTCTCTCTCTCTCTCTCTCTCTCTCTCTCTCTCTCTCTCTCTCTCTCTCTCTCTCTCTCTCTCTCTCTCTCTCTCTCTCTCTCTCTCTCTCTCTCTCTTTCTCTCTGTGTTTTCAGGCTGCCATTAGTGCAGTCTTTCCCATGCATGCTCATGTCCCTATCAGCACCTGCCAAAGCTGCCAAATCTCCCTCAGCCCCTAGCAGTCAAACAACAGTCTTTAAGTAGCAGTAGCCTGAAACTCTCCACACACATACATGTAGACATTGGACTTTAAAAGCACCGGTGGTACTCGGAGAGGGGAAATATGATCCATTGTTTTTTCAAAGCAAAATTATGTAAGAAAAAGAGAATAAAAATGATGTGATTAGGCCCCAGTGTTCTCTGACTGGGAACATTCAACAGTAGACGGGGAAGAGGTGTGTGTGTGTGTGTGTGTGTGTGTGTGTGTGTGTGTGTGTGTGTGTGTGTGTGTGTGTGTGTGTGTGTGTGTGTGTGTGTGTGTGTGTGTGTGTGTGTGTGTGTGTGTGTGTGTGTGTGTGTGTGTGTGTGTGTGTGTGTGTGTGTGTGTGTGTGTGTGTGTGTGTGTGTGTGTGTGTGTGTGTGTGTGTGTGTGTGTGTGTGTGTGTGTGTGTGTGTGTGTAAGAACACATCCCTGTTTGGTCCTAAGTAGTAGAGGAGGAAGTGAGGGCCCTTGGCTGACCCATGACTCCCCATGACAGCCCCATTTGGGCCGTGTCACGAAAGGCCTCAACAGACTTTATCACACACAGGGACTTCCCAGAGCCCCAGTGATTCCCAATACCTAGAGCTAGACTGGACTCAGTGTCATCTTTTACTATCCCTCCACTAAAGCCTCCACCTGCATTACCCCCCCCACACACACACACACACACATAATTGAAAGGAATCAAATATCCCCACATAGAATTCACATAGTATGAGCCTTCTCTGGTTTGCAGTGGTCATTTGATGCTTGTCAGGTGTGGCTGTGGAGTTGTATAGTGAGCCAGCAGGTCAGGGTTAATGTATATTTTCTTGTGTTTCACCCTGTAATCGGCCATGCCAGTGGGCCGCTTCAGAAAACCCACAGGCTGAGCTTTTTCCTTCTCCAGGCGGATTTAGTGATGTGAAACATAAAAATGTTGACCCTAAGTACCGGAGGCGCCATCCTGCCCCACTCCACACTTAGCATGGGCACACTGCCAGGGCAGCCAGTTGGGTGGGTATGGGGGGTCTCTGTTGGTACCAACCTTGGAACACAGGGAACCTGCCCACTGAGAGAGAGAGAGAGAGAGAGAGAGAGAGAGAGAGAGAGAGAGAGAGAGAGAGAGAGAGAGAGAGAGAGAGAGAGAGAGAGAGAGAGAGAGAGGGGCGGTCTGGGGTCCTCATGATGAAAGACACAGAGGAGCTGTGACTGTAGGAACACTAACCACCTTCCTAACCACCTCCCCCCACTGTCCTAAACTTCCCCTCCCAAGGGGGGACATCGACCATTATCTTCCTCATCATCATCTTCCTCATCCTCATCATCATCTTCCTCATTATTATCATCTTTCTCATATCATCATCTTCCTTATCAACATCATTATCTTCCTCATCATCCACCTCATCATAATCATCTTCCTCATCAACATAATCATCTTCTTCATCATCATCTTCCTCATGATCATCTTCCTTACCAATAAAATCAAAATTAAATCAAATGTTATTTGTCACATGCGCCGAATACAACAGGTGTAGACTTTGCAGTGAAATGCTTACTCACAAGCCCTTAATTTAAAAAATAATAACTAAGAAATAAAAGAAACAAATAATTAAAGAGCAGCAGTAAAATAACAATAGTGAGGCTATATACAGGGGGTATCGGTACAGAGTCAATGTGCTGGAGTACCAGTTAGTTGAGGTAATTGAGGTAATATGTACTGTACATGTACAGTTGAAGGCGGAAGTTTACATACATAAAACTTGTTTTTCAACCACTCCACACATTTCTTGTTAACAAACTATAGTTTTGGCAAGTCGGTTTGTGCATGACACAAGTAATTTTTGAAGTAATTTTTCCAACAATTTTTTGCAGACAGATTATTTCACTTATAATTCACTGTATCGCAATTCCAGTGGGTCAGAAGTTTACATACACTAAGTTGACTGTGCTTTTAAACAGCTTGGAAAATTCCAGAAAATGATGTCATTGCTTTCGAAGCTCCTGATAGGCTAATTGACATCATTTGCACAGTAAAACGAGTCCTATATCTACTTTGTGCATGACACAAGTAATTTTTCCAACATTTGTTTACAGACAGATTATTTAACTTGTAATTCACTGTGTCAACATAACCTGAAACACCACATTAACACCATCCCAACCGTGAAGAACGAGGGTGACAGCATCATGTTGTGAGAGTGCTTTGCTGCAGGAGGGACTGATGCACTTCACAAAATAGATGGCATATTGAGGAAGGAAAATTATGTGGATATATTGAAGCAACATCTCAAGACATCAGTCAGGAAGCTGAAGCTTGGTCACAAATGGGTCTTCCAAATGGACAATGACCCCAAGCATACTTTCAACGTTGTGGCAAAATGGCATAAGGACAACAAACTCAAGGTATTGGAGTGGCCATCACAAAGCCCTGACACCAATCCTATAGAAAATTTGTGTGCAGAACTGAAAAAGTGTATGTGAGCAAGGAGGCCTACAAACCTGACTGTTACACCAGCTCTGTCAGGAGGATTAGGCCAAAATTCACCCAACTTAGTGTGGTCTACCAGAAACGTTTGACCCAAGTTAACAAATTTCATGGCAGTGCTACCAAATACTATTTGAGTGTATGTAAACTTCTGACCCACTAGGAATGTGATGAAATAAATAAAAGCTGAAATAAATAATATTCTCTACTATGAATTTTTCCTATGATTAAATGTCAGGAATTGTGAAAAACTGAGTTTAAATGTATTTGGCTAAGGTGTATGTAAACTTCGGACATCAACTGTAGGTAGAATTATTAGTGACTATGTATAGATAATAGAGAGTAGCAGGGTAAAAGAGGGGGGCAGCCATTTGATTAGATTAAGCTGGTTATAAGCCTACTGGACCTAGATTTGGCGCTTGCCATGTGGTAGCAAAGAGAACAGTCTATGAAAGGTGTAACTGTAGAACCTTTTGAGGATCTGAGGACCCATGCCAAATATTTTCAGTCTCCTGAGAAGGAATAGGTTTGGTTGTGGCCTCTTTACGACTGTCTTGGTGTGCTTGGACCATGTTCGTTTGTTGGTGATGTGGATGTCAAGGAACTTGAAGCTCTCAGCCTGCTCCACTACGGCCCCGTCGATGAGAATTGGTGTGTGCTCAGTCCTCCTTTTCCTGTAGTCCAAAATCATCTTGTTTTTCTTGATCATGTTGAGGGAGAAGTTGTTGTCCTGGCACCACACTGTCAGTTCTCTGACCTCCTCCTTATAGGCAGTTTCATCGCTGTCAGTGATCATTTACATTTACATTTAAGTCATTTAGCAGACGCTCTTATCCAGAGCGACTTACAAATTGGTGCATTCACCTTATGACATCCAGTGGAACAGTCACTTTACAATAGTGCATCTAAAACTTAAGGGGGGGGGTTGAGAGGGATTACTTATCCTATCCTAGGTATTCCTTAAAGAGGTGGGGTTTCAGGTGTCTCCGGAAGGTGGTGATTGACTCCGCTGTCCTGGCGTCGTGAGGGAGTTTGTTCCACCATTGGGGGCCAGGGCAGCGAACAGTTTTGACTGGGCTGAGCGGGAGCTGTACTTCCTCAGTGGTAGGGAGGCGAGCAGGCCAGAGGTGGATGAACGCAGTGCCCTTGTTTGGGTGTAGGGCCTGATCAGAGCCTGGAGGTACTGAGGTGCCGTTCCCCTCACAGCTCCGTAGGCAAGCACCATGGTCTTGTAGCGGATGCGAGCTTCAACTGGAAGCCAGTGGAGAGAACGGAGGAGCGGGGTGACGTGAGAGAACTTGGGAAGGTTGAACACCAGACGGGCTGCGGCATTCTGGATGAGTTGAAGGGGTTTAATGGCACAGGCAGGGAGCCCAGCCAACAGCGAGTTGCAGTAATCCAGACGGGAGATGACAAGTGCCTGGATTAGGACCTGCGCCGCTTCCTGTGTGAGGCAGGGTCGTACTCTGCGGATGTTGTAGAGCATGAACCTACAGGAACGGGCCACCGCCTTGATGTTGGTTGAGAACGACAAGGTGTTGTCCAGGATCACGCCAAGGTTCTTGGCGCTCTGGGAGGAGGACACAATGGAGTTGTCAACCGTGATGGTGAGATCATGGAACGGGCAGTCCTTCCCCGGGAGGAAGAGCAGCTCCGTCTTGCCGAGGTTCAGCTTGAGGTGGTGATCCGTCATCCACACTGATATGTCTGCCAGACATGCAGAGATGTGATTCGCCACCTGGTCATCAGAAGGGGGAAAGGAGAAGATTAATTATGTGTCGTCTGCATAGCAATGATAAGAGAGACCATGTGAGGTTATGACAGAGCCAAGTGACTTGGTGTATAGCGAGAATAGGAGAGGGCCAAGAACAGAGCCCTGGGGGACACCAGTGGTGAGAGCGCGTGGTGAGGAGACAGATTCTCGCCACGCCACCTGGTAGGAGCGACCTGTCAGGTAGGACGCAATCCAAGCGTGGGCCGCGCCGGAGATGCCCAACTCGGAGAGGGTGGAGAGGAGGATCTGATGGTTCACAGTATCGAAGGCAGCCGATAGATCTAGAAGGATGAGAGCAGAGGAGAGAGAGTTAGCTTTAGCAGTGCGGAGCACCTCCGTGATACAGAGGAGAGCAGTCTCAGTTGAATGACTAGTCTTGAAACCTGACTGATTTGGATCAAGAAGGTCATTCAGAGAGAGATAGCGGGAGAGCTGGCCAAGGACGGCACGTTCAAGAGTTTTGGAGAGAAAAGAAAGAAGGGATACTGGTCTGTAATTGTTGACATCGGAGGGATCGAGTGTAGGTTTTTTCAGAAGGGGTGCAACTCTCGCTCTCTTGAAGACGGAAGGGACGTAGCCAGCGGTCAGGGATGAGTTGATGAGCGAGGTGAGGTAAGGGAGAAGGTCTCCGGAAATGGTCTGGAGAAGAGAGGAGGGGATAGGGTCAAGCGGGCAGGTTGTTGGGCGGCCGGCCGTCACAAGACGCGAGATTTCATCTGGAGAGAGAGGGGAGAAAGAGGTCAGAGCACAGGGTAGGGCAGTGTGAGCAGAACCAGCGGTGTCGTTTGACTTAGCAAATGAGGATCGGATGTCGTCGACCTTCTTTTCAAAATGGTTGACGAAGTCATCTGCAGAGAGGGAGGAGGGGGGGGGGGAGGAGGATTCAGGAGGGAGGAGAAGGTGGCAAAGAGCTTCCTAGGGTTAGAGGCAGATGCTTGGAATTTAGCGTGGTAGAAAGTGGCTTTAGCAGCAGAGACAGAGGAGGAAAATGTAGAAGGAGGAAGTGAAAGGATGCCAGGTCCGCAGGGAGGCGAGTTTTCCTCCATTTCCGCTCGGCTGCCCGGAGCCCTGTTCTGTGAGCTCGCAATGAGTCATCGAGCCACGGAGCGGGAGGGGGAGGACCGAGCCGGCCTGGAGGATAGGGGACATAGAGAGTCAAGGGATGCAGAGAGGGAGGAGAGGAGGGTTGAGGAGGCAGAATCAGGAGATAGGTGGGAGAAGGTTTGAGCGGAGGGAAGAGATGATAGGATGGAAGAGGAGAGAGTAGCGGGGGAGAGAGAGCGAAGGTTGGGACGGCGCGATACCATCCGAGTAGGGGCAGTGTGGGAGGTGTTGGATGAGAGCGAGAGGGAAAAGGATACAAGGTAGTGGTCGGAGACTTGGAGGGGAGTTGCAATGAGGTTAGTGGAAGAACAGCATCTAGTAAAGATGAGGTCGAGCGTATTGCCTGCCTTGTGAGTAGGGGGGAAGGTGAGAGGGTGAGGTCAAAAGAGGAGAGGAGTGGAAAGAAGGAGGCAGAGAGGAAAGAGTCAAAGGTAGACGTGGGGAGGTTGAAGTCGCCCAGAACTGTGAGAGGTGAGCCGTCCTCAGGAAAGGAGCTTATCAAGGCATCAAGCTCATTGATGAACTCTCCGAGGGAACCTGGAGGGCGATAAATGATAAGGATGTTAAGCTTGAAAGGGCTAGTAACTGTGACAGCATGGAATTCAAAGGAGGCGATAGACAGATGGGTAAGGGGAGAAAGAGAGAATGACCACTTGGGAGAGATGAGGATCCCGGTGCCACCACCCCGCTGACCAGACGCTCTCGGGGTGTGCGAGAACACGTGGGCGGACGAAGAGAGAGCAGTAGGAGTAGCAGTGTTGTCTGTGGTGATCAGGCCTACCACTGTTGTGTCATTGGCAAACTTAATGATGGTGTTGGAGTCCTGCCTGGCTGTGAAGTCATGAATGAACAGGGAGTACAGTAGGGGACTGAGCATGCACCCCTGAGGGGCCCCCGTGATGAAGATTAGCGTGGTGGATGTGTTGTTGCCTACCCTTACCACCTGGGGGCGGCCATAAGGAAGTCCAGGATTCAGTTGCAGAGGGAGGTGTTTAGTCCCAGGGTCCTTAGCTTAGTCATGAGCTTTTCGGCACTATGGTGTTGAACGCTGAGCTGTAGTAATACCTAATACAGTAGGTGTTCCTTTTGTCCAGGTAGGAAAGGGCAGTGTGGAATACAATAGAGATTGCATCATCTGTGGATCTGTTGAGGCAGTACGCAAATTGAAGTATGTTTAGGGATTCTGGGATAATGCTGTTGATGTGAGCCATGATCAGCCTTTCAAAGCACTTCATGGGTACAGACGTGAGTGCAACAGGTCGGTAGTCATTTAGGCAGGTTACCTTAGGGTTCTTGGGCACAGGGACTATGGTGGTCTGCTTGAAACATGTTGGTATTACAGACTCAGACAGGGACAGGTTGAAAATGTCAGTGAAGACACTTGCCAGTTGGTCAGTGCATGCTCGGAGTATACGTCCTGGTAATTTGTCTGGCCCTGCGACCTTGTGAGAGAGGTTTAAAACCTCTCTAGGGTATGTGGGACGCAAGTGTCCCACCTGGCCAACATCCAGTGAGATTGCAGAGCGCCAAATTCAAATACAGAAATACTCATTATAAAAATTCAGAAAACAAATAATATTTTACATAGGTTTAAATATTTACTTCTTGTGAATCCAACCACTTTTAAAATGCTTTACGGCGAAAGCATACCTTACGATTATTTGAGAACATAGCCCAGCAGACAAATCATTATAAACAGTAACCAGCCAAGTAGAAGAGTTACACAAGTCAGAAATAGAGATAAAATGAATCCCTCACCTTTAATTTAGCTTCTTCGAGATAGGGGGCGCTCTTTTAATTTTTGGATAAAAAATGTTCCCGTTTGAAACAAGATATTTTATCATGAAAAGATGCTCGACTATGCATGTAATTGACAGCTTTGGAAAGAAAAACTCTGACGTTTCCAAAGCTGCAAAGATATTATCTGTGAGTGCCCCAGAACTAATGCTACAGGCGAAACCAAGATGAAATTTCATACAGGAAATATTCCAGATTTTGAATGCCCTGTCTTCCAATGTCTCCTTATATGGCTGTGAATGCGCCAGGAATGAGCCGGCACTTTCTGTTGTTTCCCCAAGGTGTCTGCAGCATTGTGACATATTTGTAGGCATATCATTGGAAGATTGACCATAAGAGACTACATTTACCAGGTGTCCGCCCGGTGTCCTCCGTCGAAATTATTGTGTAATCTCCAGCTCCATGCGCGTTCCATTTTCTTCAGAGGAGAAAGTCAACTGCCACGAATGATTTATCATCGATAGATATGTGAAAAACACCTTGAGGATTGATTCTAAACAACGTTTAATGGTATGCTAGCTATCAATACTCTTACACAAATGCTTGTTTAGCTATGGTTCAAAAGTATATTTAGAAAATCTGAGATGACAGTGTTGTTAACAAAAGGCTAAGCTTGAGAGCTAATATATTTATTTCATTTCATTTGTGATTTTCATGAATAGTTAACGTTGCGTTATGCTAATGAGCTTGTGGCGATAATTACACTCCTGGATACAGGTTTTTTTCATAGCCTAACGTGATGAACAAAACGGAGCGATTTCTCCTACACAAATAATCTTTTTGGAAAAACTGAACATTTGCTATCTAACGGAGAGTCTCCTTATTGAAAACATCTGAAGTTCTTCAAAGGTAAATGATTTTATTTTAATGCTTTTCTTGTTTTTCTGAAAATGTTGCATGCTGAATGCCTGGCTTAATGCTATGCTAGCTATCAATACTCTTACATAAATGCTTGTTTAGCTATGGTTCAAAAGCATATTTTGGAAATCTGAGATGACAGTGTTGTTAACAAAAGGCTAAGCTTGAGAGCTAATATATTTATTTAATTTCATTTGCGATTTTCATGAATAGTTAACATTGCGTTATGGTAATGAGCTTGAGGCTATAAATAGGATCCCGGATACGGGATTGCTCATCGCAACAGGTTAAAGTACTCTAAAGTTTTTTCCATCAGTCTTTATATAATTGATCTTAGCTTCATAATATGGTTTCTTCTTCTTTTTTTGAGTTTAATCACATAATTTCAGCCAGTCGGATGTGCAGCCAGACGTATTAGCCATTAGCCATATCTTTCAACCATACAGTTTTTCAATTCCTCATCAATCCATGGAGCCTTAACAGTTTTAACAGTCAGTTTCTTAACAGCTGCATGTTTATCAATTATTGAAGAAGCAATTTCATAAATTCATCAAGTGCAGTGTCTGTATGCTCCTCATTAATCATATCAGACCAACAAATATTTTTAATATCATCCACATAAGAGTCACAGCAAAATATGTTGTATGATCTTTTATATGCTATTTTAGGCCCAGCTGTTGGAACTTTGGCTTCCTGAATATAGCCACTATATTGGGATCACTGCATCCAATGGGTAAGGTAACAGCTTTAGAACAAAGTTCTACGGTACTAGTAAAAATGTGATCGATACATGTGGATGATCTTGTTCCTTGTTCCTCTTGGTGTCTGGGAGATACCAATGGGAGCTGTGAGGCGTTGACAGTGGAAGTAGTCCTCAGAGGGCCCTGTCCAACGTGTCCATGCCAAATCCCTTCGGCTACGCTGCTTTCACAAGCTCCATTAACATGTGTGATCATCACCACACTCCACTGTGGAGGCACCACCCAACTATGATGGGGTCTTTCTGGGTATTGCTGAAGAAGTTATGGTATCACTGACTCACTTAATCATCCCCATTGCATAGAGCAGCAAACTCTCCACTTCTGTTAGTCTCCGTCTTCTCCACTATGAATGGTTGTGTTGTGGTATGCATTGTGTTAACTTGTGAATGTCCAGTGTTATTCTGATACATTGCGCACACACACATTTCCATATAGACGATGGTGGTAAAAGTACAGCTAAAGTTCAACAGTGTCAACAGTGGATTGGCTGGAGGTATGGAAAGATAGATGGCAAAGTACTGTACTACAAACACACACATTTCAAAGATACCCATGTAAACAGGTGGATGTTGGAAAACAATGGGTACTCGTATTTAAACCCCACAATGGATTTTGCAGGTCTGGATAGCCTTGTCATGCTTGGTAAACACTGTTTGTCCATCCAGTGGGTATCATGTTTAATATCGACCTGCAGAAGTGCACGTTCATAGCACCTAGGGGGCTTAGTAAGCCAGCCTTCAGACCAGGCCAGAGGGAACCTGAGTGACTGTGAATAATTGCCTCACACCCAGGCATGTTTAGTCTGGGTGGCAGGCTAGGCTAGGCAGGGTCGTAAATATGGCTGCTTGAAGAGGTTTAGCTTTACAATTCTGTGGCCACGTAGTGTAATGTTGGTACCAGTAATTTCCGACTGTTGGGATAATCTTGATTAGGTCAAGTTAAAT
Source organism: Oncorhynchus gorbuscha (assembly GCF_021184085.1). Taxonomy (NCBI): domain Eukaryota; kingdom Metazoa; phylum Chordata; class Actinopteri; order Salmoniformes; family Salmonidae; genus Oncorhynchus; species Oncorhynchus gorbuscha. Next base: position 16,712,374 of record NC_060178.1, read on the forward strand.
AGCATAAAAAAGTTAAACATCTGAGTAATTTTTTTTGCTTGCAATATGTTTTTTTTAGCAACACGTATATTACATTTGTAAGGTTTTCTTGAAGGAATTATATTATTTTGTACTGAATAATTACCGACACCGGTGGCCCTGAACATTGACTGGCACCCCCTGTATATAGCCCTGCTATTGTTACTTACTGCTGCTCTTTAATCATTTGTTATTCTTATATCTTACTTTTTGGGGGGTATTTTCCTAAAACTTGGTTAATGGCTTGTAAGTAAGCATTTCACTGTAAGGTCTGCACCTGTTGTATTCGGCGCATGTGACAAATACAAATTGATTTGATTTTGATTTTGTTTGTGTTTTGATGTGTGAATCGAGTCAAATGTATTAAGTACTTTGCAGATTTTTCTAAAAGATTATCATGCCTCTCTGTTGTTTATTTTCTTATGTTTCATTGCATCTCAGTCAAAACTCCTTCTGAACCAACACTCTAAGAGCCCCTTTCTCATCTTATTTTCCCATGAAATCAAGCAGAAAGGTTTGACTGAATTTTTGTTATTTTTTTCTTAAGTCGACCCGACACGCATGAGTCCCATCTAGCCATCTGGAAATGCAAATGCGCTACGCTAAATGCTAATAGCACTCGTTAAAACTCAAACGTTCATTAAAACACACATGCAGGGTACTGAATTAAAGCTACACTCGTTGTGAATCCAGCCAACAAGTCAGATTTTTAAAATGCTTTTCGGCGAAAGCATGAGAAGCTATTATCTGATAGCATGCAACACCCCAAAATACCTGAAGGGGACAAAAACAAAATAATTAGCATAGCCGGCGCTACACAAAACGCAGAAATAAAATATAAAACATTCATTTCCTTTGACAATCTTCTTTGTTGGCACTCCTAGATGTCCCATAAACATCACTATTGGGTCTTTTTTTTATTAAATCGGTCCATATATACCCTAAATATCGATCTATGAAGAGTGTGTGATCCAGGAAAAAACACAGTTTTAAAACGCAACGTCATTTTTTAAAATTAAAAAAGTTGACGATAAACTTTCACAAAACACTTCAAAATACTTTTGTAATCCAACTTTAGGTATTAGTAAACGTTAATAATCTATCAAATTGATCACGGGGCGATGTGTATTCAATAGCTCCACGTCTTGAAATCATGTTCGGAAATTTCTCATCCAAAACATCCTGTCGTAGACCGGAAGGAATGGGCTCTCTCTCACTCGTTTGACCAAGAAACAAAGCCCAGGCAATTGACAAGACTGGCGACATCGTGTGGAAGCTGTAGGACTTGCAATCTCAGCCCCATGTAATTTGCTTTCCAATAGACAATACATGCAAGTGGCGCATTGATATATTTTCCAGATTTTGGTGATCAGTTTTTCTTGCGTTTTTCGATGAAACACACGTTATGTTATAGTCACAGCCGTGATTTAACCAGTTTTAGAAACGTCAGAGTGTTTTCTATCCACACATACTAATCATATGCATATACTATATTCCTGGCATGAGTAACAGGACGCTGAAATATTGCACGATTTTTAACAGAATGTTCGAAAAAGTAGGGGGTAGACTTAACAGGTTTCTTATTAACTAGGCAAGGCATTTTGGGGATTTTGTTGCCTTACAACCTGGAATTAAAATATATTTTTTGGGGTGGTTGTATCATTTGATTTATACAACATGCCTACCACTTTGAAGATGCAAAATATTTTTTATTGTGAAACAAACAAGAAATAAGACAAAAAAACGGAAAACTTGAGCATACATAACTATTCACCCCCAACCCCCCCACCCTTTCACCCCCAACCCCCCACCCACGCTTTGACTAGGCCATTCCAAGACATGTAAATGTTTCCCCTCAAACCACTCGAGTGTTGCTTTAGCAGTATGCTTACGGTCATTGTCCTGCTGGAAGGTGAACCTCCGTTCCAGTCTCAAGTCTCTTGAAGATTGAAACTGGTTTCCCTCAAGAATTTGCTGTATTTAGTGCCATCCATCATTCCTTCAATTCTGACCAGTTTCCCAGTCCCTGCTGATGAAAAACATACCCACAGCATGATGCGTTTTGGTGGGGGGGCCCTCTCTTGGCAGGTTTGTTGTAGTGCCATATTCTTTCCATTTTTTAATAATGCATTTAATGGTGCTTTTTTAATAACCCAACCCTGATCTGTACTTCTCCACAACTTTGTCCCTGACCTGTTCGGAGTGCTCCTTGGTCTTCATAGTGTCACGACTTCTGCTGAAGTCGATGCCTCTCCTTGTTCTGGCGGTGTTCGGCGGTCGATGTCGCAGGTCTTCTAGCCATCGCCAATATATTTTTCATTTCCCATTTGTTTTGTCTCGTTTTTCCACACACCTGGTTCTCATTGCACTCATTATGTGTTGTGTATTTAACCCTCTGTTTCCCTCATGTCTTGGTGTGGTATTGTTTATCTGTTTCATGTAAGCTGGGTTTTGTCAACCCGTATTGTATTTCCGTGTTCGTTGAGCCGTTTTTGGTTCGCCAAATAAAAGACTCCGTGTTACTACCAACTATCTGCTCTCCTGTGCCTGACTTCCTACAGTCCTTCACACATACCTTGACACATAGTGCCACTTGCTTGGTGGTGCCCCTTGCTTATTGGTGTTGCAGACTCTGGGGCCTTTCAGAACAGGTGTATATATACTGAGATTGCACACAGGTGGACTTTATTTAACTAATCATGTGACTTCTGAAGGTAATTGGTATCAGATCTTATTTAGGTGCTTCAAAGCAAAGGGGGGTGAACACATATGCACGCATCACTTTTCCGTTTTGAATTTTTTGAAACAAGTAATTTTTTTCATTTCACTTCACCAATTTGGGCTATTTTGTGTATGTCCATTACATGAAATTAAAATAAAAATCCATTTCAATTACAGCTTGTAATTCAGCAAAATAGGAAAAACGCCAAGTGGGTGAATACTTTTGCAAGGTACTGTATAGAAACATCCCATCCTGGCCACCTCCAGATGGTAGCATGGAGGCTTGTTTAAGCTATCTGTAGCTTCTTCCCCATGACAACAGTAGGGAAGGGACAGAGGAGCGGAGCAGGTATGTACTGACATGCTGATCTCGATCGTACTGACTGTGGGTTAGGGGAGGGGAGGGGGCAGGGGGTAGGGGAGGGGGTAGTGGGTTAGGGGTTAGGGGTTAGTGGTGGGGGTAATGGGTTAGGGGAGGGCGTTTAGGGGTGGTATAGTAGTGGATATGGTTTCCAGATGAGATTGGGGTTACCTCTTTCTCTTTCTCTTTCTCTTTCTCTCTCTCTTTCTCTCTCTCTTTCTCTTTCTCTTTCTCTTTCTCTTTCTCTTTCTCTTTCTCTTCTCTTTCTCTTTCTTTCTTTCTCTTTCTCTTTCTCTCTCTTCTCTTTCTCTTCTTTCTCTCTTTCTCTTTCTCTTTCTCTTTCTCTTCTTTCTCTTTCTCTTCTTTCTCTTTCTCTTTCTCTTTCTCTTTCTCTTTCTCTTTCTCTTTCTCTTTCTCTTTCTCTTTCTCTTTCTCTTCTTTCTCTTTCTCTTCTTTCTCTTTCTCTTTCTCTTTCTCTTTCTCTTTCTCTTTCTCTTTCTCTTTCTCTTTCTCTTTCTCTTTCTCTTTCTCTTTCTCTTTCTCTTTCTCTTTCTCTTTCTCTTTCTCTTTCTCTCGCCATAGCTTTTTAACGTGTGTTTACACTGTTGTAATATAAATGTTTATTTCAGATTTTTTTCTGTAGCTCAGTTGGTAGAGCATGGCGCTTGTAACGCCAGGGTAGTGGGTTCGATCCCCGGGACCACCCATACGTAGAATGTATGCACACATGACTGTAAGTCGCTTTGGATAAAAGGGGTGGTATAGTAGTGGATATGGTTTCCAGATGAGATTGGGGTTACCTCTTTCTCTTCTCTTTCTCTTCTTTCTTCTTTCTCTCTCTCTCTTTCTCTTTCTCTTTCTCTTTCTCTTTCTCTTTCTCTTTCTCTTTCTCTTTCTCTTTCTCTTTCTCTTTCTCTTTCTCTTTCTCTTTCTCTTTCTCTTTCTCTTTCTTTCTCTTCTCTTTCTCTTTCTCTTTCTCTCTCTCTTTCTCTTTCTCTTTCTCTCTCTTTCTCTTTCTCTTTCTCTTTCTCTTTCTCTTCTTTCTCTTTCTCTTTCTCTTTCTCTTTCTCTTTCTCTTTCTCTTTCTCTTTCTCTTTCTCTTTCTCTTTCTCTTTCTCTTTCTCTTTCTCTCGCCATAGCTTTTTAACGTGTGTTTACACTGTTGTAATATAAATGTTTATTTCAGATTTTTTTCTGTATCTCAGTTGGTAGAGCATGGCGCTTGTAACGCCAGGGTAGTGGGTTCGATCCCCGGGACCACCCATACGTAGAATGTATGCACACATGACTGTAAGTCGCTTTGGATAAAAGCGTCTGCTAAATGGCATATATTATTATATTATTATTTCATATTTCAAATTAGTTTAGATTTTTCTTTGGATGGATTCTCACAATGCCCCACTGTCCATTACAGCTAATCGTTTCACCCTTGACCTGCTGACAGTGTTCTTTGTCCTAGTTAGCCCGGTAGCACAGTGACCTTCCTGGATAGGCCTTTCCAAGGCCAGGGGAGAGAGACAAGACAGGTGTCCGCCCTGCTGATGGCCCATCTGGGAAGCTCATACTGCATGAGCAGTGATGGTACACCGTAGTGGAATGGAGGGATGCCAACCCACAGAAGACCTTTTATTAAAGGGATAGTTCACTCTCAAATAACAAAATTACACTGAACAAAAATATGAACACAACGTGCAACAATTTCAAAGATTTCACTGAGTAACAGATCATATAAGGAAATCAGTAAATTGAAATCAATTAATTTGGCCCTGATCTATGGATTTCACAAGACTGGGAATACAGATATGCATCTGTTGGTCAAGGATAAAATAAAAGTTAGGGGCATAGATCAGAAAACCAGTCCGTATCTGGTGTGACAACCATTTGCATCATGCAGTGCGACACATCTCCCTCGCATAGAGTTGATCAGGCTGTTGATTGTGGCCTGTGGAATGATGTCCCACTCATCTTCAATGGCTGTGTGAAGTTGCTGGATATTGATTGGTGGGAATTGGAACACACTGTCGTACATGTCGATCCAGAGCATCCAAAACATTCTCAATGGGTGTCATGTCTGCTAAGTATGCAGGCCATGGAAGAACTGGGAAATGTTCAGCTTTCAGGAGTTGTGTACAGATCCTTGTGACATGGGGCTGTGCATTATCATGCTGAAACATGAGGTGATAGCTGCCGATGAACAGCACGACAATGGGCCTCAGGATCTCGTCACAGTATCTTTGTGCTTTCAAACTACGATAGATAAAATGCAATTGTGTTTGCTGTCCGTAGCTTATGCCGAACCCCACCTGCACCATGAGGTACTCTGTGAACATTCATCTCTATTGGAAGGTAGAGACCCAACCCGGAACTCTGTCCTTGACAGACAAATCGATCATTATAAATAATTTATTGATTATGTTTCGTCTGTGCTCTTTTTCAGGAGTACTCACTTCACTAACAGGAGTGTTAACCGAGATGTATGGTGTGTGAGTGGTGGGGGGGGGGGTGAAATTGGCGCTCACCACCTCTAAATTACACATTTGCTTCCTGTGACCCGACCCTTAGGTCCCCGAACCCACAACTGCAGTGTATTTCATGAGACTAACAGCTGTAATTCCCCAATTATCACGCTGCGCCGTCCAACTGCACCACAGGTTCTGTTACCAGGGCTCTGTTCAGGGGGGAAACAATCAGACAGAAATGCATTTTCTAGAACAGGTATGATTTTCTGTCATGTAGAATTGGGCACTGTGTCAGCTCTATTCACTACATTTCTATCTGTAATGTTCGGAACGTTTCACCCCAATGAATACAACCCAGGGGAACCTGAAGCTCTACCACTCTTACAGTAGCTACAGCCCCTCCATAATGTTGTAACAGTACCCTCCATAATGATGTAACAGCAACCCTCCATAATGATGTAACAGCCCCCTCCATAATGTTGTAACAGTACCCTCCATAATGATGTAACAGCCCCCTCCATAATGTTGTAACAGTACCATCCATAATGATGTAACAGAAACCCTCCATAATGATGTAACAGCCCCCTCCATAATGATGTAACAGCCCCCTCCATAATGATGTAACAGTACCCTCCATAATGATGTAACAGTACCCTCCATAATGATGTAACAGTACCCTCCATAATGATGTAACAGTACCCTCTATAATGATGTAACAGTACCCTCCATAATGATGTAACAGTACCCTCCATAATGATTTAACAGTACCATCCATAATGATGTAACAGAAACCCTCCATAATGATGTAACAGCCCCCTCCATAATGATGTAACAGCACCCTCCATAATGATGTAACAGTACCCTCCATAATGATTTAACAGCCCCCTCCATAATGATGTAACAGTACCCTCCATAATGATGTAACAGTACCCTCCATAATGATGTAACAGTACCCTCCATAATGATGTAACAGCCCCCTCCATAATGATGTAACAGTACCCTCCATAATGATGTAACAGTACCCTCCATAATGATGTAACAGCCCCCTCCATAATGTTGTAACAGTACCCTCCATAATGATGTAACAGTACCCTCCATAATGATGTAACAGTACCCTCCATAATGATGTAACAGTACCCTCCATAATGATGTAACAGCCCCCTCCATAATGATGTAACAGTACCCTCTATAATGATGTAACAGTACCCTCTATAATGATGTAACAGTACCCTCCATAATGATGTAACGGTACCCTCCGTAATGATGTAACAGCCCCCTCCATAATGTTGTAACAGCCCCCTCCATAATTTTGTAACAGCCCCCTCCATAATGTTGTAACAGCTGTAACAGCCCCCTCCATAACGGTGTAACAGTTGTAATATCCCCCTCCATAATGTTGTAACAGCTCCCTCCATAAAGATGTAACAGCTGTAACAGCCCCTCCATAATGATGTAACATCCCCTCCATAATGTTGTAACAGCCCCATTCATAATGTTGTAACAGCTGTAACAGCCCCTCCATAACGATGTAACAGTTGTAACATCCCCCCGATAATGTTGTAACAGCCCCTCCATAATGTTGTAACAGCTCCCTCCATAAAGATGTAACAGCTGTAACAGCCCCTCCATAATGATGTAACATCCCCCTCCATAATGTTGTAACATCCCACTCCATAATGTTGTAACAGCCCCCTCCATAATGTTGTAACAGCCCCCCCATAATGTTGTAACAGCCCCCTCCATAATGATGTAACAGTTGTTACAGCCCCCCCATAATGTTGTAACAGCCCCTCCATAATGTTGTAACAGCTCTAACAGCCTCCTCCATTGTTGTAACAGCCCCCCCCCATAATGATACAACAGTTGTAACAGCCCCTCCATAATGTTGTAACAGCCCCTCCATAATGTTGTAACAGTCCCCTCCATAATGTTGTAACAGCCCCTCCATAATGTTGTAACAGCCCCCCCCATAATGATGTAACAGTTGTAACAGCCCCTCCATAATGTTGTAACAGCCCCTCCATAATGTTGTAACAGCCCCTCCATAATGTTGTAACAGCCCCTCCATAATGATGTAACAGCCCCTCCATAATGTTGTAACAGCCCCTCCATAATGTTGTAACAGCCCCCTTCCATAATGATCTAACAGTTGTAACAGCCCCTCCATAATGTTGTAACAGCCCCCTCCATAATGTTGTAACAGCCCCTCCATAATGTTGTAACAGCCCCTCCATAATGTTGTAACAGCTGTAACAGCCCCTCCATAACGATGTAACAGTTGTAACATCCCCTCCATAATGTTGTAACAGCCCTCCATAATGTTGTAACAGCCCCTCCATAATGTTGTAACAGCTGTAACAGCCCCTCCATAATTTTGTAACATCGCCCTCCATAATGTTGTAACAGGCCCCTCCATAATGATGTAACAGCCCCCTCCATAATGTTGTAACAGCCCCCTCCATAATGTTGTAACAGTTGTAACAGCCCCTCCATAACAATGTAACAGTTGTAACATCCCCTCCATAATGTTGTAACAGCCCCCTCCATAACAATGTAACAGTTGTAACATCCCCTCCATAATGTTGTAACAGCCCCTCCATAATGTTGTAACAGTTGTAACAGCCCCCTCCATAACAATGTAACAGTTGTAACATCCCCTCCATAATGTTGTAACAGCCCCTCCATAATGTTGTAACAGCTCCCTCCATAAAGATGTAACAGCTGTAACAGCCCCCTCCATTATGATGTAACATCCCCTCCATAATTTTGTAACATCGCCCTCCATAATGTTGTAACAGGCCCCTCCATAATGATGTAACAGCCCCTCCATAATGTTGTAACAGCCCCCTCCATAATGTTGTAACAGTTGTAACAGCCCCTCCATAACAATGTAACAGTTGTAACATCCCCTCCATAATGTTGTAACAGCCCCTCCATAATGTTGTAACAGCTCCCTCCATAAAGATGTAACAGCTGTAACAGCCCCTCCATAATGATGTAACATCCCCCTCCATAATGTTGTAACAGCCCCGTTCATAATGTTGTAACAGCTCCCTCCATAAAGATGTAACAGCTGTAACAGCCCCCTCCATAATGATGTAACATCCCCCTCCATAATGTTGTAACATCGCCCTCCATAATGTTGTAACAGGCCCCTCCATAATGATGTAACAGCCCCCTCCATAATGTTGTAACAGCCCTCCATAATGTTGTAACAGTTGTAACAGCCCCCTCCATAACAATGTAACAGTTGTAACATCCCCTCCATAATGTTGTAACAGCCCCTCCATAATGTTGTAACAGCTCCCTCCATAAAGATGTAACAGCTGTAACAGCCCCCTCCATAATGATGTAACATCCCCCTCCATAATGTTGTAACAGCCCCGTTCATAATGTTGTAACAGCCCCGTTCATCATAATCTCTGACTGTGTTCACCCTGTCAGGAAAGACGGGTCATTCTCTTCGGCTGTGCTCTCATGAAGCAGTCATGCTATTGTCATCACAAAAATAGATTGTAGACAATTAATGAAGAAATACTGCTACATACTAGTCTAATATACTATTTTCTTTAATTGTATTTCTATGATCTTAATGAACCTGTACATGATATAGTGATAGGTGATCATGGATCCCCTATGAATTAAACCACACCCAAGACTAGAGCTTTCCTCTCTAGATACTAGGGCCGGGACAATGCCAGTATGAAATCAAATGATTATTTTTTGGTTGCGTTAGTATCGTGGCAAGGAAACAAAACACAAAGCACAAAACGAACTGTTTTCTTTAGGAAAAACTGCTCTAATGTTGGAAACAAACATCATTATGTTGTCATCCAGTCACATGTATTTATTCTCCAAGCTACAGCACACAATATTTTACATACAGCAGGTCTTTATGGGACCCAAGAGTTGTGCTTTGTGTTTTCTCTTTTTGCTATGGATGAAATACTGTGATACTGGTATTGTCCCGGCCCTATTAGATACCAACCGGAGCTTAGGCCTTTCAGCAGCATCTCTCTTACCATGGCTCCCTATTTTGGACTATGTATTGTTTATGATGGGCAGTGACCCCCAACAGTGTCTCTGGCATTGAAGTCTTTAGTTAAGGGGTTATTTTGGACTCAGCTCTGCTAGACCTGTGGCTGACATCCCAAAGGTTTACACCACACCTAACTAAACCAAAGCAGTGGGCAAATCAAATCAAGTCTGCATATTTGTGAAATACATTTTAGAAAAATGTGCTACCTAGTATGAAAACCTGGTTGTTCCTGCTGTTTTTCCAAACACACTGCTGCCTAGCACAAGACAACATTATATTTATTTAACTAGGTCATTTAAGAACAAATTCTTATTTACGATGACAGCCTACCGGGAACAGTGGGTTAACTGCCTTGTTCAGGGGAAGAATGGCAGATTTTTACCTTGTCAGCACAGGATTTGATCCAGCAACCTTTCAATTACTGGCCCAGTGCTCTAACCACACAGCTACCTGCCTCCCCAAGAATTGGGGCACACATCTTCACCTTTGTCCAACATCCTCTCCTGTCTGGACACTAACTATGGTTTATGGTTTGAGTGTGTTCCGGGGGTAGGCTGGCATTGGCATCATAAGTACAACATGGGGTTGGGTTCACAATAGGTACAGCCTTTTAGCTGGTGAAGATCAAAAGAGAGAGAAAGAAAATCAACAGTAATCTGTAATAATATGACCAGTTAATACAGAAACAGAATCAAAGTCCACATGACTGAATGCCTGATTAATTCTCATCCAGTACATATTGAAATTAGATCATTAGCATTATTGGTGAGCTTTGAAGAACCACTTTTATTTTCAAGTTTGTATATACCAGATTACCTCTACACCAGATGAATCCATGAACCCTGTTACCTTCAGCATCTGCCTAACCCTCAACACATGGCCCATCAGATCACCCTCTCTTTCTTTAAGTGCTCCTAGGTCTGTGATATTACCCTGCCTTCAGTCTAATTTACCAGACTTTCCCCAGCCAGGACATTCCTCCAAGTCCTCTCAACCTCCAAACCCACTTAAACACTTCCCCAAAGATGGCAGAGCTTTCAACAGAGGACATGTCCTTGGCTCTGAGTGTGCCCTGGCTGTAAGAGGAGTAAAATACACTGGCACTTGATGGAAAGCCCATTTGAAACTGCCAGCCCGGTACATATGGCAACTCCCATTTTGAAGATGCACTCTTTTAACACTTGGGGCGGAGAGGTGTCAAAGAAAAGTTACCTTCAGAGTGTAGACGACATGTTCTAAATAGGTCCCAAGGGCACACTCAGGAGTGATTAAGTCCAAACTGGAACTACCAAGACGGTTCGGGCCCCTATGGGGGTAAACCCAGGAGGTAAGAGTGTGGTCCACAGAATACAGGTTCTCTAGAGGGTGGAAGGGGTAGCTGTAACCCAATCATCATTGAATGTTTTATCAGCCACACAGCAAGTCACAATTGTTTGGGAAAGCATTGCTAAGTTACCAAGTGTTAACTACACTCTTAGAAAAAGGGATCCAAAAGGGGTTTTCAGCTGTCCCCATAAGAGAACCCAAGGAGAACCCTATTGGTTCCTTTTTGGTTACAGTTAGAACTCTTTTGGGTTCCATGTAGAAACCTCTATGGAAAGGGTTTTACATGAAAGCCAAAAGGGTTCTACCTGGAACAAAAAGGGTTCAACCTGCAACCAAAAATAGTTATTCAAAGGGTTCTCCTTTGGGAACAGCCGAAGAACTGTTTTAGGTTCTAGACAGAAGCTTTTTTGTTGTAAGAGTGTAGCCTATGGTCAGTATCATTGTCTTGGTTTCTTCCCCATTTCATCTTATAATCTTTAAGTCACTAACTTTGAGATAGCTAGGTCAAATCTAAAAATACATCCATAGCACATGTTTGATCGAACCTACATTCAGTCAACTAAGATATTGTAGAGGTTACTTAGATCTGAGTTCTGACCAGCCATCACCACGGTTAAGTAAAATGATCTCTTTAGATTTAGAGGAACTGAGCAGGGAGCCTAGAAGAAAAAACATATCAGTTGTTCACCAGTATCTCCTAGAGACCAGTTCATGACCATCTCAATGCATGTGTGTGTTTTCAGTTGGTCAGAGATGGTGGAGGTAACATGACTTCAGGTTACCTGTCCTGCCACACTGCCAGGCTCAGGTCAACCCTCCCGTCCATAGGTTTGATTAATAGTGTTGCGCTAAAATAACAATGGCACCTAACAGTCATCCTGAGAGTCCTCACATAACACAGATATCAGTAAGCAGAGGAGCGTTTGCCAGTGAAAGGTGAGATCAAGGAGGTGAGATCAGGGATCCACTGAGAGTTCAGGTTGTCTATCAGGCTGCAGACAGGGGTGAAGGCCGACTATCCCCACAATCTGTCGGTAAATAGCTCCGTATCAAAAACCTCTCAAGTCCAAGGTCGGTCAGGGTATGCCTGCACTGAGAGAAGGAATTGGATAGGACAGCATCATTAACCCAGTGTGAAGGGAGAAAGAGGACCAGGGCATCCCTGACCTATCAATGCATTAGGATTCCCTGCTGTTCAATGCATCAGCTTGTCACTCTCACAGCACAATACATGTAATAGGTATATACTTCATAAGTATGATCCAGGGGCGGGCCCAGTGGAAATGAGAATGGCCGGTCTGATACCTGAGTGTGTCTGGTCTGTATGTGGACACTGAATGTTTACCCTGAGGTAAGTGTAGTAGCCCGCCCGGTGACTTAAGCATGAAACCGATACCCCAGGAGGATTGGGACCATTATTTACTCAACTGCTGTGTCCTAACCTTAGTACCTATTGGTGGCTCTCTACATGATCCAAGTTAATACTGACAAATGACTTTCTGACCAGGAAATGGGAGACACAGCAGGGAGGCCTCTGGGGGCAGAGGGATGTGTGTAATCGTACCGTGAAGGAAAGAAAAAGTCTGCTGTCTGTGGGTGAAGAAAATATGAAGACATTTATGATCAGTTCTTAAGTTGGGCAGGTGCTCACCAGTAGGGAGAAACGACACCTCAAATGTTCTACTGCTTGAGAACATTTTTGTCCACTTTGAACACTGTGACATTGGTGCTGGGGTTTTTTCATCGTAGGAGTATAAAATACTGTACAATGGGTAGGTGTTACGCCCTGACCTGAGAGCTTTTTACGTCTCTATTTTGGTTTAGTCAGGATGTGATTTTGGTGGCATTCTGTGTTTTTTTTCTATGTTTTTGTATTTCTTTGTTTTGGCCTGGTATGGTTCTCAATCAGGGACAACTGTCTATCATTGTCTCTGATTGGGAACCATACTTAGGTAGCTTTTTCCCACATGGTTTTTTGTGGGTAGTTGTTTTCTGTTTAGTGTTTTGCACCTGACAGGACTGTTTCGGGTTAGTTTATTCACTTTGTCAATTTTGTTTCAGTGTTCTGTTTAATAAACAGTCATGAACACTTACCACGCTGCACTTTGGTCCGATTCCTCCTCTTCAGAAGACGACACCCGTTATAGTAGGTTAATCTGTCAGTAGTCGACTTCCTCAAATTTCTCAAATGGTTGGTTTTTGCTGAATCTCCCAATGCAAAGCTAACCCTCAGCTAGTTAAAATTCCACTGCTTCAGAAAAACAAAATCTCAGATCTGCCAAAGAGGTGTTTTGACAAATGCTTTCTCAACATTTTATTCACGTTGGAGCATAACACTATCATCATTATCCACTTTAGTAAAACTCATACGCTAAAAGGATTTGTTTTCTAATGTTTTGAGGTAAATATCCTTAGCCAAGGGCTACTATCAATCAGTAGATTTGTCTGAGAAAAAACTATGTCTGGCATCATGGAAATAGCATATGATTTCTATTGTGGAAAATCACATATCACTTTTCCACGATTTGCACGTGACAATGTGAAACTAAGTATTTTTGGAACACTTCCCATGTGATTATATTTCCCGTGATTGCATAACCTTTCACATGTGGATTCAGATATTCACATGATAATTCACAGGTGATGCCCTGCAAAAAAAATGTGTCTCCATAATATACACACAGTGCATTTAACAAAATGTTCTCAACTTACATATCTGACACACCTGACTACATTGTGTGCTTATACAGTAGTTTTTATTCAACATGTCGTTGTCTGGGATTTGAACTCACAACCGCTTGATTCACTGGATTCCAATCATCCTGCTACACCACCACTGATTACACTTCTATATCTACACTTTGGACTTCAAAGTAAATTTCAGCTTTGTTTGAAAAACACTCAAGAAAAACGATTATATTCATCATAGTGATTCAGGAGCAACATTAAAACAGAATAATATGCTGCAAAAACATTAAACAACTACACTTTAGTTGATGTGGGCAGGTATTAGCCAAGGACAATGAACATAACTGCATATTAGCAATGGCAATTTGAATGCACAGAAACACCATGGCGAGATCCTGAGGCCCATTGTGAGGCCCATTTTTTATAATGTATCTGGACTCCTGGACTCTGTCCACGCATTTCAAGGCTGCATTGGGACAATTACTTATCAATGGCCCAAGACCAGCTCAGTTAATCCCTACAATTGTAATGCTGAGTTGTCACAATGCTGCATCAAATGTACATTATCACATGGGAGTTGGGAGACACGATGTAATTAACTTAATGTATGTCCCCCTAACTGCCCTGAATACCTCTGTTGATCCTACAGCTATTGTGAGCAGTAAACACGTGCCTATGAACTAGAGTTTCACTGTTTGTACTGAGGCTGTGTAACCTAGTAGGAAGTCCACTGTGTGCAGTTCACTATTAGCTCCAATATAAATAACATGAGTTAGTCTACTTCTGATAAGTTTCCCAGCAAAGCATTAAAAACAATCAAGCAACCCATAAAAATGCTCAAAATAGCCCTAATTAACATATGCAGCATAAGAAACAAGGTTCATGAAGTCAATAACTTGCTTGTAACAGATGTCTTTCATATTCAGACTATCTCTGAAACTCACTTAGATATTACCTTTGATAATACAGTGGTAGCAATACGTGGTGACAACATCTACCAAAAATACAGAAATGCCAATGGGGGAGGTGTTGCGGTCTATATTCAGAACCACATTCCTGTAAAGCTTAGAGAGTAGCTCATGTTAAATACTGTTGAAGTGATATGGCTACAGGTTCATCTGCCTCACCTAAAGCCCTTTCTGGTGGGAAGCTGCTATAGACCACCAAGTGCTAACAGTCAGTGTCTGGATAATATCTGTGAAATGCTTGATAATGTATGTGATATCAACAGAGAACTATATTTTCAGGGTGATTTAAATATTGACTGGCTTTCATCAAGCTGCCCACTCAAGAAAAAACGTCAAACTGTAACCAGTGCCTGCAACCTGGTTCAGGTTGTCAGTCAACCTACCAGGATAGTTACAAACAGCACATGAATGACATCATCAACATGTATTGATCACATCTTTCCTAAAGCTGCAGAAATATGCCTAAAAGCAGTATCCAAATCCATAGGATGTAGTGATCACAATATAATAGCCATATCTAGGAAAATCAAAATGTCAATGGCTGGGCTTAATATAGTGTATAAGAAGTCATACAATAAGTTTTATCGGGATTCTTATGTTGATGATGTAAATAATATTTGCTGGTCTGTGATGTGTAATGAGGAGCAACCAGACGCTGCAGTTGACACATTTATGAAATTGCTTATTCCAGTTATTAATAAGCATGCAGCCATTAAGAAAATGACTGCAAAAACAGTTAAATCCCCTTGGATTGATGAGGAATTGAAACATTTTATGATTGAGAGGGATGAGGCAAAAGGTATGGCAAATAAATCTGGCACCACAACCGACTGACAAACATACTGCAAATTGAGAAATCATGTGACTAAACTGAATAAAAAGAAGAAGAAACTATAATATGAAACAAAAATAAATGATACAAAGAATGATAAAGTTTTGGAGCACCTTAAATACAATTTTGGGCAAAAAAACTCGGAATCAAATTCATCATGAGTCCAATGGCTCATTCATCATCAATTTTCATTGAAATGGCTCATTCATCATGATGGCTCATTCATCATGAGTCCAATGGCTCATTCATCATGAGTCCAATGGCTCATTCATCATGAGTCCGATGGCTCATTCATCATGAGTCCAATGGCTCATTCATCATGAGTCCAATGGCTCATTCATCATGAATCAGATGGCTCATTCATCATGAGTCCGATGGCTCATTCATCATGAGTCCGATGGCTCATTCATCATGAGTCCAATGGCTCATTCATCATGAGTCCATGGCTCATTCATCATGAGTCCAATGGCTCATTCATCATGAGTCCGATGGCTCATTCATCACAAAGCCCACTGATATTGCCACATACTTTAATACTTTGTTATTGGTAAGATTAGCAAACTTAGGCATCACATGCCAGCAACAAAGGCTATCTGACCACATCCAAGTATATCTGACCAAATTATGAAAGACAAGCATTGTACTTTTGAATTCTGTAAAGTGAGTGTGGAAGTGGTGAAATGTTTTGTTGTTGTCTATCAACAATGACAAACCACCGGGGTCTGACACAATGGATAGAAAATTACAGAGGATAATAGTGGATGATATTGCCACTCCTATTTGCCATATCTTCTAGAAATGATGTGCCCTCAGGCCTGGAAGTTATTTTGTTAGACTTCAGTGTGGCTTTTGACATTATCAATCATATACTGCTGCTAGAGAAGAATATGTGTTACGGCTTTACACCCACTGCTATGTTTTACCAGGCAAGTCAGTTAAGAACAAATTCTTATTTTCAATGACAACCTAGGAACAGCAGGTTAACTGCCTGTTCAGGGGCAGAATGACAAATTTGGACCTTGTCAGCTCGGGGATTTGAACTTGCAAACCTCCCTTTTACTAGCCAGTTACAAGCCCAATGTTCTAACCACTAGGCTACCCTGCCACCCCATATTGTGGATAAAGAGTTACCTGTCTAACATAACACGGAGGGTGTTCTTCAATGGAAGCCTCTCCAAAGTAATCAGGAATTCCCCAGGGCAGCAGTATAGATCTCCACTTGTATTGCGTAAAGCCAATGTGTCTATGTATGCAGATGACTCAACACTATACACGTCAGCTACTACTGCGACTGAAATTACTGCAACAGTTAACAAAGAGCTGCAGTTAGTTTCAGAATGGGTGGCAAGGAATACGTTAGTCCTAAATATTTCAAAAACAAAAAGCATTGTATTTGGGACAAATCATACACTAAATCCTAAACCTCAACTAAATCTTGTAAGAATAATGTGGAAATTGAACACGTTGAGGTGACTAAACTGCTTGGAGTAACCCTGGATTGTAAACGGTCATGGTCAAAACATATTGATACAACAGTAGCTAAGATGGAGAGAAGTCTGTCCATAATAAAGCACTGCTCTGCCTTCTCAGCAACACTATCAACAAGGCAGGTCCTACAGGCCCTAGTATTGTGGCACCTGAAGTACTGTTCACAAAGATGGACTTGTCTCAGAACAGGGCAGCACGGCTAGCCCTTAAAAGTGCATGGGAAGCTAACATTAATGATGTGCATTTCAATCTCTCATGGCTCAAAGTAGAGGACAGATTGACTTCATCACTACTTGTTTTGTAAGATGTGTTGACAAACTGAATGTACCGAGCTGTTTGTTTAAACTACTAGCACACAGTCCCATTCATACCCCACAAGACATGCCACCAGAGGTCTCTTTACAATCCCCAGAACAGACTATGGGAGGCGCACAGTACTACATAGAGCCACGATTACATGGAACTCTATTCCACATCAGGTAACTGATGCAAGCAGCAGATTCAGATTTAAAACACAGGTAAAAATGCAACTTATGGAACAGCGTAGATTGGGAAGAGACACACACAAAGATGCAGACACACGCATGTGCACACGAGAACTAGCACATGCACTCTGCACACACGTGAAATGTCTGTGTACTTCAGAGTTTGTGAGTTCAAATCACATATTGGGTTATAATTTAGCTGAACTGTGGTAACACATGCAATTGCATGTGTTGCATGAAGTTTTCTAAAAACATGTTTTCACATGTGAAATATCACAGGTGTATTGTGTATTTACATGTTTTCGTGTTCCAAAAGAACTTTTTCACATTGTGTGAAATCATGTTATTTTTCCCATGTGAAATCGTGTGGTTCAAGATGTGATAACATGAAACTACACTGTTAGTCATTGCTGTTCATTTAGCTGTACGTTCAGTTTATGGTTAATTTCTACATCCAGAAATTTAACTTGGCATGCCTCACTTGCAATTTCATTTCAATATGATACTTATATGATACTTATATGATACTTGTTTAGATGTGCTTATGAAACAAACACTTTTTTTCATCCTGTCATATTATAGTAAGGTGTTGGCTACTGAGTTGAGGTGAAAATAGTGGAAACAACTTTTTAATGTAATGCTACAGCTGAACTATATTTTCACATTAAATATACAGTACAGTAATTATTCAGGCAGTACACAGAAATTCTCATTTATTTTCAATACTGGAAAATGTGGAATTAGGTTCACTTTCTGTATTGCCTGGAATGTAAATGGAATTAACTCAACATTGGTCAGTAGACTTGAGACAAAATCACAGTTAGGATTTGAACTCACAACCTTTTGGACACCAGCAAACTGACTTTCCTGCTTCACCACCAGGTCTGTGATCACGATAGAGATTGGTGATTTATTTGCAAGAATACATTTCCGCACTTTTCTAAAAGTTGCCCGGAATCAAAGGTGCACATAAGGCGCCTTCAGAGGTACAAATAGGAACTCACATGGTACTGGTCGGTAACTTTTAGGATACATGTGCGGATAGTCTAGTACAGTGGTTCCCAAACTTTTTATAGTCCCGTATCCCTCAAACATTCAACCTCCAGCTGCGTACACCCTCTACCACCAGGGTCAGCGCATTCTCAAATGTTGTTTTTTGCTATCATTGTAAGCCTGCCACACACACACTATAAGATACATTTATTAAACATAAGAATGTGAATAACTCACCACAGGTTAATGAGAAGGGCTTGGATGCACATAACTCTGCAATGTCGGGTTGTATTGGAGAGAGTCTCAGTCTTAAATTCGTTTCCACACACAGTCTGTGCTTGTTCAGATAGCGGTAAGTGGACTGGAGGCAGGACATGAAAGGGATAACGAATCCAGTTGTTTGTGTCATCCGTTTCAGGAAAGTACCTGCGTAATTGTGCACCCAACTCTCAGGTGCTTCGCTATATTGTAAGCTTGAGTTCATTTGCACACAAAAAAAAGAATACAATGATGGAAAGGCCTGCGTGTTGTCCTTGATGATGCAGACAGAGAAGAGCTCCAACTTCTTAATCATAGCCTCAATTTTGTCCTGGACATTGAATACAGTTGCGGAGAGTCCCTGTAATCCTAGATTCAGATCATTCAGGCGAGAAAGAACATCATTCAGATAGGCCAGTCGTGTGAGAAACTCGTTATCGTGCAAGCGATCAGACAAATTATGGTCAGTATAGAAAACTTTAAGCTCGTCTCTCAATTTAAAAAAAAGTCCATTCTTTGCCCCTTGATAACCAGCTCACGTCGGTATATGGTAAAAGCGTTACACGGTCGCTGCCCATATCATTACATAGTGCAGGAAATACACGAGAGTTCAGGAGCCTTGCTTTAAAAAAGTGAACCATTTTCACTGTAGTGCCCAAAACATATTTCAAGCTGTCAGGCATTCCCTGGCGTCGCGAGCAACTACTTGCACGCACGTTACCACTCCACTATGTCTCTCTGTCATGGCTTTTGTGCCATCAGTACAGATACCAACACATCTTGACCACCAAAGTCCAATTGATGTCACAAAACTGTCCAGTACGTTAAAAATATCTTCTCATTTTGTCCTGGTTTCCAGTAGTTTGCAGAATAGGATGTCTTCCTTAATTGACCCGCCATAATCGTAAAGGACATATTCCAGGAACTGTGCCACACGTCTGTTGACTCATGTAGCTGTAACGCATAGAATTCACTGGCTTGTATGCGAAGCAGTAATTGTTTCAAACATCTCCAGCCATGTCACTGATGCTTTGTGAAACAGTGTTGTTTGATGAAGCCATTGTCTGTATAGTTTTTTTGGCCTTTTCCCCCAGCATTTTCCCAGCCATATCTGTGGCAGCAGGAAGAATCAAGTCCTCTACAATAGTATGAGGCTTTCCTGTCCTAGCCACTGGGTGGCTCACCATATAAGACACGTCTAACCCCTTCTTATTAATGGTATCTGTTGCTTTTATACACGTATTACTACTCAAAAGTCGTCTTAATTCTCACTGTGGCTTATTTTTCAAATTGGCATGTTTTGTTTCTAAATGTCTGCACACAGTGAAGGTTTCATCGAATTTGAGATAGGACTTTTGCACATATAACACACTGTGGCTGAGGAAAGGCACTACTCTCAATATAAGTGAACCCCAAATCAATGTAGTTCTCATCTTATTTGTGCCTCTTCGATGGTCCAACATCCCTGTCTGTTGTTCGGTGCTTTCCCGGGTAAGGGGGCAGTAGCTCTTCATTGCATCAGATTCACAACTGTCAGTTTCCATGCTAGCTGGGCAAGCAACAAATGTAGAATTACTGATGCTAGCATTGGTTGTGCTCGTGTAAGCAGAACAACTTGTGTCATCGACAGGTGCAGGTGTAGTACTACTGGTTGTAGTAGTACTACCAGGAGAGCTGGTATGTGTCTCTATCGACACAGGCCTTACTTTTTTCAACCATTTATCATTTTTCAAGCAAACAGAATGAGCAGCAGCTACGTTTGACTAACTGGGGCTGTTAGTGGAATTCCCGCGAGAGAGTAACGGTTAATGTGATTGGATGTTAATTATTTGACCAGGCCATTTGTGTTGTTTTTTCAATGAACACTAGATGGTTTAATTTTTATTTTTGGCAGTGAAAAAAGGCTACTCAGCGAGAAAACAACTCACCCAAATGTATAGCCCTGTTGGAAAATATAAATTAACTGTTTGAAAATGTGAATAAAAAAATAATAAAAAAATATTTTTAAAATCTGTACCCAGTTTGGGAATACCTGCTCTAGTGGAAAGTCTTCCCAGAAGAGTGGAGGCTGTTCTGGCAGTAAAGTGGGGCCATTTCCATATTAATGCCTATGATTTCTGGAATGAGATGTTACACGAGCACATGTCCACATACTTTTGGTCATGTAGGCAGGTCCAATATCTTGCTGATGTACACGAAACAACTTAAGACTTCTTTGGCAACCAAAAGTCTCCTTCTTGCTGTCTTACTTCTCGCACAGTGATGATGATGATGGTATATTATTAGACATTCATAGGACAGCTTTTACATTGTTGGCCTCTGCTCCTCGTAGTAGTCCTTATAGTTTCTGACAGTGACAACACAATGGCAGCTTCCTGTGTAATCCTAGCCCAGATTGAAACGACCCCATGGCGATTGCTTGTTGATCTGTCTTGGCAAAGGTCAGGTAGAGTTGTGAATTTATGGGACAACAGTTTGAAGGTGACTGGCACAGGGAGATATGCTGCTGTCGGAGGCCTAAGTTGTTCAGCTGCCCATCGTATAACACCTAACAACCTGATTTAAGGAGCTTGTCAATTCAAACCAGAGTCCAAAACAGTCTTCCTCTCAAGTATCCATTATGTGAAAACTAAGAAAACTAGTGTTCTTTGGGTTAGTAGTGTGCTTGCACTCTTAGAGAAACACAGAAATAGGGCAGCATTAGGATTGTTCTTTTTCAGTCCCATTGGTTTGGTGGTGCATTTTCCAGTGGCAGTAGTATATGATACTTATTTCTGCCGGGTCGTGCACTTATCCTACAACACCTCTTTGACAGTGATCATTTGTTTCTGGTGTATTTGGACATTGGCCTTGACCTATGCCTAGACTTCTCTTCCTGGTTCCTGGGTTTTTAGTGTTGGGTTTCTGTGTTTGGCTCCTGTAATGAAGGTGTGATGTCACAATGGATGCTGGGATGGTGGATGAGTACCAGCTGTTTAGAGGGTTAGACTGTGTCCCAAATGGCACCCTATTCCTCGACAGGGCACTGGTCAAAAGTAGTGTACTGTATAGGGAATAGGGTGCCATTTGGGACACATTATTTTTAGAGGTTTAAAGGACGGTCAGAGGGAAGTTTCTCATCTCCCTGCTCCCTCCACATCCAGCTAGCACTGACAGACTCTTTCATAGGCCCGCCAGACTGAGGTCTGGATTCAGGTTGGGGTTCTCCAGTCCTCTGGGCTGCACTGAAAGTGGTCTAATTGCACACATCATCAGACATCAGAGATCAGAGAGAGAATTCTGTTTCGGGGAAGGGGGCACAATATGCATATTTCATAACCCTCAAATACTAGTATGATTAATATTTTCAACATATCAATTATGGCTTCATATGAAGATCCAGTACTGATACGAGACAATCCAGGACTGTCACCATCATATGAAGATCCAGTACTGATACGAGACAATCCAGGACTGTCACCATCATATGAAGATCCAGTACTGATACGAGACAATCCAGGACTGTCACCATCATATGAAGATCCAGTACTGATACGAGACAATCCAGGACTGTCACCATCATATGAAGATCCAGTACTGATACGAGACAATCCAGGACTGTCACCATCATATGAAGATCCAGTACTGATACGAGACAATCCAGGACTGTCACCATCATATGAAGATCCAGTACTGATACGAGACAATCCAGGACTGTCACCATCATATGAAGATCCAGTACTGATACGAGACAATCCAGGACTGTCACCATCATATGAAGATCCAGTACTGATACGAGACAATCCAGGACTGTCACCAGTCATATGAAGATCCAGTACTGATACGAGACAATCCAGGACTGTCACAGTCATATGACAATCCAGGACTGTCACAGTCATATGACAATCCAGGACTGTCAGTCCTGAATCTCTATATCAGTGATCATCAACTAGATTCAGTCACGTGTTGTTTTTTTCTTGAGCGAACTGTCAGGGGGTTGAAACATAATCACAAATCATTTGTACACTGCAAATCCCAAACATCTATAATATAAAACAACACAATCATTTCAAACCTTGCTTACATTTGTATATGATCACATATTTCTCTATTATGTGTGGGAATACTTTGGAACAGATTTCCACAATTAAAATCACTTGGAGCTGATTTGCTGATCTGCTACATATTTCTTGGGTTCAGAAAATCAGCCGCCAGTTGGGGAATCCTGCTCTATTTGGTTCAAATTAAACATGGCCATTTCTGTATCCATGACAACAGTTGAATGTATTGCATTTATCCTCCCACCCATTTCAAAGTCAGAGGCCTGTAAGGGATCTTGAGAACACTATCAAATCATTATCTGTCCTCCGCACACTTGTACATTACTCATCTCATATGTATATACTGTACTCTATACCATCTACTGCATCTTGCCTATACCGTTCTGTACCATCACTCATTCATATATCTGTATGTACATATTCTTTATCCCTTTACACTTGTGTGTATACAGTAGCAGTTGTGGAATTGTTAGGTTAGATTACTCGTTGGTTACTACTGCATTGACGGAACTAGAAGCACAAGCATTTCGCTACACTCGCATCAACATCTGCTAACCATGTGTATGTGACAAATAAAATTTGATTTGATTTGTAGCGGAGATCAGACTTTTCCCGCTGTCCCAGCGTACAGACACACACACACACACACACACACACACACACACACACACACACACACACACACACACACACACACACACACACACACACACACACACACACACACACACACACACACACACACACACACACACACACACACACCTATACACACGTGTTTGATGTATTTGAGCCCATTCCATCTGTTCCACTCCAGTCATTACCATGAACCCGTTCTCCCCAGTTAAGGTGCCATCAACATCCTGTGACATACACACGTACACACACGTACACAAACATACTCTCAGTGGTTCCTGATGTAGTTAAAGACTGAGGTCGTCATATGTTTACGTCATCAGGATGGTTTCCCACACTTTGACCGCCACCATCTTCTTCCAGATGTAAGTTACACCGATCAGCCTTTCTAAGGTTTACAAACAAGGTTGTGACAGTTGCGTTGTAGTTGATGTGCCTCTGTTGTGAATGTTTGAAAGAGTAAACTAATTAAGATGGTTGCAATAATATTATGGGACGGCTAAACTACGGTGTAGATATATACACTGAACAAACATATAAATGCAACATGCAATCATTTCAAAGATTTTACTAAATGACAGTTCATATAAAGAAATCAGTTAATTGAAATAAATTCATTTGGCCGTAATCTATGGATTTCACATGACTGGGAATTCAGATATGCATCTGTTGGCCACAGACACCTAGATAGGATCAGAAAAACATTCTGTTTACAATGTTGACATCAGAAAACCACTCGCCCACACAACGCCATGCATATGCCTGCCATCTGCCCGGTACAGTTGAAACCCGGGATTAATCCGTGAAGAGTACACTTCTCCAGCGATGTGGCTATCGAAGGTGAGCATTTGCCCACTGAAGTTGGTTACGACGCCAAACTGCAGTCAGGTCAAGGCCCTGGTGAGGACGACGACCACGCAGATGAGCTTCCCTGAGATGGTTCCTGACAGTTTGTGCAGAAAAACTTGCAATCCCACAGTTTCATCAGCTGTCCGCGTGGCTGGTCTCAGACGATCCCGCTGGTGAAGAAGCTGTCCGCGTGGCTGGTCTCAGACGATCCCGCTGGTGAAGAAGCTGTCCGCGTGGCTGGTCTCAGACGATCCCGCTGGTGAAGAAGCTGTCCGCGTGGCTGGTCTCAGATGATCCCGCTGGTGAAGAAGCTGTCCACGTGGCTGGTGAAGAAGCTGGATGTGGAGGTCAGCATACCAATTGAACTCTCCCTCAAAACTTGAGACATCTGTACAATTATGACAAAATTGCACATTTTAGAGTGGCCTTTTATTGTCCCCAGCACAATGTACACCTGTGTAATGATCATGCTGTTTCATCAGCTTCTTGATATGCCACACCTGCCGGATGGATGGATTATTTTGACAAAGGAGAACTGCTCACTGACATGAATGTAAACAAATGTATGCACATTTTATAGAAATAAACTTTTTGTGCATATAGATTTCTGGGATCTTTTATATTTTATGTTACATTCATATTTTTGCTCAGTCTAACATGTGATCTTAGCCTTAATTTATGTGCAATCAGGCTTATTTTTTATTTTGATCATAATACAGTAACCATTCAATCAGTACTATTGATCTTTTTCATAAAATACTCGTTCAAGAAAAAAAAGAAAAAAAGAAAAATGTCTCTACCCCTAGCAAACAGACAGTAGAATGTTGTTGCATTAGTTAGGTAAGTATAATAGTAGCTGGGCCCTGTTCTTGGTGCTGATAAGATTTATGGGTATTTTAGTGGCAGCAGGCTGTTGCCTGTTCCAGCTGCCTCGGAGTCACGGGAATCAAGGCCAGACCAGAGCTCTCCTCAGTCCTGAACAATGTGGCTCTGAGAGCCAGGGAGAGAAGAAGAGCATCACCATGGGGGAGCAGAGCACTGGGGGTGAGCCTGGCTGGGTGGTGGTAGGGGGCTGGGGTGGTCTAAGGATCTGCAGACTACATCAGGTCCAGGGGTCCCGGGTTCCAGCTCACTGCACAATAGGGCTCATTGATGTGAGCCATGCCTTGCCCTCCTCCTCGTACAGGTGCGGACCTTGACATTTGTGGAAATGTTTTTCAGAAATGCTTCATCTAAATGTATCTGAAGTAATCAAGGCCATAGCCTTATTCCAAGAAACTAAAATACCCTCCAAGGACATTAGATTCGTTTCCATTTTGAACTGTCCAAATTGTTTAAGCCTATTAAGAATAAATGGCCGACAGAGTTGTCCTCACAGCTCTAGTAAGTGAAAGGTGAGTGTCTCTGGAGCTCTGGAACTGCCCTCCTCACCACCTTTAGTTAACATCACCTGTCCATGGTTGTGCCTCCATCTCCGACCAACCCACATCCATGGAATAATTCATTCATCACCAGAAACGATCTGTCATTAACAGCTGTCCTCAGCACTGTCAATGGGCAAAAATATCATGTTGCTTTCTTCCTCTGACCTCCCTTTACACACAGAGTAATAGCCTGAATACCCCTTTTCACTTCCAGCTTCTGCCTCAATGTAGCCTTGATATATTGTGGCCTTTTGTTTGAGTTTTTCCTTGTTATGGGTAAATGCTGTATGTGCAAGTTTTGTCAAAGTCATTAGCACTGAGTTGCTTACAGTGTCTATATAAAGCTAGCATGCTAGTATATTTCAAGTATAGCAGATTGGTCTAAATAATTAATGGTTTCCATCTAGACAACAGCTGAAGTGGGATCTTTGCATTATCTTCAGATTAGGTTGTGCAGGTTGAACAGTGAAAATGGGCCTACACTCTACACAGTGTGTGTTTCTGTGAGGTGGAGGTGTCACAATGTATAACATGTTATTGTTTGAACACCAGACTGCCTTTCTCCCTCCACAGCTAGTCAGGCTGTAGTACAGGAATGGTGTTTACTGTCCCAAGCCAACTGGACCCAGTAACACTGCTGGTGCCCGGCCTCACAAACTCTCGCCACACACACACACACACGCACCCCCCCCTCCCCGCTTGCTCCCCATTGGCTGCTCGTGTCGTCACGGAGACAACAGCTGTGTTCAGGATGAAGAAGCTTCTTTTGGGGTGCCAGCCAGTCTGCTGGCCTGCAACTGGAGAGTCCCAGAGTCCCTCATGGCCTTCAAAATACACACACACGGACGGATAAATGGATACATGAAGAGCCAGCACACACACACGGACAGATAGATGGATACATGAAGAGCCAGCACACACACACACACACACACGGACAGATAGATGGATACATGAAGAGCCAGTACACACACACACAGGACAGATAGATGGATACATGAAGAGCCAGCACACACACACACGGACAGATAGATGGATACATGAAGAGCCAGTACACACACACACACAGATAGATGGATACATGAAGAGCCAGCACACACACACACACAGATAGATGGATACATGAAGAGCCAGTACACACACACACACAGATAGATGGATACATGAAGAGCCAGCACACACACACACACAGATAGATGGATACATGAAGAGCCAGTACACACACACACACAGATAGATGGATACATGAAGAGCCATACAGATAGATGGATACATGAAGAGCCAGCACACACACACAGATAGATGGATACATGAAGAGCCAGTACACACACACACACAGATAGATGGATACATGAAGAGCCAGCACACACACACACAGATAGATGGATACATGAAGAGCCAGTACACACACACACACACAGATAGATGGATACATGAAGAGCCAGCACACACACACAGATAGATGGATACATGAAGAGCCAGTACACAGATAGATGGATACATGAAGAGCCAGCACACAGATAGATGGATACATGAAGAGCCAGCACACACACACACAGATAGATGGATACATGAAGAGCCAGTACACACACACACACACACAGATAGATGGATACATGAAGAGCCAGCACACACACACAGATAGATGGATACATGAAGAGCCAGCACACACACACAGATAGATGGATACATGAAGAGCCAGTACACACACACACACAGATAGATGGATACATGAAGAGCCAGTACACACACACACACACGGACAGATAGATGGATACATGAAGAGCCAGTACACACACACACACACGGACAGATAGATGGATACATGAAGAGCCAGTACACACACACAGACAGATAGATGGATACATGAAGAGCCAGAGGACAGATAGATGGATACATGAAGAGCCAGTACACACACACACACAGATAGATGGATACATGAAGAGCCAGCACACACACACACAGATAGATGGATACATGAAGAGCCAGTACACACACACACACAGATAGATGGATACATGAAGAGCCAGCACACACACACACACACACAGATAGATGGATACATGAAGAGCCAGCACACACACACACACAGACAGATAGATGGATACATGAAGAGCCATTTAGCACACGGACAGATTGGATACATGAAGAGCCAGTACACACACACACGCAGATAGATGGATACATGAAGAGCAGATCATGAAGAGCCAGCACACACATTCATGAAGACAGATGGATGGATCCCGGATGGATAGATCCAACCCACTACCCACACACACACACAGATGGCGTTACAAGAAGAGCCAGCCATGCTCTACACAACAGATGATGGATACATGAAGAGCCAGCACACACACACACACAGATAGATGGATACATGAAGAGCCAGCACACACACACACACACGGACATATAGATGGATACATGAAGAGCCAGCACACACACACACACACACAGATAGATGGATACATGAAGAGCCAGCACACACACACGGACAGATAGATGGATACATGAAGAGCCAGCACACACACACACACACGGACAGATAGATGGATACATGAAGAGCCAGCACACACACACACACACGGACAGATAGATGGATACATGAAGAGCCAGCACACACACACACACACACGGACATATAGATGGATACATGAAGAGCCAGCACACACACACACGGACATATAGATGGATACATGAAGAGCCAGCACACACACACACACACGGACATATAGATGGATACATGAAGAGCCAGTACACACACACGGATAGATGGATACATGAAGAGCCAGTACACACACACGGACATATAGATGGATACATGAAGAGCCAGTACACACACACGGACATATAGATGGATACATGAAGAGCCAGTACACACACACGGACATATAGATGGATACATGAAGAGCCAGCACACACACACACACACGGACAGATAGATGGATACATGAAGAGCCAGCACACACACACACACACGGACAGATAGATGGATACATGAAGAGCCAGTACACACACACGGACAGATAGATGGATACATGAAGAGCCAGTACACACACACACACACATATAGATGGATACATGAAGAGCCAGCACACACACACACACACACGGACAGATAGATGGATACATGAAGAGCCAGCACACACACACACACACAGATAGATGGATACATGAAGAGCCAGTACACACACACGGACAGATAGATGGATACATGAAGAGCCAGCACACACACACACGGACAGATAGATGGATACATGAAGAGCCAGCACACACACACACGGACAGATAGATGGATACATGAAGAGCCAGTACACACACACGGACAGATAGATGGATACATGAAGAGCCAGCACACACACACACACACGGACAGATAGATGGATACATGAAGAGCCAGCACACACACACACACGGACAGATAGATGGATACATGAAGAGCCAGCACACACACACACGGACGAACAGACAAATGCATGAAGAGCCAGTACACACACACACACACGCACACGCACACGCACACGCACACACGCACACACACACACACACACACACACACACACACACACACACACACACACACACACACACACACACACACACACACACACACACACACACACACACACACACACACAGCAAGGACAGGGCCCTCTAGAGGCTGTTAGGAGATTCTCTCTAATTCACCCTTGACTTAATACAAGCAATAAGCTTGTAGATTTGCCTTTTACATTGCCCTTGAGTGGAATCTTTTTCCTGATAAAGGAATGAGATTTAGGTAGAGAAGACGATGTTGAATTTGAATTAACATACCGTCATGAATCTGCATACAAACCGTATTATACCTTCCCCCACTGTTGTCATGCCCTATTGACCAGGAACAAAAACAGTTTGTCTTATAGATAGCACATATTGGATATTCATCCTGCCTGAGATTGCTGATTCACTGACATGTGTGTACACACTGAGGGTTTGTGTGTGTGTATGTGGTGTGTGTGTTGTGGTGGAAAGTAGAGGCATTTCAAACTGTGGCAGACTGTCCTCCTGTCAGGACCCCACTAATCTGCACCTGCTGCTTACACACACACACACACACACACACACACACACACACACACACACACACACACACACACACACACACACACACACACACACACACACACACACACACACACACACACACACACACACACACACACACACAAACACACTCAGCAGCCGACATGTAGATCTGAGCGGCTTCTTAAGGGCTTGGGCACGCTCATGTCCTGTAGCACGCTCCTGTCCTGTAGCACGCTCCTGTCCTGTAGCACGCTCCTGTTCTGTAGCACGCTCCTGTCCTGTAGCACGCTCCTGTCCTGTAGCACGCTCCTGTTCTGTAGCACGCTCCTATCCTGTAGCACGCTCCTGTTCTGTAGCACGCTCCTGCCCTGTAGCACGCTCCTGTTCTGTAGCACGCTCCTGTCCTGTAGCACGCTCCTGTTCTGTAGCACGCTCCTGTCCTGTAGCACGCTCCTGTTCTGTAGCACGCTCCTGTCCTGTAGCACGCTCCTGTTCTGTAGCACGCTCCTGTCCTGTAGCACGCTCCTGTTCTGTAGCACGCTCCTATCCTGTAGCACGCTCCTGTCCTGTAGCACGCTCCTGTTCTGTAGCACGCTCCTGTCCTGTAGCACGCTCCTGTTCTGTAGCACGCTCCTGTCCTGTAGCACGCTCCTGTTCTGTAGCACGCTCCTATCCTGTAGCACGCTCCTGTTCTGTAGCACGCTCCTACCCTGTAGCACGCTCCTGTCCTGTAGCACGCTCCTGTCCTGTAGCACGCTCCTGTTCTGTAGCACGCTCCTATCCTGTAGCACGCTCCTGTTCTGTAGCACGCTCCTGGCCTGTAGCACGCTCCTGTTCTGTAGCACGCTCCTGTCCTGTAGCACACTCCTGTTCTGTAGCACGCTCCTGTCCTGTAGCACGCTCCTGTTCTGTAGCACGCTCCTGTCCTGTCCTGTTCTGTAGCACGCTCCTGTTCTGTAGCACGCTCCTGTCCTGTAGCACGCTCCTGTCCTGTAGCACGCTCCTGTTCTGTAGCACGCTCCTGTCCTGTAGCACGCTCCTGTCCTGTAGCACGCTCCTGTTCTGTAGCACGCTCCTGTCCTGTAGCACGCTCCTGTTCTGTAGCACGCTCCTGTCCTGTAGCACGCTCCTGTTCTGTAGCACGCTCCTATCCTGTAGCACGCTCCTGTTCTGTAGCACGCTCCTGCCCTGTAGCACGCTCCTGTTCTGTAGCACGCTCCTGCCCTGTAGCACGCTCCTGTTCTGTAGCACGCTCCTGTCCTGTAGCACGCTCCTGTTCTGTAGCACGCTCCTGTCCTGTAGCACGCTCCTGTTCTGTAGCACGCTCCTGTCCTGTAGCACGCTCCTGTCCTGTAGCACGCTCCTGTTCTGTAGCACGCTCCTGTTCTGTAGCACGCTCCTGTTCTGTAGCACGCTCCTGTTCTGTAGCACGCTCCTGTCCTGCAGTACGCTCCTGTTCTGTTCCTGCCCTGTAGCACGCTCCTGTTCTGTAGCACGCTCCTGTCCTGTAGCACACTCCTGTTCTGTAGCACACTCCTGTTCTGTAGCACGCTCCTGTTCTGCAGCACGCTCCTGTCCTGTAGCACACTCCTGTTCTGTAGCACGCTACTGTGAGTTTTAATACTTACTGGGTACGGTCAACTGACAGATGGACAGGCAGACAATTGGAAGGACACCTCATTTCTCTCTGTCTGTCTCATTCCATCTATGTGTCCCTCTATCTAATGTGTTTCTCTCTGTCTGTCTCATTCTGTCTCTGTGTCCTTCTATCTAATGTGTTTCTCTCTTCCTGTTTCATTCCATCTCTGTGTCCCTCTATCTAATGTTTTTCTCTCTGTCTGTCTCATTCTGTCTCTGTGTCCCTCTATCTAATGTGTGCTTACTGACTCACAGACCTCTGTAGCCGAACACGAGGGGCTGTGTGTTGATTGACGGGCTGGGCAGGTGTGGCCAGTTTCCAGAAGCCCCTGCACAGCCCACCTGTTCTTTCAGCGCTCCCCTCGGCCCTCGGCCCTTGACCCCATGACCAGCTTCTCTATCCCCCTGGGTACTGCAAAGACTCTGTCGTCCCAGACAACCACTGCGACCAGGGAGCCACGGCACAGCACGGCTGCTATTCATAAATAAGCCAAACACAGCTTGGCTCTAGCCTATATCCAACCTACCTGAATTTGGGCTGATTTGTCTACAACCTTCCATCCCCCTTTAACCTTTCCCCTCTGCTCCCCAGGTCCTGGCCAGAGTGCTGTGAGTCAGAGACACTGCTACATCGCCACTAGTCATTCAGTAGCTTACTTACAGTAACGGCAGTCATCTAGAAACATGTTTTTCCCAGCATCTCAGTCCCATCATAAGAAATCTGGGAATCACGTCATGATGATACAGTATCTATAAGCCAGGAATCAGGATTACTGTGGAGGTGTCAGTCCCAGGACACTGCTCTACAATTCCCAGCTAATATTGACTCTGAGTCTGTTAACAGCTATATCATAGAGTTTGTCATGTTGTGGTTTAGTAGTCTGTGAATGAGAGTGAGTGAGTGAGTGAGTGAGAGTAAGAAAGAGTAAGAAAGAGAGGAGGTGTGAAGAAAGCCTTCCCATCTGGAGCTAGGCTGGACTGTTTGGTTGTTCATGGTGGCCTAATTACCAGAGAGGAAAAAATGTCTCTCCCTGTGGAGCAGGCCGTTCGCCTCTCCCCTCCTCTCCTCTCTCCTCTCTTCTAACCCGTCCTCTCTCCACTCTCCCCTCCTCTCCTCTCTCCTCTCTTCTCTCCCCTCTCTCTCTCCACTCTCCTCTCCCCTCCTCTCCTCTCTCCTCTCTTCTCTCCTCTCTCCTCATTCCTCTCTCCTCCTCTCCTCACCATCCGTGGATAATGGGGTGGGGTAATCACTGCTTCAACAAGCTATGACTCTACTCTCAAAGTATGACAACATGTCATCGTGATGGCTACTGTAGATAAAACGGCAAGTAGAAATGCAGTACATGACCAAAGGTATGTGGACATATGCTCGTCAAACATCTCATTCCAAAATCAGGGGCAATAATA